>NC_079151.1:123783042-124428811 GCF_947563725.1 Argiope bruennichi | reverse complement strand
TCCCATTCACATCAATAACAGTAACTAGCATCCACGCAAAGGAGACAACCGACACTCCCCAAGTATATGGTTGAAAGAATCTATTAGCAACTGTATGAGATACACAATTATTAGATAATATTATCAGGAGCAATCAAATATCAGAATTCTTGTACTTAATATAGCAAAATCAGATATTAACCAGGCTATAATCTACATCTGTCTAGTTCAAGATAGGATTCTTTGTTGTCAAGAATCCTATCTTTCAATACCATCTGCTGTATAGGATTCAATAAAATTTTATTCCTTAATATTACTATAGTGGCTATATAAAAAGGAAAGAATTCGTGGTAATTCCACTTGGTCTAGTATACATAGCCAAGGTGATGAGATAAGAATTCGTAATAGAGAAAAAATATATATATCATTCGATAATGGAGCACCTACATATCGACCTTAGCAATACATGTATAGTATCTACCTTAGCACCTACGTATTTCCCTTATAAGTATACAAATATAATGCCTTCTGCCTTAATACAAATATATGAAGATAGGATGCTTTCCTAGAGGACTTTTGGGGGAAATGCCCTATATTTGTATTTTTAGTAGGAGCAAAAATAGGAATACCTTCAATAGCAAGATTTATTGTAAAAGCGATTAGCGATGCTACAGCTCATATAGGTTTTTTTAGTTTTTAAAATATTTTTAGTTAAAAATACAATCAGAGCATAGAACTGCATCTTTTTACAACCAATTTATAATTTTCAGTCGTATCATGGCACGTTTCGACCCATTATTTCACTGATGGTCAATGCTAAGCAAATTGCAAAATATATTTTTATTGATTACAAGTCCTTGGGGATATTGGTTATATTTAATTCAATTATTATATATATAAACTTCATGTTCATGATTTTCCCAAACTGTCAGACAATAAAGATGTGATATCCTAATAATCTTACACATGTTTAGTTCATCGTGCACATGAACCTTTCTAATCGATATTGGTCCCTTAACATCATAGCTCTTTTTAAATTCCACCTTGTAAACTACACACACGTTAAACACAGTTCTTTTTTCTACAGCTTTCAATAACGAAAGAAAACCACACGACTGAAAAATTGATGAAACAATGGAAAAGGTTTGATTAAGAAATTCTGTATTATTTTTTCCGCATCAGAAAAAGTAAACGAAGTAGTATTTTTAAAGATTTTACTTGGAAATAAGATGGTAATGGAAGGTGGGCGATCATTAAAGAGCTTCATGAATTTTCATATGAAGTAAAAGTTAGTGAAATCGAGCCAGTATTTAAGGCTGGAGAACAGGTCCTATTTACAATGTTACATATAGATTTCTATTAAATATATAGATTCGCTCAGTACTTCTCAAATTTCATTGTAAATAGAGCTTATGCCATACAATAAACAGAATTGAATTTATAAATGTAAAATTAGGTTGATATTTAATTTATTACGGTTGGATTATTTTGTATGGTAAATTTTAAGGGAGAAACTTTTCTGAAAGTTTCAAATCTATTCGAGCATAAATGTACAAAGTTTTATATAATGGGACTCCTGAAACAATAATAAACCCCTTAAAGGGTTTTCAACAAAACAAAAACTCCTTACTTCATATTTTCCCATAAAGTCTCCGAGAGCAGAAAATATGTCACGATATTTACTTAAGTCAATAAACCGCAGATTGTAAAGCACGCCTTCATTAAGAAATGTTTCGAAAACTCAAACATTTACGAAAGCACAAATTACAAAATCAAACAAAATTTAAATTCGCCTCTATCCCCCCCCCCCCTTCTCTAGAACAGAACGCGGAAAAACAACAAAATTAAACATGAATTAATTTGCGGATTTACTAGACAGCATCCTAATTTCATTAAGGTAATCTCTGAAGCATGAATTTTCTATTAAAAGTAGAAATATTTTAAGTTTTCTACGTATTTTAATCAGGAATTAATTTTACCCTTGCCTCTGGCAACGGTAGTCTAGTAAACACGCAGTTTTCATCCATTACACGGCTACGCGATCGTGGAAAATAAAGCGAACACACAAAAAAGAATAAATAAAAATAATAAAAAAAACCCTTTTCCTGACAATTCACGGTCGAGTAATAAGAAATGAATTAAGATCCTCCTCCGCAAGTTTCGCCAAATATTAATAAAATTAATTTACATCCCTCTATTAATAGATATTTAAGAAACATCGAGACTCCTAAGAGTAGGGTTTGCAGATTTAAATTCCATACCAGTTGTTATTGGCTTCAAAAAATGAATAAGTTCTACTTTAATTCTTATGAAAAGATAAAGAAATAATAATAAGGAATAAAGTTAGAAACCATTCACAGAGACTTAGCGAAAATATCGTCTCAGTGAATGAAATAATTTTTTTCTTCTTTTTTTTTATTTTGATCAATAGAAGAAGCAGAGCCATATAAAATGGAAAGCATTTTAATTTCATGGACTAGTGGAAATTTTTTGTATGCCTGGTTAGATGCCAGGATTGCTTTTTATTTCTTTACTCAGGATCTTGTAGGTAGATGGAATAAATTATATAATTTTTTTTCTCTTTAAAAAGTCTGTGGTTTTAATTCTTATAATGATTTTTCTTTTATTTTGTGTAGAAATGCATATATCTTTGAAGAAGAAAGCCTCGAGCGGAGTTTCTTTATCTTCGTATTACGCAGTTGGAAGTTATTACAGAACTTATTGTTGGTTTAGTTTTTAAAATATTCTATATATTAGAGATAAATTATTGAGTAATCAATAAAAGATACAGATTCAAGTAAATTTACATATTGCATTTGTTATTGAAATTTATTGATTCATTTTAAATTCACTTTTTATTAACTTGTAAATTATCTTAGAGGTTTTATCGAATTTCAGGTATAACTTTCATCAAGTGGAAAACCAATTATTTAACACACGTTTTTGACATTTTAAAATTAGCAAATTTTAAGGGGTAAAATTTTAAGGAGATTCGAGCGTTTAACTAAAAACTTCGTAGCATTATAAAGCTGATCTTACTTTATATTATTTTTGACCTTTTTTCTTAATTATACGGCCGTGATAATACACACAACATAACGCCATCCTGTGCCTATAACACTAAGTTATATAACCAGTTGGATGAGCACAAGATGGAAGGAAAAAAAAAATAAAAGGAAAAATAGAATAATAATAGTCCGTCTGGGTCCTGTGTTTTGATTTCCTTCGCGAGAATTGCACTTTTGAGTGAATAATTTAATTGATTTTGACAAGTGGCATTTTGGTCTCAGTTATTGTGTAGTCTTGAAGAGGTCTTGGTGTTTATGAATATGACTTACTATGGAGTGGATCTTGCCGCGTGAAAGGGTATTCGATGCCATTCTCCTGTACCAGTCTTCCTCGAGACTTGTTTCTGACTTTCTCATGTGCCATGAGAGAGTCAGTAAGCATTTGGTGGCATAGTGAGACAAAATACGCATTTAATATCGCCTGCAACGCACGTATGTATAAACGCAGTAAAATGGGAAATATAGTAATAAAATATACAAAATATTAAAAAAAAATTAATTAATTGAAGACAAAACTGCAAGGGAATAAAATGCCTATCTATGGAAAGATTATAATTATTCTTTAAAAAAATTTTTAAAGTGGCGCAAGAATGATTTTGTGGAATGTATGATTTGATATTAATATTCTGAATAATTTTTTAATTAATAATTTAATTCAAATATTGAAAAATCTAGTTCGTTACTTCAAAGTCATAGTTACTTCAACTTATTAAGTCACTATGTGCCAAATTTGGTGGAGCTAGATCATGTAGTCTACCCTATATAAACAATTATTTTCAACATGCATATTGAAGTTTACAAATCATATGCCATCCTATAAACGTTATGATGTTACAACACTGACAAATTGCATTTTTTCCATAAGTGAATCATACACATAAGTATATAACCCTACACTGCACAGTTTCATAGTGACGTCACTATCATTTTTTCTTTTTTTTATATTAATTTGGAATAGTTTAACAAGAAATAAGTAAAATTATATCTGAAAAAGGTCTCATTTAATAAAAAAAATAAATAATCTATGCTCCGTTTTATTAATTGGTAAATTAATTAAGAGAAAAGTATTTCCGTAATGTTTTTTTTTTGTTTTCATTTATTTATGATAATAAAAATATTCAAAATCAAGCTTTTCCTATATAGAATCTTGTAGCAGATTAAAAAAATGACAAATTTGTACAAGGGAAACATGACAAATTAAATAAAACATTCAGCATGGCTTAAAAAATAAATGTAAAAGTATAAATAAATCAGTTTTAAAAAATAAGAGCATTTAACAAAATTAGAAACACTGCCAGATTTCCGACTAGGCATTTAAGTTGAGTTAAAATTTTTATTATTCTAGGTTCAAACAAACAAATTTTAAAAACGTATTCTGAGAATTATTAAATAAAGTATTAATAACTGCTTATTTATAATATATTATGATATTAATTAACCATATAATTGGTTGCTTTGTGTTTACCAGTCTTACAAAATTATAATTTATATGCCTTACTTGCCTGAGATTTATTTTTTCTTTATGGTTTATCATTATAATTAAATGCTTATTTTAAAAAAGTAAAGTAATAATTAAAATATAAATATGGTAAATTTTTCAGAAGTCTTATTTTATTTTTACCATGAAATGGATAGTAAAAAAAGTACAAGAAAAAAACATATATTTTTCACAAAAATACCAAAATAAAAAAAAAATTAAAGAAATCGTTAATGTGTTGATTATGTTAAAAATGTGAAGCTAAATTGATCGGCAATTTATAAATCGGCTTCATAGATTTGCGGATTTTCGACTAAGCAATCTAGGTAACTGCCCAGGGTCACAAACAAATCAATTGAATAATGTTTGCTAAAAGAATTTGTAAAAAATTACAAATTTGATAAATTATAAGAACCACAGTTTGTGTTTACATAGAATAATGAAATTGAAAGTTAAATTAATTAAATTCAATATATTACATAAGTTTAATTAATTCATAATTTACTGAAATATCAAGTATTCATAAATGTTATTTTACAATCCTTAAAAATAATGTTTTTTTAATGTTCATATAATAAAATAATTTAAATTCGAATTAATAAATTAGAGAATTAGTAATTAAATAATTAAATTAAAATTAAAATTGATAAAATAATTTTGAATATTATGTTAATTTGAAGAGTTTATTATATCCTTATAATCTATTATAATAATTTAATGCTTTTATTTATAAATAATGCAATCTCTGACTAATAATTATAGTTAATTTTCAAGAATTTTATGACTTTAGTTTCTTTCCATAATATATTTATAAAAAAATAAAGGAATAAACACAAATATATTTTCATTTAGTTACTAAAATGAAAAATTAAACAAAATAATTAAATTAAATTAATGCTTAACATTGCTTAAAAATAATTGAAAATTTTTCTAAATTTGAACAATTAATAAAAGAAGAGTCCTCGTTATGTATACGATCTAAAGCTGTAATATACCGAAATCTGCCTATGGTTTTACAGTATACAAATCCTGCTAAAGTTCTGAACCAGCAACTGATTAGAATACATTTGAAAATGATAAAATTGATTACAAACCTTCTACCAATGCATGATTAAGGCTCTCGAACTCAATATTCAGCTGTAAATGAGCAACTAGTTTTCTCAAAAGCAAAACTCCAATCCAAGACCCCACTTACAACTAACCCAGAGATCAGTTGTTGCCCAATCAATCACAAATCCATCCCAGAAACATCTATTATTAACATCCAAGAGTCCACATCCCCAAATCAAAGGTGAAATGCGTTTGAAGTAGATAGCTTCAACGTTCGTTTCCTTGCTTAATGAGCATCTTGGGATGTGGAGGGGGGATGGAGAAGGCACCAAACGACGAAATTCCACTTGTGATCGTTAAAAGGCGTGAGCAGGGGCGAAACACGTGCTCATGTATTTTTAATGAGAGAGATTCGCCAAGAAATGCAAGAATTTCGCAGCGAAAATGTTCCCCATCGACGTCTTCCAGAAAGTCAGTTAGATTTCGCAAAGGTGTTGAACGATTTCACCCCGTGGTTCAAGGTTGGGTTGGTAGAAAGTCAGTGGCAAGGATGCGAAATGCAAGGCTCCATGAATTGCTAATGGCGATTCGCAGGAGGTGGGTCGTCTTCGAATTTCCAGCGACTAACGAGTTCGTTTACAGAAAGAAATTTATGATGCCATAACACTGATTTACAGATAGGGTCCTGATTGCGATTCAAGACTTAGTTGTATTGTACTAATTGGACAAAGGTTGAAATTGGAGTTTAAGATTCCTGCTCTGTTGCATATGCGATGCTATATAGAAGTCCCTTTTCCTTTTATGATGGGAGAAAATGAATTTCTTAATTGTTTCACATCATCATTTTGAGAATTAAAGCTTTAAATTTGGATATAAAAGGAAACAATTGTAATAAAACGAAAAGTGAAACATTTCAGCTATTGATTTGAATATATTACTGATATTGACGACTCACGTATTATAGCACTAGGGGGGGGGAAGAGATGTTGTTACTCGTAGTCCATTATAAAATGATGAATTATGCATAACTAAAGTAATTAAATTAATTTTAAATTAAAATTAAAATTTTGGCTTGATTTATGTAAGCTTAAACAGGAAAACTATAAATAATTACCAAATTTTAATTAAAAATTAAATTTTCGAACAAATGATTTAAATTATTTTTCTAGCATTCCTGGCTTTGGTTTATAAAACTTATACACTGTTTGTAAAATTGAAGGTATATAAAGTGTCGACGCTGTTACTTGTAGTTTAAGTGCCTTCATACAATAAAGGCATATAAAAAAATTGAAGCAATACAATTCATGTTCGTTTCCTTTTAAAGGAATTTACAAAGAAAATATTTTTTTTATATTGATTTGAATATGTTACTAATATTTGCGACTCATGCAGTGTAGCATTGGTTGATGTTGTTATTGTGACTTCGCACTTTACATGCCCGCTGACAGTTATCTGTCAGCGATTTAAGCTGAGTGAGAGCCTCTTCCTTTTTCAGTAGCGCCAACTAGGCCCAAGAGTACGACTTAACTACTTCGTGCGTCACATTCGCTTGCACAACCACTTTTTACAGGGAACCATATTCACACACTTCCCAGATAGAACACAGAAGAACAATCATGCCCGAACCAGGACGCCTAGATCACAGGGAAGACGCGCTACCCCTATGTCAGGACGCCGGAAAGATGTTATTTCTAATCCATTGTAAAATAATGATTTTGACATAACTTAAATGTTGAATTTTTTAAAAATTTATTTTGAACTTTTAGACAATAAAAGTCATTATATTTTTCGCTGGATTCAGGTAAATTTAGACAGAAAAACTGTAACTAAGTAATTATCAATTTTTAATCAATTTTAATTAAGAATTAAACTTTCAAATAAATTAATAAAATTACTTTTCTATCCCTCCCGGCTGTCGTTCATAAAAATTCTCTTCAATTGGGCAAAGCAATAAAATCAGTTCATAAAAGTACAATGTGCATTTATTATTACATAAATATACCACTACAATATGGCATTCGCATTTAATTACATGAAATTACGAATTTTGTGGCAGAAATTTTCTGTTAGGATATGGGTTTTTATGGTTCAAAAACAGCTTATGGACAAATGAATTAACATTTTAAAATAATTTCACTAGACAATATAAATAAAAAAATAACAAATCGGACTCGGATTCAAAGGATTGAAAATATTCTCCAGATCACGCATTCAAGAGAAATATTATTACAAGTTAAGAACTTAGAAATTCATATTGCTTGGATAGATTTTCTAGAAACGTGCTATATATTTCCAACTTTGTTTCAATATAATTTGTAACATACACAAAAAATAAATCAACTGTAACAGATTCAATTAATACTTATGTCATAAATATCATGCTAATTATATTTTGGAATTAAAGCTGGGGAAAAACTAGGTAATTTACTTCATACCTTGCAAGAGTGAAAAACTATAGAATTAGTTACTTTTACATATCAGAAAGATATAATTAGATATCGGATGACACGCAAAATTACGTTTCTCATGGGGCTGTGATGTGTGGTACTGATTTAAAATAACCATAAATGAATACTGGTTTGAACCTATTTTTTTTAGTTAAAACGACGATATATATATATATATATATATTTGAAATGAATGTTTGTTTGCAAAGTAGGCATTGCATTTGTTTCATCTTTCAAAAACACTTTAATGAAGTTGCCTAAACATAGAATCTAAAGTTAAATTATTAAATGAACACAACTGATTGTTATCGAAAGCATTTTGATGTGGAAAGTTTTTATAATTAAGTACTCTTTTTGTCATTGTAAATTTACAAAATGGCAGATAAATCCTATTGACACCATAGTTAAAGTATTAAAACAATAGATAAAAAAATACATAATAGAGTTCATGCAGCACATTTGGATTCGTAAATTAATTGAGCAGTTTATTTTTTAACTAACTCAATTAATTTGTCAATTCTTTCCTTGAAAAGTGAATTTATTATGTAATTATTTGCTTTAATTACTGTGCTTCATCCATTTTATCTTTTTGAATATAAAAGTATCTTATTTTTGTTGGAAGTTACTTATTTGTACTAATTATTCTACTGACAAAGAGAACTGTGTTAATGAGATCATAACAAAAGAATACAGCATAATACAATTAATAAATACACATGAAATGAATGCATATTAACGTAGTTATTTATTTCGGTCATTAAGTAATTACATATTCTAGCAAATAATCAAAAGGGGATCCATGTTAGAAAAAATCCAGCATATTAATGTATTTTGATTCAATAAAAAAGAAACAGAAATTGTCCAATTATCAAATTAAGTAATTTGTTCCATATCTAATGGGTATAAATTAAATAGGAAAACCAAATAATTTTTTCAGGTATGAAAAGAATGAAGATTTCAAATTCACTCGGTAGTTAAATATATTATCGAACATTAGCAATGAGTTTGCATAAGAATATACAATTATTAACCCTTATCGTGACAAGATTGCTTTTTTGAAGAAAAGAAAAAAAAATGTATATAGGTAGCTTTTTTACGCTATAAAAAACATTAAAAAAAGAATAAAATAATTGTATAATAAAAATCGTTTAATAAAACTAAGTTAAAAATTATTTTATAGTGGTAGTATATTTTTATAAAGTTGTATGTATGGTATACTATACAAAATAAGGGTTAAACTCGTAATAGAGAAATGTATATTGTTCAAACTTCAGTGCTAATATAAGTTAACGAAGGTGATAATTTAAATAAAGTAGCTAAGAAAATGGTCTTTTCTAGGTTCAATTGATAATTAATAAAGATTATCTCTAAAAATTTGAATAAAATTTTAATGAAAATGGAACGCAGAATTCCAACCCATTAAACAGTTACACTTATCCAATGATTATTAAAAGTAAAAAATGAGTTTTATATTTAATAAATGCATGATAAAGAATAGAAATTATTCAAATTTAAATACTAGTTTTTCCAGCATAACTTTAAATAAAAAAAGGTGATGAATTTTAAAAAACGAGAATAAAACATGGTCTTTTTAACATTCAATTAATTGCAGACAAGCATAGCTCTGAAAATTCGAATTAAATTCTTGCGAAATACAGTTAGGAATTCAATGCATAAAGAAATAAATACTGAATCGAAAAGAGAAAAATTTTGTTTGCATAGCCAGCGCGGAAGCCGTCCTATCTATTTACATTGCCACTTGGAGTTCAAAGAAAGGCGAATGAATTTGCGAAAGTGATACTACGAAAGCGAAAAACCGCGCCGTCTTTATTTACAGTTGTGCCATTTTAACTGGAAATGCCAGTTCTAGTATCATATTTTATAATTCCACACAGCAGTTAAATTAATGTCGTTCCTTCCTTTCCAACTGTGATTGTGTCATGGTTTATTCTATTATCAGAGATGAAATGATTCTTCATTCGTTTTTTTTTATCGCTTGCAACTTTTATCTTTTACTGTTGCCAGTTCATATTATATTGCTGATTTGGAAAGAAAGATACGATTCTTTTTCTTTCTTTTTTTAAATAAAAAGAACTTTTATTCAGCTCAGATGATTTTTAATAAAATTATTTTCATATCTGATGAAAGATAAAAATATGTGTTTTGCATTGTAGTTTCGATTTTTCGAAAGCAATTTATTTGCTACATTTTTCTTAGTTCGATCTTGCTTAAATTTAGAAAAAGATGCTTTAAATTGTATTCTACTTAGACGTTTTTACTAACATATTCCATAAGGTTATATTTAACATAATCGTTCCCTGCTAAATGGTGTAAAACCAGATTATTCGTTATTTTATTTTAAAATTAAACCAGATTATTGGTTATATTATCAAAATTAAACCGTTTGCTTATTCCAGATTTTCCCCCTGGAGTTCGAAAAACTAAATTAAATATTCAAAATTTTAACTTACTATCATTTTATCTTAAAATTTTATTTTAATTAAAAGTTTTCATTAGTACCGAATATTAAAATATAAATTAATAATCTTATTAATTACTTTCTCAATATTGTAATTTATACTATTTACTTATACTTTTATATTTATTATCATTATTATACTTATTAGGCTAACTAATTCTAGATTATATTTGTCATATGGACAAGTTTATATTTATTGTATTTAAGGTATATACATATCGGTTTATACTTACATTGATATACTCATATTAATAAATATATTTATATGTCTATACTTATTATATGTTTTTATTTATTTACACGCTTATATAGGGTGTTCATTAATTATTGTCGGGGTTTCCTTACCTCATAACTTTCCAATAAAAAATATTACGCAAAAACCGATTACGTATTCTTAAATTACAACTCAAAGAATTTTATTAATGATATTAAAGTGAAAAGCTTGCACAATTTGCACTTTGTAGGTATTCAGCTGAAGGCGATTATGTATTCGTAAATTCGCTGAACAAATTTTGACTTTTGAGAATCGTGCGGGTTCTCCGAGCCCCATATTCTACAGTTATGTTTATTCACTTTTTCTGACACATGAAAAGTGGATTCGTCACTGAAGAACCATTTCCGAAGGTAATTTTCATCATCCTCAATTCGAGTCAAAATTTGTTCAGCGAATTTACGAATATATAATCGCCTTCCGCTGAATGCCTACAAAGTGCAAATTGTGCAAGCTTTACACTTTAATATCATTAATAAAATTCTTTGAGTTGTAATTTACGAATACGTAATCGGTTTTTGCGTAATATTTTTAAATCGTAAGTTATGAGGTACGGAAACCCCGACAATAATTAATGAACACCCTATATTATTAAGTTTATAAGTATTTTTAACTTATAAGTTTATCAACATTTTTTATTATAAGTGATCTAAAATTTACACTTAAACTAACAGAAAGGTAGGGGATATATAAAGTGTAAGCAAGGGCAAAAATGCATGTTTGAAGATGTCAACCGTACGAGCTATAAAGAAAGTTGTTGGATCCTCGTTCCTGCAGGTTTTTAAGGCAATTCATTTTAATAACGCACAGAAAACATGGAACAGTTCATGAATGATGGAATAAGGAATGCGTGGACAGTAGCTCTTTTAAGTAATTTGTGGCCCACGGGTTATATTTATTATTAAAGTTCAGTTTTAATAAGATGGTCTATTTAGTTTTACATTTTAGCGCATTTTTAACACTTCAAGGATCTACTTAAGATTAATTTCTTTTTATAATATTTACTTTGTGAATATATGTTTATATTAATCTACTATGACTTCACAATTCTTGAAATCCACAATACTATTGAAACAGATATTTGGTGTCAAATATTTTAATAAATAAGTGAACTAACTGAAATATATAGGAGCTTGACTTTGTCTTTTTTGCAAGCTTATTTATTTAGCATAGTAAGGGAAAAAATTTAACCGTCCTACTTGTACTCCATCTCAACCTGGTGATCCAGGCAGCAGCCTAGCCTTCCTATTTAGAAATTCGATATTGAATGCCAATTTCATCGCAACCATCTTCAAAGCAGTTGCAAATGCAAGGAAAATATCCCAAATTTCCAGAAGGATTTTTAAACAAATGTGCTGTAGTTTTGAACCATGTTAAACTGTGAATGGTAAGAACTTGAACAGTTTTGAAGGAGCAGGAATTGAACATGCGTATGTACTACAATGCTTACCAAGGTCTTCAATTTTATGCGAAGGATATATTCATCGGAGAGTGTGCGAAAAAGTTCCAAGGAGATCACTTAAGGAAAAGATTTCAGGATAGTCATGATGACCAAATTAATTTATTTTATTGCTTTTATTTTAAAACCAATACGCATAATAATTGCTAAAAATTCCAGTATAAGTTCAAATAAAATTTATACATCTATAGCACAATTGCGCTTAAATGTGTATTTCACTTTTACTACTTTTCATTCTGTCTGCATTTAGAGCTTTTAAACTGTAAATTTTAATTTAACTTTTCATTAAAAGAGAATATAATGTTTCCTTTTCATGAAAATTTTAATTAAGCTTTAGGTTTGACTATACATTTGGCAAAAAATAGCCAAATCTAGATTTTGTGACATTTGAAGCGGTATTAGACGCGTGAGGATAGAACCTGGGACCTTTTGGTTAGCAGTCCAGTAACGATCCAATTTTACCAAAACAGCTGTTCGGGTAGAAGCGCTGTTATTGGCTTATATGCAATTCACCACACATTATACTACATCAATCAACAAAATATAGGATTTGATAACCTTTAAAGATTATGTAATCGTTATGTGCATAATAGAAATCAATAATGGTTTCAGAATAAACATTTTCGGCAGAAATCTCTTATGTAATCATTCCTAAGCCGTTTTATTCGAAATTTACTTTCTAGAACAATTGCGCTTTAATCTGTTTTTCACTTTTACTACTTTACATTCTATCTAGATTTAGAGCTTTTAAACAGTATATTTCAATTTAACTTTTCATTAAAAGAGAATATAATTGTTCTCTTTCCATTTTCATGTAAATTTTAATTAAGTTTTAGGTTTGACTGTAAATTTGGTAAAATATAGCCAAATCTGGTTTTTGTGACATTATACTACATGAATAAATAAAATAAGGGATTTCGTTTGATTATTGATTATCAATTATGTAATCATTGTGTGCATAATAGAAAACGATAATATTTCCAGAACTCTTAAAATTTTCGGTTGGAATTCTCTAATGTAATCGTTCCTAAGCCGTTTTCTTCAAAATTTACTTTCTAACTCAATTGGCAGAGTTTATAGCCGATTTTATTCCTCCATTAACCAAACTTTTATCACCCGAAACGACTATAAATTAGAATCTTGCCATACTCAAGGCTAATACCTCAGCATTTCAGCAGCGCACTAACCCATCTGACAAGCCTGTACTAAACCCTCACTGCAATCCTGCATCTACCTACCCCAAACCAGTGTTCATCAACGTACAGTATCGAGCATTGCTAAAGGATTATCTACTCCGAACTTGATCCGGGTATTCTGCAGTAAGATTCTACAATTAAGACAGGTTCGTTACACTGCATCCTCCAAAACAGGATTTCACCAACCCCACCCTTATATCTATTGGCTCCAGGTTACGGCGCCTTAAAACCTAGTGGTTCCAAACACAGACAATTCCATTTATGCATATGACGTATAAATTGTAACAGCAAGTGACGGGCACTGTTCATTTCTAAGTCGGAACGCAAAAGCATGAATATTTAAATAATCAGTAAGCAACCCTCGGCCCCCTTCGGTTCCTATCGGATTAGTTACTTAACAGTCGGCTCATTCCACTGAAGGGGAAAGGAGGGGTGAAAGGATAGTAAATAGCAAATTTATCGCATTAATTATTCACGCGCGCACTGCTAGACGTAGGTTTTAATGAAGTTTGCACTCCCCACATAATTCAACTCTCCCTCCCTCCCCTACGGGGTTGACACGGGAGGTGGCATTAATAAAATCAGATGGGGTGTTGAATGTAGAAATTTCGTTTCTGGTTCGGTTGCAAGTCGAATTCTGAAGAAATGTGTTGCAAGAATAATATGATGATAGGCTTAGTGTGATGAGTGAAAAGGGGTGCCGTCATCGTATGTTGTAATATAGAACCTTGGAATCTAATTAGAATTTTTAGAAATTAACTACTAGAATTTTGTAATGCTTTGAGTTTAGATTTAGAAATGTCTCAGGTAAAAGTGAAATGTTTCTGAATTCGTGAAAACATAGAAGGATTCTAAAATTCGAGGAAGCTTTAAAAAATTCTTTATTCTCAAAAGAATGAATAATAATGTTTTGTAAGAAAACAGAATGAATGAATTCATCAACGAAATCGAAACATATTATAGTTGATTACTGATTTTTACAGTAGCAGGGAATTGGGATAATTCTAACTCAAATCGAATCGAAACATATTATAGTGGATCACACATTTTTACAATAGCAAAGAATTGAGAGAATTCTACCTTGAATAGAATCAAGATATATTACAATTGACCACTGATTTTTATAACAGCAAAGAATTGAAAGAATTCTAACTTGAATCGAATCGAGATAAATTACAGTTGACCACTGATTTTTACAATAGCAGGGAATTGAAAGAATTCTAACTTGAATCGAATCGAGATATATTACAATTGACCACTGATTTTTACAATAGCAGGGAAATGAAAGAATTCTAACTTGAATCGAATCGAGACATATTACAGTTGACCACTGATTTTTACAATAGCAGGGAATTGAAAGAATTCTAACTTGAATCGAATCGAGACATATTACAGTTGACCACTGATTTTTACAATAGCAGGGAATTGAAAGAATTCTAACTTGAAGTTGGCGAAACTAGAAATTTAAAGCGTTATATGATTTTAAAAAATTAAAATGAATTAAGCCCATGGAGAACGCAAGAAAAAATGGAATGTCTATGATAAATTGCAGTTCTTCTAAAAAAATTTCTCACAATAATAGTAAATTTGCATTTTTTAATACATTTGAATTAATTATATCTGAATATTAATCGGAAATAAATATATTCAGAAAACATTTTATGCTAATAAGCATTTTTTACTTAACTTTTTAAGCATTGTTTTAGGATCTAGAGTATTGATAATTACAAGTGCTAAAAACAAGAAAATTGTTTATGGAGTATGAAAATATTTCAATTATTCTATCTTTGTTAGCTTTTCCATTTAGTTAAAAACTATTGCTGACATGGCTTTGAAAGAGATTTTATAATTTAAAACCTTCACATGTATTTATGCTTAATGATAATTAACATGCACATAACAGGAAACCACTATTAATAATAGAACTTAAAGTATGAGATGGTAAAATAAAAATTGTTGTACCCAAAAGCATCATATTTGACACAAACCTACTTTATAAGATGTGAATATGAAATTCCGAGCAATTTTTAATTTTCGAATTATAAAAAAAATCAATTTTTTTAACGATATTATTCTAAAATATGAATGCCCAAAAGTAATGACGAAGGAACTCGAAAAGCTTTGAATTTTTGTTAGATTGACACCAACCAACTCCGAATTTTCTTCTACTTATTCTAATCAAAACATGGCTGTTTGATTTCATTTATGATACAATATTCCATAAATCTCTAAGGAAGAGTATTTTAGGTAAAATAATTTCCATACAATATATTTAAAAGAAAACAAAAATTCATTTAAAATATTTTAGCGGAATACATAAATAAAATCATAATTTGTTATCGATATTTCAATCATATAATAAAAATCCATCAAAGTTTTATAAATATGTAGAATAAATTAAGCTGAAAAATTTGTATACACAAAAACAAGATTCAATAAAACTGTGAAAGCAAGTGCCACCATTTATCAGATAATAATAATGATTTGACAATTCATTTATAAATAAAATGTTTTTTAGTTACTGGAGGGTGTTAATATTTATGTTATATTCCTTGTTATGAATCTTATAATTGTAAACAAAAATAAATCATGAAAGTCAACTGAAACATTCCACAGCGTAACAACAAAAGATTTTTAACTTCTCAAGGGATTAAATAAACTCCTACACCACCCACGCAGTAGACTTTCAGGTAGGATCAAAAACACAATTTTCCTTTTTTATTTTTAGACGCTGCAATTACGTCATCGAGATCCTATTTCAAAACTAAAGAGTAAATTTACTGTATAAAAGACTTTAAAAAAGTAACTTTGGACAAAACAAAAACCAAATGACTTTGCAGCTTGAAAATATTTTAAAGGCTTGTATTAAATATGACTTGCTTCATATTTACAAAGATAGAAATCTATCTATAAATTTTAATTACTAACTGATGTGATAGAGATTTGAAATTTTTTTTTCACTCTTGTGGGGTTTTAATGACTATCTCTTGAAGTAGTTTCTGGACTGAATTGTTTATTAATCCAATGATTAATCACATTTGAAATAATCCAAATGCACTGGGCCACTTAATAGTGAATTTGAGAAAAGAAAATTTCTTCAAATAATACAATATTTATAACAACGAATTCTAAATTGGTGGAATTAAATACAATAGTTTACTCTTTTCTAAGCAGTAAGTCTAGTATAGAAATTTAATCACTGAACAAATTAAATGAAGAATTTGAATGCAATTATATATGAAATATGTTTAATTCAAAATATGTTATAATAATTTCTGTAAAGCAATAAATTTGCATCATTAGCTTTAATCGCTTTAAAAACTAAATCGTACAAAATGATTAAAAAAAATCTAATAACTAGTATACTAATCAAAATATAGATTAAAAAGTTGATTTTATTAAATTTATTGAAAACGACAGATTTTATTTTGTACAGAAAAACATAGAACAAACGAAACTTTTGACAAACTGATCGCAAACGATATTTCCATCTTTTGTTCTAATAAAATTTATTTTTTGATCATTAATTCTAATTATAAATATTTACCAAAATATTTGCAACAAAAATATTTTTTTTTTTTAATTTTAGTATTAAAACGAAATTGAAACCAAGCAGAAAAATAATTTGACGCGTGCACTAATTTGCTATTTCTAAGTAGAGATAGGTTAATGCAATTTAAAAAATTCTTCGATTTGATTTTTTTACAATAAAAATTATATTTATATAAATAAATTATATTTATATAAATAAATTATATTTATATAAATAAATTTTATTTATACAATACATATTTTATATAAAAAATAGTTGTCATTTTTTGACGACTAATATTTAAAAAAAAATGATACAAAGGAAACTTGATTACTTTTTTTTATTTCATTCCACTTTTTTACAAATATTAAATTTAATAGCGGTGGATCATATTAACATTTGAGTATTTGACGATACAATTTAAGAATATTCTGAAAGAATTATGTCTACTCCATATTAAATTTTTCTTACATTATGATCTTTTGTTAAACTATTAATTTCCTTTTTCTTAAGAATTTTGCAAAAGAAAAAAATCATCTAGTAACTAACACTTTTCATTAAAAATAAAACGAAATATTAAACAGGTATTTCCAACGGAATTTAAAAGTTTTGCTAAATGCTACAAAAACGATAGAGAAATTTTAGAAAATCAATATATAGAAACTTTTAATAAATAGATAAATAGAAATCTTATGACATTTCAAGAGATCAAGCAAATAACAATTATTTTTAAAGAGAATGTTCTAACTTGAGAAATAGATGTGTAATTGATAATATTTCATTCTATTATGGAAATTCAAATGTTTTGAATTTCTATTGACAGAATGCAGACGTTAGAACTGCGTATTTTTTCTGAATTTTGCTTCGGATTCAAAATCTATTGAATTGACTCCGTTCCCTCGTTTACTACAATCTTATATTGACCCAATCTTGGTTCAAAAGATTCATAAGAGAAAATAAAATCACCTGTAATCCAATTTATGTATGCACTTCAGAAAATATCGAAAGGGTTAGAGCAACGATGTTACGAAATCCAGGTCGCTAGGCTCGGAGACATTCTGCAGAACTTCACTGCCTAAACAAAAATGAATATCATTTGTAAAGTGTAATTATCTATATGTCAAGTCATTAAATTCTATACAATTACGAATGTCTATTTGCCAATATTTTTTTTGCAAATCTATTTATTTGTAATTATTTCAAAAATACCTTAATAATCTGCGTACTTTGTAAAATCTACAATGATCTTAAGAATGAGATTTGAATATTTTTGTAGAATACAATGATCTCAAAAAGTATAAAGTCACGATTTCAAACAAAGACGCAAATCTCAAGTAAGCATAAAGTGCGTGAGGATTTTGCATTTGAAGGAACACATTTAATCAACCAATATTATCAATAGTTTCAATATAATAAGCATCAATATACCTTGCAGATTTCTATACACATTTAAAAAGGATTTTTTGCAACTTCTTGAAATTCAAAATCAAGCAATTAAAACATGTAATCATCATAGGTGAAATACAATGGAGAATGAACGGGAAACTAGAAACAGGACATTTTGCTATACAGGTTGTTGAGAATCGCGATTAATGATCGGGAAACTAGAAACAGGACATTCTTTTGTACAGGTTGATAAAAATCACGTTTAATGATTGGGAAACTAGAAACAGGACATTCTTTTGTACAGGTTGATAAAAATCACGTTTAATGATTGGGAAACTAGAAACAGGACATTCTTTTGTACAGGTTGATAAAAATCACGTTTAATGATTGGGAAACTAGAAACAGGACATTATTTTGTACAGGTTGATAAAAATCACGTTTAATGATTGGGAAACAAGAAACAGGACATTCTTTTGTACAGATTGATAAAAATCACGTTTAATGATCGGGAAACTAGAAACAGGTTATCTTTTGTACAGGTGGATAAAAACAAGGGTTAATGATTGGGAAACTAGAAACAGGGCATCTTTTGTACAGGTTGATAAAAACAAGGTTTAATGTTTGGGAAACTAGTAACAGGGAATTCTGTTGTATAGGTTGATAAAAACCACGTTTATGTAAATAGCTTAAAAATACTGTATTCGTAGCAACTTCAAAGATGTCCAATACATACGACGGTCAAAAAAAGTAGTTTATCCATAACAGTAAGAAACGACAAGCTTGCAAAGACTTCTCAAATGTAATATGGCATTCATAGATAACATATTCAATATATTTTAGTCATTTATGAACTAAGTGAAGTATTTAGTATTTGGGAAATAAAAAGTGATACTGTTCTTTAAAAAATTCTTATTGCATATTTTATTAGTGCAATATTTATTATGGTAAGATGTTTTGAATTTTATATAATTATTTGAATAATAAATAAAAAAAAATACATTCCAGAGCATTTTTGGAAAACAAGAGACATTAGAAAAGTGATATTATTCATGGAATTTTCTATAACAAACCATTGCATTTACCTCAGAAGTACATTCAAGTTTTTAACAGAAAGTTCCAATAAGAGTTTCTATTTGATCATGCATGGACTTCAAATGTCTTGATTAGCTGAAATTTATAAGTATAAACAAGGAACAATTGTTATAAAATGAACTAATAGAATATTAACAGAACTTAAAGATTGGTGAAAAATTAATCAATCTGTTAAATGAATAATTATTATGAGAATCAGAGGACAGATTCATAAGATAATTGGGCTATTAGGGAGCTGTTTACTGCATATTTGGCTATTGATAATAATGTTTATTATACACAATTAGTCGATCAGTTCAAAAGATATCAACTGATAAACACTAACACACTTCTGAATGAACAGCGAAAGACAAATGGTAAGAAAACTCCCATCTTATTATTTCTCACAGAAAACAGCCGTATTCTATCAAAGAGGCAGAAACATTAATTTAAATGTCGCATGAAATTATCAAATATGGCATTGCAATGCCATTTCCAATTAAAAATGGAACAACTGTAAACAGAGGAGACATGTTTTCGCAGCGTGGATCACTTTCACAAGTTCAATCACATTTCTTTAGAATCCCAATGGTAAAGTAAATAGACAGGACAGCTTGCGGGATCACTCGACAAATAAAGTTTCCTTTTCTTCTCACAGATCTGCGTTTATTCCGTTGTACGGTGAATGCTATAATTCAGTGTCTTTAAAATTTTGCCTTAAAGCTTTGAATGCGTTTGTGTGTATTAAAGAAACATTAAAAGGTTGTGTTAGACTTAACACATCATATTTAGACAGTTTTAATTAGCATTTTTGTAAAATTTTCGTCGAATAACTGTTGCGCATTGAACTTATGCAGGACTTTAAAATAACAGTTGACATCGTTTTGTTTATTTATTGTTTTTGAAATGGCAACGAAAAGATATGCAGTTTTATTTTTTGTTCGAAAAAATATAAATTTCGTGTGGTTGTAGGAGCTGGAATAAAAATTATTTTTTGAATTTAAATATGTATTAAAGTTATTTGAAGTAATGGAGTTTTAATTATTAAGACAAATTCGAGTCTGGACTGGACCAATATAACCACTAAATCCATCTGTATTCGCGGCGTAAATGTAAAGTAGTATACATTCTTTTGATATTTTATACTAGTTATTGTTAAGTTATTGCGGAATAATTATCATGATATTGCTTAGTACTGAAATAATAATTAGTTAACAAATGCATAGATAAGTTTAAAATTTTATATAAGTTTATTTATTATTGCCTTTTCGAAATTTTAATAAATAGCAGCAAAAAAAAATTCTAAGTATTTTACAGGTATTTTATTCATTCTAAGAATCCAAGAATAAATATATCGAAATTTTAAGAGAAGATAAAAGTTTCATTGTACCACTACATAATATGTAATAAACAATAGGTGAAAGAAAGGATATATAACTCTCATCTCCGCATAAAATTATGAATTATAAGCAAGGTTGTTGTTCTTTTACAGAGTTCCGTAAATGAAAGTTATGTGATTCATAGAATATAGTAAAAAAAACAAAAACAAATATATACTTAGAATACTTTTTTCTTCATAGATAAAAACAAAAACTTGAACAGAAGATAAGTGTAGTCGCAAGATCACATATCAAATTTTATTTATTTAATCATTACATTTTTGCATTTTTGAGTTATAACGCTTACATGCTTGCGAAAATACAGATTCCACTCCCAGAAAGATTTGGTTCAAAATTTAATGTGGTTTTATGTTTTAGATGCTAAATCTATAAACCGAATGTTATTGATGTAACTATACGATTATTTCAATAGTAGGTAAAAAAAAAAGTTTCAGAGCTTTTTTTGGAATCAAAAAAAGGAAAGGCAACATTATTCTCGAATTTTACCAAAAATATCATTACACCCGCTAACTTAAAAAAAAAAAAAAAAAAAAAAAAAAAAACGTTCGATACGTTAACAGAAAGTTCCAATAACGCTATCAAATTGACGGTTTGGTTTAGTTATATTAACGTTCCGTTTTTAAAGCACCGCTAGAATTATTTTGGGACGGACCTCGTAATTTTGAAAAGGATGTTAAATATTTCCTCATCATCTTCTCATGATGATAACTATCCTTGCTGAGTAAAGCCGTATTTTAAGAATGGGTGAAGTAATTATACATATTCCTAATATTAAGTATATTCTTTATAGAAAATTTAAGTAAATTCCTTGTAAAAATATTAGATTCATTACTAGAATATTAAATACATATAGGTGACTTTGTTGCGAGACCCGGGGGTTTGGAAATGGAAGATTCCCCGTACGAAATTCTATATTCCTCCAAAGAATAGCTAGGTTTAGTTTAGTTATACTAGCGTCCCGTTTTAAAGCAACACTAGGGTTATTTTGGGATGGCCCTCATAATTTTGAACCATGGTCGGATGACGAGGACGACACCTGAGATGTCAGACCTCTCTCCACACCAGCGAGAGGACGTTTGGCCCTGAGGAATTTAACGGACAACAGATCTTTTTACACGACGGTTCTTCGGTGGAATCGCGTCTCGAACCTGAAACCTAAGGCTCACGAGCCGAGACCTTACCACCAAGTCACCGCGACCCTCCATTTGATCATGTAGGGACACCTAATATTCTGATTAGCTGAGTTGAAAGGAGTTTTGTGGAGTTAAAAAATTCTTGATATAAAACGGACTAATAGAAGATCACTGAAGGTAGAGATTAGTGAAAAATTAATCATCCTGAAAAATGAATTTTTATCTACTATGAGAATTTGTGGGTGGGCTGATCAGAAAATTGGGCTATTTGATAGCCAGATTTACATTAAACAGTTCCGTTATTAATAATGTAAATTGTACATAATTCTTAACAATTCTTAACAATTAGTCATATAGCGCAAAACATTAGCAACTAACTAAGAACTAAAACACTGCTATAAAGTGACAAACAAGAACACATTTCTGAATGAACAGAGGATGGCAAACGAAAAAGACTTTCATCTTATTATTTCTCACGAAAAACAACCTTATTCTATCAAAGAGGTAGAAACATATTAATTTAAATGTCACATTGAATTATCAAAATATGACGTCGAAATGGCACTTCCAGTTAAAAATGCAACAACTGCAAATAAAGGCGACATGACTTTTTTTTTTGCTAGCACTGATCTCTTTCACACGTTCAATCGTATTTTTTTTTTTTTTTTTTTTAGAATTCAAATGGTAATGTAAATAGACAGAAGAGCTTGAGGGTTCATTTTGCAAACAAAGTTTCTTTTCTTCCGCACAGATCTCTATTTATTTCGCTCTACGATGAATGCTTAATTCAGAGTTATTAGAATTTTGTCTTAGAGCTTTGAATAAGCCTGTGTTTATTACAAAAATATTAAAAGAATCATATCTGAGCCTTCCTGTTTTAAATGACCATTTTTGTGTAATTTCCATCGAATAACAACAAAGTTGTATTTGAGATGTAAATTAAAAATATTATACATTCCTTTTATAGTAAGTATTATTCTTTCCTTTTAAAGTAAGCATGTTGTTGTTCTGTAATAACCACTAGCTTGTTTAATAGTAAAATTAGTTAATAAATAGACAAATAAGGTTCTAAATTTTATATGGTTTTATTTATCATTGTATTAGCGAAAAGCGATTAAGAGCGATTAGAAATTAAAAAATATGCTTTCAAGAATCCTACAGGTATTTTATTCATTATAGAAACCTAAATATATATATTAAAAGTTACAAAGATGAAATACTAATTCTACCACTGATAGTATGCAAATAATCAAAAGATATATACCACCACCCTCCATACAAAATTGTGGGCTGCAAGCAACGAATGAACGCCATGAGTTTACAGATTTTTATTTTTATAATCACGCACATAAGAGTTATGGGCTTCGTAATATATTAAAGAAAACCAAAATTGAATTTTGGTGGACTTTATTCCTATTGAGACCAAAATTTGACACAAGAGTACAACTGTAGTCACAAGATCATAAACCAAATTTCACTTATTTAGTCTTTGCATTTTTAGTTATATCGTTTATATGCATGCGGAAGTACAGACCGACAGATGGTCAACTCTCAGACGGATTTGGTTCAAAATTTGATATAGTATATATTTTAGATGCTAAACTTATGTACTAAATTTTATCTATCTTTTAACATTTTGTAAATCTTTTATTAACCATACGTCTGGCGCAGTACAGCCTTTTATGGCTCTTGTATAATTAAAACCGACAAACCAACCAAACTTAACATTTTGCAGCTGTGATATTTATTTATACTTGAAGGGCAGGACAGAGTTCTAATTGGATTTAATTGAAAATTTGATAGAAATTTACAAATTTGGTGTAAAGGCCACATTTATGCAGTTTTTTTTTCAGTTAATATGTTCTTTAATAAACAGACAATTTCAAAAGTGTATTTTTTGGATTCAGAAAATTTAATAACTTGGAGACTTATCAAAATCTTGACATCGGATTCTTTTGATGATTACAATATTTTCTTTTTGTATATTTCGTGCATAAAAAAATAAAAAAAAGAATGTAACATATGAATTGAAGCTCTGCAAAGAAGCATTATCAATCAGATAATTATAAATATTAATGATATACCACTTGTTTAATCTACATATTTTCGCGCATGTTCTAAAGATGAATAGATACAGGTGTTTTCTTTAAAAAATTATTCAAGGGCCACTTAACACAAAACTAGATATTTTTACTTTTAAATAAAAAGGACCGCAGGACTTTTATTGATTAAAACGACACAAGAAACACCCTTATTGGAAAAGTGTAGATACTTGAAACAAAAGTAGCAATTCGTGTTTCCCGGACATCGTCAGCAACACCGAAATTAATCTTTTTATGCAACACGAAATTACCATCCACGAGAACCTTGCTCCACACGAAACTTTTCCTTTAAAAAAATAAAAACTGGAATAGAAATTTGTCACGAGCCAAATGAACTATCATCACCCTGTCTTTCGCCAAGCGAGAACATACATCACCAGTTACCAAGGCTATTTCGATCAATAGTACCAAACAAGAACCCAAATCCAATACCACATGTGGGACAGACATGGCGACGCAAGGCTAATGAACTAGTATGAAAAACAACAACCAAGGAACAAGAAAATAAAGAGAAAAAAAATGGTGAATAAATAATAAACTTATCCCGATCTCGTGACGTCTGCGCCATGTTGATAAATTAAGGAGATATAATCAATAGCCGTTCTGGAACTATGGGTTGGAGCTTGTCTAATTACGTAGACTGGAAACAGATTGGATAAGAGTTTTCCAACAAAACCAAGAGGTACAAGGTATCTCTTGGAAAACGGGACACACGATGCGAAAGGACTAATTAGTTGGTATCGGATGAGATTCGTTAGATTGGATGGTGTTACATCGGAAGAGATAAGAACTGAATCAGCAGATAGGTAAGCCTTCGTTGAGATATGAGGCTAAAGGAAGAGAGCACTGGAAAAACAGTTGATGTTTGCCTTTTTGATTTGAGCAGAGAACATCCATAGGGTATAATCTAATATATAAAAATGAATTTGTTTTTTCTTATTTTATACGCTGCTGTACCATTCATCCAATTGCTATAAAACTTTGCTAATTTATTGCTGGCACTTGTGCGAAAGTAATAGGTATATTACAATTATTATTATATCTAATAAAAATGAGTTTTTGTTTGTTCATGCTTTATGCGCTGCCTTACCGTTCATCCGATTGCGATAAAACTTTGCAAACTTATTGATTGCAATTGAGCGCAAGTTATAGGCATAGTAGAAATATAAAATCTAAAATTTAAAAAAAATGGAAAGGATTATTTATATTTATCCTTTATATAACATTCAATTCCAAGGAATGTATTCATTGTCGACAAGAAAATAAATATTGTTTCTATCATTCCTAATTAATTAGTTAATTCAAACAATATTTAAAAAATTATTTCTTCTACGGCAGCAATGCGCCGCATACCAGCTAGTAATACATAAGAACACTAGCATGTATATATTTTTTGTTTCTTTCATGTTTGCAGTAACACATATTTTGATTAAAAATGGATTAATATGTGACTGATTCGGTTGATGTTATTAAGAGACATACTGATGCCTTTTAACTTATTAAAGGCAATTCGATTCATTAAGATTTTCCAGATTTACGTGATTTATTTAGTGAAACTTGACATAGAATCTATGTGATAAAGTATACATAAACAAAGCATATAATTTTTTTAATTAAATTCGATTTCAGTTCCTTAATTTGAGGTGGAGTATAGAATGCAAATTAGTAATTTTGAAAGTATACGTGAGGGGAAAATACTCACGGATTTTAGGTTCTTGATTTTACTCTAAAAAAAATCTGTCAATGCTATTATTGTAAGAAAAGGCTTTTGGTTCTTCGTTAACAAGCCATCAATAGGCGAATTAAATAAAAACTAATGAAGTTAGTTAAAAAAAATTAAATTTATTGCTATCCTTTAAAAAACACTAGTGTTTTTTTTTGTTCCTTTATTTATGTAATAACACATGCTTTGATTAAAAATGGATTAATTTCGATTAATATAAGCATGTGACTGCTTCCGTTGATATAATTTTTAAGCGACATAAAGACGATTTTTTAATTGATTAAAAGCAAAAGCACCGATTAAGATTTTTCAGATTTCCAAGATTTATTTAGTGAAACTTGATATACAATCACCGTAAAAAAGTATACATTAACAAAACATTGTTTTTTTATTAACTTCTATTCAAATATCTTAGAGATGAAATATAAAATACAAATGACTAACCTTAAAAGTGTAAGAGTGAAAAAAAATAATGGATTTTGTTCTCACAATTTTACTCTTAACAATATCTGACAAATGCTTTTATCGTAAGTAAAAGTTCACGTTTCTTTGTTCTGAAGTGATAAAATACCAAATTAAATAAACCAGACACAAAACTAATTAAAGCAAGATTCCAAAAGAAGAACTATGCATATTACTATTTATTAAACATACTATATATTATTTCTGTTGTCAACAATTCTTTTTTCCAACTAATACAAATATTACTATGATGGATAAAGTTTCAAAGAATAGATTCCTTTTTACGAATTCTGTGATAACTTATTCAATTTATAATAAAATTCCCCGTTTGTTTCAAATAAAAGTTAAAAGAAAAATTTTATAACATCATTAAGGTATGGCAACAATCTAACAATTATCGATCCTATTTTGAACAGAAATGATTGGAGATTGTACTCTTCAACCTTTGATGCTGGCATGAATAGGAATGCTGACATTTTAATTTTTTTTAGAAATACAGGGAATTTTAATGAATAATGAAGTGCACAATTGAATTATGAAAGGAAGAATTCTTTAAAATAATATTTATTACGACGAACGCAATTTTAGAACGTTTTTTCATTTAATTCATGACCTCTGTTTTCCACCATCGGCACACGATATACATAAATATGCATATACTTTGATTGCAGACTTATCTTAGTAGATCTACATATAAATAACGGTTAGCGTATAAACAAAGTCATACGATTTCGCTTCAATAGCTGTGGATATAGATGTCGAGTGTAGTAATTAACTCAAAGCAATTTCTCAAAATTTTGAGAAGAGAATACTTCGGATCTTGTAGTAAAACGTTCGAGAGACAATATGAACGTAGAAATGGATGAAAGCTATTTCATAACTTAAATGCTGAATTCTCTAGTAGATCCTAAATAGATTAGAGTGCATCATCAAAGTGAGTTTTTGAAATAACCAAAGCTTTCGTCTGCGTGCGTTGAATGTGGCAACTATACAATCCGCGCTATCTATTAATGACATAAAAATAAATATTGATTTTAAGATCTGCTGTTTTACGTGAATTTGTTTCCGTTGTTCTTTTCATAAATATTTTATCAACATGGAAGCGCATTTCCCTCACAAATCTCTATCTTACTAAGTCAACATATAAATATCATACAAGTTCAACAGCTTTTCTAGGGTCACGAGGTCTAACACTATTTTTGAATCTATTTCTGAAAATAAAGTAAAAAAATCAAGATGATTGCATTCTGGCATCAAACATTCTACACAAAAAAGTATCGTAAGTTGCAATTATGTTCATATTAATAAAATACCTTAGATTTTTTTGAATATACATTTCACTTTATTTTATACATATTCTAGGTCCCAAATTCAAAATTATAAATATAAGAGAAAATTCCCTCTTACCTCTTTTTTCGGGAACTACTAAATCGAAAGAATTGAGGTATTCCAATATGAATTAGTTCATATAAATTTCGAAATCCTTAATCTAAGCATTCTCTCTTTTTTTTAATCTTTTATATTTTCTAGACGAGGACACATGCAGATAATTATTTACAAATATTTACATATTTCATTTCACGAATATAAATTCTAATATTCTGATTTCTTAACATGACATACAGCCATCTTTCATTCCGTTCTTACTTACTTCACCAACCAAAACTGAAAATTACTGCTGTTTCTGTGGTATCACGGGATTATTTTTCCTGACGTCATCACTGCTCACGTGCACATAAGGGTACATCATATTATGGTTAAGCCAGGCATTCCGACAATACATTTATTTATTTCCAATATTCCAACAAAAGACTAAATCATTTGGGGAAGAACTTGAAGGTGCGAATATTTCGCCTGGTGGGCAGGTATTATCATATTACTGCTACTTTATAATATTACTATTATTTTATTATTATCACTTTATCACATAATTATTATCATATTACTATTACTTATTTGCTTTTCTTTTTCGGGTAATGGGAATCTTCATCATAAAGGATTCTTAAAAATTGGCGCATCATTGTCTCATCATGATCATGACAAACCTATGGAAATTTTCTCTTAACGTTATTGGGTAAAATCCTAGATGGGCCCACCTCTTGGCGACTTATTTGAAATCTCGCCAAGTTGACTACTAATTGAATATTAGTTATTATTATTTTTCAATTAAAAAACGATACTTGAAGGCCAGAAATAAAAAATAAATATAATAAAAAATAAATATAATAAAAAATAAATATAATAAATAATAAATAAATAAATAATAATAAAATAAAATAATAAATAAATGAAATAAAAATAATAATAAAAAAATCCGTCTAGGTTGCCACATTGGCGACGTTATCGCCACGTGGCGAGAATTCAAAAAGACGCCAAGAGGTGGGCTGTGCTAGGATCCACCCCGTTATTGTATTATTTCACAGTACGCAACCATTTGTCTTAATTTTTTTTTTTTTTTTTTTTTTTTTTACATTTTCAAGAAAATTGATTTTTAACTTATTCCGACTTCAGATCTAAAGTATGAAGATTTCACATTGCATTTATTTCATAATGATGTTAATTGAAATCCTGTGGTTATGTATATCTTGTTTTCAAGTTTTTGCTTTCGCCTATGAAGCAGTTAGTTGACCGACCGACGGACAAATATCCCTTGATGGATCTGCTCTAAAAGGTTGACAAACATCTAAAAGTTGATTTTAAAAACACCATAGACCAAATTTAATCCATATAGTTCGTTGTATTTTTAAGTTTTTTCATACGTACGTGAACGAATAGACAGACTTCTTGCAGATGGACTTGAAAGAACTGATGGAAATTAAAGAAAAATCCAAATTCTTGGTATAAAATGCATACTGTTTTCCGACGAGTTCGTTGGATTTTAGTTATTGTTTATACAAAGTGACAGACTTAATTAAAATAAATCTGTTTTTTAAAATTCTCAGGTGGATTTAAAACGAGGTCATCTCGCTTATCGAGGCGAATGTTTTGTTCTGAGGGTCACCCTTGAGAAAGTCTTCAGGCCAGATGCGTCATATCTTTCTTTTTGGCTCTTTTTGCATTAAATTTAATATATATTTCTAATTTGGTTAAGCTCGTTTGTATTTTAGTTGTAGTAGCATTAGCGTTCTCTAAGTACAATGTATCTTTTATTAGTTTGGTTCAGGAAATATTTATTTTTAATTTAATTTGATAATTATTGATTTTGGATTGATAGTTATATAGGATTGGAAGAAACAGTTGTGGATTTAACGATTTTTATTTTTAAGGAAAAGATTTTTACTTTTAAGGATATAATCCAATTTTTATTCTTTTTCAAGATTTTTTTTGGGTAAAAATAATGACAAAAGCAATGCAACAAACTAATTAGTAAGGCAAGAAGCAAGAAAGAGCGAGCCTGAGAAAGAAATATGAGCTTAGTATATAGTTTTAGAAAATAATTAAGGTATCCGACTACGTTAAAAAAAACTGGTTTTCGACCACATTGGCGAATTCTTCTTTTATTATTATTTCTTGTAGTTCAGGCTTTCCTCCTTCCAAAATAGTATTTTCTAGGAAAAGGAAGGTCTGACCTATCATCCAGGAGAATTTTAAACAATTTTGTAGCTAAAATATTTCTTTAACTTCAATTTTCACAAGCTTTAATTTTCATAAAAATTCTCCACCGTTAACATGATATCTCAAAAACTAATAGAGGTATTTACATAAAAATTTCAGCGTGTGTTTTAAATAATATGGGTAATGAAATGAACCAAAAGTTTTATTGTTGGTGAAATACTTTTTCATTTATAGGTGTTTTTAGAAAAATTAAGTTGTAAATTTATGGAAAAAATGTATATATACGTACGTTTTTACCCATAATTTCTTTGCATCTCAAAATGTTTCTTAGATTTTGGTTCATTTCATTCATCATTATATTCTATAACTTGTGTACAAAGAAAAATAGGATTGCTGCATTACAATTTTGTGTAGAGTATTAACCGTTTAGGTTAAATTTCATTAAAATTTACTACACATTTTCCTATTTCTCAAAATATATTCGAAATATAGTCGAAACACCATTTTGTTCCCAATAGAAAAATAATAGCCCGTGCAAATCAAACTTACTTTTAGATCGACGATGAATTAGAAGGCTAATAGATAATAGATTTAAACCAAAGATTAAAGATTTAAATTATTATATACAAAGCCAAATAATCTTTATAAATAAAAAAAATGATATTAAAGCAACAATGTTGCATTCAACAAAATAAGAACCAAACCTTCAAATCGATTGATCCTCTGAGTTGACAAACTCACAGCATCTAATCATCAATCCATAATGTCTTCTGCAGTAAAAAATAATTTAATGTCACTGTTGCATCAATTATGATGACTCTATTTATAACTTGGCTGCAAAACTACAAAAAAGTGCGTGGGGGGGGGGTGGAATATGCAGGGCCTTCAAGAACAAAAACTTCACAAGACAATTAAAAAAGATACTCGAAATAGCGGAATGAATTACATCCTCGTCCTTAGCATAAACATTGCACTTCCTAATTTATACAAGGAGCATGTCGTTAGAGGCCTTGTCAGGGGAGGGGGGTGTAATGCGTTTTTGAATATTTCATCCCAGCAAGCAGTCGTTAGGACTTGTAACGAGCCTCTCCCGTCCCTGGCAGATGTGCCTATTCGGAAGTTGGGAAAATTAAGACGAATGAAATTGCTTTTCTGTCTGCTGGAGAAAATGGCCACGTTTCCCATGATGTTGTTGCGTACTGGGCGGACATTAAACTAATCGGGGTAATAATTCGAGTGGGTAATGCATTCTGATGTTTTGGTTGTCGGTAGCTCCTCGGATGACGGCGATTAGGAGGAGAATGGCTGTATTAAGTGTCCACAAAATGACTTTTTGTGTTGGAGTCTTATTGTGAACATTGTAGTTCCATAATGTCTGTCCCTGCGAGTAAATTGACACCTCATCATTAGGCTGCATTCGTCTGAGGCTTCAAGAAGTCAGCAATGCGGAAGAAATATCTTGTCATAATTAGAATTTGGGAAGTTGGGCCATTGACATGATAGTCAACGAAATGGCATTTTATGTAATTCAACTATAACAAGAATAAGACATTATGATCTAAAGGTTCTGAAACTTCAAGTAGTCAGCAATGCGGAAGAAATATCGTGTTGTAATTAGAATTTGGGAAGTTGGGCCATTGACATGATAGTCAACGAAATGGCATTTTATGTAATTCAACTATAACAAGAATAAGACATTATGATCTAAAGGTTCTGAAACTTCAAGTAGTCAGCAATGCGGAAGAAATATCTTATTGCAATTAGAATTTGGGAAGTTGGGCCATTGACATGATAGTCAACGAAATGGCATTTTATGTAATTCAACTATAACAAGAATAAGACATTATGATCTAAAGGTTCTGAAACTTCAAGTAGTCAGCAATGCGAAAGAAATATCTTGTTGTAATTAGAATTTGGGAAGTTGGGCCATTGACATGATAGTCAACAAAATGGCATTTTATGTAATTCAACTATAACAAGAATAAGACATTATGATCTAAAGGTTCTGAAACTTCAAGAAGTCAGCAATGCGGAAGAAATATCTTGTTGTAATTAGAATTTGGGAAGTTGGGCCATTGACATGATAGTCAACGAAATGGCATTTTATGTAATTCAACTATAACAAGAATAAGACATTATGATCTAAAGGTTCTGAAACTTCAAGTAGTCAGCAATGCGGAAGAAATATCTTGTTGTAATTAGAATTTGGGAAGTTGGGCCATTGACATGATAGTCAACGAAATGGCATTTTATGTAATTCAACTATAACAAGAATAAGACATTATGATCTAAAGGTTCTGAAACTTCAAGTAGTCAGCAATGCGGAAGAAATATCTTGTTGTAATTAGAATTTGGGAAGTTGGGCCATTGACATGATAGTCGACGAAATGCCGTTTTATGTAATCCAACTATAACAAGAATGAGACATTATGATCTAAAGGTTCTGAAACTTCAAGAAGTCAGCAATGCGGAAGAAATATCTTGTTGTAATTAGAATTTGGGAAGTTGGGCCATTGACATGATAGTCGACGAAATGCCGTTTTATGTAATCCAACTATAACAAGAATGAGACATTATGATCTAAAGGTTCTGAAACTTCAAGTAGTCAGCAATGCGGAGGAAATATCGTGTTGTAATTAGAATTTGGGAAGTTGGGCCATTGACATGATAGTCAACAAAATGGCATTTTATGTAATTCAACTATAACAAGAATAAGACATTGTGATCTAAATGTTCTGAAACTTCAAGAAGTCAGCAATGTGGAAGAAATATCTTATTGTAATTAGAATTTGGGAAGTTGGGCCATTGACATGATAGTCAACAAAATGGCATTTTATGTAATTCAACTATAACAAGAATAAGACATTATGATCTAAAGGTTCTGAAACTTCAAGTAGTCAGCAATGCGGAAGAAATATCTTATTGCAATTAGAATTTGGGAAGTCAGGCCATTGACATGATAGTCGACGAAATGCCGTTTTATGTAATTCAACTATAACAAGAATGAGACATTATAATCTAAAGGGTGTCCCAAAATTAATGTAAAATTTGAATTTGACACAATACGTGACGTAAAGTGTTGGTAACATTATTAAAAAACCATTTGACATCTGATAGTTTAGAATCAGTGAAATTGGAGCATTATGATATAGAAAAACATGTTAATGCAAGATTTGAATTACATTAAAAAAAACACAGCTTTTTTTTCCTTTAAATTGTTGTATATTTATTGAATTGTAAAGTACACAGGGTTGGGTTATGTATGGAATAACACATAGGGCAAATGCCCTCCACCATTTTGCAGTTCCATATGCACTTTATTGTCGAAATTTCCCATGTCCATTTTGCATAAATATGGCTGAATATCGTTGATGCAGCGTTGAATTTCATCCTTCAATGCACGTGTGCTTGTGGGCTTGTTAGCATAGACTTTTGACTTCAAATAACCCCATAAAAAGAAATCCAATGGTGTTAAATCAGGGGTTCAATTCTCAAATTTTTGAACTGTGGCCGTAGGACTTTCATTATTTTTGAAATACTGTTTCACAATGAAAATAAGTTGTTCTATAGTGTAACGCTCGATTTTTAATAACCCTAAAGTATCAGTTGTCAAATGATTTTTTAATAGGGTAGCCATGGAAACACGGCAAATTCAAATTTTGCTTTAATTTTGGTACACCCTTTATAATGCTTACTTATAAAAGCGTTATGGCATATCTTTATAATTCTGATCATTTGAAGCTAGATAAATTCATAAAGCTGAAGAAATATCTAATTAAATTAGAATTTTGGTTAGCCAAGCCATTGGCGTTATTATCCAGAAAATAATTATCCGGGCAACAATATTATAAAGATATAAGATAATATCTTTAATCTTCACTAATTGTTTTGCAATTTGTGAAGATGATAGAGTCTTTCATAAGAATTATGGAGAAAGTCATCTTATCATTATCTAATTACTTGGAGCCTCCATGAAATTAGAAAATTTGGCGAAATAATTTATTAGGAACGAATTTTCCTAATGGACTTTTAAAATGATAGTTGTATTAAGTGTCAATACAATTGCAGTTTTTGTAGTTTAAAGAGAATAGAAATCTGAAGACTTCATTATTCTTGGCCATCGTTTAAAAAATCCTGTCATCTAAAATTAAAAAAAAAAAATTAGCAACATTGAATGAAATATATTATAACTAATTTTTTCGAGAGATTTTACATTCGGAAGGTCCTATCTTAAAAAGTCTAATGCTATAATAGTTTAAACATTGTTTAATAAAATATTAAGATCTTTAATAATATTTTTACATGAGCCTGCAAAAACTTTCAAGCAAAAATTATTTTAAAACCTTAAAATTTATATGAAAGTAATTGAATATGCCTAGAAAAACGGAGAACGCACAAAAACATTTACTGCTGTTTTTTTCTTAATATTTTAAGGAAAAGTATATTTGAATACTGAAGTGTTGTATAAAACTTCATAAATAGAAGAGCTTCCCTGTGAGAGCTACAACAATAGAGTTCAGATTCTACACTTTTGTAACAGCGAAGGCCGAACTCGCAACGTTTGGGTTCGTAGCCGAGTAACATGACCACTAGACAAAAGTGATTACTCGCGTCCTGTAGCTGTTATCTGGCTTATAAAGCTTCACCACACTTTCAATACTTAACCTTGGCGATGAATTTCACAATGTGCATTAAGTATATCATGTATAGTTTATTTTTATTAAGGTAGTCGTTTTTCTTGATATTTTGATTCACTACACTAATTCGGTGTCTTTGATTGAATTTAGTTGGCCTTCAGCGTGACCTCTTTATAGCGTCACGAACTTGGAACATTGCTTTCTTTCAATGTTATTATCATCTCTGAAAGGACAAACTTACGGAGATTTTTAATGAATGCCATGTAAATGACTCCCGACTGTGGCGATCATTTAATGACTTGCCGAAAAATTTGGAGACAAAAAGGAAAGTTTCTGAAAAATGCAGAGCGCAAGATTTCACTCAGATGATGGGAAAATAATAGCTCACAAATTGTATTAGTTAGTATAATGAGCACATATAATTAGTGAAATTATAACCCTATGTTTAATTTTAGACTAAATCTGTCAAAAAATAATATGTCTACTTGTTCTTTAGCGTAACCGAATCTTAACAGTAAACTAAATAAATAAAATTTGGTTTCTGATTTTGTTCTAATTTACAAAATTGTTGATTCATAAGAAGTTTTGAGCTAAGTTAGTTAAGTCAAATTGTTCAAATTGCTTTAAATGATTAAAGTCAAATTGTTCAAAATGGGTGCTTGTTTCTGTACACTGGATTATAAAACTAAATACAAAAGATTCCTATTTTAAAAGTCCAGTGGAAATTGATCTTACTTGGTTTTTAATGTAATTATACCTAAAATTTAACTGATATCAAATAATCCTTGTAAGTATTATGTTGACAGTATTTTGTCTAAGGAATTATTTTAGAAGAATTTGTTGAAAAATAATAACAATAATAACCATGATTAGTTTCATTTCGACTTGAAATTTGGTATCTGAAAATAAAATAAACTAGAATTGTAATTGTTCTAAGATTTAACATTGAGATTAATTTGTGGTCTTGCACAATTTTAAAGTTTCTTTTTTGTTTAATATCTCAAACAATGTTAACCACTTAACTGTTTTGCCCGAGTGCCATATATACATCGATTTATCGAATTTTGATAGTTGTGAGCAAAAAACAAGCCATTTATAACGATAATAATTCAATATTAAAATTACGTCGAATACATATATTCAATGGATTTCCATTTGAATCAAAATAAGAAAATATTCCCAAAATAGAAGATGTCATCTTATTTGATAGTAAAGAAAATAAAACAGTTAAGTGGTTAATGGAATTTGTCTATTTAATATATCACCTAGGAACTAACAATTAAAAGTTATATTTTGTGATTAGTTATATTTTATGAAAAATAATCCATTTAACCTTATTTTTCACTATCTGTAATCAATAAGATTAACAACCTTAATTAAAAAAAAGAAAAATTATAACTTCATGCTCTGTGATCCATGATACAAGGTAGTCTTCTACTTTGGATCACACCCTTTTGTACGTTATACTAGCATTTCTTAACCTGTGGTACGCATACATTTAAGAATGCATGAAGAAAATGTATCGATGAACAATAATAATAGTAACAGAAAGTAATAGATGGACAATAATAGAAAATCTATCCCATAACCCGATGCCTTGCCATTAATAATCTTAACCATTTTTTTTGCAGATTTTTTTCCTTCGTTCCGCATGATAAATTAATATTTGCTATGCTCAGACTTTTAAATAAAAAATCCCCCAATCATATCCTCTTTTATTCATAAATTCGTAACTCATCTTTGCCACTTTGCTTATATACCCTACTAAAAGAGCTTTTTTTCTCTGGAAATATGTTTCTAACATCTTACTAAACATCATATTCAAATCTCTCTTTCCCAGACATCTTTGCCACTTTACTTATATACCCTACTAAAAGAGCTCTTTTTCTCTGGAAATATGTTTCTAACATCTTACTAAACATCATATTCAAATCTCTCTTTCCCAGACATCTTTGCCACTTTACTTATATACCCTACTAAAAGAGCTCTTTTTCTCTGGAAATATGTTTCTAACATCTTACTAAACATCATATTCAAATCTCTCTTTCCCAGACATCTTTGCCACTTTACTTATATACCCTACTAAAAGAGCTCTTTTTCTCTGGAAATATGTTTCTAACATCTTACTAAACATCATATTCAAATCTCTCTTTCCCAGACATCTTTGCCACTTTACTTATATACCCTACTAAAAGAGCTCTTTTTCTCTGGAAATATGTTTCTAACATCTTACTAAACATCATATTCAAATCTCTCTTTCCCAGACATCTTTGCCACTTTACTTATATACCCTACTAAAAGAGCTCTTTTTCTCTGGAAATATGTTTCTAACATCTTACTAAACATCATATTCAAATCTCTCTTTCCCAGACATCTTTGCCACTTTGCTTATATACCCTACTAAAAGAGCTCTTTTTCTCTGGAAATATGTTTCTAACATCTTACTAAACATCATATTCAAATCTCTCTTTCCCAGACATCTTTGCCACTTTGCTTATATACCCTACTAAAAGAGCTCTTTTTCTCTGGAAATATGTTTCTAACATCTTACTAAACATCATATTCAAATCTCTCTTTCCCAGACATCTTTGCCACTTTACTTATATACCCTACTAAAAGAGCTCTTTTTCTCTGGAAATATGTTTCTAACATCTTACTAAACATCATATTCAAATCTCTCTTTCCCAGACATCTTTGCCACTTTACTTATATACCCTACTAAAAGAGCTCTTTTTCTCTGGAAATATGTTTCTAACATCTTACTAAACATCATATTCAAATCTCTCTTTCCCAGACATCTTTGCCACTTTACTTATATACCCTACTAAAAGAGCTCTTTTTCTCTGGAAATATGTTTCTAACATCTTACTAAACATCATATTCAAATCTCTCTTTCCCAGACATCTTTGCCACTTTACTTATATACCCTACTAAAAGAGCTCTTTTTCTCTGGAAATATGTTTCTAACATCTTACTAAACATCATATTCAAATCTCTCTTTCCCAGACATCTTTGCCACTTTACTTATATACCCTACTAAAAGAGCTCTTTTTCTCTGGAAATATGTTTCTAACATCTTACTAAACATCATATTCAAATCTCTCTTTCCCAGACATCTTTGCCACTTTGCTTATATACCCTACTAAAAGAGCTCTTTTTCTCTGGAAATATGTTTCTAACATCTTACTAAACATCATATTCAAATCTCTCTTTCCCAGACATCTTTGCCACTTTGCTTATATACCCTACTAAAAGAGCTCTTTTTCTCTGGAAATATGTTTCTAACATCTTACTAAACATCATATTCAAATCTCTCTTTCCCAGACATCTTTGCCACTTTACTTATATACCCTACTAAAAGAGCTCTTTTTCTCTGGAAATATGTTTCTAACATCTTACTAAACATCATATTCAAATCTCTCTTTCCCAGACATCTTTGCCACTTTACTTATATACCCTACTAAAAGAGCTCTTTTTCTCTGGAAATATGTTTCTAACATCTTACTAAACATCATATTCAAATTTCTCTTTCCCAGACTTCTTTAAAGCTGCCAATATCGAGCTAATGTTGTAAAATGAACACTAAATAATTTATGCGACATTCTAATCAAAATTTTCCATTCCTCTTTTTTTTGTATACAGAGTTTCAATTGCTTTTTTCATAGCATCCAGATCAGAATTTTCAAATTCTTCTCTCACGTCTCCTACCATGGCATGGTATTAAACTTGGAAAATTTTACGATAATTCATATCACAAATCTTGGATCAGTTATCAGTGTTTGTGATACATGGTGCAAGGGACGAAAGTATACATTTCTAAAACTTGATTGTTATCTTTATATGTTCGTCTTTACAAATTTTAATTTGCTGAATCTTACTGCGCAGATTAGAATAAGGGGGAAATCTTTAAGCAATTTCTTGAAATTAGTAAATAAAGATATATAAATCTTCAAAAAATCTGGTTCTAACGGGAGAAAAATAATCACACAGTTACTCTTTTAAAGAAAACATGATTAGTAAACCAAGTCAAGTTTCTATTACTAGTGAGATGGCAGCCTACAATGAGGTTGAAATTAAAATTACATAATGTACAATGTATAATATTGCCGCGTAGATTAACTGGTGTTAACTAAAGTCAACGATAACACTCGCTAATATCAGCTCGAGACTCTATTCAAGGAACTAAATCTTCCATATGATTTTATCCACAAAACGAAATGAATCGAATACTGCAGATTTAGAAAGATACAGAAATTATAAGAACGTTCTAGAACAAACGAAAAATAGTAGAAAATAAATCAATAACAAAACAATTTTTAGGCAACTTTCCTGCAGCCAAATACGAACTTGCGAACTACCGTTTACAATTCATTGCAAATCCATCACCGATTCATTCAATCAGCGACAAGTTAGAACTAGTTTCATTATAATATTCGCTTCTGTAATGTGTTCACTCATCATGTTAAACTTCAGATTGTCACGAAGATATAAAGAACTACATCGTTAGTTTAAACAAACAATTATATTTATTAGAACGACAACAGCACAAGGCTGAAAACTTATCCATCACCGATGGGTTCAAATTTTATGCATACATAGAATGTTCCAGAACAATCTAATTTGTATATTTAAGAAAAATCTAGAACATTCCAGGTCCTAGATAAACAATAGATAACATGTTAAATAAAAGAATTTCAGTCTTCGGATTAAACATCGTGGTTGGGATTCGAACCATGGACCAACCAATCAGAAATGAATCAATGCTCTGCCAATTAAGCCACGGTGACTGCTAACTATTTTGATTTGTTTGGCAATAAAAATGAATCTTTGAAAAATAAAATGGAAAATTATTTTTAACCCTTTTCAAATTATTTTTTTCGATGTACTCTTTGAATGGAGACTCTCGCTCTTCATTCAAGATGGCGCATCATTTTGACGTTTTATTTATTTAATTTTGATTGTTAGAAATACCTGCAGAGTAGTAAGAAGATGCAAATTAATTAAAAGAGAGAATTCAATTTAAAGAAATTATATATATATATATATATATATATATATATATATATATATATATATATATATATATTTCGGAGCAATAAGCAAGTCTTTGTATTAGATGAATAATTATGCATCGAATTATTTTTCAGAGTGAAAAGGCTTAAACTTTAAATAATTTATCAAGGTCTCTATAAAAATATGTATTTCAATTTGTCTTCTGCCATTTAAAATAGACTTGTTTATAATTGATTCAAAATTGTACGTAGAGTATGCAAAATGAATCGATTAGTCCATAAAAACTGCAGTTCATAAATCAATGTGACAAATTGGGTAAGTATTGGTATTAGATTCTTAAGCCTTACTAATAACAAATTCGAATGACTTGCGGAGGAAGAAAACGAATGGAAAAATATTCTTCCTAAATACATTCTAATTTCCATTCTTCCTCGAGACGACGTTCGATCGTTCTTAAGCCGTTAACTACACAAAGATATGAAAGAAGTGCAACAACAGTAAGACCAGAATGGAGGAGGGTAGCAATTAGCTAAGTCAACCATCGACATTCTTTCAGCTTAAGAATCAGTGTTTATTCGACGGTGGGAGACACTGGCAGTTTCCGCTGGTGCAGTTAATGAAGGTTGTGGCGAAGAAACGAAATAATAGGCGCCGTCTGTCTTCATTAACTCTTCCCAAACACAATATTACACTTTTGCTCATCTTTGTCGGAAGACTTTACTTTCAGAAAACCGCAATCGACAAGCACTTGGGTCAACAAAGAATTAATCTCGTCACTTGGAGGCTCGGGGGAAATATATTCCAGCGAATGGCAACGGCAGAAGAAAAGCGAATCCCGTGTTTTGAATTAATAGCCAAATTTGCAAAGCATGGAGCAAATATATCGTGGTGACTAGAGTCAACAACTTGGATGTCACATACCTTCGAGGGAAATAAGCCAGTAAATTTTAATTCTGACGAGCTTTCTCGTGCGTTGTAAAAGTTTTCGTTGCTGTGATATACACAGAAGTTGTTATAAATCTAATTAACTTTTTCGTACGTAAACAAGATGGGTTATTCAGAAGAATTTCAGAAATTCGTTGTTAGCTGCATGTATCGTTAATTATAGTTAAAGATTTTAAAGATGAATATTTTTAGTAATTTAAGATATTTTTGCCTAATCTTCCATTCTGGGAACAAAACTTGGTTAGATTTCTTTATATCTCATTGCTTAAGACCGCAAGAATGGATAGACTCATCATAACTGTTTGCTTCTTAAAATGACGATTTTCATAAAGGCAGATGATATTATTTAATAAATAATGTTTCATTCATGGTATAAAGTTTCAATTTATTATTGTCCTATTTCTCAAAGTCATCAATGTCAACCCATTCTCCTACATCTTAAGGATTAATTAATGAATACTAAGAATAATAACATCTTCAGAATTGCTAAATTCATCAAATTTGCTAGTTTCTTAACACTTTCAACGCTAGTAATATGTAATCTAAACTAATAAATCTATTACTAATCTAATACTAATTATCTAAATCTACTATTGAATCTAAACTACTAAACTAATACTACGCAATCTAAACTGGCATAAGAGACAAATTTTAGCCCATAGAAACCTGTAATTGGAAGTATCTGAAAGACGAGATATCTCGTCAGTAGCACAGAAAGTGTTAAGGAATTATGGCTTTCATAAGAGCAAATATTTTTATTTAATAAATAAGATTTCATTCTAGTAATAAAATTTATGTATAGATTTATTCTTGTCTTTCTGGTGAAAGACATCAGTGTCAACACATTCTCCTCTTCTTAAGGATCGTTGTTACTAATTAATGAATACGAAAAGTAACATCGTCAAAATTGTTAGACTCGTCATATTTGTCAATTTCTTAAGGAATGAAAGATTTCATAAAATGGCTTCAATATCACCGAAAATATATTTAATGTATTAAATCCTGCATCTGTGGTTCTTTATGTTTCTCACCTAGTACTTAAGATAGATAAATTATGAAACTATCAACCTGGAAACATTAACATTCTTGATTTTCTTAGTGTATAAGGTACTTCATTTTGACTATATTAGTAGAAAAACTTGATCCTTAAAAACGAGAATAAATGAATGGATATTAATTTTATAATATGAGCGAGATAAAAATTAAATACTAATTAATTAATAATTCAAATGATAAGGCTATAGAATAGTTATATTCACCAAATTTGTCAGCTTTCTAAGGTGCTTCACTATTACAAAATGGTTAGATCACATAAATGATAATGTAATATAAGAAGAAGTTTCTTGCTGTTATAAATCTAATTATAAAAACCAAGAAATATAATAGCCAAGAAACACGTTAAAATTTTTTGAAGCCTTTACAGTAAGTATATTTTACTTACCAATCAAAACCTTATTATCACAAAAAACACAGATGCTAAAGTAAATGTATTATTTTCTGAGATACACAAGACCAATACCGTTCTATTTTGCATATAAAGTGCTTCCTCCATTTGTCCAAAGCATTGTCTATTGTTGTACATTGAATTATTACTTCGATACTTGAAATTTCTTATACTTTTTTCATTACTTTTTTCACTTCTAATAGTCATAAACACATTAATAATTGAAGAATTGTATATTAGTAAAATAAAACATATTTTATCAAAGTTTTCGCGCACTTTCAAATCTTAAAACATAACGTTCTGAATTTCAAAGTAAAAATAAATAGAATTTTTTCTCCCCAATAAACAATATTCAATTATTTATATAACAACGAACTTCAACGAACGAAAACTCCAAGTATCGAAATACAAAGCTCTAAATATAATTCCAGTTAGTTTACAACAAAGCTCAAGTAATTTAAGAACATATTACGCCAAATAGTGATGTTTTCTTTTTTTAAATCGTCAGTTAATATTTGATCTTACAGTACAAAGAACTGCAAAGAATACATGCAACGTCATCAACAATAAAGGCTTTGTAAACGAATCGTTGATTATGCTAATAATAACCTATTTTACTACTAATTATAGACTTTTTTAGCCTTTGCGATGTCATATCCTGTATCATTAAAGAAAAAAATAAAGATGAAAATAATTTTCGCCATCCAAATGAACAGAATAAAAAATAAGAAATAGCAACTCTGTCTAGAAACGGAAGACAGGAAAAAAACTCTAAGACATATCATTGCCTAATTGCTTTGTATAAAACGCAGCTTATAATGAAGTATTAAATCTTATTCAGTAGTTAATTATGAAATGGGATGTTGTTAGTAATATATCTTGCTAATTATAAAGTAAGAAAAAGCAGATCTGACACAAATTTCTTTCTCGATTTTTATTTTCCCCCTGTTATTTGATCAACAGTGAATTATTTGTTATAGATAGCTTTGAGTGTAATATTTTAGCTCAGAAAAAACCATTTCGTTATTTGGCAATTTGTATTAGGGTGTAACTAGGTACTTGAATAATTTTTTAAATTAAATTCTTGTTAGCAAACCGGACGGTGATTATTCTGTTTTTGTCTATGTATACTCCTCGTCTGCATATCGTATCTTTTATTGAATCAATTTTCATACCACAATCTAATAGTTTGGAAGTCAAGATTTTAGCAAGAAACTATCTACTCAGGATTTGAAAATAAGGAAATTTTGAGCGCTTCTTAACTTCTAAGGATTGATAGATACCAAAAATAATGTGTAATGCTAAAAGGTGCCCATAATGGCGGATGTACCGTATGAACATGAATAAGGATAAGCAGTAAGTACATGGCCAACTTGCGGTTTGATTCTTTACAAAATTTTACTTACATTTCTTTTATTGATGAAGTAATTTTCAATGCTTTTATATATAGATAAGTTCAACTTAGAAATTTGCTTTGCTATAAAAAGTTTGGTGTTTAAAATACTTTCGAAGTTCTACCATAGACAATATAAAATATTAATCTACCACAAAAAAATGACATCGTACAATAATAAATATACCACTCACAAAAAATGAATTTGCATTAGAAACAAGCCGATACGTTTACCAACATCTCATACACGAGATTAGCCTCCAAAAGAGACCAACAAATCATTCCAATTATGCACAACAAAGCGAAGATTAATTAGCCTTCAAAGGAGAAAAAAAAACATTTCCTAGTCCTTGAAGTCATTAAAAAAACTCTTAACATATGACGTGGGACATATTTCAAACCACTGCATGGACCACATGTGACGGCAATCAGGAAGTAGCATCTTGACCTACAAAGCCGTATGGACCAAAACATTAGGCTAGAAAACATGTGTCCACGCATATTAATTCTACTTAATATCTCTGATGGAAGACGCTTAATCATGTAAAGTAGTTCAACAAACTGCGTTGATGGTATCCAGATTTAGATTGTGAATTCTCGCAAATACGCTAAGATTAAAGAAGTGATGAGATGACATCAAATTTTTTTGTATGTGCTTCAAATACTTAAAAAACGATGACTTTATTTGCTTTTCAATTTCTTTTATATGAAGTGTACAAACAGAAAGCATTGTATGCATTCGTCAAAAATTCGAAATTAGATTTTGCCGAATCTACACGTTTCTGACCTCCCAGAGTGTGAAAAACGCAAATTTGGAATGGCTTGGAATAGAATGAAAATCCAGAATTGAAATGAATGGAAATCTATTTCAAATTTAGAATGAATTGGAATAGAATGAAAACAAAAGTTTGGAATGGAATGAAAACACAAATTTGGAATGGATTGGAATGAAATGAAAAGACAAATTTGGAATTTGTCTGTGCGCATTTGGGATTCCATTTGTCTGTTATGTCTGTTTCCGAGCACGATAATTCAAAATTGCTTCAAACTAGACAGATGAAATTTTGTATATAGTCTGTGGCGGATTGGTATGAGCGAGGATAGAACCTAGGACCTTGTGGTTCGTAGCCCAGTAACATGACCACAATACAAAAGCAATTACTCATGTAGCGTAGCTGTAAGCTATTTACCACAAGTCTCTACAACAAATTTGAATATTTGTATCAAATTGTGAAAAAAAAATACGTTTACAGGAAATTTGTCTGTCTGATTGTCCAAGAAAAATGAACAGAATAATTTAAAAGAGTAAAAAGGTATATGGTTAAACTTAATATATCGAGTAATGATTTAAAGAGTTGATCCGATTCAAATTTTGAGCCAAATACATGAAGCAGGTAACCGTCCGTCTGTCGGTCTGTATTTTCGAAAGCATGTAAACAATATAATACAAACACCAAGACTTAGGTAAATGAAATTTGTTACACAATATCCAAGGTGTAGATCTTTTTGAAATATGAATCAGATCAATTAAAGAGTTACATGTCGTAACTCTTTAATTGAGTTATTTATTCTTTATTCTTATTATGAGTTTATTCAATATTTAGATATTAGAGATATAAGCAAATAAGGGGTAAAAGTGAAGTTTAGTGAGCCCCATGCATGTAAACACAATAATTCAATGAATTAAATAAATAAAATATATGTAACTTTGTGACTATATTGTAGTTTAGCATCAAAATTTCATGAAGAGTTACCAGAAAAAAGAAGATGTTGAAAATACACATTTATCTTTTATATTATATTACGAAGTACATCTAAGAAATTATAAATCTGAACAATCATGACATTCATAACTTTGCTTAAGATCAGCAGTTTTATGCAGGAGGAGGATAAAAAATATCTTTATAAGAGAATATGCGAGAAAGTTTCGGTAAGACAGTCTCGCTGATTTGACTTACAGTATAAACCTCTGATTGTGCACGAGGCCTGACTACAAATCAGAGGCGCCTCAATCTCAGGAGACACCAGAGCACAAGTCGAATCTGATTGGTTCGTTCGATCAGTGAATTGAAAACCGCCAAATTCGTTTCCCGCCAATTTTACAGTAACCAATTTTTATCTGTGAAGCGGTAAGCATTGTTCCGTATTGCAAGGATAAGCAATAGACATGGAATTCAAATGTGCGTTATGCGGTGCTGAATTTTATAAAAAACGCAGTTATTTTAAACGCATTTTATAAAAAAACAGTTCATAATATTTTCTTTTCAAATATAGAAATGAAAGCACACTCAGAAACATGTAACAGACTCTGATTTCTTATATATCAGCTTTATTATAAAACAGATGTGAGTGTAAAATTTTAATCAACTGAATTACAAAACAAAATACTACAGTACTGATATCTATTCCTAAATTAATTTCGCCAAAGTACGCATCTAATTGCCAAAAGGAAAGATAAATAGCCAACAGAAGATTTCCCATGTCGTATAGTTTGAAATCATGTGATCGAACTAACCAATCAGATTCGACTTGTGCTCGGGTGTCTCCTGAGATTGAGGCGCCTGTCTACAAATCTATCTATTATATAAATTTTTTATTCAAACATTGCGTTTTATTCGTTTTGTGATTGGCAGATAGCGAGTCACCTGATCCACGATATCTGAGGTTTGTTTTACCAGTATAGTTTGAAATGTTTAATGAAAATTATTATTATGTCATATGTTATAGTATTTATATTGCACTTGACGGTGAAATAGTGACAAAATAGAAAAATTAAAGCTTTAATATATATCAAATAATACCAAATTAACAGTTAATGAGTTTAAAAAAAATATTATTTGTTAATTATACTTTTAGCCACACCGTTTGTGGCAACACTATTGAACAATTTTCCAGTTTGTTTATCTTTTACGAATAAAGGAGATATTTCGTCACTTCGCTAACAATTGTCAATATCTACGCAATACAGTGTTAATCCTTCATCGTTTCTTTAAATAGTAATGGAGCGTCCAACGATATCAGATGAATTAAAAATAAAAAGAACTACCAAGCGAGAATCGAGCAATTTGAAAAGATAAACTGATCTTGAGCTCCTAAGTTGGCGACAAACTGTGAAAAAATTAATTCAATATTTAGATATTGGAGATAAAGGCCAATAATGTTCTCAATGTGGAGCTTTGAGTCGGATATCGGCCAATCAGAAAATGTATGTTCTCATAATGGAAAAATTAAGTTTCCAGCATTGAACGAATGGCCAGTGGAGTTTGAAAACTTGGTAACTGGAACTGATGGGCATCGCGTGCAGTATCGAACAATATTAGGGTTGGAGAGCGAAAGCGAGCAGGGGATGAAATCACCTAGTTTTAAATAACTTAAAAACATAATAGGTAAAAGTGTAGTTTAGTGTGTGTGCCCTTTGCTACGTCGAGGATGCCAAGTCGCCAATAAAGATGGCAGAGAAAATAAACAAACACTTCTGTGAAACAGTTACGGTTACCACTTTATGCATTAAAATTATGATCTTTACTAATAAGTATTGTAATTTTTATTTTAATCCGTGAATTATTTAATCTGTATCTGAGATTTTAATTTTAATTTTTTTAAACCTTTGGAATCATTATCGCTGCTTATCTTAACAATTTTGAAGAAGTTTTTCAAACCGGCTGTGCCGGTCTGTTGTGTAAAGAGCAAAATTTAGAGAACGCGATGCCTTTCGGCATCTGAAGAAGGCACCGGGCAGAATTTTTTCACTTAAAAAATACAATCTACGTTTTCACTAGCGGCGGGAGCGGGAACCTAGTAGTTTCGATAGCACATTGAACATAAGGATTGTATGGATAACAGGAACAGTACATACAAACAAATATATCCTTTCTTAACTTCATAAACTCTTAAATATAAATATATATATTCCACTCACCCTTCTTCCATTCTGCAGATTCAAAATACTTATTGCTATCCCATTCACGCTATCCATTCTTGCATAATTACTGATGTAACAAATTATGAAGGGAACCATCACAGCACAAAAAGAATTACGAGAACTGCAAGAAATTCCATCGCAGAAGATTTTTTTTAAAGTAAGAATCCAGACGATTTTTTAAAGCACATGGTGACAGTTAAAAATTGCAAAAGAATGAATATTTTTTGTTCGTATTCACTTTAAAAAGAAAATTGCAGTGTCTTATTAGTAGTTAAAATTAGTAGTTCAACTTTTAATTATGATGCAGAACTAAATTAAAATCTTTAATAGATATTTTTTATTATTTTTAATTTAACATTTTTCAAAAAATAGTTCATGTACAACTGAACCATCGCAAAAAGTAGTAAAAAACACAACATTAGGGTTGCTAGAAGATCGTTTCGTTGGGTTGCCATATAGGCGACAAACTCGGGGGTCACACTAAACTACATTTCAACGACATATCATAATCAAGAATAAATACAAACATGGAAACTTAATTTAAAGGATTTTATTTGATTGGTTCATTTATTTCGTGGCTTTTTTTCATTGGATTTTATTTCATGTCTTTTTTGCTATTTTACTTTCTTACATACGAATTATTTGTGATTAGGATGACAGCCTTTGTAGCTAAAAATCCCTAAATCCCCCTCATTCAAACAAATTTGTGATGTTGAAAAGTGATGTTCACAAATTGAATCACAAAAGGAAAGATACATGCCATAAAGCTTAAAATAATAATTTTGTGCTAATGAGTTCCAACGACGAAATTACGAAAATTTAATTATGAGTATCTAGGGATTAAAAAAATCAACGAATCATCACGTTAATGCACACAAAAAGTCAGAAAATTACCCCAAATTTTGCACACGCAGATTTTGTCCAATTCGTTAAATAACCAGAAAGTTGTATGAGTTCACTATTTCTATGATGTATTTAGAAATTAACATTTAAAGATATGTGAATTAGAAATAAATTTCTGGAAGGAATTCTTTTGAAACACATTTGGAAACAGTTTCGTTTTTGAATATCTGGAAAGGACTGGACAAACATCAGGAAACCAAAATGTAACTGTTAAGTAAAAAAAAAAAAAAAAAAAAAAAAAAGGGAAAAAAGGCATTTTTTTTTAAAGTTAAAAAGAGGTATAAGACAAAAGTCTTCTAGTTTAAAGATTTATCAAATTATTTGTTTAAAATTTTGCAGACATTTTAAGAAATATCGGTACTTTGGGACTATCCCGTCGATTATTTTCGCCAAACAATATTATCGCCAAAAGGTAACCAACTATACGCCAATAACCGCAAATTGCGCCAGTAAAAGCAAAGTTGCTTTTCATTAGAATGGCACCAAAGAATTGGCGCAGTTTTGCCAATCTTTTGGCGCATTTCGCGAGAATTGGCACATTTTCGCGAGCGTTGACAGGTCGACACGAGATAATCACAAAGTACCGAAATATCTTATCTAATTCGTGAACTAAAATATAAGTTGTGTTTCTATCCATTCTTTAAATATTGGGGTTTGACTGATAAATAACACAAACATTTCCTCCTTTTTTCTTATTGTGAAGCACTGAAAAAACTGTCAAATATTTCTTTTTTCTCTAGTTCAAGAACTGCAGAGCATATTGAGAAATTATTATACCAGATTTGAAAAACAAATATATATTAGCTTTTATTTCATGATGTTTTCCATAAGAAAGTTCTGTCAAAGATTAGAATTTGGGAAAGTGACATCTAAATATGTAAAATAGCATTAATGCTTATGTAAATGCAAATATGAAAATTCTTTGTAACTTCCCGAAAAATAGATATAAAAAAAATCGGTACAATTTGGTTTTAACGGCGATCAAAAAGCGCCAAGAAAAATATTGCCAATTATAAAGATATACTCAAGTGCATTATTATTTATTATGAAAATTTTGAACGTACGAATCACTTGCTATATAGTTTGACGAATAAAATCGCCAAATTGGCGAAATTTTTTCTTGGCGCTTTTTGGTTGCTCTTACAACCGACAAGTACCCAAAATTCTAATTGATTGATAAAGAAATCGGTTCAAAAATTAAGAATACTAAATTTAAAAAATCATAATTTCACAAAATAATCGACTTTTTAATGTAGTCGCCTACTTTAATGCATATTCGCCTGAATGATTTTCTGTTCTATTTCTCTAGCATTCAATTATTAGTACATATGGTATGGTCAATGTGAACAATCGGTTATTATTAATACTAACTGTGCATTATTAATAATAACCGCTTCTTTTGGTCAAAGTGAGAAATATCACAAGTCATTAACTTTAACCAGTTATTATTAATAATTCCCAATGAAGTTTGGTCAGTATGATTAAATGTTTTATATAGGATTTGGATATGGGTGTGCCTCTTTGTACATGTTTTTTAAACTTGCTATAAAGTTTTGTTATGATATTTTTTCTTTTCTTTTTCTTTATTTCATAATTAATTAGTCTTTTTTTGGGGGGGGGATTATTCATTGAACAATCGCAATATCGATCTGTTGAAGGAGAACAAGTAATATAAAAAAATTTTTAAGTCAATTCCTACTTTCTCAAGAATTGAAATCGCATTCTTCAACTTCAGTGAAAAATACTGAAATACTTGCATTTTACCGATTGAGCTACTGCCCGTTGATTTCAAATTTCATTACAAACTGCTAAAACTCTATTTAAAGTATTAAAAATTAATTAAATTTAATAACTAATGAATTAATATTTGAAAAAACGTATTAACATCAAGTGTCATCCACTAAAGTCCATTAGTTTAAAAAAATGTATTTGTACTTGAGTGGATGAATGAAAAGTATTTTATTAACGAGTGAATATTTGAATAAGATATATAAATAAATACATATAGGGAGAGTGGGTACTAATAGTAGGAATTGAAAAAAGATATTTTAAAGCATTAAAAAAAACGGATGGATTTAATGGCGGATATAGTAGAAGTTATGATGTTTTTTTTTGGGGGGGGGGCAATCAATGTTCTCTAAAAATTTTTTCCGGAGGTAACACGGTCCCTGGATTTTAGAGGTCCGCAGTACAGAGGTGCGGAAATCCCACGAATATTTCGGGAAGCGGAGCTGGCTCCCCCATATATATGCCCTTGGTTAGATTTAAGCACACACAAAAGGAGCGCAAAGGTATGTTGTTTTTTATATATAAGTACTTATTACATATAATATTTTGGATTAAGTGACCAAACTTCATTGGTGTATTTATCACATAACCAGTTAATGTGATAAATGCTCACAAATTATTCACTTTAACCGGCTTATTTAGTTATTATTAATAATTACTGGTTAGTATTAATAATAACCAATTATTCATATTGACAGTAACATATATACTCCATAATTTGAAATTATGAACAGAAACTGCAAAACTTTTCTTTGACCCCCCCAAAAAAAAAAATCCATCAGATAAGTTTCTTAAAAAAGTAAAAAGAAAAAAAAATGTGGTTACCTTTCCTGGTCGAGGCAATTCCACGCAACAATCCGGAAATTAATCTTTTTTTTTTTCCGCACAGGCCAAGACGCAGGAATGACCGTCGGTCAAGTGGATGTGATTTCTACCACAAATTTCTCCGATTACCGGGCCCTACCCCGTCATTCCGAGCGTAATCAACAAAAAGCAATCGTCCCGGCAGAAGCAGAAAGCTAATCTAATAAAATAAATGAAAGAACCCGCGGCAGAGCAGGAGAAACAAGGTTTGATGGGGTCGCATAAATTCCGTTATCTCCAATAATTACTGCGTCTGTTTCAGAGATAAGAGGAATGATTGCGTCTAAAAGACAGAAGATCCGGACGTTAACTTATTTTTACTTTCCCGTACACAAGTGATTCGAGGAGAAAATGTCTGCTATCGTTCAAAAATTGGACATTGGGATTTCGACGAATCTTCATGTTTCAAATCTCTCCGATTTCGAAAAACAGATTTATGGAAAATATCCGTCTGTCTATCAATGACAAAAATAACCCAAAATCGCTTTGAGCTAGATAGCTGAAATTTGGCATACAGTCTTTACATCAAAATTGCAGATTTCTATCAAATTTTTAGCAAATACCGTTTAGAGGGTGTCCGTCTATTCGAATATAAGCTAACACGATAACTACAAAACGAAAAGAGCAAGATAGATAAGATTCGGTGCACAGATTTAACCGCTATAGAGTAGATACCTGTGAAAGTTTCAAACAAAACTAATAATGGGTAATGGGTAGACTGTTTGTTGGTCTATGCTTTAAGAAATAGATTGTTACGAATCTGTGATGCTGCTTCCCAGCATAGTTGGTTCCATCATCAGAAAGACGGTTTCACAGTCATCGGTATTGGACAGAAGTCCGGGTGTCGCGTCGGAACTCCCAGAGTTTGGCGACAAACTTGGTGACCATTTGGCGAGTTGGCGACTTTGGCGCCAAAATAGATTATACCCGAAACATCGAGAATTTTCCAGATCCGTCCATTAGGAACCGAGATACGCCTCGAAAGTACCTGATTGGTTGAGAGACTTCTAGCCCCGCCTCCTGAGACCTATAAAAGGAGGCAGTCTGCAGCTGCCGGTGAGTAGTCGGAATCGATGGTGAAGAACGAGGCTTCCAGAGATTAGCAGAGCAGCGACGGAGTCAAGCTAGTGCTGAACTAAGCTGTGCGCTACTCTCTGCAGTAGAGTCTTGTTGTGTGCACGTCTTGGCTGAAGATAATTGTCTTTTCTGTTCTGTATATAGTTGTCGTCTTTGTGCTGTCCTGTGTGTCTTCGTGTAAATAAACGTCGTTGATTTTTTTTTTTTTTTTTTTTTTTTTTTACTGCCGCCTGCTGATTGAGCGTTCTCCACACCATATAACTTCCACTATCCAAGCGAACCCGAAAATTTCGTAACAGTATTTATGCGACAATTGAAAAATGCAATGATTAAATATATCAAATTAAGTATGGGATTTTGTGACTACAAGATCAGTTTTTTTTTGTTCCAGTTTATTAAAAAAAAGGTGTCTAAAGCACAAATTCTATTTTCGTGTACTATTATACGCATACCAGAGATTCATCGCCAAATAACACGCCAAGAATGATACTATAGTTTCAGTAAAAATGCTAAATTCAAAACAAAAGTTAATATTTCGTAGCTATTGTGCGCCAATGCCATGTAAGGCGTTGTCTGGCATGACAAGTTTATTAAAGAGTGTGCGAGCAAGTTTTGAAGAGACCACTCACTCTGTTTACTTTTTCGAATACGAAAGATGCGAAGAGAAATTATTGCAATCATTAAAAAATTGGACCTCGGGATTTTGACGAATCTCTGTGTTTCAAGTCTCTCCCAGTCCAAAAAAAAAATATTTTTTTCAGGCTTATCTCTATACGTATATTTTTATGAACAGGATAAATAAAAATATGTTAGTTATGACATTTCTTATATGATCTTAAAACATCCAAATCTGTAAATTTCATTCAAATTTTGGACGTAATCCAATGAAAATAAGTCAGTACATATTCAAACGATTTCGATAGTTCAAAACCATTGTATGAAATTGGCCATCCGGAGCAATCATCTGCCATCATGTTTATTCATAGGTATATAAATAACTCAACAACACGAAGACTGAAAAAAAAAATGAAATGTCACATACAGTTTTGATCAGAATTTTAAATGTTTATTAAATTTTGGACCTGCCTGGTGGGAAATAAGACTTCTGGTTTTCTTCAATATACTACGAAACTCAGAATGAGTCACTCACAACTCGCAGAAGTCTTGTAGGATGAGTGATCGAATGCGGACTATGATTTTGCAGGACATTGGAGGGTTTGCCTCCTCCCATCCTCATTTTCCACATAATACACGTGTTAAGAAAATGCAGGCTTTTAAAAAGAAAACCGAAAATGAGATGCTATATTGTCCGAGTATATCAGAAAAAGAAGGAAAAATATTATATAAAAATACTAGAATATTAGAAGAAAGAATACTGCATTCACAACATGAAAGAATGGAATAAAATGATTTTGTTATTCAGATTTTTATTTTATATTAGCAATTTCATAGCGATTCTTATAATTTATAGGTATATGTTTCCAGTTGAAAGTTTTACTAAATTACCGGTAGTAGAAAAACGTTGATAAATTTTTGAATTCTAAAATCCCCCAACGAGTTGGTTTTTTGTGAATATTAGCCCATTAATTTAATTTATACATTGCATGAGAGAATATAAAAGAAAAAAAAACTGCCTTCAAATATTATTCATTATTTAAGCATAATGCGCATTCAAAAGTCTTCAACCAGAATCAATAACGGTAGAATTCTAAATTAAATGTACTGAATTAATACATCATTTTTAACAGTCAGGCTGAGTTAACGTGCAATATATCATTCACGAATGAATTCGCCAGAGTAGACAAAAATATAAATACTTTCCATTTTTATTGTTTATTTAAATTTTATTTTAAAAAATATTACTAATATAAAAAGGTGTATGTGTGTATATGTGTTTTTGCATTTTATAGGCCAACCGTTTGACCTGTATCTATATATATCTTGGCATATATATATCTTGTAGAGTGGGAATATACACCTTGAAGCGAATTTCATGAAATTTTAATCAAATTGGAATTAAATGAAGCCAAATTTTGACGTTTTCTTGCCATAACTATAGAAAATATTATAACACAAAAATAAATTTTGTACCGTTTCAAAACTTAAAAAAAATAATTGTCCTCTTAATAATAATCATTATTCCATTCAACAGTCATGTAAATTTTTTGCTGAACTTCGGCAGTTTTTGAGAAATATTTCTATATCCAATTTCGAACAATAGGTTACAACCTTTTCCTGAAGTTCATACCATTTTCATTGTTTCATCAACTATCTGATCGCGTAATTTTCTTTCATTGTTGAAAATTAAAAAAAAAAAAAGGAATTTTGTTCAATATATCAGTAGTTTGCGAAACAGATAAAAAAGCAAAGTTGCAACACAACGGATCCCTCTGGGAAGCACCTCAAATATGATGCTGGGAAGCTTCCGGAATCGTGGTATTCCGGTCTAGTATGAACAGAAATGTTGTGGGCGACTGCTCCCTACAAATGATGTGACATGTCTCCTACGGGAGTGATTACGCCGTGACCTGATGTGTAACCCCTCCAGTATGAGCTTTAAGATTCAACCTTAATTCCTGCCAATTCTGCCTGGGCATCCGGCCATTCAGAGTTTTTCGTGTGCCTTAAGTATATTTTGGCTTTTGTTTCTGCTATAGACATTTTAGACCGCTATCAAAAATTTTGACAAAATTTGTAAAAGGAAACGATTTAACTTTTATAAAAACAAATGTATTTTCTTCATTGTATTATGAATCTTATAAAAACCGCTACTATTCGTGCAATGTTATTTTTAAGCCTTGCACTACAACCTCTTTCTGTCAGCAATTGCAAACACCTGGAATTGTTTCAAATAGCATAATACGCATCTGTTTGGCATGAAACTGAATTGTTGAACATCTGAAAGTAAATAATTCAATCTGGAAACCGTAAGTTTCGTTCATCTACATATTTCTGGAATTAAATGGAAGTTCCTGAACAAAGACGGTAAGACGACAATTCAGATGCTTATTACATCTCTTATATTCCACTAGTAGTGCCAATTATGTTACATCAGCGCGTTATCCGTGTCATGATAAATATTAAAAAGATTAACTTTAAAAGAAAAAAATCTATCAAAACGAAGTAAAAATAATATAATACTAGCAGAAGTGGTCTTCTAAGAATTCTCTCACATAATTTAATGCCAGAGAGTGCCTTGCATGATAATGGCGTACAATAGTTACAAATATTAGTTTTGGGTGTGAATTTAGTATTTTTATTCAATCTATCGTGTCATCCTTGGCGAGATATTTGGGAATTTGGGATTATTATATTTGGCATGCTGTTAATAATATCTAACAGTTAAATTTGTGCTCTAGATAAGTTTTTCTGAACCCACCGAAGAAAAAGTTTGACACAAAACTGCATTTGTACCCAATCTTATGCCAAAATTGATATATTTAATTCGAGTTTTTCAATTGCAGCGATAAATGCTACTGTAAATACAGACCGACAGACATACAACCTGTTATTGGCATTGTTTCAAACCAAAATAAGTGTCTATACTATAGATATTAATCTTTGTACCTATTTTGTTAATACGTATCTTGAATCCTACCTATATAGCTCTCTTCGTTTTGCAATGGACAGAGGGACTTCCTCTGAAAAACTTTTATTCAAAATTTGATAGAAATCTGATAATGTAATGTAAAGCCGGCGTAACAAATTTTAACCATGAAGCTCAAAGCGCTTTTGAGTTATCTTTGTCGCAGACAGACAGACGAACATTTTCTAAATTTTTTTTTGGGGGGGGACGGAGGTCTAAAAGTGAGATTCGTCAAAATCCCGAGGTCCATGTTTTTAATGATAGCAGACATTTTCTCTTCGCATTTTTCGTATAAGATATCCTCCGATAGAATTTCCCAGTCTCAATCAGTGGCTGAATGTTAAAAATTTCAATCTTATTAGAAAGTCCAAGGCATTAAAATATGTCATTAACAGCCGCCTACCTTTGTTCGCTCTCCATTTTCAGAGAGATAAATTTACAAAAAAAAACCTATAAATTCTTGCGTCCTTATGTAAGTATCAATTTTATAACCTCCTAACAGTGCATGGAATTTTTTAAAAGGATCTTCAGATCTTGGTTCCTAATAGAGATTCTTAAGAATTTTTGTATTTTTTTTTCTTTCAAATCTTTATTTTTGCCGCCAAAAATTCTCAAATTCATCGCCAAGTCACAAGGTTGGGTGTCTAGCCTCTGTCTTTTAATATCTGTAAATCTCTTATCCTCTTTATGAACTTAACTGTGCAGGGAAAACAATATTACAGATTTGTGACTTCTAAGAAAATTTTCTTCTTTCCACTGTTTTAAGAAAATTTTAAATATACATCGTCAATACATTCTCTTCATAGATAAATACAAAAAATTCTTTCTAAAGTACAAAATCGTAAAGGCTTTATTATAAGCAAAATGTATTCTTGTTCTCTAAAGTTATAAATAATAGATTTTGATATTTTACAAAAATGAAGCAGATAATAAATATTATTATAAGGGAATACCGCGATAAATATACAGTGCGACCCATAAATATTGTTCCGTTCTATGTGCTTATAAATCATATTTTTTGCTTCAAAATATGCAGCATATATTCACGAAATGAAAAACGAAAAAACACGTCAGAAAGTAGCTGTTGATGATATGTTTTAAACTCGTTTCAGCTATGAAAAGAATAAAAATTGTTTGAGTTATTTGATTAGTCTTTTTTTTTCAAATTCAGCAATTGCTGACGATGTGCTTTATAAAAGGACCATCAATCGTAAGCATAATCTTTACTTTTTTTTTTTTTTTGCATAAATTACATCTGCATCATGTTTGACAAAACCCAAAATAATTGAGTGGTACAACTGCTGAGAAAAACATTATGACTTTCATTAATCACTTTTAAAAGCAGAAAAAAAAATTTAAGCTTCAACTTAAAAAAAAATGAAAAATATTGAACATATACGACGGGGAAAACAGACGAACGACTAAAACAACGAAAACCAACCGCGTGTTCTTTTTTTTTTCTCCCTTCTAATCAATACCTGATGCCACCGAGAAGAGATAATAATAGCCCTGAAAATCGGAGTTCGCAGCTTTGTTGCCAGTTTGAAGACAGAAACTCTAGTCGTTTGTTCAAAGCCAATCATTAATTGGCTCTCATTTGTTCGTTGTCTCGTTTTACTTTTCCGCTCCTTTTCAGACGTCAGTCTCTGTTGAACTTTGTTTCAAACAAATGATTAAAAGGATATGAGCTCGACTTATTCTGGTGGAAGTGGAAAATGAATTCGGGTCGCTTCGTTCTTCCGCCTGACGTGTATTTTTTTTTCAAAAGCTCTTGTTCTATTTATTGTCGCGAAAAGTGGCGTTACTAATTGAAGAAGGAATATGAATATACGTGCACATGGATACATATAGGTTCTCTCGGCCTTTTTGGAAGCACTTTCTTGTGATTGATTTTGCTCGAAAAATAATTAGCGATTCTTGTTTGTAATGAAGATAAAAGCATTGCGCCAAACAATCTTTCTGTTTTTTTCTTTCAATACTCTTTAATTTAACTTGTCTTGTTTCATGTTTTTGAATCTAGAATTTCGAGCTCGATTTGTCACTTCTCGTTGCTTTAGAATTTTGAATATTTGTTTACATAAAATATACTATTAAAATAGTATATTTTTATCTTAATCTTAAATCTTGAGATCTAAATTATGTATAATAATTAAACTCATTACATTTTATTCCAATGAATAGTTATAATTATTTATAATGGTTAATATTATGGTGTACAGGAATGTTGAATTTGCTTACGTTTTTTTTTTCCCCTCAATTAGACTTGTTTCATGTGAATACAGAAGGAATTTTACAACTGATTATTCAACCATTCTTTATGCGATAAAATTTTGATATTTTATATACTTTGTATCAAAGGTAGCAATGCAGTATTTCAATAATTTTGTAACCGGATTATTAGCTAAAAGATGGATTGAATTAAATTTTGGTATCATATGAGTGGAGCCATCTGGTAATGAATTTGAGAAAAAATTAATTCTAAGTTTCTATAATATTTATAATAATGAGTTATAAACATGAAAGATAGAAAACAAAATGAAAAAGCAAAATTCTTTTTTGTAACGCTTATATTAGTACGTACTAAAGAATTTTCTATTAACTTTCTTTTTTAAAAAAAATATTTCAGATAAATATAAATACATTTTGCTTTAACCAATATTTTACATAAAATTTAATCCTGTTTTATTTTGTATTGTGAATTTTATTAATAACAAACTTAATCTTTTCAAAACCCTTGAGTTACAGTTTTTTTGACAGTTAAGAGAAAAGTAAAATGTTTGTTACATATCATTTTAATCATAAAACCCACAAACCGTTCCACTAGAATAAAAATGTTAGTGCAAATCTCCACGTTCTAGCTCTCCCTGATATCGAAAAACAGATTTTTGGAAAATGTCCGTCTGTCCAAAAAGATAATTCAAAATCGTTTTGAGCTAGACGGATTAAATTTGGTATACGGTTTTTACACCAAATTTCTAGATTTCTATCAAATTTTGAGCAAAATTCGCTTAGAGAAAGTTTGTCTGTGCGGCTCTTTGGTTATAATTTAACACGATAATTATAAAACGAAGAGAGCTAGATAGATTAAATTCGGCACTTATATTTAATGTCTATAATGTAGATACTACTCAAAATTTGAGCCAAATTTGACAAGAGATTGAGCATCTGTTTGTCTGTAATTTCAGACACATGTAAAGCGTCATAACTGAAAAATACAATGCCTGACATGAAATTTGGTATGCCATTTTGTGACTATATGTGTAATAATTTTGCATCAAATTTTTGTTTCAGTTGGTTTTAAAAAAACTTGTCTAAAACGCAAATTCGATTTTTGAAAAATCATTATCCACATGTCAATGAGTAATTGCCAAATAACTCGCCAAGGATGACAAGACAGACTCAATAAAATTCACGCCAAAGGATAATATTCCATAACTATTGTACGCCAATGGCACACAAGGCATTCTCTGGAATAACGCCTTTATTAGAGAGTAATAGAGAAAGTCTTGGTGTGGCACTCCTGTTTTTTCTTTTCTTTTCCATCCTTTAAAAATAGTTTTAAAATTTGAAAATACTGCTTTTTTTTTCTTTCAATTATTGAAATGATATTGGCTAGATAAAACTTTCCACGAATAAGGCATTAATAATTTTAGTAATACTACTCTAATATTAGTAGATCTTTTCGTCGTTCTAAAAGGCATCTAAAAGTGATTACGTAGCTCTTCAGCTTTGCTTTTTTCAACTAATTTTTCCACTGATTGTCGAAATACTACTGTGCAAAATTTCTGTAAAACTGACTTCAGCGCCAAGATGCTTTATTTGCAGGAGAACTATTCTTAAGAAATAGTTTCCAGGCTTGAATATTAACTATTTTTTGATACTAATTTATTAAAAATATTCTTTTACATAATTTTAAAATATACATATATGCTTATAGTACCAAAAATTAAGAAAAAAAGATTTTCAGGGAAAATGAATATTTATAATAAATAATAAGATGTGTAAATCATGAATTACTATTCCGAGAAGCACTTTTGAAATTTTATAGAATTAAAGACTAAAACATATATATATATGCTTACAGAGTATGATCCATTTAAAAAAAAATTAAAAAATTATATCCCGAAAAAGTAAATATTTATAATAATGAGGAATACAAATAATTAATTGCTACTTCTAGAAACATTTTCAAGATTTAATACAATAAAAAACTGAAAAAAAATGAAGACTTCATTGTTTGTGGCAACGTTTTTCTAAAACATAAATAAAAATCAATTTCAGACGGCCATAAAATGCAAAAAATAAATCAGTCTCTTCAATTATATAAATTAGTTACTTCCTAATATTTCCTTAATTAAAAAATATCTTTTTAATTATCGTTACGCATTATTTGCAACATTATTTGGCATTGTTGCAATGAAGTTGAAATCTTTTGTGTTAGTAATACAAATATTTTATTCTGAGTTATTTTTACATTCTTTAATACCAAAACATGAAGATTTTTTCATATATTCTATTATAATAAAAAAAAACTGCTATAATATCATAAAGATTTTTATCTGTTCTTTTATAATATTCTTTTATAATATTATCGTGGTGATTTTTATTTTCCTTTTCCTTTCAATATTTTTTATGAAATTTGTAATTAAAATCCTCTACAATATGAAGTATAAAAATTATATTGGAAAGAAGAATCAGTATCATTGCTATTGTTAACTTTTTACTAGCATTTTTTAAAAAAATTTTAGTTAACGTGCTGTTAGCTGTACACTACTCGTTTCAAGATCCCATGATAAGTACTATTCACTGTTTGCACTTCTCTAAGGGATTATATGGAGGAAGTTGAGCTGTTATTATACCTCTTAATTCCTTGAATAATCTGAGTTTAACCCATTGTTGAATGTAAACTTTCAACAATGGGTTAAACAATGGTTAATGGGTTCTTTCTCCTCATCACTATTTTGATGAAATAAACATCTTCTGAAGCATGCGCAAAAGCGCGAAGGGTTTCAGAATCCGAGAATGAATAGAATGTCCTACATGTTTCAATAGAACTATCTGTATATTTTTCATGAGAAATAAGAAAGTTAAGTTGAAGATGGCAATATGCAGTTAGATGTTAGACGACACGGATGGTTAGTTTCGCAATTTTCTTTTATTAGGAAGGTTCATGTACATAATAAATAGAATAAGCACAAAATTAATATAATGGCACAGTTTGTTTAAAAATACATTGTTAAACAAACCATGAATATCAAGATCTGCTTAAGGCATTTCATTAGAATGGAATTCAGGCATTTTCACCATTAACAAAAGCTGATCATCAAAGGCAGCTAGCGTTGTATATTACCGAGTAATAGTATACAAAATTTTACAGCATGTTGTGATTTCTGGGATTACGTGTAAACAAGACACTGTTCCAAATCTTTCAAAATCACGAGAAATTTCATTAAAGTCTTCATTTACTTCAAAATAAGATGTTGATTAATGTACAAAAGTCGATGAAATCTTCACTTAAACAATGATAAAAATAAACAAAATAAATCTTAATGTAACACTTCAATTACCTCAAAAGAAAATGCTGGTTAATAAATTGTCAACAGAATGTTCACTTAGAGAATTATAAAAATGACGAAAATAAGTAGATATAAATCTTCAATTACTTTAAAACAATAATTGTTTAATGAACTAAGTCAATAGAATCTTCACTTAGACTATGATAAAAATAAACAAAATAAATCGTGATAAAACACTTAAATTATTTCAAAAGAAGACGCTGATTAATAAACTAAGTCAGTGATTAAACAATGATAAAAATAAACAAAATAAATCTTAATGTAATACTTCAATTACCTCAAAAGAAGATACTGGTTAATAAATTAAGTCAACAGAATTTTCACTTAGAGAATGATAAAAATAAACAAAATAAGTATTGATATAACACTTTAATTATTTTAAAAGACGATTCTGATTAATAAACTAAGTCAATAGAATCTTCACTTAAACAATAATAAAAATAAACAAAATAAATCCTAGTATAATATTTTTTTACAAATTCTCTGAGACGTATCATCGCCTTTAATAAAAAAGCGAAGATATTTCTAAGTATTTACTTTATTTACAAAATATCCAGTAATTATTAAATACTCTGATTAAAAATTTAATACTTTATCTTGGAGATGAATTTCTTAAGCAAATCGTGTGACAGAATGCCAATGGAATTATTTTAATAACCGTTTAACTCTTCTAAAATAGCATCATCAAAGATTCGTTTTCAGAACTGAACGAACCATCACCACTTATTTATATTCAGTAAAACTGGCAACACGACATGGTGGTTTCAACAAACGATCTTGAACGATGTTTGCATGCTAACAGGAACACATAACACAACCTGCTAAAGACTTCTGAGCGAGTCCCCCCCTCCCTCCTCCCATTTTTTCTTATTTTTCAGAAGAGCGGATAAACTCAATTCGCACACGGCGAACTGCATTTTCATAATCCATTAACATCGCATGCTAAGAGTTTGCGACCACCCTCGCAAAGAGGGTGGAAGCGATGAGAATACACTGAATGGAATTTTCGAGTCAATATTTTCGTGATGGTCGGGGTCTTTTCTGAAAATGGAAATAGTTTTCTGTTGTCGATAATTTCTCTGCAAGGAATTGGCATCTTCGTTTTGAATTAGATCGTCGCATTCTTTGTGGCTCGTACAAGCATCGGTTTTACGGTTTGTTGGTTGATTTAAATAGCAAAATATATATGCTAATTGAATACCTCCAAGTTTTGGCGCCAAGAAGGTTTTAAGAAAAATGGGAACATCTTCTAAGATTAGTTTATTTTCACATGTTATTGATATTTGGCATGAGTTGATATTATCATGGCGATAACAAATGCATTTCTTGGCGAAGCAGTCTTTAATAGCAGAATCTCTATGAATCGCGTATATCAAATTGTGCCTTTATTATATGTGAACGGAGTATGGAGTCATTGTTAAGCTTATTTTGGGAAGATAAAGGATTTTAGCAAATTTGACACTTAAAATTAAAACATTATATTTATACATTTATTAAGTTATTATATGGTCAAAAATAACATTGATTGATCGATAGAACTGTGATGAGAATGGGATTTTTGGCAATAAAAGTCGTTATCCACTAATGCCAAAAGAATGCATTTAATATGTATTAAAACTTCAGAGATTGGAAAAGGATCCAAAGATACTGTTTATTAGAAAAAGCTTTTTGAAAAACGTTTTAAATGAAGAACAAGAATGAAGATCGATATTAAGTTTTGCAAAAAAGTTTGACCTATGAGTTGCGTATTTGGAGCAAAACAAAATGATATGTTCAATGTTGTTTACAAGATTACAAACTTGGCAGTGTGGGTAATTGCGTAGTCTAAATCTATTCAACAGAGCTGGAGTCATAATCATCTGGATTAAAAGGCGTGCAATTATGATATCTTCTCTTTCATTTTTGAGGCATGGAGTAAGGGAAAACGTAGTGGCAACATCGCTAATAGATTCTTGATATTTGCTATTCTGGAAAATGTGACTTGTTTTTTATAGTTGAGATTTCCTGATAGTGAGAAATGAAATCCTGTGAAGCAAGCCACTCCAGCAATGGGTGCGACTCCGTGACCGTTTTTGATAGTAGCCCGTCTTTCCATTCCAATGTATCTGTGAATATCCTGGAGACCACACCAAGCATATTTTCAGATATAATTTTTCCCTTCCTTGAATTTCGCTAGCTAATCTGTGAATGACTTTTGGAGATTTGATTGTAAGGCATTTTAAAGCTTGAAGAGCGAATAGCTACCTGTCAACAAAATAACAATAAAAATTTATCACATTATTTTCCTAAAGATGGATTTATATCAATCTGCTCCATACCAAGGAGAAACTGACACACTTTGGTGGACATAGATATTTTTTCTCATAGAGTTATTCAAAATAATGCTTGATTAAAAAGTGTGGCATAAAAACAAAATTTGTTTTATCAAGATAGTTTTATATATCAAATCAGGTTTGAATTTTAAACAAAATGAAATACTTTTATTTTAATAAAAAAAAACCCCAACATTTTTAATGAGACTAGGAAAATGAAAGAATAAGTCGTCGAAAATAATATATAAATAATGAATAAATCTCTGATACTCGAGATAAGACTACACACAGGACTAAAATTCTGAAATTAATATTTTCTTTTTTTATGAATTATAAAATTTTGAAGAACATACTACGCAATTATACAATAAAATAAAACAGATGTAGTGAAACAAAAGAAATTGCTAAAAATGACTCCTACAAATTGTAAATGGAAAGATTCATTTTGAAATTGAAATCATGATACCATTACTGGTTTTCTTTAATCACTGACCTGTATTAAAAACTTAATAAAATTAATAAAAAACGTAATAAAATTATTTAAAAAATTATAAATGACTTAAATTAAATTTATAAACTTAATAAAAATATCTGAAATATGAATTGATGTCTAGCAGTTCACTCAAGTAAATACAACTGAGTTAATTTTTTCGTAAATAAGAAATAAAATAATCTTGCTTCACTCATGGATTTTTTTAATTAAATCTTTAACTTCCGTTTTTCTTTCGAACTTAACAAGAATAAAGTCGCCATTTGCAATAATTGAGATCAAAACAAATGAAATCTATTATCACGGGATGATGTATGATATTTCAATGATGTTGTTCGATTCTGAATCCTGGCCAATGTCGTGAAAAATCGGAACAATGTTAGTGGGTATTTTGTGCTAATAGGCAACAGAAGAATCGCCGTTATTTGAATGATTAAATTTTGAGCCTGACGAAACTTTACACATGAATAACTTGAGATCTAATACAGTGTTTTTTTTAAATAAACAGACTGCAAACGATGTTTTAAACTGTTTCAAATATTTAAATGAGACTATTCAGATCTAAATAAGAGGAAAATATATTGCAGAATTTTGATTTCCAGGATCATAATAATTTAAATATTGTAATATTTATTTAAAAATAATTTGTTTAAATTGTATCTAAAATTTCGCCCTATTTTGATCATTATATTTACCGTATCAATAACTGTTATAACTGTTGGAGGAAATACATAAATGAAAAAAATGAAGCAAAAAGCGTGACTCGAACCGATGACCCGCCACATACACGTTGTTCTGACCACTATATTGTACTGCATACACTTCGAAGCGGAAGTTGAATATACTTATTCTAATAGTTATAAAAAAATTTAGGAAAAATCTTGTTTTTTCAAGTTTTTCCAGTATATAGATAAATTCAAAAAGTGAAACCTATCTAAATATAAAATTTGGTCCAAATTGTTAAAGCCGTTTCCGAGAGACACAAAATAAAAAAAAATTATATATATATACACACAAGAATTGCTCGCTTAAAGTTAAAAGACAATCAAATCACCGCCGCATTTCTTAATGTTAATTCCATCATATTATCCATGTTTTTTTGGAGTATTGTTGGCTATCAATATCAATGTGTATAACAGAATTTGCATTGCCGATTTATGTTCCACTAATAATTCCCCTTTAATTTTCCAAACAATGTCTATTTTCTAGTAGCTAAGTTGTTCTACATTAATTAACTCTGCTGCATGCCTTCATATATACCCCCCTCCCCTTATGCCAGAAATCTGAGTGTGCAGTAATTAAAATACGCACATACATGTCACTAGTATAAAGCAAATTATATCTAATTCTTAGAAAGCAAATCGAACAAAAGTCCATCCATCAGGTAACTCACAAAACTAGCCAAGCTCTCTTCAGCTGTAAAGTTGACACTTACATTCACGCCAAAAAATGTGCCCACCGCAAGCCATCCCCTTCCAATTTAAACAAAAACCGCATATGGTATTATTACGGCACAAAAAGGCTTATTTTTATTCACTTTAAACGTTGAAGGAGGTCCTTTTAATGCACGATAAAAATTTACCGCTACTTCCGCAAACATTGTACGGAAAGGGTGGAGGAGAGGGAGGAAAAAAATACTTCCGATGTAAGCACTTTAGCCTTATCTGAACCCGGGTACACTTTACCTTCAAAGCTCGATTTTCTAAAATAGAACGCTTTAGCCTTTTTGAATGTTATCTCCCGTTGTAGGGGAAAGGGTGAAGGGAGAGGGGAGGTGGAAGCAGATGGGGAACGGGCCAGATCTATCAAGTTTATTTTATTTTATTTTTTGCTCTTTTACTTTCTCCCTGTAGTTCTAAAAGAACGGTTTCTACTTATCTATACGTTCCATCCCCCCTTCCCATTTTCTTTCCCTATAGTAGTACTTGATCCCTGCGACCTCTGGTGATCAGATTAATCGTCGGTGCACCCTCTTCTTTTTGCTGTTCTAAAATAAAAAGGGGGAGGAGGAAGGGGGAATTGAGGACGAAATTGTCGTCTGCACGAATTCTTGCGAGTTTTATGCAAGCATTGTTTGAATTTTTATGTAACGTTTCTTCTCCCAAACTTTTTTAGTTGGTTAGTGAATTATTTTTATTGGATTTGTTCTATTTGCTTTGTTTGAACACAAGTTTAAAAAGTGTAAATCTAGATTTTAGATGAGGAGAAAAAAGATTTCCCATTGTTAGTTGATTTAATTTGGAGTATTTGAACAGAGTGAAAAGGCAACAGTTAACCAATGGATTTTTTTTAAAGATTTTTTTTCGTTTGTTCAGACTTGTGATTAATCGATTTTTTTCTTCATTTTCGAAAATTTATTTAATAAAAATCTTTAAAAAATAAATTATAATAAAAATTGTACTTTATTATTTAAACTATTAATACCAAGCAGCTGTTGAATGATATTCTTTGATGTCGATTGTAAATTAAGTTATTAATAGTTAATAGCTAATGGATAATTAAAAATCTATTCGACTAAATCTGTAATAATTTTTTAATGATTCTTTTTTGTTTGTTTTGACTTGTGATTAATTGATTTTTTTTTTCAATTTCGAAAACTTTTTAATAAAATCTTTTTTAAAAAAAAAATTAACACAAACATTTTACTCTTTATTTAAAATATTAATAACTAAAAGCTGTAGTTTTATATTCTTTGATTCTTTGATGTCAATTGAGAATTAAATTATTAGTAGTTAATAGCAATTGAATAGTTAAAAATCTATTCACTACTAAATTTGTAAAAAAAAATTTAAAAGATTTTTTTTTTGAAGATTTGTGATTAATCGATGTTTTTTTTTTTTTTCATTTTTTAAGATTTTTTTTAACAAAATCTTTTATAAAAATTTATAATAGACATTTTAACTCATTATTTAAACTATTAACAACTAAAAGCTGTAGAATTATATTCTTTGATGTTTATTATAAATTAATTTATTAGTAGTTCATAGTGAATGAAAAGTTAAAAATTTATTCGCGACTTCTAAATTTTCCGTTCCATAAAAAAGAATCCTTTTTTAAACATATGTTGATGTCAAAAATCAATTTTAGGTAAATCTTCAACAAGTATAAATTTAGATGTATAAATAAATTCAATCTAAATACAATTCAAATTTTTAACGTTAAATCTACTGATGAAAATGTAAAAGATAATCTATGTTCCAGTCAATCCTTCGAAATCTTCTCAATAACAGAATTAAACATACATGAACTTAATCTTCTAGAGGAAGATTTTCCTCTAGGATACGAAAATAATGGAGGAATCCAAGGAAATATCTCTACTCCAAACAGTTATTGAGTAAGGATGGAAATCTATTAAAATGTTAAGCTGAATGAAGATATGAAAACTATTTTAGTGCTGCAAGATAAACTATGTAATCCTTCATTTTAATTCTAAATATAAGACGCATATCTTTGAGAACTGAAAGCATTTCCGAAAGTTAAATACTCAGAAATAAACAGGTAATCTGCTTTTCATGATATGAGGCATCATACTGGATATTTGTTGCAAGAGATATCCAATATCCGAAAAGAGAGTATTTTAAGAACAATGGTTGGTTTGCTAAAGATTTGATTTATATACCCAATGAATATATATATATAATTTTTAATACATGGCAAACTTATGCGGGAATGGGGATCTCTTACTTATCTAGTAATCACTACCCTCGGGGGGGGGGCACCTCGAAATGAGGATGAGATGCTTCCGGCATGGTGGTTGGATCTCGCCACCCTGGAGGGTACACTAATAGGTGGGGGATCTGGCTCCCCCCATCGATGACGGGACGTACTTCCTTCGGGGAGGGTTGTACCGTGGCCGGTGACGGCCCTTAGGACTCAACCACAGTTCCCGCCAATTGCTGTTGCGGCGGTCCGGTCATTCAGTTTTATGGTTTAAATCCGTGTGCCTTAGGGCGGGTCGGAGAGTTAGAAGGTTGACTTATCTAGTAATCACTGGGTGCTTGCGATATTGTCCAAAATCAGAAAACTATTAGGTTTGCACAAAGAGAATTAATGCGACTATATACGTAATTTTATAACTAACTATTTTTAATTTAAAGAGATACAAGTTTGGTTTGGTTATATTAACGTCCCTTTTGAAGCAACACTAGAGCTATTTTGGGACGGACCTCGTCATTTTGAACCGTGGTCAGATGACGAGGAAGACACTAGAGCTGGCACCCCCCTCTCCACACCACACCAGAGGGTGGACGTTTGGTTATGACGGATTTAACGTGCAACAGGTCCCCTTACACGACGGTTCTTCGGTAGAATCGGGTCACGAACCTGAAACCCTCCGGTTCCGGAGCCGAGACCGTACCACCACTCCACCACGGACCCTTAAAGAGATACAAAGAGGCCTAAAATTTATATAGGAGCTTTACGTGTGATACATAAATTGATATTATGAGTCAATTTCATTAATTCTATAAAGTACTTTTTAATGTAACATACTTTTCAGAAAAAGCCAGGTGTTGCCGATGTAAGAGTAAAGAGAATCAATGAAATTGACTGATTTTTTAGAAATCAGTTTACATACCAATAAAATCGTAACTTAAAAATATTTAAGTTGCATTGTTACACAACCGTGTTCTTTCAAATGAAATAGATAAGAATTCTAAAAAAATCATGATTTAATTCATTTATTATTTCATTTTAATTCACAATAAGAAACAGAGAATGATTTTATTCCAATTGTTCTAACTATTAATAAGGTGGAATAGGGACACATTTTTCTAAGAATATGATTTTTCAAAGAAGCATTTTTAATTCGTTCCCCTAAAGCTTATAAATACCTCATAAGAAAGTCTCTAGGAGTTAAAAAAATACCATGACTTAATTCGTTTTATTACTTGATTTTAATCCACAACTTAATAGTAAGTTATTTCATTGCAAAAATATCCGGTAATATTAGCTCCATTCAGTAATATTAATTCTAACTAATATTAAGAAAAGAAAAAATATGGTTCAAGAATATGAATTCTAAAGAAATTCACAATTTTAGGAATCTTGGCATTATATATGTATACAGTGATTATGAATATTAATTTCATTTTATGAGGATTTATTTTCATTAAACTTTACCATAACATTCTTTTCGGTAAAAGGTGATGCCATTATAAACAAACATTCAGGAAATAAAGTAGATGGATTTTTAAAGCTTACTTTCATACCAATAAAACTGCATACTTTTTAAGCAAAATAAATAAATAAATAAAATTACGTTGATGATCAACTTAAATTCATTTACGGTGAAATAAATAATGACTACAAAAATACCATGATTTATTCCGTTCTATTTTTTTATTTTAATTAACACTGAGATTTGCTGAGAAGTTTTATACCAGCTAACACTACGGCGTAATAGGTAAAAAAAAATTATATATATAGCATAAAAATTAGAATTTTTAAACTAAACTTTAACATTTTTATTTTGTTCCCCTAGTCCTTGTAAAACTCCCATGTGGAAAATTGCAAAAATAATGAAAACCCGATCTATTTTATTATTTGATATTTAGTTCGCAATGGAAACTGCAGAGTAATCTTATTCCAATAGTTTTAATTAATATTACCATGGTAAGAGAAAAAATAGGATCTAGGAAGAAGATTTTTCAATCAAATCTTCATATTTTTAGATTGCATCTCAATCGAGTATAAAACCCCTATAAGAAATTTAACAGAAATAAAACAAAAGAAAATGCATCAACATTTGTAGAAAAATAAATTTGATAGCTTTTTCCCATGCATTAACATCCATTCTTTAATTTTTAAAATTTTTTCTCCAAATTATAAACAAAAATTAGAAATTTGCGATCCCATAAATACCGTAACTTGGTCAGAAATTGATAAGAAATGTGCAAGTATAATTGATAAGGAATGTGCAAAAATAATTGATCAAAAGTGTCAATCACATTTTTGATTGACACTTTTCGTCTGCAATCACATTTTTGATTCGTGCATCGAATCTTAGCTTTTTATGATGTTTAACCTGTCAATGGAGACAGGAATCAAAATGACTCCTCGTTGTTCATTAACTCTGATTATCACGTGGTATTTTATCCTTAAACTCAAACAAATCCTCAGTACCTTCTAAGTTGTTCTTTCAGCAGTTATGTTGGCAAAAGTGTAAGTATGAATACGTGCGTTTAACCGATTTATTCTTTTTCAAAGTTTTTGTCATTATTCCTCGAGCCATGGACTCCATGTCTCAGAAAATGAATGTTTGAATAATGCAAAAAAGAATGTTTGAATTATGCAAAAAAGAATGTTTGAATAATGCAAAAAATTTCTTAAAATAATATTTTTAAAGATTAGATTTTTCCTTTTTATTGTTAAATACTAACACTTATTAACATGAGTGAAGTAAATACTCATTAAAAGATTGCTTAGATTTTTTATAACATCTTTCCAACATTTAATTATAACATTTCACATTTTTAATATTAATAATTTTAATATTTTTGGTAACTACATGATTTTCAGAATGTATTCTGTTTTCAAAATAAATTCTAACGCTGTTTACAAAAGACGAAAAATTAAAAAAAGAATGGAGTCATTTTGACTCCAAGTACAGTAAAGAGACAAAAGTTGAAACCAAAACGAAGTAGCATAACATAATCCTCGAAAATGTCTCTTCCATTTTCCAGGTACGTAATATGCAAACTTTCTTATTTTCTCAGCTACGGAATCAAGCAGAAAAACTTTTTTCCTTGATTTATCCCTTCGTTTATAATCACATTATTTTATTCGTGCATCGAGTTTCATATTTTTTAAACTTTAAACATGTAACAAAAAAATGTGTATATATTCCATGTGTATTATTAAATGTGTATTATTTCAAAAACATACATTATTTGCAAGTGCTGAAGCGTTAATGGTTTTTATATAAATGAAATAACAAATAGGAAATATCATCTACAAAGAAGTTTAAATAAATACTTGAATTAAAACTTTAGATGATATTACTTGATTGGAATTCGATACAATCTATGTAAATATCAGAGTATTTATAATTAGAGAACCGATTAAAAGATAATATAATTTAAAACAAGTCACGTAGTTCCGATTGTACACTCTTAAATATTCCATTCGTTTTCTACGGAATAAACAAAGCACAGGAAAGAGACAAAAATAGAAAACAACACGAAGTAGCATAACATAATCCTTGAAAATGTCTCTTTCCTGTTTCCGAGATGCGTAATATGCAAACTTTCTTTCTACTTTCTCAGCTACGGAATCAAGCAGAAAAACTTTTTTCCTTGATTTATCCCTTCGTTTATAATCACATTATTTTATTCGTGCATCGAGTTTCATATTTTTTAAACTTTAAACATGTAACAAACAAAAAAAATGTGTATATATTCCATGGAAATTATTTCAAAAACTTACATTATTTGCAAGTGCTGAAGCGTTAATGGTTTTTATATAAACGAAATAACAAATAGGAAATATCATCTACAAAGAAGTTTAAATAAATACTTGAATTAAAACTTTAGATGATATTACTTGATTGGAATTCGATACAATCTATGTGAATAACATGGTATTTATAATTAGAGAGCCGATTAAAAGATAATATAATTTAAAACAAGTCACGTAGTTCCGATTGTACACTCTTAAATATTCCATTCGCTTTCTACGAAATAAACAAAGCACAGGAAAGAGACAAAAATAGAAAACAACACGAAGTAGCATAACATAATCCTTGAAAATGTCTCTTTCTTGTTTCCGAGATACGTAATATGCAAACTTTCTTATTTTCTCAGCTACGGAATCAAGCAGAAAAACTTTTTTCCTTTTCCAATACACGGAAGAATGGGCGAGACACAACATATAAAAGTTTTGTTTCCACCATGCATATATATATGCGCGGGGAGCTCACGGTGGCACCATGGCCGAAAATGCACATGCAAGAATCGATGGAATATATACACATCTCTTTCCGAATCTCTGCCATTTTTCCTTTTTTTACTTCAGTAGATTTACGTGAGTTTGCTTTTCCTTTTTTCATTTTCCGTGAGCACAACCTCAGACGAAAATACGATGTATTCCATCCACCATCCACCCTTGCCTATTTTTTTTTATTCCATCTTTAAGTCTTCTTCAATCTCTCTGTGCAATTCCACCTTGCCTGAGAATCTCAATTTTTCTTTCTTGTATTCTGTAGGTATTTCAACGTACAGTTTATTCTTTTTTTATTTATACTATTATTTATTTTTGTCTGTTTGTTTGCCTTGTATCAACGATTGGATCGAATACAATTGCTGATCCTTTCTTACAGTCCTGCGATCTTTCTCTGGGAAGAAGACCAAGGGTGAAGGGGTGGAGGTTGAAGAATCATCGGAAAGGAAGAATTCTTCGTTTTATTTTTTTTCTTTGTTTATTTATTTCGTTGATAACACACCCGTGTTACTTTTTCGCAGTCCGCGTATTTCAAGTGGCATGCACTTTTGTGCTTGAAGAATGAACTGTCCAAAGTAGGGGATTTGGAGACGGAAAACCCATGGAAGATACTGAAGCAGAAATGTTGTTGAGATCTTCTTCATTCCAGAACATTAGCATTCAGAGAAATTGTTGAAGGAATAAAAATATTCGTAAAAAAAGACCTTTGTGGGTCTTTTTTTGCAGTAACTACATGGAACGATTTATTACAAAAGCAAAGATACCGATCATAACTTAATTAATTAGAATCTAATCCTGGGTTTCAAAAGTTTATCGTGCACAATTCTTTTTTTTTTTGCATGTAATTATTTTGTATTTCTATTTTCAGCTTTTTTTAATATCTTTTTTCTCTCGGTTATTTTAATCAAAACATAAACCTATTCTAAATAATGTTCAGCATATATATATATGCACTCTTTAAGAACCCACTAGAATGTCAAAAAAGCAGAAATGTCTCATTTTATGAATGAGTTCTTAATAAATCAGAATCTATAACGGCATCGTGTCAGTCTTTGCCTGTAATTATTTGGCGTTTTCCTTTTAAGAGGATTTTTTTCTCATTTTCTTCAGAATACATTTGTTTATCAGAATAACAATCCTGTTTTAAATTCTTTCACTTCATTAAGTGCTCTCTTAAATGAACTATTAAAATATCTGTAAACACAAAATAAAAAAATTTCAACTGGTAGCAACGGTATTCGGATGTTATGAACCAGTTCTTAATCAATCAGAATCGTGCCAGCAGCCATTCTTTGCCAGGAACTGCTTGCATTTCAATTCAATTTTCATAGTTTTTTACTTTCTCTTATAGGAATTATTGCAATTGTCAAAAAATTCGAATTCGAGATTTTGATGAATATTCATTTTCAGATCTCCTATTCTTTGAATTATGGTAGATAATTATAATCCCAAGAATATGAGATATTTTCAGCGTGAAGTAATCATACTGGTTTCTAAGATTCTTCTGATAGTTTTTCTTCTAATAGATTTTGTAATTTAAATTTAAGAAATATGCTGCAAATATTTTATAAATAAAAATTAATAAATAGTGGCATTTATAGAATTAATTTATCTGGAGAAATTCGGAGAAAAATATATAAAAAAAGTAATAATTTGAAGCCCTAAAAGAAACTCATAATAGAAAAACTGTGCAAATTAGTTATACAAAAGATATGATGTAGCTTATAATTAATTTCTTCTCTACTTAACCCTTTAAAGGACCATTTTTTTCTAGTAATATTATGTTAAAATATTCTTAGGCTTGAAATTAGAATAAGAAAAGGGATTCATTTAGCTTATGAGATCCATTTATTTTATTAATTAATTAATCTGGTTAATTAATAATTAAGTATCAAATCAAGACACATCATTTTGTCTGAGATAAAGAACTGAAGCATCTAAGTTTCTAACTTACTAAAAAAATTTGTCAGAACTTAGGCCAACCTACATCATTTCATACAAAGATTGATAAATTTGGTGGGAAGCATACTTCCCACGGCCCTAGAAAGGGTTAAAACAGGTGGATTAAAAAAAAAATTCGTAAACTGCAAAAAATAATCCAGAGTAATGAAAAATAATCCCTAGGCATTGAAAAATATTTGAGCCTCATTTTTTCTACACAAATGGCCCAAAATGAAAATTTCAAAGATGCCTTTTGAAGAAAATTTGAAAAAAATCAATATAAATTAAAAATTTTAAGAATACCTTCGGAAGGAAATTTGAAAAATCGTAATAAACAGAAATCTGATTAAAAATTTTATCTTTTGATTACATAAAACAAACGACAAACAAAAGCATTCTAACTTCAAAATATTTAATTTCATTTTAAAAAAACAATTACCAATCCAATTTCTTTCCAATAATTCGTTCCATTTTCTAAATTATAATTTTCCTAGACAAATACACGGCCGATCGAAATACAAACATATATTATTCCGATTTTTTTTCTAGTTTTCCATGTGATATAAAGCGTGAGGATTTATCAAAATCTCGAAATCAAAAATTTTAAAGATGAAGAAACTTTTATTTAATTTATCTTATGAATGAAAGGCTAAAAATTCCGTGGTGAAACATGAAAAGTTTCATGGCGATTTTTTATGACAACATCCTTGCGTTGCAGAATGAAATCTCTTATATGAAACTATTCACCAAATGACTCGATGATAAAATCATTATTGAAATGCTACCGTGAAATAACGACAGATAATGAGTCAAATGTTCAGATATTTATCTATTTATGATAATTTTTAGGTTTTGTTAAAAAGGATTATAAAATATTTCCTTTCTTTCAAAGCCAGTTTTTGATGGTTTTAATATTATTCGTATCAGTTACACCTCGCTGGAAAATGATTTGGAAGTCATCAGGTAATTTGTGAAAAAGACACATTCGATTTCTTACAGAAAGGAAAATTATTTGAGAATTTACATCTTTAAAATCCTGAATTTACATTTTCAAAATTAAGTTGTTGAAACAAAATTGACAAAAAGTATCATATTATTTCTTGAAATTAGTCTAAACAAAAATATCGTTTGCATTTTTGAAACTGTCATTTCTCCCGAGTAATTTTTAATTTATATAATTTGGACTAAATAGTACCAAAGTTAATTTTAAATTTGATAGCAGCATTAAAATATAATTTAATAGTACATAATTTTTTTAAGTATAGTGTACACCTTTCATTGATACAAATTAATTTTTTTCTGTGAAAAAAATTGAAAAGATTCATTTTTACTAATTGCATGATGATATCTAAATCATTTTTAAATGAAGTGTCATTGAAGTGAATGATATCAAAATCATTTAAAGATTCATCAGATACTTGTTTAGATTATTTTAGTTATATCAATTTTAAAGCAACACTAGGGCTATTTTGGGACGGTTCTCGTAATTTTGAACCACAATCAGACGACGAGGACGACACCTGAGGCATTAGATACTATTTTTGAATGAAAGGAAGGATTTTAGGTGATATTCAAATCATTAATTATGCCGAAAATATTAAAGAAACTTATATAGTGCCCGAAGATAATAGCGCCAATTTATGCTTATACCAAACATATCCAATTATGCGGCGCCTTTTTAATTTTGAAGACAACGCTCAATTATATGGAAGATCATATATTCAGTTGAATTTTTTATTCAACTATTAGGTTGATTCCATTAAACACGATGAGGCATAAAAAATTACTTTGGAAAATAAGCTGAATTAAAATTTACTATTTCAAACTACTAGTTTATAATTCATACATATTGCGATAAGTTGACGATTTGATGTAGCATTATCAGAAAAATAAAATGAAGATTACGTGAAAATTATACAGATTAAAAATATAAAGTAATCTATCATATCTTATATATGTTATCCTTCATACACTGATTGAATATTATTTAACCTAAAAATTTCGTTAACGACACGGAAAATCATAAAATTTATATATTCGTTGTTCTAAGTACCTTTTATTAATAACATTATAATGAAAGTGCTTATTTATCACGTACGGATATAATTTATGTAATTATGGAAATTAATGTACTACACGCATTTAATCATATTAGAGATTGCATAATAATCGTGACTTAAACAATAATATATATGATTTATGATGTAAACTAGAATTTTTGCTAGAAATATAAAACAGTTTCGTCGTTAACCATTTTCCAACAAACTTTTTTGCGAAGTAGTTGCATTCTTTGATTTAAAAAGACAGTAGCTAGTAATTCTTTACCTTTTTTACAACCCAAAGGGTTTCGTCTTTTTTCTTGAAGTATTTCGTCTGTTTTTAAGAGAATTTTCTTTTTCGATAGTGATATTACCAAATTATTTGAAAAAGTATCAAAGAACTTCTCGAACACTGAGGTATAAAATCAAGATCGAATCAAGAAGTGAATTTAACGAGATCATTAATAATGTAATTACTGCATGCTTCATGGACAAATGAATGACTGATTGGCAAGTATTGAAATCGTAGATCTGGTCAACTCATAGATGGATAAGTCATTGCCGGATTGTTAAACAAATCTTACCATTTAATATGCCACAATGAAAACAAAATTTGGCAACAAAAAGACTGACTACCTGATGAACAGGATACATGCAAAATGAACACTGCTAAATTGCTTTTCAGCAACATCAATGAATATTTCATTAAGGGTCAATATGGGTTCTTTAGACTTGGTAATTTCGGTAGAAAATCAGATTCATTTTTAAATCAAATAATTATCGTTGAGTAATGAGAAAATTCGATGAGTAATTTCAAAACTCAACTCTTTCTACGGCCGAAAAGACTTTCAGTGGTTAAGGTAGCCGACTACGTTCGAAGCAATATTTTTGAAAAATTGGATTTTTTAAAAACTATTTATGGTTTTTAGATGTATTGTCAATTATAAACACTATATATACAAAAAAATTATTTGGAAATATAATATATTTTGAGAAATAGGAAAATGTGTAGTAAATTTTAATGAAATTTAACCTAAACGGTTAACACTCTACACAAAATTGTAATGCAACTATCCTATTTTTCTTTATACACAAGTTATAGAATATAATGATGAATGAAATGAACCAAAATCTAAGAAACATTTTGAGATGCAAAGAAATTATGGGTAAAAACGTACGTATATATATATTTTTTTCCATAAATTTACAACTTAATTTTTCTAGAAACACCTATAAATAAAAAAGTATTTCACCAACAATAAAACTTTTGGTTCATTTCATTGCCCACAGTATTTAAAACACACGCTGAAATTTTTATGTAAATACCTCTATTAGTTGTTGAGATATCATGTTAACGGTGGAAAATTTTTATAAAAATTAAAGTTTAAGAAAATTGAAGTTAAAGAAATATTTTAGCTAAAAAATTGTTTAAAATTATCCTGGATGATAGATCAGACCTTCCTTTTCCTAGAAAATACTATTTTGGAAAGAGGAAAGCCTGAACTACAAGAAATAATAATAAAAGAATAATTCGCCAATGTGGTCGAAAACCAGTGTTTTTAACGTAGTCGGACCCCTATCTTTATTCCATTTTGTGGAAATGTAAATATTTTTAATTATTGGCGTTGAAACATTTTCAGATCTCAAAAGAATCATTTCCGATTACTAAAAATGCATTGAAATTCTCAAACTTCTATCTAACACACAGATATAAAATAGGCATTCAAATTGTATATTTTGAGAAATATTCGATAACGATAGATTCGATATTAAAAAAGGACAATTATTACCCGGATTGAAATGCTATTGTAAAATAACTTCAACTACTTATGCACTGGAATAATTCCATTTGATCTATATCGTACTTGCATAGCCGCAATATATTGGCTGGATTTTTCTATCTTGGATACCTTACTTAGCCCTTAAAGCATGGATTCATGGGTTAAGTTGGATATCAAAGTGAGGAAATACTTTATCTTTTGTTGGTCTTAATGAAAATGAGTCCAGATTGCATCTGAGATCTGACATAGCTACAATATATGGGAAGTAATAAATTGGAACTATGCTAGATTCCTCTCTGCAGACATTTCTAGGAAAACTGAGCTGTATTCGTGTTCCTCTCAGCAGAAGATAAAGAAAGCTCTAACAGTCAACTCAATCATTGTGAGACATTTATTGGTAAAATACAAATTAGTCCAATATTTTTTTATTATTTGTAGCTTAGAGCGCAGCCAGAGGAAAAAAAAACCTATATAATATGTTGCAAAATGGTTCGGCATAAGTTTTAAATTGGATATATTTCAGATTGGTGTTTCAATTATTTGTTTTTAATAATTGAAGTTACATAAAACTATAAATATTTTTTACAATTAAAGGAGTACTATGAATGTAAAATATGAAGCTGACCTGGTATCATCTATACATACATTACCGTGACCTGCTACCGCTTGTATTTATTTAAAAAAATTCGCAATGCACATAGAGAATTCTCAATTCACAGCGTCATCCAAAGCAAGTGAAATCCGCAATAATGTTCTAATAAGATTGTGCAGAAATTATGATAATAAGATAAATAAGATAGTGCAGAAATTAAGATAATAAGATAAATAAGATTGTGCAGAAATTAAGATAATAAGATAAATAAGATTGTGCAGAAATTAAGATAATAAGATAAATAAGATTATCCAGAAATTAAGATAATAAGGTAAATAAGATAGTGCAGAAATTAAGATAATAAGATAAATAAGATAGTGCAGAAATTAAGATAATAAGATAGTGCAGAAATTAAGATAATAAGATAAATCAGATAGTGCAGAAATTAAGATAATAAGATAAATAAGATTGTGCAGAAATTAAGATAATAAGATAAATAAGATTGTGCAGAAATTAAGATAATAAGATAAATAAGATTGTGCAGAAATTAAGATAATAAGATAAATAAGATAGTGCAGAAATTAAGATAAATAAGATTGTGCAGAAATAAGATAGTGCAGTCATTTTGATATACTCGGTTTTTAAGTAAGACTATGCAAAAGTAATGATTTCAAATATTTTAGCGAGATAGTGATTTCCATATAACAAGATGCATAAATAGTGAATTTTTCATATAACAGACACTGTAAAAAGTTATTTCCATTGTACCCATATGGGAATTTGCTGAAATAGTGATTTTGTTATAGCATAATGCAGTAATAATCATTTTCCGTATTATACGGTTGCAAATATAGCGACAATCCTCTAAGAAAACATTTTCGGTATGATTTGGAAGTAATTAATCCTATTACAATAAGATTAAATGTATTCTTTGTTTTTTATATAGTTATTTGATAAGAGTGAAAATGTCAAAGGTATACAACCAGGAAAAATGAAATGTTATTATAAGTTTCTAAATATCTTGAAGATCATATTTAAGACCAGCTTTAGTAAAGCAAACAATAACCCATGCTTCAAATAAGGAATATCATATTTTGAGTCACAGTTGGTATGCGAAATCGTGAATGCCAATTATTTAAAAGTTCAAATCTTAAGAAGATACAATTTTAAGAAAATATCGAGTTTGATATAGTTTAGTTATATTGCCACATTGAAGAAAGACAGTCGAATCTCCATGGCCGAATGGTCATGGCACTAGTCTCATGATTAAGAGACCTGGGTTCGAATCCCGCTAGAGACAATGCGATTAATAGTATATGTAAAAACTTAATCCCTTTATTTCATGTTCCAGAAGATACTGGACATTTCTTTAGTTTACCAGACAAGTATTCTGGACTTTTCTTGCTGTCTCCAGAACAGTATTCTGGAACTTTCTTTGCTTGTATAAAAGCAGAAGATTTGTCAGTTTCTGAGTTCACTTAATAAATTGGTTTAGCTCTACCTCTTGTGTGTGTCATTGAGTTCTGTACCATAGTATCTACGTAACAATATTAACGTCCCATTTTAAAACAACTCTAGGGCCATTTTGGGACAGATCTCATAATTTTGAACCGCGGTAAGATGATGAAAACGACACTTGAGCCGGCACCCCTCTCTCCACACCAGCAGCAGGGCATTTGGCCCAGGTGGAATTGGTGTGCACTTGACTTGCTTACACTGCGGTTCTTCAGTGGAATCGGGTTACGAACCTTTAACCCTCCGGTTACGAAGCTGAGACCTTAACACTAGGCCACCGCGGCCTCTAAAAAATGTCGAAACAAATGATACAATTATTATTTTCCTTACAAAAGATATGCCATCAAATTTGCAAGCGGCTGACTTCCAAAAGAATGGAATTTTTATGAAGAAATTAAAGATTTGGTTAATAATTTGTCAAAAACGGCAATAAGTTTTGATCTTGAAACTATAATTTTAATTCTCAGTGCACCATGTAGCTATTTGGCTTCATGTTTTATTTCTATTTATAAATTTCACATGACTATTCCAAAAGTCAACAATAGATGTTAGGAAATCCCTTTTTAAATGCTTTTTGATAAGAATTTGTTGAAAAGATCGATAGATTATAGTAGCGGTACTAGAATTTGATTTAAATTCGAAAATTGGAAATACCAGGACGGCTGTTATATGAATAGCTCTATCATTAAAAATACAATTAAAATACCTTTCTTTGCTTAGTAAAAAATATATTGGTAAAAAGAGACTCTTACTTTTATTGTTCAATTGTTATAATGTGATTTGTGTCGCATTATTTTAATTGGACACATTATTTTAATCATTTCGGACATTTTAAGTTTCACAAAAAAAAAGATATTTTAAATTTTTTAAATAATTTTTTAGAATTATATGCAATTATTCAAAATGCCTATTTTTTTTTGTAAAAAATTTTTTAAAAAAGTCATGCATTGTAGGGCTAATATAGTGCTTATTTTATAAATGAAGAAACTGATTTAATGCTGAGATAAACAAGTCATGTTGCACGTATTTCGATTTTAATAATACAGCTTCAAATTATTTTCAGTTAAAATCCTCTTCTAGTTGCAAAATTATAATTAATTATAATCCGTATATACTTTAGCTTCTTCTTCAGCTTTTTTGAACGATTGTTTGTTTTCAGTAAAAGTGAAAGTAGTGAATTTTCAGATTAAACTAATTACAACAAAACGAGATGAATTCATATATTTAAAAAAAGTACGTTAATTAATTGTTAAATATACAATATTATTATGCATTTAAAATGTTATTTTATGTCATGCCATTAATATTCTTTTAGTACAACTTGTTTAAAAATTCAATTCGGATTAGGTTCGTTTAATCGACTATTTAAATTATATTTAATTGATGCAGGATATATGAAATAATGTTTAAACAAGGTGCACTTATATGCAAGATCATTTGATAATAATCAAATAAATAATAAACAAGATCATTTGATAATAATCAAATAAATAATAAACAAGATCATTTGATAATAATCAAATGAATAATAAACAAGATCATTTGATAATAATCAAATGAATAATAAACAAGATCATTTGATAATAATCAAATAAATAATAAACAAGATCATTTGATAATAATCAAATAAATAATAAACAAGATCATTTGATAATAATCAAATAAATAATAAACAAGATCATTTGATAATAATCAAATAAATAATAAACAAGATCATTTGATAATAATCAAATAAATAATAAACAAGATCATTTGATAATAATCAAATAAATAATAAACAAATTATTTTTAAGAACTCATCTGGAAAAATTTATTTGAAAATATGCAATACAAGAACATAGCAAATTAAACACTGTACAATCTATAGTTGTATTAAATTCTGTAAGCGTTGATAACCAATAAAACTGATTTCAACAATTCGTGGAACAAGTATTGAATTTGGATATTGAAATATTTTGCCAGAGTTATTATCACCAATAATCGATACCAGTTTGAAAATTTAATTCAGTTTTCAAATGCCAGCCTTGTCCAACAATACCTAAACCCAGCGAAGCGCAATTTAAGTTCTTGATTTCTATTACAAACATGCTTCGTGACGTCACAGTTCATTGATTATGGTAAACAATTTGAAAATTTAATCTTGTCCGCGAATGTCGTTTGCGTTCAATAAAGCTTATCGGTAACCAATCATATTTTGAATTCTTGTTTTAAATAATAATCATATAATTCTTAGTAATCTTTCGTGCCATCAATGATGCCAATCTAAATATTTAAATTCGCCTCAAAATGGACTTAAAAGATTTCATCAACTGGATAATTGATTGATGGGAAATCATTTTAATGGCGTCTTCAATTCCGGTTGTTATTTAACCTAAATATTCCTCTTTTATATCGCCGAGATGAAATCTTTTATCGGTTAAAATAGAATGAGGTATTTATTCTAAATAAACTCTATTTTCATCACTGTAATATAAAATAACACACAAAAAAAAGAGTAATATATACAAAGATATCTTTAACACGAGAGTTTCTATTCATATTGAAATGAATGCCTCATACAGTTTCAATAATTTATTTGGGGTTTGTAATTTACTTAAGTTTGTAATTAAAGAAAATATTATATGAATTTTTAATTTAATATTTTTAACATTTGAGTTGGAATTAAATAAAAACAATTAATTTGAATTGAATTGAGAGTAACCTATCATGATAATAAATATTTAAAAAAAAGTTGAAAAGCGGGCAAAAAAATTAATACTGTAATCCAACTGACATCTTTGAAATGATGATTTTCTATATTTTAAGATTAAATTAAAATAATTTTTTATCTTATAATAATTTTGGAAATTGTTGTTTAACATCAAAATTATAAAAAAAGTGTCAAAACAAACAACATCAATAAAAATACTGAATTCGGGAAGTTTCATCTTGTCTTATATAATCATTCTTATAAAAAATACGAAAATTCAGTTAAAGAAATCCCCATTGCAATAAAATTAGCATCAATAAATAGATAAGATTCTTAATTTTAAAATAAATTAAAAAATAGTTTTTCAGGTAATAGTTTCGGAATTTATTGTTAAAAAATGCTAATATTTTATAATAGATGTCAAAAGTGATTCACAACTTAAGTTAAATTGCGATTTTGGAATAGTTTACATTATCATATGCTCTTAAAAATGCGAAAATTAGATTTAAAAATTAGCTTTATATTATAAAAAGCTTAATTTAATAGATATAACGAATGAATATATTTTTACATATAAAAGTTTCAGATCGTAGTAGGAATAATTAAAATTATCAGAGCGATAGTAATCAACACACGTGCACATATTAAAAATGAAACAGAAAAATTAATTTTTATATATTTAGAGAATTCTAATTTTTGAAAACTTTTCATTCTACTTCTGCAGCATCATATCGCTAATCATTATAAATGTTATCAAAGAGGAATTCTTTTTATTACATTTCCTGCGTTTCAAGTTATATATTTGTCAATTCTTTTTACTTTCCAACAGAAAAAATCATATTTATCTCTAGTTTACGATAGATTTTATCAGTTTTTTCCATGGCATATTAAATTTAAGCAAGTGAATTTTAAAAGAAACTAAAGAACCTTAATTTCATCAAGCAGACGATAATTTTTCCAACGGCGGTGTAACTCTAATAATAGCAAATCATCTCAATATTTGCACTCAATTTTTAAAAATATTTTTCCTTTTTCATATGTTTGATCCTTAAGTACAGTACTCTTTCTGAAAAAAATATTCCATCAACAAATTATACGATCAAATATTTAAAGTAACATAAAAACGTTTAATTCTGGTGTAGTATGTTTTGTCGTTAGTGATAACATTTATCCATTTTTCACAATTTTAGTACTTTATTAAAACGCATTTTAAATTAAGCTTGAATTGCTTTTTTTGAACTTTTCCTATCTTTTCATTTAAAAGAAAAGATATTTATAATGGATATGGGTATTATATACTTTTATTAAATTTGCATCAGGACTGAAAAGATATAATTTAGCAATTGATTTTCCTCTAATTGTTTGACATTTCAAGAGTTTTGAAATTTTTTCCTTTCACTGTGTTTCTCCTTTACACTCTACTCTAGCATTTTAATATTTTTAGAATTTAAATATTAGCTAATTATTTTAATAAAATTTTGATTTAATAAAAAAGATGCAATATGGGAATGAATATGAGAAAAAAATGAATTGCAGAATTCTGCAATACTAAAATGTTGAATTATAAAGACTAAAAGAGAAAAAAATAATAGAAATTGCGGAACTTTTAAAGAAAACTCTTATGGATGTAATGGTATAAATGAAAGGTTAAAATTTAGAAAATAATTGAATTTATAAAGCTTTTAAACCAAGCTTTCATTCAAGAATAATTACATCATCAAAAATATCTTTATCTTTCATAAAGATAAATATGTATCAAAAATATCATTAGCTTTCTTTATCTTTTATAAAGAAAATAATTACTTTATCAAAAATTTGGTGATCAAACTAAAAATTTATAGCCTTGTGGAAAGGAAAAATCCCTACAATATGGAAATTAAGCCACTAAGAGCATACCATAGAAAAGAAAACTCCCAAATATTCAATAATAATAAACAATATATATCGTAAATATGATCAAAATCCAATTTTTTTAAAGTATTCTACAGTTCAATAAAAATCTATCTTTGATATTTCTTTTTTGACTGCCATGCTTTTTCGGATAAAAAATTATTTTCTAATTGTTAGAGCACTAATAAAATCGTACTTTGAAAACCTTTTTCATATTTCTTATTACTATTAATAATTGATAGAATTAATACTCTAATATTTTATAGAACATTTCCTAAAGCTGTGAAATATAAGTAATTAAATGTGAAATGTTTATAATGATACTTGAGATTGCTATTATGAAGTAGGACTAAATTAAATTTTGTAATTTCCTAATATTTTTATTAAACTGAAGGATAAATTTTCCGAATGGGTAAAATAACTTTATATATCTACTGTACATGTACTTCCTTACAAATACTATCAAGAAACTTATTTCAGATATCTCACTTTAAGACTGCGATGCCAATTTTAAGAAAAGAAAAACGTTCTTCTCAAATAAATCGATTGACACAAGAACTGGATGATTATATTCCTTTATTATCTTGTACTTCTTCTATTAAAGTATGCGCTATCAAACCTTCACTTCCACGTGTAAGCCGAAGTAATGACAAAATAATTGAGATTTCTCGGCAATTTCTATGCTATTGCATGTTGACGTGCAGCAGGTTTTAAGATCATAAAAAAAAAACTTGCTTAAAGAGTTGGATAGATTCCAATCTACTTCTACACTGTTCACGAATCCTTTGATAACATTTTTATTTTGATTCAATTTTGGTTCAGCAACAAAACTAACATGTTAAGTTTTTTTAAACTTTTCTTTACCATTGGTAGTAAAGAAAAAAAATTTACATTTTTACATTCTGTTTCGACATAACATAGAATAGATAATAAAATGCAAAACGAAATTTAATAATTTATAAATAAAAATTTTCATCGTCTGCTATTTGAAATGGAAACAGAATTTTGTTGCATTAACTGAAAAAATAAAATAAAATATATTATCAGACGGTTAAAAAATGAAATGATTGGAAAAATGAAGAATTTCAATTTCAGCTTATATATAAAATTTCAGTGAACTGTGATTGAATCAGAAGATGAAAATAAAATTGTTCAGATGTAGTTATTTAATTCCATTTAATTATTCGTCCCTTTGAGTTGTCTCAAGTCTCGACAAAACGTTTCTTGTCGAAAAAAATATATATATTTCTAGCTGGCAACAGAGGAAAATTAGCGCATTTCTCTTCTTTATTTTTGTTATTTACTCAAAATTTAATAAATACGAGAGACTCTTTTATTAAATATAGTGAATATATTTAGTCATTTTTTTAAAGATTTATTTATTTGGAAATGGGTAACTTGATTATCAGAATAAAAGATCACAAGTGTTATCGATTGCTTCTTTCTTATTTGTTCGAAGATATTTCATAAATTTTGTAAATTTATAAAGGAAACGTCTTCAGAACTTATGAATGCTTAGTCCTCAGTTTGTCTCATCTTCAATATTAAAAAACTACAAGTAGCAATCACAATTTCACTCAGAATTTGGAACGGTGACATGAAGATATTTGAATTTTCGTTCACCAGGAGGTATACGATAATTCAATATCTCCATGTTGATGTGGCGTAAAAGTTTGGAAAATGGAGAGCAACTGATGTGTCTACTGGAAATCTGACCTTGAAATCTCCATCCTGTTCTTTTAAAAATAGAAAATATAAACTAACATGAATAAGTTGTAAAATAATTATAATTCATGGAAGTATTTTTAGGTTGATGTTTTTTTTAAAATGTATTTGATAAATTTGCTATTGTTAATATAAATAAATAAATGGTAGTAATTATCGTACATGTTATCATTGTTTAATTATTTTTAAAATCTTCAATTTCTAACATTTTAAATGCTAAAGAGACAGCAACTACAGCAACAGAACTTTAATCAAAGTACTATTTAATGAACTATTTTCTATAGTATTACGTGAAACATGAAATAGGTTTTCTAGTAGGGGTGACCAGGAAAATGGCGGCGCGTTATGTGCACAGCAAACTATAGCCAGTAGGGTTGTCATGATATATGTCGCTTGAGAGCAACTGGAGAAATTGCCTCAATATTAATCAAAGCTCTGATTAGATAAAAGCATTTGTCACTTAGGAAAATATTGTTGTTAATTGTTTCCTAATTATTTTTGGCTCATGCATACATAGAGATTATTGTTTTTATATGTCACTTTACAGCCGTAATTAATATATGCACACATTCTGTTATTATTGATATATATTTCTATATCATAATATTAAAGAAATTTGGTTTTTTTTTTCTTTACTTGCCCAAAATGAAGTTCATTCATAAAATTTTATGAATATATTATTGGAACCATTAAAATTTGGACTACGCTGTCATATTAGAAGCACAAACCAATGAATATATTCGCTTTTAATTACCTTTATTGATGCTTCGAATAAGAAAAAAGATCTACTGAAAAGGTAAAATAGATAAATAACGAATTTAAGACCGTTATAAAGCAAATATTGGATAAGTAATCCATAAAAAGTATGGCCTTATGATTTAATATTCCAAGGATTACTTTCAGAGACAGATTTAAGAAAAAGGATCTACCGTCTTCGATTAACACTTATATATCTTTTATAGATGATGATAATTTATATAAAAAAAATTTTTAGATATAAAAGTATATGATGCGTTTGATATTTTTTTAATAAAAGTATGGAGTTTTGCTTGATTTGTAAATAACATGGCACAGATGTAATATGGTATCGTTGCACTTTTTGTTGAATAAGAGCCCATTCAGATTACAATGTATTTGACTCTGTAGAGAGTTATAAATGCAAACTCTGTCAAGCAAAGTAGTTTTACTGATGGCTATAAAAAGTGTATCCTGTCCCTGAAATAAATCTAACATATTCAAAAAACTTAAAAACATTTAGTTTGTCGTTATATATATATATATATATATATATATATATTTAAATTGAACAATAAAATAGTACCAGTTTAATTGATATTTATTACTCACAATTTTATCTGAAATACATCATTTGCAAGAAGATGACATCTGAATCACCCCATTACCGAGGCACTCAACCTCTATCAGATTTTTAATAGTTATTTTGTTTTTATAAATGGCGTCCAAAAGGGTTTATAACTTTTGTTAATGTATTTTCCCAAACTTGTAAGAAATTATAAAATAAATATTCTCTTTATTTAAACTTTTATGTTTTATAAAATATTGAAAAATTTAATTTTTCCTTAAACTGGCATGATTCTCTTCCGGTCTCCTTTACACATAAAGCTTTAATGCTAAATGTTTCTATTTTCTATCTTTAATTTTTCATGACATGCTTCGATTCAGCAAGCATGCTGTAATGTTTGTCGAATTATTGGATCATTAGTTCAATTACAGGTAAAACGGAACTAATGAGTAATTTACATAACTGAGTAAAGCTTCAAATTCTAAGTAATTTGGGAGTTTAAAAATACTTTTCTGACCAAATTATTAAGCCTGATAATGATAAATGAAAAATAAAAGATTTATATAAAATTTTACGAATTGCCAAATGCGACAAATAAACAAATAAAATAAGTCGCAAGAATTAGTTGTTAAAGATCTCTGTAATATCATGATACCATATGGAAAACTTCACCTTATTCATTTCGATAATTTTTAAAACATCTTTATAATGTGATGAAATGGTTCCATCACAATGTTCAATAATTTTTATCTTTGTTTGGCGAAATATCTGCAATCAAATTTTCCATTGTGCACAGTTAAGAAGTAATTAAATCCATTTCCCTATTCAGAAATCATCCAAAAGCATGGTTGTTCCCAAATTCGCTCAATCATTCCCACTTTGTTTAACAAATAAAATCCTACTCTTTGACAAGCTCTATTGTACGGAAAAAAGAATACAGCTGTTTTTATTCGAACTCAAAAAGGAACGATCGATGTTCGTGAAGCTTTGAGCAGGTGATGCGTTATCGAATACCTGTGAAGTTCTGAAGTATTTTCTTAACATTGAATACATATGAATGAAATGGAGTCAAAACTGATCGATGTTTAAAGATATTTCAACGCATATAATAATTTAGAACATTAATATTTTTATTGTTTATTTAAGTTTGTTGTCATCGGTATGTTTTATTGTAGGTTTAGGATGATAATTTACTACGAATGACTTGTAGTTTATTGATGAATTATTCATCAAAATTAAAAATGCAGTCATCAAAATTAAAAAATTACAATTTTTTGTTACATGTTTATTACATATTACAAAGTACATGTTTGGAACCAACTGATACTTATTTCTATTTAGACGTAAATTAATTTTTTTAGTCAATAGATGTGTTTTTAATATAAAAAATGAATTTTAATAAAAACTATAATAATTAAACTCTTTATATTTTAAATAAATAACTTTAAATATAAATTAAATAGAAAATGAACTTAAAATTAATTTTTCTGCTTCCTACATACTCATTCACTCATATTTATAAAACTTCTGTTGAAAAGAAAGAAAGAAAGAAAGGAACACACATAGTGTTAAATCAGGAATCAAAAGGCTAATAAGCAGGGGATCTTTCATTCAGATTTAAGAGTTTTGCTTAACATTTTAAATCAGTTAATCAATCGATAAAAAATACAAGATAAAATTCAATTATGATTTAAAAAACACACATTAATTCAATTTCTTTATAAGTTACTAATGATCTTTTATTGAATTTCACAGTATGCATAATTTATATATGTACTTTAAAGTAAAATTTCTCTCTTCTCCACAATTCTTTTCAAACATTATTTCAGTGAATTTCTAGCGTAAAACATCTGCTTGTCGGAACCAAAATACTGGACGAGTTATTCACTGTGACCGACCGCGAGTTTCGAATTCTATTCTAAACAATTGAAATTTATTTCTGAAATTCTATGAAGTCAGACACGTATAAAGGCAAAATAAAATGCTGCATTGTTGTTCTTTAGATTTGAAATTTATATATTATTTTATACAAAAAAAAGGGAATTTTATTAGATTTTAAAATATTAAAATTCTGCAATTTTATTTGGAAAGCAAAACACACCATAACAATTAAGTTCTAACTAAAAATATTTTAGTATAATTTTACTCGGCTGAGCTTTTAACTCAATTAAAATATATAAGATTTTGACATTAAGAAGTCAACAAAAAAGCACATTGTCATAAAATAAAATTCAAAGATTGTGTACAACGAAATCCGAACTTTTCCTCTTCCATTTGATTGGGTTATCAATAGCATGTTAACACAGGAATGATTTTTTTAAAATTTGTTACAGCTTTTGTGTGATTATTTTACGATGAAAAGAAGCAATTACTAAATATTACTTAATTGATAATATTATTGATAAATTACTTTAATTCGATTTTTAAATTATTATACAAAGCAGAATCTTTATAAAAATAGTGATATGAAAAGGCAATTACAATATTTTAATTACATTATTTATTTTCACTCATATATTTTATAATCATTCTTCCTTTTGGCAATATATTTATTGATTTCAATTTCTGATAAATAATAAAAAAATCTAAATAAATCTTGTAATTAATTCCCTTTTAAGTTAATATAATTGAGAAATTTTTTAGTTTGAATTCTATAAGAACAAAACTATCTTGAAAAGTGTCAATATGTATTATTTTATTTGTTTCTCATTTAAGAAAATTGTGTAAAAAATAATAGAAGTAATAAGATTAAAACGTTTCTCTTACACGATATTTTGTTTATCAATTTAGCAGTTTGGTATCGGAAAAATAAATACATTCGGCTTAGTTGGAGTTAATCTTTATTTATATATATTATCTCAAAAACCTGGTAACTTTTACGAGAATATACAAAAATAATTTTTTAAGCTCTTTTCTGTATTCTACATTCTATTTTTTTACATTCCATTTATATTAATTATTCTAAATTAATGATATTTTTTATTATGATTAATTTTATACCTTCAAATCGACAACAGTTTCTGACTTGATAAAGAATTTAGTCACGAATGAAAAAAAAAGTTACGAATAATTTAGAATAATTATAAAAAAAACTACCAATTAATTATAAGCAGTTTCATATTTTGATTAATGAATCATGATGTTATTTAATTGCCTTTAAAAAATATTTTCGCACAAAAAAAATATATTTGTTATTATCGTTTGGCAACAACGTATGTGTTCTTACAAAAAGCTGAAAATATAAATTTATTAAAATAGAAGTACACTTACCTGGAAATTACAGTCTAACCAATGAGAATGAAGGCTAAAAAATCGGGCCTGTAGTAAGCTGATCGGAGTGTGTTTGTGTCAGCGATTTCGCTCATTGTGTCATCAGTCCCAAAGCAAGCAAGTAGGCAGTCAGACACGGAGTCAAGCAGCGGCATCTTTTAATTTCTTCAGTATCATCATCTTCGATAACGTGCGATGACGTCTCTTTTAGAAATCGTTAAATCAAATTTCAAACAAAAAGTTGAAATCAGTTTCACTGCAAAACAGTGGTTTGTGCAGTTTCAATTGAGCTTCGTAAATTGAGTATTTTCTTTCTTTCTTTTTTTTTTCAGCGATTGTCTCCGTCACTGATGAGTTGTTTTCACTACTCTGATTTTATTTTATAATTGAGGAGATCTAGGTATTAATAATTTTCTATAATGGATGACATTTATAATTTAAGTACTGTTTTATAAGGAAATGGACTCAAAAACAAATGTTCCAGAAACGTGTGATTGTGTTTCTCTCAAACCAAAAATTTCATATATGATATCAGTTTATGTGTTCGGAATTATCTTTATTACAACAAATAAGTTCTAAAACTATTCTTTGGGTATTCTATTTCAAAGTTCGTTCCACTTCTATATTCAGTAAAGAATAGTTTATTCTGTCATAATCGAACACTAAATTCTGAATGAAAAAATCGAATTTTATGTTTCCCGCCAATTTTCATTCTGATGGCTCAGAATCTGAAAATCAGAATGATGTTTCAATGCCCATCACTTTTTAAAGTCCTTTAACAGTGATGCAACACTCGAATGCAGTCAGGGGCTTTCTTGTGGACACTCACCACACGTGTGTCGCGGGAATCGTCTGCGTCGGCGACTATTCGACCAATGACAGAACCTGACCGCCGCAGGGCTAGGAATAAAGGGATTATTTATGCCACATCGTTTGGCACTCCTTCTGAGCATGCGCTGGATTCTCGTAGATAGGAAGTGGGAGGAGTTGGATCTTTTTCTTCCGCAGACGCCCTGCGCCGCCTGGTGGGGGGATGGGGCGACATCGGGCGCGATCTATCGGAACGTGTTTTCTCTTCTCCATCCTCCTAGGTACCGTTTGATCGAACGGTGTAGGGGTGCTCTTTCATTCGATGGTCTATTCGGAAGAATGTCGGTGATCTAGAAAGAAGAAAAATAACGTTTTGATGGAATCATTTCGATTCACTATACATTTTGCTCAAATAAGAGCAGGACATTTGGAAGTTGTCATTCTTATTAAGTTAAAAGTAAACTTATTAGTTCAGCTTATAAAAATTGTATGAGAAAAAATAATTATTTCTATATACTAATTAACGAAAAAATGCTATTTTTAACAATTAACCAACTTTTGCTTTATATTGACTATAATTTAAAATTTTATTTTTCGTGATTTTATCGAATTTTACTATATAAAATTACTTTAATAGGCATAAATGGAATTCAGTTTTATGAAGATTTGTGCCCTGTTTCATTTAAAGAATGGGAATCTGATTTTTTAAATACAAGATTATATTTTTTAATTATATTTTAAACATATATTATTTTAGCAGAAACTAAAGATAATTGAAACAACTGATTGGAATTGTTTCTCAGATATTTAAAAAAAAATGTGAAAATAAGCCTAAATATTTATTTAAATTTAAAAAAATACTTATTTAACTTTAAATAACTTGATAAATTTTTAAAAATATAAAATAACAAACTTGAAATATATATTTCTGTATCATGCGTATAGATAAATGCATGTTTTATAATTTATTCAAACAAGGCTAAAACATTTATATATAAATAAAAATAACGTACGATTGCATTAGAAATTTTTTTCCTTTTTAATTATTTAAAAATCAATGTATCAAAATTACAAGAATAGATTCAATTTTGATAAGAGCGGATAGCAGTGACATTTTAATACCAGAATTTTGAGCTTAGAAAGCTTCTGAACAAAGTTCATGTTATGTTGATAAAGAAAAAGACTTGAGTCAGCAAGATTTATTATGACTGATTCTGGATAATTTATTACAACTGGTTCAAGCAGGAACAAGTGACTTATCGAGATAAGCATGTATATTTACAATAGCAAGATTATTTGAAGGGGGAAACCTTAAACTGAAAGAAATGTATTTCTTGAAAGATTGATCTGTTCTATTAGCTATAGTTTATGCAAAGCAAATCTGTAGTTTTGCTAGCTTTAAAACAATATTATTTGGATAAAAAAAATAGAATTCAAAGGATTTTATTATTTAATTTTGTTATAATAATTTGTTAGAATCCACTGGTAATAAACATACTGTTCAGTTCTACTCTTCTATGTATTTTGAATGATATAAACTAAGTAAATTTCAGAGAAAAAATACCTTAATTCTATAATTATTTTTGAAAGTGTTGAATCGAATAGTGGATGGTTGTAATCATTTTAATAATCATATATCCAATATTGTATCATAAAAAGCTAATTTTAAATGTATTGTATAAAAACGTTAGTCATTTTTATATTATTGAAAGAAATTTGTTACTTTTTTGAAATTTAAAATAAAAAATAGCTACCAGATTTAAATATATATCATTAATAAATTTTGCATTCAAACTTTCAAAAAGTAGGTGACAAAAATTATTCGTAATTACGATTAATTTCGTCAATTTTGCTCCTTTATAAAATCAAACAATTCAAAACTATTTATATTCAAAATTCCAAAAATGAAAACGATAAAATCTCGTTTTAAAAGTTACTAAAAGCAAACGTCCGCCTGCATAACAAAATCATTTGAACTCGTAATTTTGCTGTTAAGTAAATATTTTTAATGATGAGTGGTTTTTTTAAAAGCTAGATTTTTTAATTCCTAAACTAACAAAATAAATGCATTTTTTCAGTTTATTTTTATTTTTTTTTAAACCTAGATAAAGATTCTTCTACAATTATTCATTATATATCTGATGTAGATCTCTACAATACTCAACAATATTCAATAATACTAAACACTTACATTTTATTTATTAACAACGAAATTTCCAAATAAAAAATACTTTGCAAAATTGGATGTGGAGCAAAAACAATTTATTATAATACAATTATTGAGGTTAAGTTTATGTTTTATGCAATATTTCTGCGCAAATGGCATATTATATGAATTAATATAGGAGCTACACGAAAATTCTTTTTTTGCGGTTTTATAAAAATTGATAAATTGATAGTGCGTGGATTAACTTGAAAAATAATTTTAAAAATGCAAACCTGATAGATATTTATCTTTCCTTTTTATTTCATAAGAAAATGATTTAAAAGATTTCTAAAATATCAGATTACTTTAAAAATAAACAATTGTTATGTTTGAAATGATTTATTCAAAAATATTAACGAAGAAATGTTATTTTAGTAATTTATAGTTTGGAACGAATTATATAATTCTCTTCATCAATAAATTTTGGGATTAAAGTTATTCACAGAAAACTGTTATAATTTTATAAATATCTTATAAATAGAACCCCCCCCCAAAAAAAAATGAATATATTTCCATTGAAATATTAAATTAAATTGCAAAATACTTAATTTTCTACCAGTTTTTTAGGAATTCCAAATTTTTTTAAAGCTAAATTTGCTGAATATTTCAAAATGATAGTGTAGCTTTCCTCTAAACAGAGCAAAATTATTCTAAACAGCATCGGTTCATTTTGAAATCATCCGCGAATTTTAACATTTATTTAACATTATAATGAGAAACAAATAAACAAACAACAATAACAACAGAATTTTTAAAAAAATGTAGAAATTTCCTTTTTCGCAAGTTGTTCTCCCTCTGTTAAAATGATGTGATACTAAATAAATCGATTCCTATTTTGTTATAAATTTTTGTAATATCTTTTCTAAGCTAGGTAACTATGTTAAAAAGTCGTTTTTTTTTTTTTTTTTTTTTTTTTTTTTTTTTTTTTTTTTTTTGCAAATTATGAAATTTTTAGTATTAAATATTTATAATGGTTGAATAGGTTTCTTTATGAAAACGTTAGAATTTTGTTTAAAATCTATGTTTTGTGCAGTTAACCGGTTTTTTATATATTGCATTAACATATGTTTTGATGCTATTTTACATATTTAGATAATATTTTCACAAAATCTAATCTTGGATAAAATTTTCATGTAAAAAACCTCATAAATTTGTATATTTTTGTTCAAATTTAGTATAATAATTTCACAATATGTTCTGCAGTTCCTGAATTAGAGAATAAGTAATTTATTCATACAAAAATATTTAATAGTTGTTTTAGAACTTCACACTGTGAAAAAAAAATTGAAAATTTTGTGTTATTCATCAGTCAAAAGCTAATAATTAAAGAATGGATAGAAATGCAGTTTATTTTTTTTTAATTCAGAAAACAGATAATATTTCTTAAACAATCGGTTAAAATTTTAAGCAAATCATTTGATAAACCACTAATCTAGAAGATTTTTAGCCAAAAATAAGTCTCTTTTTCCAATTAAAAAAAATAAAACTTACTTAACCAGTAAAGCATGGTGTACTTAACAGGTTTCATAAATGTTTTTTTATCATTTTTATACAAATATTCAAAAATATAACCATTACCGAACGTTTTCCAAAAAATTCCTCCTGTATAAATCACATACTTTAACATCTCATGCTATTGAATATAACATCTATTCTAAAGAGAAAAATTATTATATCCTGAGAGGTAAGTTAATTATGAATATATCTCATGATAATAAAATAAAAGTTTTCACCACCATTTTTTATTGTCACATCATTATGTTACTATTATGAGGTATTACTTTTATTTCCAGAGTATAAGTGATCAAATTTATTTGTCAATTTTCTTGTCACATATTATAATTTCTTTCTATACATTATCTTCCTATTATTATAAATTTTAATTGTATAATTTTCATATTGTTAATAAATTCTCATTTAAATATAAATTTATCATATAGATATCTAATAAAATGATTTAAAAACTTTGTGGAAAAATATTTTAGAACGTATTTCATATTTCAAATAGAAATTAAAGTTCTCAAAAAATAAAGTGTGGTGTTTGAATATGAAAATTTCTCTCAAATTTTGAACTAGAATTCAATAGTGCTTGTAAAATAAGATAATTCATAATTGTACATATTTTTCTTTTGAATCTTATACACGGTACATTCTAAATTTGGGACATAAGTTGATTAAAAAAAAAGTCTTCGTTTTCACTTATCATCCACCAACTGAATCATGCCATATTAGTATCTGAATTCAGCTTGCAATACAGGATGAAATAAAAATAATTCTTTCCATACATGATGTTATAATAACAATTCATTCAATACAGGATGTTATAACAATAATTCAACTAATGCTCAAAATAATCTTGTAAACGCCTCATAGTACCCTGTTCCCCGTTTCATCAAAATCTGACCTTCATCTCTCAATGTCCAATATCCTGGAACATGTCCATCAGCTTTCCATTGTTATTAGCAAGCCGCTGTCTTCTATATCTTTCCTTCTAAATATTTAATCCAAAGCTTCTGACGAACCCCAGGTTCAAGGACACTTCCTCTTCCCTTCGAAGGGGGCGTCAAAAGGGGTGGATGTTCGGTTTGCTTTGCAAGGCAGCTGAAAAATAAAATAAAATAAAAACTGCTGTTAGGAGGAAGGGGGGAAGTGCAGCCTTATTATTAAAGGGTCGTTAAGCACCGAAATGAAGATACACCACTGCGGTTGAGTGGAAGAACAAATTACAGAGCCTGAATTCTTTAGTTCTTTTTTTTAAAGTTTTGTTGGTGTCTTAAGGATTCATTCAGACGTCGGAAGTAGGTATTAAGGGGCTTGAAATGGGTTGTTACAAAGTCACTTGATGTGCGCGAAGCCTTGTGAAATGTACCTTATCCGGATGTAGGTATATGTGAAAATACTTTCCTAGTTATACATGAAAAAGTTCCTTGTTTTTGATTTTTATATGAGTTTTTTTTTGTTATTAAATTGTATTAAAGATGGTAATCCTTCATTCAAAATATCGCATTGATTTGTAATAATGTAAATCACCAATTTTTTTTAAAGCATAAATCATAATAAAAATCTGTTGAAAATAGTTCAGATTTCGTTTTATTTTATGAGGTATCAAGCGCTGAAAATAGTCTTTTCGAGTCTTAAATTAGATTTAAAAATTTTTAAATAGGTTTTCGATTATCTTGAGATATTATCTAATGATAAAACCCTTCAGGTTTATAGAATTTCATCGGAGAATATTTTACAATGATAATGCATTACCAATGATAGGTATTTATTTATAATTCAGAATGTAGTTAGCAGTTTTATTTAGTTATAGAAATTTGCACTAAAACATCTTGAAAAATGGTGGATTAAGTTTTTTGTAAAAATCTGTAAAACAAATAATCAAGGAAAATTTTTAAATAAAAATGCAATCCTTTTTTTATAAATAAAGGACATCTATATAGACTATATTCTAATTACCGTAGAAATATAAATAATTTTAAAGCTGATTTAAAAATACAGTTATAAAATTGAATAATTATTTCAAGATAATTTCAAAAAATATTGTTTATAACTTATTTTAAAATAATAATTTATCTTCTTTATGCTATCTCAATATAACGTTTTATTCCTTTTAATTTTTGTCAGAATAATTATAAAGGAAATGCGCAATTTATCAGCTTAATGTTTACCAAATATAACCATCTAAATGCAAGACCATCAGTAAATACTTAACTCCTTGCTATATCTTCAAAAATTACATAAAACCCAACATTTTTTTTTTTTTTTTGTTTATAATGGCACTTGCCATGGACAAGCTCGCTGACGAAATCAACGATTTTAAGCCAAGGGAGCGTCTCTTGTTTTTTCAGTAGCGCCAACGTTTTTTAGGGGCGCCAGTAGGGCCAAGAGCTTAGCTACTCACGCATCACATTCGCTTGCACAACCCCTTTTTACAGGGGGGCACATTCACGCATCTCACAGAAAGAACAGTTGAAGAACAACCATGCCCGAACCGGGACTCGAACCCAGGACGCCCAGATCACGGGTAAGACGCGCTACCCCTATGCCAGGAAGCTAATATTTTTTTAAAAATTACAATTAAATTCATTTTTTAGAAAATGTATAATTTCATAAAAGATCTATTAATGCTTTTTGACTTGAAGCTTTGATCTAATTCAACAATAACATTAGGAAATTTTTCTAAATTTTTCTTATAATCTTGAGCAAATTATTTATAATGTACGAACAAGAATTAAGATAGCCAATAACATTTTAATGAAATTGTGTACTATAGTATTGTCTATTCCTGACAGGCGAGTCAAAAAATTATAATGTACCAACAAGAATTGAGAGATCAAGTATATGTTCATGAAATTGTGTACTATAGTATTGTCCATTCTTGACAGGAGATTCAAAAATTTATAATGTACTCACAAGAATTGACATCAAACACATTTTTATGAAATTGTGTACTATAGTACTGTCCATTCTTGATAGGTGATTCTAATAATTCATTGTGATAAGATATATTTATTCAAATGGAGATTATCATGTGTTCTGATCCAAAAATAGTCTCTGTTATTTTTCTACCTGTAAAACTTTGCGGCTTGAAAAGTCCTGAATACAATTAACGAATTTATGTTTAATAAAATGGGGCAAAAATATATATTTACTGACAAATTCGAATTATAAATGCTCGATTAATGAAGTTTACTCTTGTATAATTTCTTAATTTCTTTATAATCGTCTGAAGTACAATTGTGAAAACAAACAAACAGCAACAACAACAACAACAACAAAAACAAAACAAAAAACAGTAAATTAATTTTTAAAAAGAAATTGCTCAAAGCCTTATCAGTTTCGGAATACTATAATAATTTCAAATGCTAATGCAAGCCTCAGAATTCAGATTTCGAGAAAATAAGAACTCTTCTTGTTCGTTATTGATATTTGAAATGATAAAATGTATCAGAAACAGATTATAAGCAAGTAGAAGAAATGGGAAGAAATTCAACTTTCTTAAAGATTTGAGATAGTATATGTGATGGATGAATATGAGCTTTACTTATTTCTATCATCATCTTTCAAAGAAATGCCTAGAATACAAATGCATCGGCAGCTAGAGAAAAAAAACAGGAGTTTCATCAGTTTTATTTGATAAAACACGATGGAATACTAAAATAAAAATGATGTCTGGGATTCCTTTATCTTTGAGTAAATTTCAAATAAAAAGCGATGAGACTGATTAGAAAATTTTCAGAATACATATTTTATATCAGACAATGCAATTTTATTAATCAATAAATATCTTGAATCAAGGATAATTGTATTTAAAAAAACATTAGCATTCGCTTTTTGCTATTAAATAATCAATATTGTATCTGATTATTAATATTAAAATATCATAGTTAATATTGTTACGAAATTTCCGGGGGGTTCGTTTGGATAGTGGAAGTTATATGGTGTGGAGAACATTCAATCAGCAGTAGAAAATAAAACAACGACGTTTATTTACACGAAAACACACAGGACAGCACAAAGACGACAATTATGTACAGCATAGAAGACGATTATCTTCAGCCGAGACGTACAGCATACAACAAGACTCTACTGCAGACAGTAGCGCACAGCTTAGTTCAGCACTAGCTTGACTCCGTCACTGCTCCGCTTATCTCTGGAAGGCCAGTTCTTTACCGTCGATTCCGATTACTCTCCACCGTCTATTCCGATTACTCTCCACCGTCGATTCCGACCACTCTTCACCGTCGATCCCGACTACTCTTCTCTGTCCCTTCCAACTACGACTACTCTGGCAGCTGCGGCTGCCTCCTTTTATAGGTCTCAGGAGGCGGGGCTAGAAGCCTCTCAACCAATCAGGAGCGTTAGAGGCGTATCTCGGTTCCTACTGGACGGATCGGGAAAATTCTTGATGTTTCTTGTATAATCTATTTTGGCGCCAAATTCGTCACCAAATGGTCGCCAAGTTTCTAGCAAAGCTCCGGGACCTCCAACGCGACACCCAGACTCCATCCAATACAGATGACTATGAAACATTCTTTCTTATGATGGAACCAATTATGCTGGGAAGCCGCATCACAGATTCGTAACAATGTGATTAATCGGGTATTATTAATGATAAATCTTGATTAACATTAGTAAGAACCGATGATTTTTTATAATAATTAAGCTGTGTTCATTAATTACCAGTTATTATTAATACTAACAGAATCTTTAAAACTATTATTATATAAGCAGCTGTTAGTATTAATCTGTTAACTGTATAATTAACTTACATTCAACTCGCTTCGCATTGAGATATTTCATTATATCCGGCTAACAAGTTAATAATAACAGATTATTCACAATGTTATTAATATGTACAATATAAGAACGCCACTCCTCAATATTAATTGAATAATTAACTTATATTCAAATCGTTTCGCATTGAAATGTTTCGTTATATTCAGTTAACGGGTTAATGATAACTGATTAATCACAGTGTCATTAATATGTCAAATACAAACTGCCGCTCCATAGTTATTATATATTTTATAAATGGTGATTTCTAGTGAAGTTCATCTAAATATATATAGAAAGAAATTTACATAATGCAATTGTTCCATACTTTAGAAGCATGATAATTTTTCTAAAAATTATGTAAATTTATTCAGGTTGTCATGTGAAACCAGGAGTAACCGTATCCCCGAAACTGCCTCGCATTCTTTCAATAAATGTCTTATCTCCATTCCACTGCATAAAATTGTAATTGGAGTAGGACGGAAATAATTTGCATAGCAGTAAGGAACAAATATTACCAAACATAGATCTTTGGCGTGAATCTAACATTTTTACTGAATCTATCTTGAAGATATGTATTTCGGAACCATTTTGCCTACCAAATGATACCAAAATATTGCCACACTGAAAAAGAGGCAGTCGACTCAAGAGATCGTAAGTTCGAATCCCACAAGAGGCAATGCGATTCACCGTTCGTGTAGATTAATTTTATGTTTCCCTTTATTTCATGTTCCAACAGATTCTGGAACTTTCTTTAGTTTACCAGATAAGTATTCTGGACTTTTCTTACTGTCTCCAGAAAAGTATTCTGGAACTTTCCCTGCTAGTATAAAGCAGAAGATCTGTCAGTCACTGTGTTCCGAGTTGAGTTAATAAATTGGTTTAGCTCTACTTCTTGTGTGTGCGTGCGTGCGCGTGCGTGCGCCTGCGCGTGCCTTTGAGTTCCACACTAAAATACCTACATGACAATATGACACAAATTTATAGTTGTAACAAAATATCATGCGAAACTTAATTGATTAAAGTCATTACGTTTATGAGTTATTGTGTTTACATGTATACAAAATTATAGATCGACAGACAGTCAGCTGTTTGATGGCTTTGATTCCAAATTTGCTACTGCAAACTCGCAGCGATAGAAATCAGGATTTTCTAGGCATGTTCTCTTTACGAATAAAACCACATTTTCATGTTGCTTTTCATTGATTAAAGTCATTACGTTTATGAGTTATTGTGTTTACATGTATACAAAATTATAGATCGACAGACAATCAGCTGTTTGATGGCTTTGATTCCAAATTTGCTACTGCAAACTCGCAGCGATAGAAATCAGGATTTTCTAGGCATGTTCTCTTTACGAATAAAACCACATTTTCATGTTGCTTTTCATTGATTAAAGTCATTACGTTTATGAGTTATTGTGTTTACATGTATACAAAATTATAGATCGAAGGACAATCAGCTGTTTGATGGCTTTGATTCCAAATTTGCTACTGCAAACTCGCAGCGATAGAAATCAGGATTTTCTAGGCATGTTCTCTTTACGAATAAAACCACATTTTCATGTTGCTTTTCATTGATTAAAGTCATTACGTTTATGAGTTATTGTGTTTACATGTATACAAAATTATAGATCGACAGACAATCAGCTGTTTGATGGCTTTGATTCCAAATTTGCTACTGCAAACTCGCAGCGATAGAAATCAGGATTTTCTAGGCATGTTCTCTTTACGAATAAAACCACATTTTCATGTTGCTTTTCATTGATTAAAGTCATTACGTTTATGAGTTATTGTGTTTACATGTATACAAAATTATAGATCGACAGACAATCAGCTGTTTGATGGCTTTGATTCCAAATTTGCTACTGCAAACTCGCAGCGATAGAAATCAGGATTTTCTAGGCATGTTCTCTTTACGAAAAAAACCAAATTTTCATGTTGCTTTTCATTGATTAAAGTCATTACGTTTATGAGTTATTGTGTTTACATGTATACAAAATTATAGATCGACAGACAATCAGCTGTTTGATGACTTTGATTCCAAATTTGCTACTGCAAACTCGCAGCGATAGAAATCAGGATTTTCTAGGCATGTTCTCTTTACGAATAAAACCACATTTTCATGTTGCTTTTCATTGATTAAAGTCATTACGTTTATGAGTTATTGTGTTTACATGTATACAAAATTATAGATCGACAGACAATCAGCTGTTTGATGGCTTTGATTCCAAATTTGCTACTGCAAACTCGCAGCGATAGAAATCAGGATTTTCTAGGCATGTTCTCTTTACGAATAAAACCACATTTTCATGTTGCTTTTCATTGATTAAAGTCATTACGTTTATGAGTTATTGTGTTTACATGTATACAAAATTATAGATCGACAGACAATCAGCTGTTTGATGGCTTTGATTCCAAATTTGCTACTGCAAACTCGCAGCGATAGAAATCAGGATTTTCTAGGCATGTTCTCTTTACGAATAAAACCACATTTTCATGTTGCTTTTCATTGATTAAAGTCATTACGTTTATGAGTTATTGTGTTTACATGTATACAAAATTATAGATCGACAGACAATCAGCTGTTTGATGGCTTTGATTCCAAATTTGCTACTGCAAACTCGCAGCGATAGAAATCAGGATTTTCTAGGCATGTTCTCTTTACGAAAAAAACCAAATTTTCATGTTGCTTTTCATTGATTAAAGTCATTACGTTTATGAGTTATTGTGTTTACATGTATACAAAATTATAGATCGACAGACAATCAGCTGTTTGATGACTTTGATTCCAAATTTGCTACTGCAAACTCGCAGCGATAGAAATCAGGATTTTCTAGGCATGTTCTCTTTACGAATAAAACCACATTTTCATGTTGCTTTTCATTGATTAAAGTCATTACGTTTATGAGTTATTGTGTTTACATGTATACAAAATTATAGATCGACATACAATCAGCTGTTTGATGGCTTTGATTCCAAATTTGCTACTGCAAACTCGCAGCGATAGAAATCAGGATTTTCTAGGCATGTTCTCTTTACGAATAAAACCACATTTTCATGTTGCTTTTCATTGATTAAAGTCATTACGTTTATGAGTTATTGTGTTTACATGTATACAAAATTATAGATCGACAGACAATCAGCTGTTTGATGGCTTTGATTCCAAATTTGCTACTGCAAACTCGCAGCGATAGAAATCAGGATTTTCTAGGCATGTTCTCTTTACGAATAAAACCACATTTTCATGTTGCTTTTCATTGATTAAAGTCATTACGTTTATGAGTTATTGTGTTTACATGTATACAAAATTATAGATCGACAGACAATCAGCTGTTTGATGGCTTTGATTCCAAATTTGCTACTGCAAACTCGCAGCGATAGAAATTAGGATTTTCTAGGCATGTTCTCTTTACGAATAAAACCACATTTTCATGTTGCTTTTCATTGATTAAAGTCATTACGTTTATGAGTTATTGTGTTTACATGTATACAAAATTATAGATCGACAGACAATCAGCTGTTTGATGGCTTTGATTCCAAATTTGCTACTGCAAACTCGCAGCGATAGAAATCAGGATTTTCTAGGCATGTTCTCTTTACGAATAAAACCACATTTTCATGTTGCTTTTCATTGATTAAAGTCATTACGTTTATGAGTTATTGTGTTTACATGTATACAAAATTATAGATCGACAGACAATCAGCTGTTTGATGGCTTTGATTCCAAATTTGCTACTGCAAACTCGCAGCGATAGAAATCAGGATTTTCTAGGCATGTTCTCTTTACGAATAAAACCACATTTTCATGTTGCTTTTCATTGATTAAAGTCATTACGTTTATGAGTTATTGTGTTTACATGTATACAAAATTATAGATCGACAGACAATCAGCTGTTTGATGGCTTTGATTCCAAATTTGCTACTGCAAACTCGCAGCGATAGAAATCAGGATTTTCTAGGCATGTTCTCTTTACGAATAAAACCACATTTTCATGTTGCTTTTCATTGATTAAAGTCATTACGTTTATGAGTTATTGTGTTTACATGTATACAAAATTATAGATCGACAGACAATCAGCTGTTTGATGGCTTTGATTCCAAATTTGCTACTGCAAACTCGCAGCGATAGAAATCAGGATTTTCTAGGCATGTTCTCTTTACGAATAAAACCACATTTTCATGTTGCTTTTCATTGATTAAAGTCATTATGTTTATGAGTTATTGTGTTTACATGTATACAAAATTATAGATCGACAGACAATCAGCTGTTTGATGGCTTTGATTCCAAATTTGCTACTGCAAACTCGCAGCGATAGAAATCAGGATTTTCTAGGCATGTTCTCTTTACGAAAAAAACCACATTTTCATGTTGCTTTTCATTGATTAAAGTCATTACGTTTATGAGTTATTGTGTTTACATGTATACAAAATTATAGATCGACAGACAATCAGCTGTTTGATGACTTTGATTCCAAATTTGCTACTGCAAACTCGCAGCGATAGAAATCAGGATTTTCTAGGCATGTTCTCTTTACGAATAAAACCACATTTTCATGTTGCTTTTCATTGATTAAAGTCATTACGTTTATGAGTTATTGTGTTTACATGTATACAAAATTATAGATCGACAGACAGTCAGCTGTTTGATGGCTTTGATTCCAAATTTGCTACTGCAAACTCGCAGCGATAGAAATCAGGATTTTCTAGGCATGTTCTCTTTACGAATAAAACCACATTTTCATGTTGCTTTTCTGCTGGATATTGAAAACTCTATAAAGAATTGCATCAGACTATTGAAAGGAAAACTGAAACATTGAATTTTTGCATTTAAATAAAAGATTTTGAACCTGAGAGGGAAAGTTTAGATAAAATATTATAAGAATTTTAAAAATCTATAAAATGAGCAGTTGAATTTGAAGATAGAATAAAGAACAATAATAAATTTTTTTAAAAGTAAATTAAAAAAAAACGTTTTTAATGAAATGAAACAATAGTAGCTTCTTTCTAGCATGGGCGATATAAAACGAAATAGCTGATGGAAATTTGATAACAATTTCTACATTATTTTTGAAAAAATTCAATTTTGTAGAAACAATAAAAAAGGGTTTTTGGAAGGAAATTTGAAATTATTTTTCCATTTATTCGAAATCGAGGAAAGGAAATAAATTCTTATTGAATAATAGTGTTTTAAGATTTTCGAATGGGATGATAAAAGATGATTTTTAAGAAAAAATGGTGCAAATTTAGTCCGTTCAGGCGTAAAAATTAACATTTCGGGTCAATTATTATATATTATAGGATTTTCAGATGGCTCAGGTCATGCAAAGTTTTGACTGCAAAAATCTTTATTTAATGTGTAGATTTTTCAAATTTTATTCTCTCTATTCTTTTCTTTGAAAATCGGCCATTATAATACCATCTTAAATCATAAAAAAATTCTTTTAGAATACAATTTTTTCGATCCACAATATAACCACTATCGTATAAGCGTCCTTCGACAATAATTTTTCAAAAAATCGTGGCAAATAATTTTTTCGGTTTTCCTACACGTGTAATAGGTGAGGGAATGGAATTCTAGATTTTTTGCTCAAATGAAAAGAAAATTAAAAATATATTTTAAAAATGTAAGCTTTTTAACATTTATTCCTGATCTTTTATTACGTTATCCTTTTGTATCTTAATTTAAAAGCGGAAAACTGGAATTTCAACCTCCTCACCGCCCCCCCCCCTCTTTTTTTTTTCTTTTTCCGTACGATATCAGGAGACAATTAAATTGGTCTATTTCAGAAGTCCAATTCAAGAACTTAAAGCAATAAAATTAATGCAAAAATTTTTTTTCTATTTGGATGCATAATATGAACGAGGCATATATGAATATAGTCAAAAACCTGAAGGTTCAGTGTTGACTTTTCACTCAGAATAGTTTACTTTCCTCAATACTACATTTTCACAGCTTGCCCGCTGGATTAAACAAAATTGGTTCGTCGTATCAATATGAAATTTTTCAAATATGCTCATACATACATAATAAAAAAATCAATCAAAATCAAATCATTATTATTTATACTTTTTTCACTGCTTGCTAATATAAATTTTTTTAGAAAGGCGTCATCAAGTTTTAACAACATAAAAATTCAAATAACTCCAGCAAAATTTTTAAAATATTTATCACTTTGCATGATTATGAAGTTAAGCTTTTTCGGAATAAATTGGTGTAACATTTGTTATTATAAGTTGCTTATTTTCTGAAAAACTTTGTGCGCAACCAAATTCTGTCTTCAACAATTTGTGTTTTTTTCACATATATTTTAATTGGTGAAAATGATTTCATTGACTTAAAAATTTATAATTATAATATTAAGTGTCTTATAAAATCTATTAAGTAATAGATTTCTTACTGTGGTAAAAAATCTATTAAGTTTAAGAATTTTATCTTGCATTAGGGCGAGTGACATTTGATCAATTTTCAAGGGCACGTTGTTGTTGTGTTGTGACTTATGACACTTTACAAGCTCGCTTTCAGTTATCCGTCAGCGATTTAAGCCGAGTGAGTGTCTCTTGTTTTTTCAGTAGCTCCAACTAGGGCCAAGAGTACGACTTGGCTACTTCATGCGTCACATTCGCTACAACAACCCCTTTTTACGGGTGGTGGGGGGGCACATTCACACACCTCACAGATAGAACATAAAAGAAAAACAACCATGCCCGAACCGGGGCTCGAATCCGGGAAGCAGAGATAACGGAGAAGACGCGCTACCTTTATGCTAGGACGCCGGTTCAAGGTCTGTTTTAGCTATTAAAGGTCCCATAGCCCTTTTAATTTTTTTTTTTTTTTTTGTTTTGCATGGATATCTGTCATGCATTCTGTGAACTGTTATATCATAGTTCAGGAATGCATATAGACTTTGAAGAATAAATTATTTCATTTATGTTTGTCCGAAAATGTCTTTCATATTTTCTTTTGACGAAAATTGCAAAATTATCTTGTAATTGCCATTGATGTAGGGAGTTACGCTTTCATAATTTAATTGAACAATATTATATTCAGCCGTTTAGACTCTCCAGGTGGATGTTCTTTGGTTTATGCGCTTTGGAAATCATTTAATTTCCTGATGATCTCTTTATCTTCTTGGCAAATTGGTTTACCCATAATTTTTGAAACATCTTGTTATTTTCTTATAGCATTGTATATAAATAATAATGTGTTTCTTTTCAAATTTATGCATATTCTGAAACATTCTAAGTTTTCTTTTGCCAGTTCGTTTAAACTGAAATTTTATAGCTTTAAACCACATTATAAAAGAAGAATTGCGTGTGTATAAAAATGCCTTTCTTTTCAAAATTTCTTTGAAAACTTGAATTTAATTACCATATTAAAAAATTTTGGCCGGTTTACGTCCAATCACCAATGAAAATTTTCTTAGCATCCCTTTTTGCAATACCTTCTAACAAAAAGAAACCGCAGAGCTGATTTTTGTCATAAAATAGTCGTGAGGTAGATGTCTAAAATAGTCAAATTTTCTTGTGGTGAGATTGACAGATAACCGTTGCCTTCGGGCGACTCTTCCAATATTTGCAACTGCAAACCAATAGAGTGGCAAAAAAAAAAAAAAAAAATCTGTTAAAAATCAGGACTATCGCCTACTATATTTAAGAGGTGCTGTTTTATGATGAAAGATCGAAGTGCTCTGGTGGTAAGGTCTTGACTTCGGGTACGAGAGATTCTATATTCGATAGCGCTTCTATCAAACAACTACCGTGTAAGAGATCCTGATGTATAATGTTACGAATCTATAATGTTATTTCTCAGCACAGTTAGTTCCAACGTAGGAAAAATAGTTTCACGGACAGCTCTCTTGGATGCTGATCAGATGCCAGGTCAATGATCCCGGGCTTGGCGATCACTTTGGCTACAAAATTGGATGTACTAGAATCTTCTAGAATTTGGCGACTGGACCAAAAGGAGGCTTTTTACTTTCTCGTTTATGTATTACTCAATGAGAAAAAGATATTGTATTAGACAAAAATCTGGAATTCGGCATTTTAATGAATCTTTACATTTCTGTCATTATTTAGATCGAAAAGCATATTTTTGTAATTAGTCGGTCTCTGAAATAATGACAAAAAAAAAGTATGGATTGAAATGGTGAAATTCGGTGTGAAATTCCAATTCAAAATTTTTATTAGACCTTTTTTAAAATTTAGAAAAATAATCAATCGAAGGGAAGTATATTTGTCTGTCTGGTCGTATGCATGCAAACACGGTAGCTAAAAAAAATGCAAAGAGCTATACGGATGAATTTTGGTATACAGATTTATCATTAGAAATGTAAACAGTAAAAAAGTTTTATAGAAATTTGAAAAAGACAAGAGGGCCATTTGTTAGCCTATGTAATCTATTGTAAAATCCATTTACTTGAAATCTACTGGTCTCGAATACTGCATATCGCCAACGGACATCCTGTCATCAGTGTAGAAGCCATATAGTAGTTGCTATGGTAAACAATGCAAAGAAGTTATCAGATTTTTAGACTAAAATATTACGGATTAATTTCACAAGGATTTGAAAGTTAGAAAAAAAAAAAGAATTCATGAATTCTCTAGTAGAATTTGAAACTCTTTTGAATTTTAACAATTGATTTTTAAATATGAAAACTTCACTAATTGTTTGCTTTATCAGCCATCTTGTTTTTGATGTTGGCGATTTGGATTTCGTTGGCGGATAGTGGTTCTCTGCCAGATAGCAGAGTGAGTACTAGTTACTAGAACTTAGCGTAACTAGCCAAGAACTAATTATAAAAAGAAGCATACAGCAGATTCTATTGGTCAAAGCAACCAGGGGAAATTTGGCAGTAGGTGTATAAGAGAATTTCGAAAAGAAACTTGCCCACATTTGTGCATGGTGAAAAATAGGAAGACTTCATGCAACAAAATTAGCAATTCATTTATAAATTCCCAAGTTGTCACAGTCAAGTTAGAGCCTACGGCCTCCTTTTTTAATTACGAATTTATCAGTCTTACCGTGAGTTGATTCACTAACCTATTGTCAGGCGAAACACACAATAGATTCTATTATTAGTGAAGTATAATAAAATATAACCACAGTGTATGTGAGAAATAAATATCAAAATCTTCGATTCTATTTCTAGATACATAGAAGACTTATTCTATCTGATACCAATGAAATTTTCTGTCATGATATGCTGTATAAATAATTCATTCTGGACGATATGGGTGAAAAAATATCAAACCTTTTATAAATAGAACTACAAAGTCTTCTAGCCAAGCTTCAAAACTATCATTGTAAATGTCTAACAAAGTACCCCTGTATCTAATATTTTCTGCTTATAATAAAAGAATTACCTTTCCTAACTCCTTAAAGCTCAGGTGTCGTCCTCGTCATCTGACCGCGGTTCAAAATTAAGAGGTCCGTCCCAAAAATAGCCCTAGTGTTGCTTTACAACGGGAAGTTAATATAACTTAACCTAACTCTTTAAAATTAAAATTAAATATTATTTTATTATATAAAATACATTAATTTTATACCAGTAATACTTTAGTCCAAAAAAGAGTTTTTAACGATCATAAAATATTTTAAACAAAATAAAAATCTACCTTTAATAGTTAATAGTGTTAATACAAGTATTAAACCAAAGTTGATCGAAATTTACAATTCAAAAATATCATATCAAGTGTCTACCATTAAAATGCTAACATACAATAATTTCCCCCGGTGATAAAACTATTCTTTCTTGTATTAACGATATACTGCATAAGAATATTATAATTTTATTTCAATACTGCTTTTAGGGAAAAAAATGTTTTTTTAACGATGATAAAATACTTAAAAAAGAATAAAAATCTGCGTTTATTAACTAATGGTGTTTCCACAAGTGAAACAAAAGTTTTTCAAAATAAACATCTTTTACAATACTACTTATGAAGGTAACAAATTCCCTGAAGTATATTCGTCCGAGGAATCTTTTGGAGTAATATTTTCTGGTATTAAAGAAATTGTTGAATATACTCCAATCCAAAAGAATTTATACGTGTCAGCATATTTCTTAACCAATTTCTTTTTGTGATAGGTGTTCTATTGGGATTTATAACCTTTCTGAAATGTTGCTTCAGTCTTATCTTTGAAAAAATGAGTGTAAGATAATAATTTCAAGATATCAAAAGAAGAAGAATGTTTTTCTCTTTGTTGACGGAAAGTTTATTGGAGGAAACATTTAGACATATGTGGAGAATTTTTAAAAAATAGCTTTAGTATTTTTAAACTAAAAAAAAATATTAAATAGACTTTTAGTGGCATTTCCCTACCAAAAAAAAAGAAAATAAAATAAAAACGAAACCGTTATATCATTTTACGGCTCCTATTTCAATTTTATGAATTTAACAAGAAAAAACTGAGTTTTTGGTCACTAATAATGAATAAAGAGAATTTATTTTCTCATCTCAAACAAATACACATTTGATAGCACGTGTTAAAAAAATATTTTCCCTATTCGTTATAGGCTGGTCATTTTTTTTCTTTCTGTTTTAAAAGTTTTGGAAATTGAGAAAGGAGATGTTGGTTCTTAAGTCGTTTTTACCTGACAACTAAGAAGCAAAACCAATCCATTATATTATCGCTTAATGGACCTTCGATATCAATTTCCCATATTTTACAAGAAGAATATAAAATATTTTCGCCTCCGATGATAACTATGAGAGTAATTTTTTGAATTTGAGACAATTGTATTTTATATTAATTCAACAACGAAAATAACCCATCTTATTCATTATTGGGTGAGAAAGTCCCATATTTTTTCTCTTGTAAAAATTGGAAAATTGAGAAAACTATTATTGTGGATTAAATGATGATTTTAAATGTAAGGGTGTGGGTTTTTTTTTTTTTTACCTGAAATTAAAATTTTTATACTATAAATTTAAAGATCTATGTTTTTCATCAAAATTTCGTAGTTTGACTGTTTAAAGATCTATGTTTTTCATCAAAATTTCGTAGTTTGACTGTTTAAAGATCTATGTTTTTCATCAAAATTTAGTAGTTTTACTGTTTAAAGATCTATGTTTTTCATCAAAATTTCGTAGTTTTACTGTTTAAAGATCTATGTTTTTCATCAAAATTTCGTAGTTTGACTGTTTAAAGATCTATGTTTTTCATCAAAATTTCGTAGTTTGACTGTTTAAAGATCTATGTTTTTCATCAAAATTTCGTAGTTTGACTGTTTAAAGATCTATGTTTTTCATCAAAATTTCGTAGTTTGACTGTTTAAAGATCTATGTTTTTCATCAAAATTTCGTAGTTTGACTGTTTAAAGATCTATGTTTTTCATCAAAATTTCGTAGTTTTACTGTTTAAAGATCTATGTTTTTCATCAAAATTTCGTAGTTTTACTGTTTAAAGATCTATGTTTTTCATCAAAATTTCGTAGTTTGACTGTTTAAAGATCTATGTTTTTCATCAAAATTTCGTAGTTTGACTGTTTAAAGATCTATGTTTTTCATCAAAATTTCGTAGTTTGACTGTTTAAAGATCTATGTTTTTCATCAAAATTTCGTAGTTTGACTGTTTAAAGATCTATGTTTTTCATCAAAATTTCGTAGTTTGACTGTTTAAAGATCTATGTTTTTCATCAAAATTTCGTAGTTTGACTGTTTAAAGATCTATGTTTTTCATCAAAATTTCGTAGTTTGACTGTTTAAAGATCTATGTTTTTCATCAAAATTTCGTAGTTTTACTGTTTAAAGATCTATGTTTTTCATCAAAATTTCGTAGTTTTACTGGTAACTATATTACCAATCTGTGCAGTTCATCTAACCATGTCCTTGAGTGAAAGAGGGCAGAGAATTTTCTGGTCAAAATGAACTTGAAGCGCTTAGGTAGCAACTCAAGTAGAAATGCAACTAACATATATTAATAATAACCAGTTGGCGTGACATCACTAAAGCTTTCTCATGTCCTCCTTAATAAAGATGTCATCCAAGAGATTGGCTTACATGGCACTGGAGTACAATAGTTAAGAAATATTGAATTTTGGTGAGAACTCAAAACATTTTCTAATTATTTTGTGATACTTGACAAAAAATTGCTGACATGCTATTGACAGCATCCGAAAATCGAATTTGAGTTTTAGAGGCGTTTTTTCCAACCCATTAAATAAAAATTTGACATTGGGTTACAAATGTACAATTGTAGTCATAAACTTACATATCATCTTTGATTAAGTTATTGCATTTTTGATTTACCGCGTTTATATGTTTCTGAAAATACAGATAGGTGGTCAACTACTCGTTCTACAATTTGGCTCAAAATTTGATAGGTGGTTAGGCTATACGTGTTAAATATGTGTACCTAATATTATCTATCTAGTTATATTTTTCTTGTAACTATAGTATTAACTTATAATCGAAACGAATGGACGGACAGCCTTTCTCTGAACAGATTTACACAAAATTTGGGGGACATTTTCAAATTTGGTGTAAAGACGGTATACGAAATTTTATACTTTTAGTTCATAACATTTTTGCATTATCTTTGTCACAAATAGCTATTTTTTTAATGTCTGTTTCGAACACTGAGATGTCTAAAACATGAAGATTAATTAAAAAATAAATCGAGTTAAAAATTTTTGGCGAATTAAATACTTTCTCTATATTTCGTATGCAAGATACTACAAGAGAAAGTGTGATTGTTTGTTGGCGACCTATAGAACAGACTACTTGATTCAGAACTACTAAATTTCGTTGAGATATACTTTGGACGACAGAATTGTGCATCTTGGCGCGATTTTTTCTGAAATGTGAATTGGAATTTTGAGAAAAAAATAATTCAGCAATAATTTGATGATTGTACAGGATAACTCTCAAAAGTATTAAAGAAGAAAACTAATATTCTGCACCATTTAAAGATTAACCCTTAACTGGGGAGAGGAAATTTTAGGACTTAACAGGGGAGGTGCGGTCTACGAGACCGCATTTCATTTACACTCAAATTAAATTTTCTAGTGAAAGTATTAGTATGAAAAACTGCCAATATATTTTGCAAATATTTTTCTTGATATATAGATATGTTTTAGAAATTTTTCAAAATATATTATCATTGAAAAAATTAAATGCGTTGGAACATACATTTTCTTCTCAAATGACATGTTACAATAAATAATATTCTTGAAAAGGCATATTACTTTTTACTTTTTAAATCATATTTATTTTTACAGTATATGAAGGTATATAGAAGACAATATAACGTAAAATTCAACATTTATATGAAAAATAAAAAAAAAATGACAGTGGGTAAAATGGACCCTTTTTTTATCGTCTTGTGTGACTCTCATAGCACGGTTTTCTAAGGCATTTTAAACATATAGGTAAAAAACTAGTATAAAAATAAACTTATAAATTCTGCATATATATCTCTTGGTATATTAATATATTTTATAAATTTTTCAAAATACATTATCACTAGAAAAATTAATGATGTTTGAACATACATATCAGAATCAGTTGAATGCGAACTTTCATCGAAAAACTCTTCTGTATAATTATCCTTATCACTAAAATCACTTTCTGCTTCATTTAAAAGTGTCTGGAGCACTTCTTCATAATAGAATCAGTAAATTGAATGATATTTCGGGGCCCAAGTTTTAGCGCCCTCTGCTAAGCCTTGTTTATCACTGGAACATTAACAGGGAGATGCGGTCTTAGAGACCGCGCTCGAAGAGATAACTGAATTATTTTGAAAAGCATCTCCTGAAATCGGTTGAAAAAGTGCACGTGTATTGAAGGTCACAAAACAGGAAGCTACAGGGTCAATCGATTCAATTGAGCTAAAAATAGAATGGGGGTGACTGAAAATCCATCGTTAGCGGTCTCACAGACCGCACGTCCCCAGTTAAGGGTTAAAATATTTTCTTCTTTTTGCGTTTCTGGAGTACATCATATTGAACACTCATAACTGCGTTGAATTTCAATTTTGGTATGTTATTTTTGATTTCCAATGAATAAGAAATTAGTACTTTATTTTGTTTTCTTTAAATAACTCTGGAAAGTCATTTGTGAATATTCAGTATGACTCAAAAATTATTATAGAAGTATCGGAATTATTTCTTAAAAGGGTTAAATCTTTAGAATACAAGCTTACTTCGTTAACATGATAATGTTTTTAAGGCTATCATGCCATCTTCTGCTCATGTGAAATGAACAATGAAAAAATAAAATAAAAAAAAGGCATTCTATAGAGCAAATCTTTGAGCTCAGAGTTATTAAATTTGGCTCGTAATTAACTTTTGACTAGTATATAGAGAATAAAAAAGAACATTTTTGAAACTTTCATTAAAAATCTTTCGGATTATCAACGCTTTTTCTCTATTCATCTGGACATATTATTATTTTAGAGTCACTTTTACAACACTTTCAATTTTAAAAAAGCAAGTTTTTTTCAGGTATTCAGAATTTTTTATGCACATTTTTTTTTTAAATTTAATAAATTTATGAAATTTTCTAAGTCTATATCATAATAATACTTCTCATTATTCCATTTACAGGAATTATATTTCTGGGAGTTTCTGCATTAAGAAATACATTTTATATATGCACCTTATCATTTCTAAATAATTACGAATTTTACAAATTTTTTAAAAATTAAATAAAAATAGACGAATCGAATTAATAACATTTACACAATACGATGTTTCGGAACCGAGCTCGAATCTGCAGTCTCTAGTGAAATTATTATGAGATCCTCCTATTCCGAAACCGACTCTCAACTACGACGCATCAATTGATATAAAGGCAGAATGACCAGAGAATTAATCTCTTATTTATAGCCGGAAAATACTAGGTCGTTACATACATATCGATCTAAAATCCATAGACTATGGGTATACTATGTATTCTAATCTGTCACCAAGGGACAAAGGTCTTTATTTAAATATAGTGGCCAAGTTTAGAGGACTGAATAGTATTTTATAACGTTTTTCATGGGATTACTAGAAGTCCAGGAATAACAACCTACGAATACCTTCAAATTGGAACTCTAATCTTATACTATTAACAACACGTTGAGTCTTAATAATCTTGCATTGCTTTGTCATTTTGAATGTGTTTTTCGCTAAAAATGGTCTCATATATAATCTGCAATGGATAATAAAATTAGTTAAATGGAATGAAACATTGTTCCTGATTCAATTAAGAAAAAATTTCAATAGTTTCTCCTAATTTTCAAAATTTTTTTAGAAAAACATATTTTCAACTTATATATGAAGAGCAAACCTGGCATTTAAAAAAATTAAGATCTTAATATCAATATGCGACGATATAGATTAAAAACATGTTTAAATGTGCATAAATTCATCCTATAATGTATGTCTTGCATAAAGCGAATTTCTATAGAATGAAACATACTACTACTATACCTCTTTACTTCTTCACTACATAATGTTTATTGCAAAAGAATATATATATATATATATTCTTTTTTTTTCCGGATTCTTTTTTTTAAATATTTTTTTAATAATTTTTTTGGTTTAATTTTTATTTGATTTTTGTTTTTCCTATTAACTTGATTCTAATACTTTTGTATATATATATATATATATATATATATATATATATATATATATATATATATATATATATATATATATATATATATATATATAAACTTCCCCTATATATGAAACCCTAGTGGCCTATCCGCTCAACCAATCGAACCAAAATTTCAGACATGGTTGTTTGAAGGTATGCGCTTGAGATTGTGATGATTCTAAACAACGCAGAACTCACGGTTACGGTTACAGTGAGAGAATTTTGAAATTTTCGAATGGCAACACCCACTTTTTCCTTGCGCAAATTGATCAGCGTGTTGGAACGATTAGCGTGTGACAAAAATTGCCGCCGTAAAGCATATGCAAAGAAGAGCATTATAAAGGAATAATGACAACACAGACAGGAAAGAGAAAAAAAGTTTTTATTGGAATGGAAAGTTATAATTACAGGTTTTCAACGTGTTCACCTTCGCAGGTGACAACGCATTGCATTCGGGAGATTGTGGACAACAATGCCGAACGTAACATGAAAGGAGGAATCTTCATAACTTCACCTGTTATCGCATCTTGCAATTCTTACACAGTTGCAGAATTCCGTTATTCCTGAATTGCAGCAACGAAATGTCATTAGGGACATTGTATGGATGCAAGATCGGGCTCCTCCACACGTCGCCCAATGTGTTCCACCAGTGCTGCAACAACACTTTGGTGATAGAGTCATCTCTAGTAACTCTGCAGTTTCGTGGCCACCGCGATCCCCCGACTCACTCCTATGGATTTCTGGTTCTGGGGTTATCTGAAATTTAAGGTGTACACGTCTGGTCCACGAGATGTGTCAGAATTGCAAGATGCCATAACACGTGAAGTTATGCAGATTCCTCCATTCATGTTACGTTCGGCATTGTTGTCCACAATCTCCCGAATGCAATGTGTTGTCGCCTGCGAAGGTGAACACGTTGAAAACCTGTAATTATAACTTTCCATTCCAATAAAACCTTTTTTTCTCTTTCCTCTCTGTGTTGTCATTATTCCTTTATAACGCTCTTTGCATATGCTTTACGGCGGCAATTTTTGTCACACGCTAATCGTTCCAACACGCTGATCAATTTGCGCAAGGAAAAAGTGGGTGTTGCCATTCGAAAATTTCAAAATTCTCTCACTGTAACCGTAACCGTGAGTTTTGCGTTGTTTAGAATCATCACAATCTCCAGCGCATACTTTCAAACAACCATGTCTGAAATTTTGGTTCGATTGGTTGAGCGGATAGGCCGCTAGTGTTTCATATATAGGGGGAATTTTTTTTGACCACCCTGTATATAATGATCTTTTAATATCTAATTTAAATTTAATTAATTTTCAAAGTTTATTAGTTAGTTAAGTTTATTAATTAAAAACAGCTCATATTAACAACTTCATTCTAAAATATTTTCTTATTTCCTGATCCCATTATACTTTTTCTATTTAATTAATGCAACAAAAGCTCTGTGAAAATGCTTTAGTCAGCAGTTCCCACACTCCGAGTGAAGGGATAAAATACTGTCCAGCTAAGCACATTCTTTTAAAGATCCCTATGATTCCCTTACTTGTGATTGACACGTGATGAAAATCCCTATTAAAATCTCACAGTATATATTCACAGGGATAAAATTTTCATCAGTTTTTCCTCATTTCGTTTTGTGCCGTTTTCTGTGTTGTGCTCGTCGCTTCTGCACGTACATAATTCGTGCCTATATATATATATATATATATATATATATATATATATATATATATATATATATATATATATATTTCTTATATATAATATTCGTTATATTTTCATATACATAATTTTCATTTTATATTCAGAACCATACATATAATAGTATAATAATTCAAAATAACATACATTTTTCTGAAATATATACAATTCAAATTTAAATTCATAATATAACTAGCAGAAATTCCTTCGTAATACATATCGATACAACAGAATTTCCCATATTTCAAAATATATCCTCTAGCTGGAATGACAGTATACTGTATAGTATATATTAACAACTTTACTTGCTTAATAAAAAAAAAGTTTTGAAATATGCGTTCTTACTTTTACTATTGTTTGCGGGGCAACAAAGAAATAAAATCAATTTTTCTTCAACGTATTATTTTCTGGAAATCACCGAGAATGTTTCTACAATATCTTATAAGTAACTCTTTATGGAAATTTACTATACTTCAAACCAATCGAATTCTTTATACAACTAGAAAATATCCATCTCACCATCTTCTCAAAAAAAGCACCTTCCTTATTTTGTAATAACTAGTAAACAAGGAGATACAAATGTTTCCTAGCATCGTCAAAGTCGTATAACAGCAAGCCAATATAGATATTACCCCAGAGCCAGGTTAAAACAAACAGCCCCACAATTCCCCGCAGGTTACACTCCCCGCCTCTTTATTTATATTTATACCTGAGGTACACGCATTTATACACATAGATATACCACAACTTGTCCATTCATTGGGGACTCTGCGGATAGAATGAAAATATAATAAGCTGGCATTGCTGGAGGATTATAAAGTTTATATCGCAGTTCGAGGCTACCGTCTTGTTTGTTTTTGCTGGCGGGAAGAGTTGAAATATGGTCTCTTTCTTCTTCGGTGGACGCGGAAAGAATACTTTTATAGTGTTAAGGGAAAATGTTTTTGCTTCTTTGCGGTCTTAGAGAAGAGAAAGATGCTGGTGGAAAATAAAGATACTTGCAGCAGGGATGGGGTAAAAGAATGGCATAATCATGTCTGGACCGCTCTGGTGGAGGCTTAAGTTATAAATGGTACATCGCTTGTGTTGGAGGAACATGTGAAAATCGTATTGGAGGCGGTGTTTTTCAATAACGGCGGATAAATTGTTTTCTTTTTCTTTGAGAATTGAAGTTCTGTCTCAATTTATATAGGGTTAGTTTGAAGAGTAAAAGGCGATAGGGTATGTTGTTAAGGTGTGAAGTGCAAGAATATGTAAAACGGAAAGTTTGTTTGTAAAGCAAGATAAAGTTGTGCTTTTATTTAGTGTTTCTTGGAATCTTTTTTAAAAGTTTCTGAGAAGAAAAAAATAAAAAGTTTTTTTTTTTCATTTAAAAATTGTCTTTCTGTTAATGTATGGAGCTTGAAAATGTAAATCTATTTTCATGCTTGAATTGAACGCAAATGAAGAAAAAGTCCATGTTTCTTTGAAATTCAAAGAATTTTTTGTTCTTTTCTGTGATTAATTTGCTATTTAAATAAAGACATGAGAATGAAATTCATATTTTGCCTTTGTCAAGTTATTATTAACTAAAAAGATATAAATTAATTTAATAATTAAAACATAAATAGGGAAATAAAATAATAAATCATCTTCTTCTGATTCAAGTATTGGCATATATATATATTTAACGGAAACGGCACTTAAATAATTTCTTTTTCCAGCAATGAATACACGGAAAATTACTTGAAAGAGATTATTTTATCAAATTTTAATACAAGTTAGGATTATCATATTTTTTAATTACTCTGGCAATTAGTTGTTTAAAAAAAATGGCGAATGAAGATCAGCAATGGAAATGTGGTTGGCGGAAGCTTTTGTTTTTTAATCGAAGCCGTTCCGCAGTTGGAGTTAGTGGAAAGTTTGGCATCATCAATTGATTTTTCACAAAATAAGTAGTAATTTTAACACCGTTTTAAATGAGCAAATATCAAAATATGTCATTAAATCTCCATAAAAGAATCTTCTTTGGATAGAATTATTAAAATAATTTTATTAAAATACTTTAAACAATTGTTTATTCTAATTTGAATAAAATTTGGACCCTGTGAAAAAAAACACCTGGTGAATATTGTTAGATTTAGAAAACAAACAGTTACCAGAATTTAATATAAAAACTAATATTATAATTAATAATTATAATTTTTAATGTGAAACAAATAGAAATAAAAAGGACATAATAAAGAAACTCTAAAGATACTGAATATTATTCTAAATACAACAAAATCTATTAAATTGCGTCAATTTTTGTATCATATCTGAGGAAATAGAGAAAGGAGGATAAATATGTCAGGGCATAAAATGTCATACTTAGATTCATACACTATGTGGGGTTGTAAATTATTGCGGTAAATCGTTAGAGTTTTGAGTTGTCACGTTTATATGCATAAGACAGTACTAGTTACAGATGTTTAATCCTATGACAGATTAGGTTTACAATTTGATAAAGATCTATGTTTTAAATTTAGTTATATTAACGTCTCGTTGTAAAGCAACACTAGGACTACTTTCGGACGGACCGCATAATTTTGAAACCGCGGTCAGATGAAGAGGACAACACCTGAGCTGGTAACCCCCTCCCTACATCACACCAGCGGGAAGACGTTTGGTAAGGATATTTTACGTGCACCAGACCCACTTACACGACGGTTCTTCGGTTTAATAGGGCCTCGAAACCGAAACCTTACCACCAGGCCATTGCGGCCTCTATTTTATGTTTTAAATGTTAAATCTGTGTGTCAAATTTTATTCATAAAGCCCTTTACGTCTTGAACTTATGGTGTTACTTTGTATTTATCTGTCTTTGAAATAATTACTGAAAAATTCATGGATCTAGAGTGGTAAAATTTAGTATGAAATTTCAATTCAAAATTTTTATACTTTCAAAATTTGGAAGAAAATCTGTGTGCATGTTTGCATGTACGTGAACATAATAATTAGAAAAAACGGTTATAGCTATAGGAATGAATTTTAGTATGCATATTTATCATCGGAACTTCAGAATTTATTCTCAGAATCTGTAAAAACTGTTTGATGAAATCTGCCAGAAGGAGAAGAACCATTTGTTAGTTTGTAGATTCGCGTGTAAAATCTACATTTATGAAATGTACTAATCCCTCACTCTTCATACAACCAATGGATTCTCTGTCTTCAACACCTAAACAAAAAAATGATGGCTAGGGTAAACAGTCAAAACAATTTTTCAGATTTTAAGATAAAAATCTTACCAATTAATTTAATAAAGATCTGAATGTTCGAAAATAATAATAAAAAGTGATCCAAGAATAATCTTACAAAATTTAAAAGTCTTTCAAATTTTAAACAAATATAACAGCGTCATTAAATTATTTACCTTAGCAGTCATTTTATTTTTTGAAATTACTTATTTAGCGTCCGTTGATGGCTAATAGATCTCAACCAGATGGTTCCCTGGGTATATCATAATCAGCTACAGGCTGACGACAAAAGGGAATCTTTAGAATTGTCTTTAGATCACCGTAGATTTTCCTCGACCCTAGTTGTGTAGAAATAAGAACTGCAACACAAAGATATTAATTGAACTTTTAATGATTTTTCTGAGGGAAACTTACCCACGTTTGTGTATAGTGAAAAAAATAAGATTCCATGTAGTGAAATTAGCAATCCATTCATAAATTCTCAAGAGGTCACGGCTAATATAGAACCTACAACCTCTTTCCTTAAATATGAGTTCCACAAGAATGTCTTGATTCTCTAGGCTACTGGTCAAAGAAATATACAGTGGATTCTATTATTAGAAAAATATGAAAATTTACGTTTGTGGTACATGAAAGAAATAGAAAATAAAATATATTTCGATATCTATTTCATTCTGTATCTATTTCTGGAGATATCGAAGATTTATTCTCTCTGATGTCAATGCAGTTTTCTTTTGAAATATGCCGAATAAAAAATTCTATTCGGACAAAAAGGTGTGAAAATATCAAATCTTTTATCAATAGAAATACAAAGAAATGCATTCTAGTCAAGCCTCAAAAATATCATTGTAACCGTCTATCAAAAACTCCTGCATCTAATATTTTTTCTTTGCACTAAAAGAATTCCCCTTTTTGTTGCCCTTGCCTCTCTAAAATTAAAAATAAGTTCTTACGTATTAACATATATATCGGAAGAACATTGTAATTTTATAAAAAAAACTTCATTTAGGACGAAAACTAATTTTTAATGATAAAAAAAGGCTTAGAACAGAATAAAAATGTGCCTTTTTTTTAACTAATAATGCTGATACGAATATTAAAACAAAAGGTTTTCAAAAATCATGATTCAAAATTATCATTGTATAAATGCTTATGATCTAAAATCTTACGTATAATAATTTTCTTTTGGGATAAAAATTATTCTCTCTGGTACTAACATATATGAACATTATAACTTTATTTTAGCACTACTTTCAGAACAAAAATGATTTTTAATTATCATAAAATACTTCAAAAAGAACAAAAATCTGCCTTTATTAGCTAATGGCGCTTCCACGAGTATAGAAACGAAAGTTTTTCGAAATAAACAAATCTTAGAATACTGCTCACGAGCGCAAGAAAGTCACCTGAGGAATCCTTTGAAGTAAAATTTTTTGGGATTAAAGTAATGGTTGGATATACTCCAATCCAAAAGAATTTATGCGTGCCAGCTGATTTCTTAACCAATTGTTCTTGCGCGATAGGTATTCTATTGGGAGTTGTAATGTTTCTGAAATGTTGCTTCAGTTTTATCTGCGAAAAAATACGTGTAAGATTAAAATCTCAAGATATCAAAAGAAGAATAATGTTTTTCTCTTTGTCGACGGAAAGTTTATTATTTATTGGAGAGAATGTATAGACATGTCTAGAAAAATGTTTTTTAAACTAATTTGTTTTTTAAACTGAAAATAATATTAAAATAGACTTTCAATGGTATTTCTCAATCGAAAAAAAAATCAAATCTTTATATTATTTCTCAATAGATCTATTTCAATTTTCTGAAATTAATGAAAGAAAGATAAAACAGATTTTTTGGACATCAGTAATGAATATAGAAGCTTTCTTTTTATATTTGAAACTAATATATATCTAAAATAAGGTCTAAAAAATATAATTACGAATCTGCTTCCCAGCATAGTTGGTTCCATCATCAGAAAGACTGTTTTACAGTCATTTGTATTGGACGGAGTCCCGGTGACGCATCGGAGGTCCCAGAGCTTGGCGACTTGGCGACGAATTTGGCGACTTTGACGCCAAAATAGATTATACCCGAAACATCGAGAATTTTCCCGATCCGTCCATTAGAAACTGAGGTATGCCTCGAAGGTTCCTGATTGGTTGAGAGGCTTCTAGCCCCGCCTCCTGAGACCTATAAAAGGAGGCAGTCTGCAGCTGTCGGGGTGTAGTCGGAATCGACGGTGAGGAACGAGTCTTCCAGAGATTAGCAGAGCAGAGATGGAGTCAAGCTAGTGCTGAACTAAGCTGTGCGCTACTGTCTGCAGTAAAGTCTTGTTGTGTGCACGTCTCGGCTGAAGATAATTGTCTTCTCTGTGCTGTATATAGTTGTCGTCTTTGTGCTGTCCTGTGTGTCTTCGTGTAAATAAACGTCATTGTTTCTTTTTCTACTGCCGCCTGCTGATTGAGCGTTCTCCACACCATATAACTTCCACTATCCAAACGAACCCGGAAATTTCGTAACTATATATTTCGTATTCGTTAATGACGAGCCATTTTTTCTTTACATTTTAAAAGTTGAATGGAGATGATTGCGTTGATTCATAAGTCAAAGTTGCATTGTTTAAGATTTTTTTGACTTACCGAAGAAGCAAAACAAAATCATTATATTTTGACTTAACAGTCCTTATATTTCAATTTCCCAAATTTTACAAGAGGTTTATAAAATAGAATTTTTCGCTGCTCATAATGACTATGGAGGTAGTTTTAAAATCTCAAACAGATGTTTGATCTTATAGTCATGCAAGAGTGAAACTGATCCATTTTATTAATTATTAATTGAGAAAGTCCCACATGTCTCTTTCTCGTGTAAAATTGAGAAAACTGTTATTGTGGATTAAGTGACGATATTTTAAAATAAGGGAGTTAGTTTTCGAGGTTCGAATTAAAATATTTATACAATAATTTCATCGGTGTTATGTTTTTTTTTTTTTTTTAATTTTTAATTTTTACTAGTGGCTCTAGTTTCCTGTCTGTCTAGGAAATCTAGCCATGCCCATAAATAAAAGAGAGCAAGAAGTTTCTAATGTTTATAATGAACTTGAAGTACTTAGATCGTATCTGAGTAAGAAATTAAATTTATTAACAATAGGAAATGTGTATTCTTGCTATTAATATACTGGACAAACTGTGTGACCTAAATACTTCGGATGATGGAACTGTGCATCGTAAAATGATTTTTTTCTGAGATTTTAATTAAAATTTTGAATAATAAATAATTAAGTGATTATTTGGCGGTTTTCTACGATATCTTGAAAGTATTAAAGAACAAGTCTAATGTCTTTGTATCATTTCAATATTAAAATATTTCCTTCTAAGCAGCTCACATTGAGCATTCATAACTTCATTGAATTTCAATTTTCAGCTGTTATTTCTGATTTCAGATGAATTACAAATTTGTATTTTGTTTTCTTTTAATAATAACTATGGAGAGTCATTTATCAGAAATCATTATAATCCAAAAAATTATTAGAGAAGTTTGGAATTATTTCTCACAACGGATTACATTTTTAGAATGTAAACTCATCTTGTTAACATAATAATATTTTTAAATTATCATGCTATCTTCTGCGTCATGTGAAATTAATAAAAAAAATAGTTTAAAATGCTCTGCAGAGCAGATTGTTGAAAGTAGGCTATCAAATTTGCTGCGTGATTAACTTTACTATTGCGTTGTAAACGCTCAGTAAATACTGTTCGAATTTTTAAAAACCTTTAATTTAAATTTAATTGGAATGTTAATATTTTCCCTCTATTTCTCCTGACATATTGTAGATCAAAAACCATTTTTTTCAAATTTAAGAAGGTGAGTTTTTCAGTTATCCCAAATTTGTTTCACACAATCTTTTCTCTGCCTTTATTAAAATTTAAAAAAAAAAAAAAATTATTTTTTAGGTGTACTTTAACATAATATTTTTCATTCTTTTAGTTAGAGGATTTATGTTCCCGTTGAATATGATAATAAATACATATTTTTCTGCACATTATAGATGCTTTAAAAGAAGAATTTTTAAAAACAAAATAAAGATAGACGAAGCCATTTTAAAACCTTATCATAATAAGATGTTTCGGAACAGCCTTCGAATCTGCAGAACTTAATGTATTTACTATGTAATATTCCGAAACCTCATCCCAACCACGAGGAAATTGTGCCAATTCATATCAACACAGAAGTCTAGATGATTAATCTCTTATTTATAGCCAGGGGATATTAGATCGCTACATAAATCTCTCGATAATCCGAAAGCCTGGGTGCATAATCCGTTCTACTCTGCCACTGAGGAGCAGAGGTCCTTTCCTGAGAATAGTATTCGAATTTATAGGAACGGACAATCGAATAATAACATTTTACAGTTTTTTTTATCTAATCACAAGAAGTCCAAACAAGTACAAAAAAATACAGTGTTATCATAATAAATGAAATTGAAAGTACTTTAAAATACGAAATACTTAAATATTTGCTTAAATAAATAAATATAAAAAATACTTAGAAATTAAAAATAAACTGAAAAAGTAAGTAATTGCCAGTTTTTTTAAAAATACATTTGAAAAATTTTTTTTTCTAAAAGTACAGACTAGACTTATCTATATAGTTTTTTTCCCAACAAAATGTAAACTGTAAAAAAAATCTTTACAAAAAAAAAAAAAAAAAAAAAAAAAACACTTAAAAAATTTCAAAATTAAAAAAAAAAAAACTTCTTATTTCTATTTAAATATTTACCATCCATATAAGCTTTCTTTTATAATCCGGTAAAAAAAAAGCATTTTTGCTTAAACTGCGGTAAAAAGAAGGATGCTATATTACTTAATTTTTATATTTTCGTATCAGTTTCATTTTTTACATTTCCACTTACAAAACAAATAGAGGCAAGAAACGCATTTTCTTGTGGTTTATATGTGAAAAGAGATTCATATTATTAAAATAATATTTTTCATAAAACAAGTATGAATATACAAGGAGTGCTCAAATGAAAAGGTACGAAACGTCGTAACAACGTAACCGTTAACATATTTGCCTATGCCACTGTGGGAGAACGTAGTGTGACATCGAGGGAAGTGATTGGAATCTCCGGAGCATGCGTGGGTGTCCGCATGCACAGGAGAGAGCAGAGGCTGTTACAAAGAGCGCCGTCCAATTGACGTGGCAGTGCAAGCGAAGACCGGATGGCGTTCACATTGCAAAATTCGACGATTGAGAAGAGCTTGGCGTTATCCGATTTCTGACAGCGGAAGGTGTTACACCGGACTGTGCTCATCGCCGGATGGGCACCGTATACGGGGAAGACTGTGTGTCAGACAAGTCAGTGTGAAAATGGAATGCCCGTTTTCGTTCAGGCCGTGAAAGTTTGGATGAAGATCCAAGACCAGGCCAGGCAAACACAGTCACTACGGCCGATCTCATCGACAAGGTGGACGACCTAGTGAGAAGTGATCGGCGTGTCACATTGCGAATTTTATACGGTGAAGATGGATGTCAGTGCTGGAACAGTGTTTACAATTGTTCACGACAGGTTGCGTTATCGGAAGGTGTGCGCTCAGCGGGTTTCGAAGCAGCTGACCGACAAGCACAAGGAACTGCGTATTGGTCTAGCACTTCAACATCTGTTTCGGTATCTTGAAGACCCCACTTTTCTGGAGTGGATCATCTCAGGAGATGAGAGCTAGTACCATCACTGTTGGGGTTTCTCAAAATAATAAGAGCAGAGTATAAAAGCCAGACATAAGATTAAAAACAAATTCTTTAATGAACAAATAAAAAGGTCTGTATCTTGCAGAGTATACAGCTACAGCCTACACAAAGTCGGTGTCCGTTCTTTTTATTTAAAAGCACAAACATCCAATCACAATTTATCCGGAAATACAACGTACTTCCGGTTACAAAATGATCTAACCAATAATGTTACTCCTCTGGGACCGATCTCTGCTTGATTTGAATATGCAACAATCACTACTAGCCAGAGACAAAGTGGACAGCTTGTAGTGGAAGCAGACGTCTTCACCTCCCCCTAAAAAGTTCAACACCGTGGTGCCATCAGACAAAGTGTTGCTCACCGTCTCTTTCGACGTCCAAGGTCCGCTACTTGTTCAATTCCTCGAGCACAGAAGAACCATTAACTTCGATATGTACAGTGAGACACTACGAAGACTACGCAGGTCCATCAAGAACAAAAGTTCGGGGCTAATTACAGAGGCTGTGGTTCTGCTCCATGATAACGAGCGTCTACACGTCTCCAGAGTCACACACGTGGAACTAGCCAAGTTCAAGTGGGAGCAGCTCGACCATCTGCCCTACAGCCTGGACCCTGCGATTTTCATGTGTTTGGTCCCCTGAAAGAACATCTGAAAGGGAAGCGCTTCAACTCGGAGCCGAACTCAAGGACGCTGTGAAGGACTGGGTCACTTCGCGGCCACAGGAATTCTGGGAACAAGGACTCCTTCGGTTCGTTAATGAATGGGGTCGTTGTATTCAGTCATATGGTGTATGAATAATATCTCCATTTATACCCACAGTGTCAATTCGTACCTTTTCATTTGAACACCCCTTGTATCTAAATAAATTTAAAATTATTAAATGTTTTATTCAATTTTTAATGAAATACCTTTTTAGGATTATATTTCAAATAAGTTATTTAACATTAACAGTATATTCTCAAAGGTATAGCTATATTCATTCTACAAACGTATGTATTATATTCAGTATGTATTCCTAAATGTATATTCAATAACAATATAACAATTCAGACTGCCGCACATTTCATTATAAATCTGTAATTCCAATTTTGACGCATGTAAAAACTTGTATAAATTCGCACAATTTCTTATATTGTAAAATGTATCCTCTTCCTGGAACGGGAGTCTACTGCATTACATTTACCAACAACTTCACTTACTTATAACAAAAAAAGTTTTAAAATGTGCATTCTTACCTCCACTATTATTTGCAAGGCAACAATAAAATAAAATCATTTTCTCTTCAATTAATTATTTTCTGAAAATCGCTGGAAAAACTTCTCCAATATCTTATAAGAAACTTTCTATCAAAATTTACCATATTTCAAATAAATTCAATTCCTTATACAACTAGGAAACATCCATCTCATTAGCTTCTTTTTTAAAGAAAAGGAGAAAGAAACAACAAACTTCCACCTCTCTTATTTTGTAATAACTAGTAAATAAGAAGATACAAATGTTTCCTAGCATCGTCAAAGTCGTATAACAACCCCCCGATATAGATATTACCCCAGAGCCAGGTTAAAACAAACAACCCAACAATTCCCCGAAGGTTCCACGGCCCGCCTCTTTATTTATATTTATACCTGAGGTATACGCATTTATACACATAGATATACCACAACTTGTCCGTTCATTGGGGACTCTGCGGATAGAATGAAAATATAATAAGCTGGCATTGTTGGAGGATTATAAAGTTTATATCGCAGTTCGAGGCTACCGTCTTGTTTGTTTTTGCTGGCGAGAAGAATTGAAATATAGCCTGTTTCTTCTTCGGTGGACGCGGAAAGAATACTTTTATAATGTTAAGGGAAAATGTTTTTGCTTCTTTGCGGTCTTAGAGAAGAGAAAGATGCTGGTGGAAAATATAGATACTTGCAGCAAGGATGGGGTAAAAGAATGGCATAATCATGTCTGGCCCGCTGTGTGGAGGCTTAAGTTATAAATGGTACGCGGTCGGTGTTAGAAAAACACGTGAAAATCATATTGGAGTTGGTGTTTTCCAGTAACGTTGTATAAATTGTTTTATTTGCCTTTGAGAATTGGAGTTCTGTTTTCAATTTAGGGTTAGTTTAAAGAGTGGAATGAAATAGGATATGTTGGGGAGTAATTTGTAATAAGTATCAAGTGCTTACATTGAACATATAAAACAGGACTTTAGCTTGAAAACAAGATTTATTTCTGACGTGCGTTCCTTTTTCTTGATCACCTTATAAAGTTCTAAGAAATTAAAAAAAAATAACTTTTTTATTTCACTTAAATATTTACCCTGTCTTAATGTATGGAACGTGAAAATATAAATCTATTTTCATGCTTGCACTGAACGCAAATGAAGAAAAACACAATGTTTCTTAAAAGCTTAATCAACTTTTTGTTTTGTGTTGTGATTGTGTGTGAAGGAATATGTCAAGGTCATATGTATTCTACCCATTTGTTAGCAAGCATGTGAACACTAACTAGAAAAAAAATCGCATAGAGCTATAGAGATAAATTTTGGTGTGCAGATATATCATCAGAATTGCAGATGTATAAGCACTACCAAAAGATGTGGACTATTTGCTTGATGTTTATAGGTGTGTCAAATATATCTTTATGAAATATACTTATACCTAATACTTCATATCGTCAACGGATACTCTGTCTTCAATGAATAAAAAAATAATATGATGGCTAGTAAAATCACTCTAAAGAAGTTTTCAGATTTTAAGATTAAAATATTACTAATTAAGGATCCTAAGGTCCGAAAACAATAATAGAAAATAATTCATGTATAAACTTGCAAATTTTAAATTTTAAACAATTGATCATTAAATATGACAGCTTTATCAAATTGTTCACCTTTCCAGCCATCCGGGTTTCTGAAGATGATGACTTTGCATCCATTGGTGGCTAATGGATATTAACCAGACAGTCACTAGGTATAACGTAACCAGCCAAATGCTGACGATCAAAGAGAATATGTAGAAGCTTCTGTTGGTCAAAGCTACTCGGGACAATTCAACGCTATCTGTATAGAAATCTGAACTACAATGCATATGTGTCAACTGAACTTCTGGAGATTTTATTGAGGAAAACTTGCCCATGTTTATATATGGTGAAAAAAATAGGAAGATTTCAAGTAGCATTTCATTTATAAAATCTCAAGCGGTCACAGACAAGATAAAATCTACAACCTCCTTCCTCAGTTATGAGTTCCTCAGGCATGTGCCCACTCACTAGGCTACTGGTAGATGAAATAGGAAATGGATTCTATTATCAAATAGGGAAATTGGTGTCTATGCTTTTTTATGAGAGAAAAAGATGTGAAAATTTGTCGCTATCCATTTTCTTTTGTATCTGTATCTGGATAAAGAAAAGGTTAATCTTCTTTGATACCAATGGAATTTTCCGTCAAAGTATCCTGTATAAACAATTCCTTTTGAATGAAGTGGGGTTAAAAATATCAATTCTTTTTTAAACGGAAATACAAAAGAAATGCATCCTAAATGCATGCATCGAAAGCATCATTCTAAATGTCTATAAAAAAACTTCTGCGTCTAATATTTTTTCTTTGCGATAAAACAATTTCCTTTCTTGTCTTTCTTACTTCCCTAAAATAAAAAAAAGAATGTTCTTACATACTAATAATTATTACAGAAGAACAGTTTAATTTTATATTAATTCTTCTTTTAGGATAAAACATAATTTTTAATGATCAAACGTAATTAAAAGAGAATAAATATCTGACTTTCTTAATCAACAATGCTGATATGAATATGGGAACCGAATTTTTTCAAAAGTCACGATTCAAAAATATCACATCAACTGTCTACCATTAAAATTCCTACATATAATAATGTTCTCTTGTAACAAAATTATTGTCTATCGTACTAATGGTATATTACATGAGAACATCATAATTTCATTTTGGTACTACTTTCAAAACAAAAATGAATTTTTTAATGACCATAAAATACATAAAACAGAATAAAATTCTGCCTTTATTAGCTAATGGTCTCGCAAGAGTAACTGAAACTAAGGTTTTTGGAAATAAACATCTCTTGCAATACTAATCACGAACGTAACGAAGTCTCTTGAGTATATTCACTTGAGGAATCTTTTGAAGTAAATTTTTTTGATATTAAAGAAATGGTTGAATATAACACACATCCAAAATAATTTATACGTGTAGGCATATTTTTTAATAAATAGTTTTATTGTGATATGCCTTCTATTGGAGTTTGTAACCTTTCTGAAATGTTACTGCAGTTTGATCTTTAAAAAAATGCTTGTGAGATTACAATTTCAGAATATCAAAAGAAGAATATTTCTCTTTGTCGATGAAAAGTTTATTGGAGAGAACATCTAGACAATCTGAAGATTTAAAAAAAAATAGCTTTAGTTATTTTAAACTTAAAGAAATATTAAAATAGACTTTTAGTGGCCTTTCTCTACCAGAGAAGAAAAACGAAACCATTATATCATTTCAAGGATCCTATTTTAATTTCCTGAATTAAACAAGAGAATGAAACAAAAACTGAGTTGTTGGTCATCATTAATGAATATGGAATATTTCATTATGCATCTGAAACAAATCTACATTTACTTCAGATATCACATATGAAAAATAACTTTCATATCCGTTATTGACTGAAACATTTCTTTTCCTGCTCTAAAAATGGCAAATTTAGAATGGAGGCATTGCTTGTTAAATGGCTTTTGGCTTACTAAAGAAGAAAAACCAAACCATTATATTGTTGATTATCAGGCCATCTATTTTAAATTTCCAAGTTTAAATATATAAATATATAAATGGAATTTTCCCCAACCGATGATAAATATGGATTTTTTTTTACATCTGAATACAACACATGTACTAGTTCATATTCATTTAAGAGCAAAAACGACTCCGTTTATTTTTTATTGAAAAATTGTTTTATCTGTGATCGGTTCAAAACGACCGGTTTTCTTCTTTCCCTTGTAAAAGTTTAAAATAATTGAGAGAACTGGTATTGTGTATTAAGTGATGATATATTAAAATAAAGGATTTAGTTTTGGTACCCTAAATTAAAATATTTTCACAATTAATTTATTGATCTTTTTCATTATAAATTTTAATCTTGACCGGTGATCCATGTCCCAATGGGTTCAGTTAATCTTGTCATGACCATAATTGAAAGAGTATAAAGAGTTGTTTAATTGTCACAATGAACTTCTCGTGCTTAATTTAGTATGTGAGATAGAACTTTTAACCAATGTTTTCTAATAATAACCCGAGGGATGCGTCTTCCAAAAACTTTCCTCTTTACTCTCTAATAAAGATGTTATTTCAGAGAATAGCCTGCATGGCACTCGCGTACAGTACTTAAGAATTATTAGCCTTTAGCTTAAGTTTAACATCTTTACTGAATCTATTGGTGAGATCTTTGGTGATTAGGCCCAAACCCTCAATGGTTTTCATCTATTTTTCGGGAAATATTAATATTCAAATGTAATTTTTACTGTACTTTCAAATTTAAAAAAAGCATGTTTTTCATTTATTAAAAAATTGTTTTCATATTTTTTCTCTACATTTAATAAATTTAGAACAAATTTTAAATGTATGTTACAATGATATTTTTCATTGCTCCTGTCATAGGATTTATTTTTCCCCGTGTTACGGGGACATAAAATACATTTTTCATATGCAGAGTACCGCTGTTATGTAATTAAGAATTTGTTTAAATCAAATACAAATAGACGAACCGAATCCAAAACATTACCATACTACATTATTTTGAAATAGAACTCGAACCTGCAATCTCTAATGAAATTATTATGCGATCCTCAGATTCCGAAACCGATTCTCAATCATAAGATAACTGCACCAATTCATATGAAGGCATAATGACTAGATGATTAATCTGTTATTTATAGCCGGATGATATTAGATCACCACATAAATACAACGAAAATCCGTATTTATAGGTGCATTATGTATTCTAATCTGTTGCTAAGGAATAAAAGTCGTTAAGGCAATATAATGTCCAAGATTAGAGAATCGAACAGTATTTTACAATTTTGTTTTCATTTGATCATAAGAGGTCCAAGGGAACAAACCTTCGTATAGCTTCGAATTCAGACACTAATCTTACACATGTTGTGTCTTAATAATCATATTTTGTTTTGTCAGTCTTAATATGTTTTTCGTTTACAGACATCTCCCTATAATCTACAGTAGATAGATCATTAGAATTAGTTAAATGAAATAAAAACATTGTTTCTAAAACAATTAAGAATAAAGTAAATAGTTTCTCATCATTTAAAATTTTTTTGTAAAGAAAAATATATGCAGATAGTTATCTACAACTTATATATGAAGAGCGAAGAAAAAATTAAAGTCGTACTATTAATATGCAAAGACATGCATTAAAGACATGCTTGGATTTGCTTAAATTCGTTCGATAATGTATGTCTTGTATAACGCAGATTTCTAGAGAATGAAATGCCCCTTACTTATTCACAGCATAATGAATTTAGTGTAGAAAAATATATGGAATATATTATTTTATTTGGAAGGCTGAATCAATCTCATCAATATAAGTTTTAATTGGTTGAAATTTATTTAACAGAAATTAGTCAAAAAGACGAATATTGAAAGCAGTTACCAATTCGAATTTCAACTCTGTGACAACGGCTGTCAATAAGATTTTCTATGGAAAATTTCATTCATTCTTTATTCTTTGCATTTGCTTTCAATAATTATATTCTCTTTTTCATATTAAATTTCTTTGCCAATTTAGAAGTCTGATGCATTTACCTTTAGTATTTTTTTCTTATTTTTCTGCTTCTTAACCGCTTAACTGTTTTAACCGAATACCATACACGCATCGATTTATCGAATTTTTATAACCATTCATAACGATTATAATTCAATATTAAAATTACTTCCAATGTATAGAAAAGTCAAATATTCAATGGATTTCCATTTGAGTCAAAATAAGAAAATATTCCCAAAATAGAAGGTGTCATCTTATTAGATAGTACAGAAAATAAAATAGTTAAGAGATTAAGTCAACAATAAAATGTAATGTTTGTTGATAAAATAGTCGAAAAAAATTAAAGAATACTCTTCACAATTTATAACACTTGTTTGTTTGTTTCTTATGGCACTTGCCACTGACAAGCCCGCTGTTACGAAGACAGCGATTTAAGCCTGAGGGGGAACGTCTCTTATTTTTTATAGCAGCGCCAACTAGGGCCAAGAGTACGACTTTGCCACTCACGCATCATTCATTCGCTTGCACAACCCCTTTTTACAGGAGGGCACATTCACACATCTCACAGATAGAACAACAGAAGAACAACCATGCCCAAACCGGGACGCCCAGATCACGGGGAAGACGCGCTACCCCTATGCCAGGACGCCGGCATTTATAACACTAGAAGTGAGTAGAAATGCGTTATATTTCTGAGTTAATTTCACAAGGGCGTATAATTCTTCTCTTCCATTTTAAAATAACAGAAATTAATATATTTCCTACGACAAAAGAGTTTACTTATCTTTCGAATTTCAGAATGGGAGGGGTTGAGATACTTTAAAAATGGGGATGCGAAGCAGGGGTGGCTAGTTTTTGTCTCCCAAATGGGGATAGAATTGGTGTGGAGATTGCTCCCTCTACCGATGACAAGATATGCCTCCTACTGGATAGGTTGTATCGTGACCGATGGTAGCCTTTAGGACTGAATCATAAATCCCGGCAATACTGCAGAGGCTTTCCGGTCTTTCAGATTTTCTGTGTGCTTTAAGACTGGTCGGAATCGCCGTTTGCGATTACCTTGTTGATGTGATCTTTTGACTTCACAGAAAATATGTGCAGTTTGGGAGTGAACAAAGCCAATACAACTAATTAAATGAATGGACAGTCATAAAAAAGGAATTCATAGAATTTTCAGTTATTTAGGAAAGTTATTATTAAGTACAGGAAAATAGGCGTTGTCATGTCATATGTTATATTTTTCGATAGCATATAATTTCATTTAAAAATTAATTTGAAATATTTTAAAATTAAAAATAAAATGAAAAAGTAAAGAATTGTCAATTATACCTTCATTTTACCTTTTCAGAAAATACTGGTAAGATATATCTATATAAAAATTCTCATCAAAATGAAAATTGTAACGAAAATATGGACTAAAAAACAAGCAGAAAAATTTCCTTTCATTTAAAAATTAATATTCACATGAATGCTCTTTTCTAATGCAATGAAAACTTTTCGAGGTTTCCTCATAAAATGTAATAAAAGATTCATATTATGTGATATAAATTTAATATTTTCATGTTAGTTACATTAAAAAAATAATGTTATATTAAAGCAAGTGATTGCAATAAACGCACTTGTTTTGCACATAGTTTTAAAAATATTATTTTGTATCAAAAAATAAGAATACATAAACACAATTAAAGTTATTAAATATTCAATTTTTCATGAAGCACTTTCATGAAGAGATCACAATCGAAATAAATTATATAGCATTAATAACATTTTTGTAGCAGTATAACAGTGCATTCATTATGTATTCTTACATATAATATTCGTTATATATTCTCATATATAATATTTGTTATAAATTCTTATATATAATATTCGTTATAAATTCTTATATATAACATTCGTTATATATTCTTATATATAATTTTCATTATATATTCAGAATAATACATACAATAGCATAATAATTCAAAATGGCGTACATTTCTCTGACATATATATATATATATATATATATATATATATATATTCCAATTTAAATGCATACTATGACTAGCATAAATTCGTTCGTGATACATATCCTATACAACAGAATTTCCTATACTGTAAAATATATATTTCCCTGCAACGGGAGTCTACTGCATTGTATTTACCAACAACTTCACTTACTTAATAAAAAAAAAGTTTGGAAGTGTGCATTCTTACCTTTACTATTGTTTGCGTGGCAAAAAAGAAATAAAACCAATTTTTCTTCAACGTATTATTTTCTAGAAATCTCTGAGAATGTCTCCCCAATATCTTTAAGCAACATTCTATCGAAATTTACCATACTTCAAACCAATCCAATTCTTTATACAAATAAGAAATACCAATCTCATCCTCCACTATAAAAAAAAAGCGAAAGAAACAGCAAAATCCCACCTACCTTACTCTGTAATAACTAGTAAACAAGGAGATACAATTGCTTCCGAGCATCGTCAAAGTCGTATAACAACAAGCCGATATAGATATTACCCCAGAGCCAGGTTAAAACAAACAACCCAACAATCCCCCGAAGAATTCAAGGCCCGCCTCTTTATTTATATTTATACCTGAGGTATACGCATTTATACACATAGATATACCACAACTTGTCCGTTCATTGGGGACTATGCGGATAGAATGAAAATATAATAAGCTGGCATTGCTGGAGGATTATAAAGTTTATATCGCAGTTCGAGGCTACCGTCTTGTTTGTTTTTGCTGGCGGGAAAAGTTGAAATATGGTCTCTTTCTTCTTCGGTGGACGCGGAAAGAATACTTTTATAGTGTTAAGGGAAAATGTTTTTGCTTCTTTGCGGTCTTAGAGAAGAGAAAGATGCTGGTGGAAAATATAGATACTTGTAGCAAGGATGGGGTAAAGGAATGGCATAATCATGTCTGGCCCGCTCTGGTGGTGGTTTAAGTTATAAATGGCACGTCGTTGGTGTTAGAAAAACTTGTGAAAATCGTATTGAAGGTGGTATTTTTCCACTAGCGTTAGATAAATTGTTTTCTTTGCCTTTGAGAATTGCAGTTCTTCTTTTGTTTATTAGATGTTAGTTTGAAGAGTGGAAGACGATAGGATATGTTGGAGAGTAATTTGTAACAATTGTCAAGTTTTGCACTGGATATGTAAAACGTTAAGATTGTTTGCAAAACAAGGTATTTTTCTTGTTGGGATTAGCCTTTCTCGGAAATTCTCCTAAATATTCTTGGAGGAAAATAAAATTTAAATCTATTTTCTTGTCAGTTCTGAATAGGGATGAAGAAATTCTCTGAGATATAAATGTTTTTGGAATATTCAAACAACTTTATATTCTATTTTCTTTTATTAATTTATATTTCATAAAAGTTAATTACATTACTTTGAATCGAAATTAAATCCAAAACAATTCATGAAAATCAAGTATACAAATTAAAAAGGTTCAATTGATCTAAATGAAGCTATAGACATGTTCTGATTATCAAAATAGAATCTATTATTAACAATTCCTTCAAAGTGGTGTAATTCAATTGAAGGGTTATCAGAGCGTTTACTTTTGGTTTTAAAATTGTCAATATAGTCCATTTTTTTCTAGAAATATGTTCTTCTTCATTTTGCACTGTTGAAATTCACCATGAATTCATTAACAATATTATAAAAGGTCGAAGGAATTAGATTATTTTTGTCGCTATATCTTTTAATCTTATAATATAGGCTACATATTTTTAAAGCACAAAAAGGACATGTTGTTGCAGCATTATAACAACCACATGTGCAATTGTTGCACTTGTTGTTGTTATATGTTGCAACATAGTTAATCTAATAGCTACAGCTAGGTGTTTGAAATATCAAAAATAATTGTTGACCGATAATTAAGAAGAAAAAAAACTGTTATAAGGCCGAAGAGAATTGTAAAATTTAAAAATAAATTCTACAATTTACTTTGCTAAATACTTAAATTACTGCTAAAATTTTTCTTTGTTAAATTTCTGCACATTTTTAAAATAATTTCTTTTATTTAATAACAATCTCTATAAAGCTCAAAATAATTCAATGCAGGGGTGAGCATTAAATTGATCGCAGTGGACCGATGGACCGTCAAAACATTTTACAGTGACCGTCTTTATTAAGACTAAAGACGCACATATTTAAAAAAGAACCTATTTATAGAGGGCAGACGAAAAATTTCAAAAATATTTCTATCGAGTTATTTAAAAATAAATGTATATTAAACAAAAAGAAATGAAGAAATAATAAAGCTTCACTCCTATTTCGAGGGACATTTTCAAGAATTTACTAGATTAGAATCAATTGTTACATTCATGTGTTACCCATTTGGATATGTTGATGTGGACGAAATAAATGAAAATATAAATTATATATTTTCTTTGTCACTTGAGTAAAATGTAGTTTTTCTCTTTGAAAATGGCATAATTTTAAGAGCACGTAGTTCAGAATCTCAGAATAACTTTTGAAATCTAATGGATGATGTATCTTAATTAAAAAAATTCTATATTATTTATTGTTCTTTGGTTCAACCTACTTATGAAAATCTGAATTTTCAACAATGAATATAATTGTGACAACATATAATTCCCGTCTCACAGACGACCACTTAGAATCCTGTGCAAGATTAGCAGTTAATAATTATATACCAAGTTATTCAAAATTGCTGGACAGTACGCAGACTAAGTATTCTACTAACTATAACTACTATAACTAACTTTAGATGAAAATGATTTATTTTTTACTGTATTCTGAATTGTTTGATATTAAATGTGTAATTTGATACTAATATTATGTTTGCAGTAGTGTAGGTAAGTACATATTCCGTATTTATTATTATGTCATAATAAAATAAATATTGTAGACCGTTTTTTCTAGCTCACCAAACCTAAGACAATGGGTGGACCGCAACACCTTGAAAAAATGAGAAGTAGCCCGTACCCTGGAAAAGTCGGCCCACCTCTGATTTAGTGTTTCGTTTTCAATATATCTAACGCATTGCCATACTTTTTTCTCGAACTTAAATTGTTGCAACTCAAATTGATTCACAGCAGTAACTTCCACAATGGTTTTCTTTCTATAATTAAGCAATTACAGAGGCGGGGTACGACAGTTGGTTGGACTTTAGACCTCAGAACGCTCTGAAACAGGAACTGCAAGTTGTTAGGTTACGCCCAGGACTCATTACACGGAAGAATAATAACAAATAAATTATTCCTTTCTGAAATGCGAAGTATATTCCGCTATGGGTGGGCTGACTTTTCAATTTCTGAATGTAAAACAAGAATGCTTTCGTTACTTTAATTTTCCATGTTTCCATATTGAATCAAATTAAATATTCATTCTCAAAAGTTGATGTCATAACTTCTATTTGAACTATTTTTTTTTTCTTGACAAGAATACGGTTACTGGAAATCAAGTATTATATTAGTTTTCGTTTTCAAGAGCCAAATTTGTTCGATTTTTTTTGTAGATATTCCGCTTTTGTACGGGAAGTTTAAAAAGAAAACATCTTTAAAGAAAAAGGAACTTTCTCTGTTCATATATCTCTGAGCCTTCTCTTAACCCCCTCCCCCCTCCACCGAAATGATGTTTGGAGTAAAATCTATTTCTGAAAATTATAGTTAAAATTGCATTTTTATTAAGAAAGATGCAATTTGGCGCACTTTTCCGTTAAGATGGCACAAGCGCCAGCATGCCAAGGTCTATATTATGTTTGCCTTTGGATGGGACCTTTGTTTTCGTTTTATATAGCATTACCCCCTGATTTTTGACTTCAACATAATGTTTGGAAACGATTTGAGCGCTTACCTCTGAACAACGCTAATTCATTAATCTGCGGCTAAAGCTTGGCTACTATTTATACTGTTTGTTTTGCTAGCTGTCGTTAAGTGTTAACAAAATAGTTTTTGTCAATCTTCAAATTATTATTGAATATGCACGCCATCTGTATATTTTTTTGCTCAAATTTGAACATATTAAAGAATGAAATGAATTATATGAATGGAATTTTACATATGTTTAATTTTATGACCCGAATCATAGATGTTGCTAAATTTTGAATCGAATTAATAATCTAGTTAACCATCCTTTTATAATATGTGAACAAGATCACTCAGATCAACAAACATGCTAGAGGTTGAATTTTAATACAGTAAAAATTTTAGTAATCTTTAGAATAAAATTGCCGATGAGGTTCAACGTTCATTTAAGTCATATCACTGACACTCCGACTAGCCCGAAGGCACACGGATAATGATACTGAATGACCAGATTGCCGCAACAGCAACACTGGCGGGAACTGTGGCTGAGTCCTAAGGGCCATCACCGGCCACGGTGCAACCCTTTCCGAAGGAAGTACGTCCCGTCATTGATAGGAGGAGTCAGATCCCCCACATTTTTGTGTACCCTCCAGGGTGGAGAGATCCAACAACCCCATAGCTGATGAAGCATCTCGTCATCATTTCGAGGTGCCCCCCCCATGAGGATTCAACGTTTAATTAAATCTGTTAAATGAGGAATGCATTATTTCAAATATTTAATGAAATAATGCATGATTCGTATTAAAATAATGCAATATTCTCCAAGCTCAATTTGTAACTAAATAAGTCGCCTTTGGTGACCAGCAGATTCGTCAAGATTAATAATTACTAAAAACTTCTATTTTCCATTTCATTGTTCATACGAAACGAAAAGTTTATCTTTGTGGTATTTTTACCATGTATTTTGAATCCCTCGCGTTTGGTGAATTATTAAATGAAAAATTATCAGGTGCTAATTTAAACAATGAAGAAGAGGGATGAACAGAAATTATCTAGCTTTCCTTGAATCTGAACAATGTAAATTTCCAATTAAAAACAATCGAATTAATTTTATTTTTCAAAACATAAATATATTCATTAAATTTAACTTATTTCATAAATGTATTTAATAATCATAGACAACTAGAAGAGCAGATGACAATATTATTTTTAATTAAATGCTTACCTGTATATATATAAATCTTTAAAAAAAATTAATATATATTTAATGCTTTATATAGGAAATCATGGCAAAATTTCTAACTTTTATAATACAAAGCAATTAAAAAAATTAATAATTACTTTCAGTACTAGATATTATAAATTAGTACTATTTCAAAAATGTAACTTTTAAGTTAATTTGTATTAGTAGCCTTAAATTCGTAATATCTAAAGTAGTTTATTAAAATTATTTATTTATTTTAAGTCTTTTTATTTATATTTGATTTTATATCAATGTACAAAATGTTATACGAAGCTTTATAATGTCTTGTTATTATATTGATGATGATGTCCGCGTTACCATGGAAAGGGGGTGCAGTAGCTTCTGAGGGTAGAGCCCCTTGAGCACCCGAGGACAGAAGTCTGACTTCTAGCTCATATAAAGATGACACACACACCTTCGCTTGCACAACCAATTTTTACAGGGGGGGGGGGACATTCACACACCTCACAGATAAAACACAGATGAAGAACAACCATGCCCGAACCGTGATTCGAACCCGGGACGCCCAGATCACGGGGAAGATGCGCTACCCCCATGCCAGGACGTCGGCTGTTATTATATTTAATGTCATAAATAAGATAAATATTTAATGTAATTAAATGAAAATTAATTACAGCATTTTGTTAAACATTAATACTTATTACTTCCTATGTGCAGTATTCCTTGCATGTTTATAAAAGTAATTGAACAAACTTTCATCATATCTGCATAAAAGTACGTTGTTTGATGTGATTAATAGGAATGCCTGATATACTTGCTAACCAAACTTTTGTAGTATATCCGTAAATGAACCACTTATTTGAAATCCGCTGTGAAAATGGAATAAATGAATGTATTCTAGCTTAGTACTTACCTGCAAATTCTACGCTGTTGTAGGCTGCGTGTCTTGAAATCAATGTTTGGTCGCGCACGTAGCCCACATATAATTGAATAACATGGGTTGATGGAAAATCGTAAGCCAAACTTCCGTTCCCTGACAGCTTTACAGAACTAACGAATGGCTGCCCCAACATTAATAACCTAGAACTCTTTGATTACCGATATATAAATATTCATTGCATGTAGTGGGTATTTCCAGTAAACATTGTTTCATAAATCTACAGGAAACACATGCCAAACTTATCATCTAGATCTAGCATAATCTGTCATCAAATATCGGTAGAACATTAAATGAAAAACTACAGAATGTTTCTCATATTTTCATACTTTCTGTATTATTTGGTAAGAAAATATAGTTAATGTAGAATAAACACCATAAATTATAATATAATAAACCAGTATACGTTAAGTTAATTATTTGATACTGTTACAAAATCATGAAAACAATTGAAACCATCCGTATTTAATAGTTATAAGTAAGAGATAAATCTTCCTGAAGATGTATTTAATCAACGTTAAAATTATCTGCTGTCATTTGAGATTTCTCTTTAATTTCTTTTAATTATATTGAAAGTGTGTTATATAAAACTATTCAAAAATGTTTTAAAAAGATTTGTTAACTTTATAAACAACAGTTTTTTTAAATTATAATTATAACTGAATTTTTTTTTTTTATCTTGAAATATATTGTGTCTCAAAACAACTACCTGACGGCATCTGTCGTGTGAAATTAAGATTTATTTTATTAAATAATTATTGGATAGTAAAGTTCTGAAATATTGGGTATATTAACCCGACTCCGTTCTTTTTTAAGTTAAAAAAAAGACACATGTTTGTCATAAAAATTAAAGATCGATTTATTAAAAATATTTTCCCTCAAAAATTATAATATTTGTCCATCTTTCGGGCAGCAAATGAATGTGGGAACAAAAATGTCTGATTGTTTTAATGCAATGAAATTTCAAGCCATTTATTGATATATGAATGGAAATTGACCTTTTTCAAGAATGGTAATTCTGCATGGAATAAAGCAAATGGTAGTATGAGGTAGCAAATCTGGTGAATACTGTGAGTGAAGAAAGCAACACATCCTAGCGAAGCGATTCTAAAGTTTCATTCACTGCGTCAACATGTTGAGCTTTGTTGCCTTGAAAAATAATCTTGTTTTATCTTTCGCCATATTTCTGAACATTTTATGTTCAATACTTCGTTAAAATTGATCACCTTTGCTTGTATTATCCACCAGAGATGCTTTATTCATGTAATGTTACCAAATCCGCATATTAGATTTTTTCGATGGTTTACGATGTTCGTTTCATGTGCAATAAAATCATCATTTTTAAATCGCCAAATCCATTCTTTGAAAATTATATTCAGTGGGGAATGTTTCATGTTCACTATAAATGTCATAATAAACAAGCAATCAATGTATTTACTGCTGCAGATTTATTTGAAATGAACTAATGTTAAAAATTTCTCGCAATTGAGATTTGTTTGTTATGAAACTCGACATCTATTCCAAAATAAAAGTCTTTTTATAAATATTAGCCAGAAGTAAGACAAAAATTTTTGAAAAGTTTTATCAAATTTTAAATGATATCTTTGCAGGTTAAAGCCATCTATTAAAATTGTAAGAAATCACATTTATATTTACAGTTGTATAGAATTTTACAGCTAAAAATTTCTAATATAGGTTTAAATTAATAAAAATTAGAGGTAATACCTTGTTTTTACTTATCAAAAATAAATAATATTATCGAAAATAAATAATTTCGTTGTTAAATAAATTTTTATATTTTATTTAGTTACTTAAGTTTATGTTATGAAATGAATATAAGTCTATATTTAATGGAAAAACATTCAAAAATATACATGCGAACTCCTTAATTTTCTAGTTTAAATATATAAAAAAGAAACCGCACTAATGAGATTTGTTTCTAATTTCGTTCCAACATCGAATGCAATTCTAAAAAAAAAATCGCTAAAAAGCCTGATTGAAAAAAAAGAAGAAAATTATAATTATGAGTGAATAAAGAAATAAGTTCCTTTTCATAGATTTAATTATAAAACTAGAATAAAACTCCACCGCTAATATTAGATTCTAAAAAAAGAAACGAATAAAACTCATCATATCCGTTTCCAATTAGTTAATTTTGGAAATAGGAAGACAGGGAGAATAGTTCGCGAATTAAAAATAATTTTTATTGTGAACGGGAAGTAAAGTGTAATTACAATACGTTTCTTCCAAATGGAGTCATGTAAGAAGGGGTTTGTCGTTCTTCTATTTCTAATGAAATATCACTTTCGAAACCGCAAATACCTTCGTTTAAAAATAAATTTTTACTCTAGTTGGATCAAAATATAATTCTCATTTAATTAATTCACTTTAAATCTGGTTTCATGTATATATTTATTAGTTTTTACTATCGTATTAATTAGGATCTTAGAAAATAAATTTTATTTTATCAAATATAAATATACAGCTTCGTTTTAATAAATATAATTTTTTCTATATAAATCGGAATTAGTTTTATTTAAAAATAGAATATTTGTTGAACATTTTAACTGTCTTACCTATTTTTTGTTTCATTTTCTGTTCTAATCTTATAGAATTATTCTTTAAATTATTTGATCCAAAATTTCTCAACTGTAGGAGGTTTTGTAGACGTTTTCAAGACGCCATAAGAAATCCAACAAATTATTTCTCCAAAATAATCAATGATTTTTGAGTAGGCCAGATATATATACGAAACACTTTCAGGATACAATAAAATGGTTTGAACAAATTTGAACAATTATAATAATTAGCGGGATTGATGCGTCCCTTTTTGACTTTTATAGTGCACATTTTTCCTTTCATTTCCTTTAGTTAGAAGCCACGCGTTGAAGAATATATATTTATCGGCAGCAGATACATGCGATTCTGGTAATTACAAAAACTTTAAAAAAATTAGCAATTATAATAATTAGCGGAATTGATGTGTGTCTCCGTTTTTTACTCATACAATACACATTCTTTGTTTCCTGTCGTTAGAAGTCACTCTTTGATAAAATATATATCGACACCAAACATCCTAATACTAGGTATATACAATTCAGATAATTACAATAACATTTTAGATTTCAATTATTGTAATAAATAGCGAAATGATGTTAATATTCATTTTTACTTTTATAAGACCCATTTTTCATTTCCTTTCGTTAGAAATTCTTTAAAAAAAAGAAGATATATCGACAATAGATATTGCAAATCAGAAAATTGCAATAACGTCTTAAATTTGAATAATTAGTATAATAATTAGCGGGATTGATGTGCCTCTTCGTTTCCATTTTTATAATACACATTTTTCATTTCTTTTCGTTAGAAGATATTTATTGAAAAAATCATATATCGATACTTGATATATGCAATTCAGATAATTACAATAACGTTTTAAATTTTAATTATAATAATTAGCGGAATTGATGTGTATCTTTGCTTTTTCTTTTATAATACATATTTTTTTGTTTCTTTTCAATTGAAGACTTTCGTAGAAAAAATGATATATCGACACTACATGTATGCAGTTCAAGTAATTGCAATAATATTTATGAGTGGCTTGAACATCATGTTCTGGTTTGAACTCGCTTACACTTTCTAAACTGACGATTTTATATTGCTATTAAAATATTTCAGAAATTAAAATCTATGTTCAGATATCTTTTTGCTAATAAATTTTACATCAATTTTGATTGACTAAAATACATTACTTCCTTTTGCCATCTATTTCTTTTCATTATTCAATCTGAAAATTGAATTTTACATATTCTGTTGTAGTTCTGCTATATAATTAGTTCTTGTGCAGAAATATAATTCAAAATAAACTCGAATTTGTTTTTCTCAGAATAAGTATATATGCAGCTCTTAAAAAATTTACATATTAGCTCTAGAAATTCAATAAAAGAAGAAAAGTATTTTTTACAAACTAAAAATAATCCAAATTCCTCATCGGAGAAAAACTGTAAAATGGAGGTTGAAAAACAGAATCCAATCATATCCTATTTGCCTCACAATTTTTAAAATCAAGTTTTAAAGTAGTATTTAGTTATGATTACTTCTTTTTAATTATTTAGCTCAAAGTATTCAAATGTTTTTAGTTAGAAATCGTTTATATGTTTTTCATTTATACGTCGTTTCATCACATATCCTATTTACTCGCTCGCAACTATTGTAATGCTAAATTACTACATTTATACGGCGCAGAGCTCCAGTTATACGTCGTTTTCTCCTTTCATAAAATGTTCAGATTATTTGTCTATATAATTATTACACTTTTTCTACAGCGATGCAGTTTTTGTTGTCATATCAATATCATGATTCCGGAAATTTGTTCATTGGTATGTTAATTGAAAATTAAATTGTTCATTGTGCAAATAACAATGAAGAAATTATTCCAACATTTTTTTATAAACACAATAGGACTTATTTTGTTTATCAAAATATTAGAAAAACATTAGTTATTTTAATTATATTCTTAAAACTTAATTCGATTCATAGTTATATGTATAATATTGATTATACTGGCGTGATAATCCACGCCAGACGACAATTAGACATATATTTTAATTAAACTTATTTGCATAGAAAGAAGTTGTAAAAAAAGAAATATGTTCTTAGAACTCTAGATCTGCCATAAATACATGATTTCTTCCCATTTTTATTATAAATGTTTTTAGAATTTAACTATTCGTTTCAATACTAGTATAATTAATAATATGTTAACAATATCTAAAAAAACAACGCTAAAATTAATATTTTAAAATAAATTTGTGTTAAAACATTAAATTTCTAATAGTCAAAGTTGTTTATTAAAATCTAAGTTATATGCTGTTTTACGAATTTGAAAGATATATATATATATATATATATATATATATATATATATATATTTACAAGAAGGAGCGGACAAAATACGTCCGCTCACAGCATCAGATTAGTCAAGAAGTGGAGTAAAAAAAAAGAGAAACAAATTATCCCTGTCTTATATACTGTGATGTTTTAATAGAGATTTCCGTGGCATGTCAATCAAAAAGCAAGAGAAACACAGGGATCTTTTAGAAGAATTTGTAAAGTCAGCGGTATTTTGTCCCTTTACGCAGAGCGTGTGAAAGTGTCGGCGTTTAGCCGATTCAGAAATTTTATAAAGCTTCTCTTGAATTAATTAAGTAGAGAAAGTGGAATTGGATCAGGAAGTAAGAAAGTGAAATTACTATGGGCTAAATTAAGATAAAACTTTGGAAATTAATTTGGATTAAATTAAAAGCTTTAAAATATCATTATATATATATATATATATATATATATATATATATATATATATATATATATATTCTTTGCATCTTCATAATATATATATATATATATATATATATATATATATATATATATATATATATATATATATATATATATATATATATATATATATATATATATATATATATATATATATATATATTATGAAGATGCAAAGAATAACACGTCATAAAGTAACACTATATCAAGTTTACTAACTTTAAGCAACTCATAACATGCATGCGAACAATTGACTCCACTGCTTGTGGAACTCTGAATTTATATATTTACAGAATAAACTAGAATAATAAAAAAGAAAGTCCTGGAAACTTCTAAAACATTAACAAATTAATAATGAGAAATTCAATATATATATACATACTATGATGTTTTTCCTGTTCCTTTTTTGGTTTTAGTTTGAATAAGAAATAATTTTTAGTTGCGATCCCGAAACTATTTCGTTTCGTTTTCGTATATATATATTATATCCAGGATTTTCACTAATATTAATAGTTAATACTGAATATTGCTGGCCAAAACTATTCCTTGTATATTTGTTATAACAACAGAATACACTTCCTGCTCCATTCTATTAAATAATTTTCTACATACTTGTAGAATGTTTGACTAAAGGAATATGAATATCCGATACATTTGACAACAGAACTTTTGTAACATGTATTTGTAGCGAATAACCCGCTTTCACTAAATAATATGCGAAAATTGAATAAATAAATAAACCAGCAACGCTGTTTTCTAACAGATTCTACATTCCTGCAGGATCATGTTTAGTTTCGTGTTGAAATCAATGTTTGTTGGCATGCACCGACAACATATAATTGAATAAAGTAAGTGGATTGAAAATCATACACCAAACTTCTGATCTTTGACAATGTTACAAGACAAATAAATGACTGCCTTCAACAATAATAACTTGGAGCTCTTTGATTACTGATATATAAATATTCATCTCAAGTACGGGTATTTCTAGTAAACATGGTTCCATAAATCTGCAGGAAACTCACGCCGGACTTATCATCTAGTATAATCTATTATTATAAATAGGTGGAATATTTAATTAAAAAGTTACCTGAATATTTTCGGAAAATTTCATACACTTTCTTTTTCTGATATAATAGATAAGTTATCAAATGAAGCTTGATTTGTTGTAATATAAATTATTCAGTAACTCAACATTTGACACTATTAAGAAATCTTCGAAACAGTCAAAAACATCCGATTTAAATAATTTTAATATTCAAATTAAAAGTAAATAAATATTAAATTTAAAAGAAAAAATTAATTTAATGGTATAAAAAGGAAAGACAAGAAGAATCCGTCCTGAAGACTTTATCAAGCGTCACCCTCAGGCAAGGATTCAAAAAAGGGATTTTTTTTCTATGAGGGTTCTGATGTTGGTCTAAGTATTGACGTCTTGTGACCCGAAAATCCCAATAAATTGAAGTATTTGAAGACAAGAATTAATATTAATAAAGCAAACACAATAAATTACACAATAATAATAAGCAAACTATTATTTCAAAATTTAAATCTAAACAAGACCACATCAAAATTGAATCGACCCAACCACAGCAAGACCATTATTAAACTATAAAGCCAAAAAAAAACAACAACAATGAAATACAAAAGAAAAGAACATACCAGTCGAAAATAAAAACGATCGAAAAGATTTTATAAAGAAAATTATATTTATCGCAACAGGCAATTATATCAAATTAAATTCAACTTTCCTGCTCTTAAGGCTGAAAACGCCTACAATCTTTGGTAAAGTTGCCTCTTAATCAAATAAAATAAATTAAACAATATCAGCCATCTATTGAGTTCAAAAAGAGAAACACTAGAAAGCATATCTTCAGCTGTGAAAATATTAGAATAAAATAGACAAGCCTTCTCTTATTAAAACTTCTATATTACAATAATTTTTGGAAAAATCATTAACATATAAGTTTTTTATGAGGTTGTTTGTTGCTTCAATATAAGAAATTTTGATATTCCAAATTTTTATAATCCTGTTAAGTTGTATCAAAATCAAAGTTTTGAAAATTTTGGAATTTAAATTAGAGTGGTAATTACTAAATTTAGTTACTTTGAAATTAAATTCATCCCTTTTATCATAAATACCCATCAAATTTTTTCCATTAGAGATTACTATTTTCAAATCCAAATAGGTAAATTTGTGCTGAATTTCGTACGTTTCAGTTAAAGTTAATTCTTTTGGATAACAGTCAATAACAATGTTTTCTAGTTGTTATTGTTAACCACGAACGTTTTCCCCATAAGGTGTTTGACTTAGCAAATAAGATCTCTTTAATGTTAAAATAAGTATTTTCATTTTTATTTCTCTTCTTGTTTTGTATTAAACGGTTTTATGTCAAATTTAGGTTAAATCTATCAATGAGTGACTGATTGACGTTGGTATGCAGATAACAAATAACTGATTGCTAACTATTAGCCTGCCCATGCGAATGTTGGTATGATAACTGAAATGAGAAGATAGTGACTAATTTTGGTACAAAAATTGTTGATTTATTTCAAATTTTGGTCCCTTCCAATTGAAAATAGTATGCTCAAAACACCTTTCGATTCTCTTAACCAGGCTGCTTATCTAAGTACAAAACAGGGATATAATGAAAGTAGATAAGATATTCCAAGAAAGAACTATCCGTTTGTTTACATTTAAATAAATAAGTACTAAAATATTTCCAGAAGATATTGATTTAACAAATAAGATCTATTCGATGTTAAAATAAATCTTTTTTCCCCTTTTTATTTCTCTTCTTACTTTGTTTTGAATTATTCTATGTCAAATGTAGATTAAATTTGTCAATGTTTGACATTGGCGTTTATTTGCTGAGTATGATTGGCTATCTTTTAGTTTGTCTGCCCATGTAAAGGTTGGCATTATCGCTGAAATGGGAAAGCATTGGATAATTTTGACATCAAAATTGCTGAATGATCTCAAATTTTGGTCCCTTCAGATCAAAGTTCAAAACGTCTTTCAATTCTCTTTACCAGGCTGCTTATCTAAGTACAAAATGTGGATAATGCAGACAAGAACGCCTAAGAAAAAACATATCTGCTTGTTTAGATTCAAAGAAATAAATACTAAAATAAAATCACATGAATGAAAAAAAAATCATTAAAAACAGCAAGCAGACTTTTTCTTGTGTACAGCTGACCACCCCTCTACCATTGAACAAACCAGTATCGACAGGATTACAGAGAAAGCAATTTGGTCTAGAGATCTTTTTGATACATAATAATATTTTGAATAGTAAATGCCTAATAACAAATTGATTTTCAAAATATGAATTGGAATTTTGATTAAAAGTTTTCTTAAATATTACTATTTTTCCTCACTAAGTTCGAAGCGTACTTTATCATAAAAGTGATACCTGTAACATTTTAAAATTTGAAAAATAAGCTGTTTAATAGTAATAATTTAACTTCATTACAATTTTTTTTCTAAAAATTCATTAATTTTTTTTAAAAATACCTTCAATTTTATTATGCAGTAATTTTTTATTGTTTCAGTAACTGACTTTATACCTTGTATTGCTACTATATTAAATACATTTTAATGTAAATATTATTGTTGCTGTTGAACAGCAATTTTTTTAAAAAAAAATATGAAGATAGATAAATCAAATTTAAATTATTATTATGTGAGCATGTTTCGGACAAGGTATTCAAATATCTTTTATTTTTTATTGCTAATTTTGAGATTATTTATATTATAACACTTTATTATAAGAAAATTCAATTTTAAATTTAATTTAATGAAAGTAACTTTTATTGGTCAAATATTTGGAAACAAGTTACACTATAAATTAATTTTACTAATATAATAAGCATGTCATGTTTAATCATATGTGAATTTTCATACTATTGAAATTTTTGCCACAAAGCGAAAATAAATCTGTATTTCATACAAAATATTAAATATTCATACAAAATAAAATCCGATTAAATTTCTAGTTTAAATACGCAACACGACAACACTGATTGGATACGTTTTTATTTTAATTCCAGTATCGAATGTAATCCTAGAATTCAAAAAGAAAATGCAATAAACAAATCGCTAAGTGCCTTGATTGCAAAACAATCCCGAAAAAATTGCAATTATGAGAGAATAACATAAATAAGTTGATATTCTTAGATTTAATTAAGGAACAAGAACAAAATCTCACCGCTAATATTAGACTCCAAACGATAAAATAAATAAAATCTCATCTTCTTCATTTCCAATTAGTTAATTTTACAAATAAGAAAGGAAAAATAAATTACGCATTAAAATTATTTTTATTGTGAATAAGAAGAAATGTGTAATTACAATACGCTTTTCTCAAATAGGGACATGCAGGCAGTCAGGTGTTGTTATTCAACTGCAACTAAAACATTTTTTTTTTTGAATTCGCAAATGTTTCGTCTGGAATAAAATTTTTTAGTCTACATGGATCAAAATATAATCCTCATTTAATTAATTTATTTTTGATTTAGCTTCTTGCACAGTGATTATTAGTTTTACTACGAAATAAATAAATATCTATGAAATTTATTTTATCAAATCGAAGCATCAAATTTTATACTTTTTTCTTAAAAATCAAAACAGAGAGTCTATCTAAAGCAATTATAAAAAGCAAACAATTAGTTTAATTTCTGTTTATTTTGACAGTATTTCCTTATTATTTCTCCATATCATATTGAATGCTTAACCTTTGGTATACAAATATTTCTCGCTTATGGCGACTTCTTTATAGCACTATTTGAAAAATTCAAAAAATTTCTTTCGCAATATAACTAATAATTTTTTACATGCTCTACAAAATAATAAATTACACATTTTATAGTCAAATTAAAAATTATTTAACGCATTGTAATGAATGTAATAATTAACTGGATTTATGTATTTCTCTGTTCCTTGTTTTAGCTTTCTAGTATATTAAATATACAAAATTTTACAATTTAAAAAAAAAAAAAAAAAAAAAAAAGGGGGGGGGGGTATCGAATTTTTTTTGTCTCTGATTTGCTGACTCAAAAAGATAATTTTTTTTTCGAAATTGTGTCTGTCTGTCTATGAAAATCATATCATAAAAACATTTTCAGATTGAGGGATGAAAGTCGGTATTCTACCTTTACAAGGAATTTATAATATCTATCTAAATTGAAACGAAAAGCATTGTGTGAAAATCGGTCTATATCTACGAGTACATACAAGCACATTCGCAAAAAAAACATAAAGAGCTAGCTGGATGAAATTTCGTACACAGATTTAGTTTCTAATGTGTAGATTCATATCAAATTATAACCAAATCTGAGTTGAGATTGACCGTATTTTGATCTGCATGTAAATAAACGCGAATAATTAAAAAATGCGTTCAAAATACAATATCGGTTTTCTTCATTATAATAAGAAACATAAGACTTTCATATGTAAAACCTTAAAAATAAAAATCTGAGCACATATGGAATTCATGAACTTACCCAGATTCATAATTTTATACCGAGCGAAGAAGGCGAAGGATAATATCTTCAGAATAGTATATGCGAAAAAAATGTCAGGTATTGCTGTTGTATATGCTACCAAATTTCGGAACCGCGAGATCTCTCTATAAATTGAAAGAATATATGTAGAAAGTTTTGTTAAAATGAAATTCATAGGAGCGGCTGTGTAACAATATGAATACAAAATATCGTATTTGCTAATATAATGTTTACTAATATCTCACTACCGATAAACTACTTCAGAATTATAGTCGATTTGTGTATGTCTGAAATATTTTCTAAATATTTCATATGTCTGAAATATTTTCTAAATATTTCAGATATGCACAATACTAAATATTTCAGACATTCACAATATTTCAGACATTCACAATATTTCAGATATACATAAATCTAAATATTTCAGACATACATAAATCTAAATATTTCAGACATACACAATTATTATTGCAGACATATACATTTATTATCTCACACTTACGTAGCCCATTGTCAAAGTGCACCAATGGCGGATGTTGAATAAAAGTGTTTTTGTAACATTAAAACAAAACTTCAATTTTTACATCATGTTTTATTAATAAAACATATCATCTATTATATAATGTTTTTCTTTTATATAAACGTTGCGTTCTACTCGGTTTGTGATTGGTAGATAGCGATTCATTTAACCCGTGGCATTTGAGATTTGTTTTGTCAGTATTGTTCTAAATATTTAAGGAAAATTATTATTACCTCGTAGTAAGCTATATTACTCTTGACGGCTGAAATGGCACCAAGAAGTTTAAAATAAAGATTTAATTAACACCAAATTAACAGCAAATGGGTTTAAAACAATATTTGTTCATTCTACTTTCATACGCACCGATTGTAATAACATTAATGAAGATCTTTCTGGTTTGTTTATTAACAAACCGGGAATTTTACAACTCCCGGCTAACAATCGTCTGATTACCTAAGCAATACACATCTTACTCCTGCATTCATTTTAAAATAATAATAGAGCGGCCAGCTATATTAGATAAGTCATATCACTGACTTTCCGACCCGCTTGATGGCACACGGATAAATAATACTGAATGGCCGGACCACCACAACAGCAACACTGGTGGGAACTGTGATTGAGGGCCATCATCGGTCACGGCACAACCCTTCCCGAAGGAAGTACGTCCCGTCATCGATGGGAGGAGACAAATCCCTCACCTTTTTGTGTACCCTCCAGGGTGGCGAGATCCAACCACTATACTGGAAACATTTCATCCTACTTTCGAGGTGGCCCCGCGGGGGTTAGCTATATTAGATAAAGAAATGCTAAGAAAGAACGAGCAAGAATCTGGCAATTTGAAAAGAAAAACTGACCACAAAGCTGTAAAATATGAAAAATTGATTCAACATTCAGATATTGGAGATATAAGAAAATATTGTTCTCATTATTGAGTTTTGAATTTTGGAAGTAGGCCAGTCGAAAAATATATGGTCTTATAATGGAAAGATTAAATTTTCAGTGTTGAACGAATGGCCAGTGTAGTTAAAAAACTTGCTAAATGGAACTGACGAACATCGCGTACAGTATTGTTGGACAACATCGGGATTGGTGAGTGAAAGTGAGCATGGGGCGAACCCCCCCCCCCACTAGCATTCAGATAAAAGAAAACTTAATTAACGGCACATATAAATAAACTACTGAACTTAAAACTAGTGAAGGGAGGATTAGAAAAGGAAATAATACCAAAAATAAGATTACATAAAAATTATACGATTAAACATATGTAAAGTTCTATTTATTGAAACAAAAAAATTATTTTCTTCGTCTCTTTTGGTGTCTCCTTGGTTTCTCGTTTCACCTCTCATTAGAACTTATCTGAACTTGTCCACATACATTTATGATAATTTGAATGTATAAAATTATAACAAAAATTTCATCTTATTAACATTCTCTAATTTCAGTCTTTCATGGTAACATATACGCTGCCTGGAAAATCTATTTGATAGGTGTATAGTAAAAATTTTCAGCACCCTCAGTAAGGAATAAATATCCTTTAATCTATATGAAACCTTTAATACACAGTGGGAAAACATAGCCGAAGCGTACAGAGAAACAGCACTTGCAGAAACGAGCAGCACACAACTGTAAATCACTAAATAACCAGAACAGCACAAAACCTTCAGAAAGAACACTACAAAGAGAGATTTTGCTCATCTACTCATGTCTCTCAATTCATCTACTCGCTCCGACCGGCCTGCATGCCGCTGCCTTTTTACAGAACGCGTGACAGGGAATAGAATGTTCTGAAATAATAATTGAAATTCGAGTCCTAATGGAGCTGTCGCCAAAATTTTTGATTATTCGAAATCCTTCATATTTATCGCCAAGCCGCCAAATGATTGCTAGGTTTGTTACCAAAGCCGAGGTTCATTGAATCGATATCTATTCAGCAACATATTGTTGATTTCTTGTCAGAAAATTAAGTGTGATGGAAAGCAATATTACAAATATAGATATTAACAAGGTATTATAAGTATTTACAAGGCTTTGGTATTTACTCCTTCATTGATGCTTCTCCTTCATAGATGGCATTTATACGCATACATTTCTCCTTCACTATAATCATTGATTCATCAAGATTACGCTTTAGTTATAGTTCAATAACTAAATCTTAAACCATTAGAGATGGACGTATAAATCCAGTTGGAAGATTCTTTAAACAACGAGGACAATTATATTTTATGTTGTTCGAGTCAATAAATATATGTCTCAATAAGTTAAATCTTGCTTTTTATACTTTCACAGATGATATTAATAATGTTTAAAAAGTTAAATATTTTAAATAAAAATATTAAAATTCATTGATTAAAACTGAGAGAATTGTGAGCGATGAAGATCTCTATTTTTTTAAAAAATGAATATTGCTGTTAAATTCGCAGCTTAGAGAGAGAGAGACCTTAATGGATTGTTTATAAATTGAACTTATTTCACCATTGCGTTACTTTTTTTTTTTAAGTCTAAAAATGAATTTGTATACAACCCCTATTTAGCTTCAACAGTTATAACTCTGTCAATTTTAGTCATAAATCGATGGAGTTTTTTTATTGTAGGTTTTAGAGTACCTGTAATTTATTTTATTGATTATTTGAACTAGAAGATCGTATAATAAAAAATTTGAGTTCGAAAATTTTTTTCAATAATGCATTTATTGTCTCAAACAGCATAAAATAAAATTCTTCCCGGCATTTAAAATATTTTCCTGTAAGGAATTATTCTTGTCTTTAGTGATTTAGAAATTAGCTATGACTATGATAAGACCTTACGTCTTATAAATATGACATCATGCATGCGGACCTGTCAATGACTTCGACATACTATATATCTTGTATGCGGACCTGTATAAGGCTTGACATACTATATATCTTGTATGCGGACCTGTATAAGGCTTATCATATATATATATATATATATGACATTCTGTAATCGGACCTGTATAACATACAATATATATAACATCCCGTATGCGGATCTGTATGACATACTATATATATGACATCCTGTATGCACACCTTTATAAGACCTGGCACCCTGTATGCGGCTAGAAACACGAGTTTTTCATTCAATAACAACACAGAAAAATCAAAATTTTCACCTACGCTTTTCTTCGATGTTATTTCTTTCAAAACCCAGATATTAAAAAAAAATGTTGTCTTAGTACTTTCAATAAATTTCTTGGAACTAATAATGACTCAAAAGTTTATTTAAGAGCAAAATAAAACAAATAATTTCTTTCACAATAATTAGTATTACAAATAGGACAAAGGACTGTCCGATAAACAAGAGTTCGTGATAATGACATATATTAAGACAAGACACGAAACTTCAAAAATACGAAATTGAATTCACAGAGAACTCTTATTCGATTTAAATTCTGTGCATTAATTTCGAACGAGTCGATGAAATACATTACAGTTTGCTTTTTCGAGCATGAAATAATAATGAGAGAGAAAAATTCGATTACATCTCTTCTCAATTTCTGTCGCTTCAGAAAGACACAAAAATAATATATTATTTTTTCCAAAATACTTCTCTGCATAAATCAATAATATTTTGCTTCTTTCTCGAACAGCAATATGACAACACCAAGAAAAGATACATAAAAAAAGAAATCATTAATTTTTTAAAAAGAAGATAATATTTAATTTGTTTTCTTTAATAGCCTTCGAAAACATTCCAAAATTAACGAAAGACCTATCTGAAAAAAAAAAAGTGTATTTCAAATTAGTTTCTTTGCCTAACTTTCGTGTTGAAACATTCACCTCGATATGCTTTTTGTAATCAAAGGTCACTCTTGGTTTCTTTTTTAATTTAATAGAAGAACACTATCTTTCGTTCAGGTTTTTTCTGCCTTTCCGTGCAGTCTTTTTAGAGGACCCCCCCCCCTCTTGCTAAAGAAACACCCTCCTCCAAATTAAAACTCTTGCGTTAAAAAAATATTCCAAAATGAAGCAAGGTCCTAAATTATTGCTTACAAATCAGCTTCATTGCTTCGCGAAAATGCAATTAGCAAATGAAAGAGATAGCTGTCACTATGGGTTTCACACTGGCTGCCCCGTTTCCATGGTGCTAAGCCTTTATTTCTTAGAGGTCTTGCTTTCAATTAAAGTCCTTATTTTTCCGAGGATTAGGACCTAAGTCCCCATCTAACCTCGGCACTTGTTTTGAATACTAGTTTGGGTGTTTTTTAAAGCCTGGCGAGACTTTGTTTGGTATCGTGCTTTGTACTGGAGAGCTTAGAAACTGATGATTCTCGGCGAAGACTTATAAAGAATGAATAGTTGAATCAAAAATGATTTTATTTTTAAATTTATAGATATTAAAATTTTTCTCTTAATTATACCCACGAGAGTACAATGTTGGTAGACATTTTTTGCGCTAATTTGAAATTGTAATAGGAGTAAAAGTCTGCGACAACTATCTGGTCTGATTATCGTTTAATTTTTTCATCATGTTTAGATACGTCAAATTTTTAATCAAAGTGCAATTTCTTTAATAGAATTTGTATTACATTTTTAAAAATGCTTATAATTCTGTTAGAAGGATATGAGCGAACTACTGTTTTTGTTTTCTCTTATAGTAGTATAAAGAAAGTATAGCAATTGTCAAAAACTCCCAACTCGCGACTTTGACAAATAACTACATTTTAAACCTCTCCAAGTTCGAAAAACCAATTTTTAGAAAATCTCCGTCTGTTTGTGACAAAAATAACTGAAAAACGCTTTCATGTAGGTGGATGAAATCTGGTATGCAGTCTTTAAATAAACTTGAAGATTTCTATCAAATTCTGTGCTAAATCTGTTCAGACGAAGTCTGTCTGCCTGGCTTTTCGAATATAATTTTACACGAAGACTACAAAACGTAGAGAACGAGATAGATCAAATTCGATACACAGAAAAAATGGATGTCCACCCTCGTAGTTACCAATCAGACTTTGAGACAAATTCATCCAGGTTAAACATGTGTCGGTTTGCTCGATAAGTCAAAGAAGCAATGATTTGAATATATCAAATTTGGTATGGGATTTTGTGACTACAAGTATAGTTTTCTGTCAAATCTTTGTTTCAGTCGATTGGAAAAAACGCTTCTAAAACAAAAATTTGTTTTTCGGATACTATAAACGGCATGTCAGAGATGAATCGTCAAAATATTCTGTAGGGATGGCCCAATAGATTAAGTTAAAATGGTAAATTCACGGTAAAGGTTAATATTTTGTAACTATTGTACTCCAATGCTTTGCAAGGCGTTCTCTGAGATGACATCTGTTTTAGAATATACGAGAGAAAGTTGTAGGGAGACCAATCTCACTGATTTATTTATAATGTCTTTGTGCGGATGAATATTTGTGTGATTAGGTTCCCTCTTCACTTACACTCTTCCTTTCCTGCCAGCGTATGAAGGTGTAATTTTGAGATTTTGATGATGAGCTGAACATGCTGTGTGATTTTATATTCGCCTTCGCTATATATATATATATATATATATGTAATCATATTTTAATTCTAATTTCAATTTAATTAATTTCCAAGATTTTATCTTAATTTAGCCCATAGTAACTTCATTTTAAAATATTCTCTTATTTCGTGATCCAACTCCACTTTCGGTTTAATTAATTCATCTCTAAAACTAATGCGTCATCAGTACTACATATCAAATGAAAGTGATACCTTTGCAATTGTCAAAAGTCATCATAAGTATTCCATCCACGCGTGGCCGGAAATTCTATGTTATATAAGGCAGTTGATCATTTGTTTCGTCCTTTTTCGCTTCTTTTCTTACTTCTGCTTTTCTGCCGCACTGCGTCTGCTTGTAAATAAATTGCTTTCCCGAGATGGATATTAAAGAGAATTTAAAGTACAACGTCTTGTCTGTGTCTTCAAACCTGCACTATGCTGTCAAATATATATATATATATATATATATATATATATATATATATATATATATATATATATATAGACACACACACACACACATATATATATATGCACGTGCGGGTGTAATAAAGGTGTTGTGTCTGTATTCCAAGCAAAAAAAAAAAAAGAATGGATACACAGACAACTAATTTCCTGTCTATATCTAATTTATTATTTAGTTATAATTCATTGAAAAATAGATACATGATTTCAACAAATGCTAATACCTGATTGTTGATTACAATATAACGAATAGTATTTGCTTTCCATTTTCAGGGCTGCGGTGGCCTGGTGGTAAGGTCTCGGCTTCGGAACCGGAGGGTTTCAGGTTCGTGAACCTATTCCACCGAAGAATCGTCGTGTAAGGGGGTCTGTTGCACGTTAAATCCGTCATAACCAAACGTCCTCCCGTTAGTGTGGTGTGGGGAGGGGGGTGCCAGCTCAGGTGTCGTTCTCGTTATCTGACCGCGATTCAAAATGACGAGGTCCGTCCCAAAATAGCCCTAGTGCTGCTTCAAACGGGACGTTAATATAACCAAACCCTTTCCATTTTTGTACAACAAACATTTTGTTTCAGTTTCTAAAATAACTTTCTACATACTGGTATAATATGAACATTGCCTGATATGAAAAATAAGAATGTCTTATGCATTTGACAGCCAAACTTTTGTAAAATATCATTAAACGATTCGCTTTTACTAAATCTGCTGTGAAAATTGAATAGATGAAGGAATCAGTGACGGTATTTCTTGGCAGATTTCACTGTTCTATTGGATCATTTTGTCCTATTGGATCTTGTTTGATTTCGTGTTGAAATCAATGTTTGTTGGCATACACAGACAATATATAATTGAATAGAGTAACTGGATTGAAAATCGTACACCAAACTTCTGATCTTTGACAATGCTACAAGACAAATAAATGACTGCCTTCAACAATAATAACTTGGAGCTCTTTGATTACTGATATATAAATATTCATCTCAAGTATGGGTATTTCTAATAAACTTGGTTCCATAAATCTGCGGGAAACGCACACCAAACTTATCATTTAATATAACCTATTATTATACATAGGTAGAACCTTTAATGAAAAAGTTAACTGAGTATTTTCGCAAAATTTCATACATTTTCTATTATCTAGAAAGAATAATTACTTAATGAGAGAATAAATAAGTTATGAAATGAAGTTTGATTTGTTGTAATATATGATTATTCAATAAATCAAATTTTGACACAGTTCAGAAATCTTCTAAACCGTTAAAAAATCTGATTTAAATAATTTTAATATCCAAATTAGAAATAAATAAATAATAAATTTAAAAGCAGAAATGAATTAAATGGTATATTGGTATAAATGGTAATTGGCAATGCTTAGTTTTTACTCGAATAAATAAGGGTAGTTAAATAAATTTGTACAATTTCATACAGTTACTGAAGTTATTGTTATAAAAAGAATAAAAGTCTATATTTAATGAAAAGCATTCGAAAATATACATACAAGACGATAAGATTTCAGTTTAAATATTCGACATAATAATTATAAGATTAAATCTGTTTCTAATTTAATTTCTGTATCGAATGTAATCTTAGAATTACGAATTGAAAACGCAAAAATAAATCGCCGAAAACTTGATTGCAAAATAAATAAATAAATAAAAAAAATAAAATAAATACAATTATGAGCGAATAATATAAATAAGTTGATATTCTTAGGTTTAATTAAGGAACTAGAACAAAATTTCACCGCTAATATGAGACTCCAGAAGATAAAATAAATAAAATCTCATCTTCTTCGTTTCCAATTAGCTAATTTTACAAATAAGAGAGGGAAAACAAATTACGCATTAAAAATTATTTTTATTGAGATTTGGAAGAAATGTGTAATTACAATATGTTTCTTCTAAATAGAGACATATAGGAAGAAAGGTGCTGTTATTCAAATGCAAATAAAATAGTTTAGTTTTTTTGTTTCTTTGAAGCCGCAAATGTTTCGCCTGGAATAGAATTTTTTACTCTAGTTGGATCAAAATATAATCTGCATTTAATTAATTTATTTTAAATTTGGCTTCTTGTACTGTAATTATTAGTTTTACTACGAGATAAATAATTTTCCATGATAAAATTTATTTTTATCATATCGGAATATCACATTTTATTTTAGGAAGTAGAGTTTTTTTTTCTTACAAATCAAAACAAAGAGTTCATCTACAATGAAAGATTTATTAAATTTCTGTTTATTTTGTCAATACTTCTTTTTCATTATTCCATTCCACATTGAAGTTTTTACTTTGATATACAAATATTTTTCGACTATGGTGATTATTAGAAAGCAGAGTTTTTTCATGGTGCGCTGCGAAAAAAGCCCAATAAACTCCGAAAATAAAATTAAATCAAACGATTTTTCTAGTCACATTAAAATTTATTTAATGAATTCTAATAAATATAATAATCAATGGGTTTTATGTATCTCTCAGTTTTATCGGTTTAGCATGTTAAATATACAGAGTTTCATAATCTTCCAAAAAAAATTCAAATTCGAATTTTTATCGAATTTTATGATTTATAACTTTTTGAGGTAAAAAGATGTATATATTTTTTGAATGATGCATGTCTGTCTATGAACATGCTATCTTAAATATTCTTTCAGACAGAGGGTTTAAATTTGGGATTCGACCTTTACCAAAAATTCATGGATTTTTGTCAAATTTGAAACGAAATCCATTGAGATCTTATCAGTCTTTTTCTGAGTACTTATGAGCACGTCCGCAAGAAAACATTGAATTGTTATTTTTCAACATATATATATATATATATATATATATATATATATATATATATATATATATATGACTTCCTGTAAGCGAACCTGTATAACATACTATATATATTTATGGTAATTATGGCATATGGATCTGTATAAGATGTGACATGCTATAAATGCAAGGTGGTTATAATTAACGTTCCATTTTGAAATGGTCATAAAAGGAAAACTACTGCACCAAATGTTATCAAACATGGTAATAGTTTAAAGAAGGTCATGCGCATTTCTTTTGAACCAAAAAAAAAGTAATTCACCACCAGGAGGGGAATTGGCGCTGTATGCAATATTGTTAAACAAAATAAGATATGAAAGCAGTGCTTTAAAATGTGTTTAATCGTTTCTGAATTGTGTTACAAAACATGTGCAATGTGGTATTTATCATTTTCTGAAAGCAAGTTAAATCGCATTACTGCATCCTCATCAAGAGTTCTCAGCATATTCCTCTTACTGAATGATACCTTTGCAAAGCAATAAAGGTTATCGCATTCATATTAACATTTAATGAGAAAAGCATGGTCTTGCATGATTAGAGACATTCTGGATTCGTAACAGTGAGAACTCTGACAAACAGGCGCTTTTATCTGGGAAACTAAATGACATGTAAAGCGCATTTGCATAAATCATTTGCTTCTTCTTGCTGCAAGCCAATTACAAAACATTGCGGTTTTGCATAACCCCACAAACAGTTTCGTTTCAGAAATGATTAAACACATTTTAAACCGATGTCTACATGCCATAATTTGTTTAACCATATTGCATATAACGCCATTCCCCTCTGCTGGTGAGTTTTCGAACTTTTTGTGGTAAAAAAGAAATTTCCTTGAAGTTCTTTAAACTTTTGACTATTGTGATAACATTTGGTCCAGTAGTTTTGGTTTTATGAACATTCAAAGTGGAACTTTAATTATTACCACCCTGTATGTATATATATATATATATATATATATATATATATATATGGCACAATGTAACCGAATCTGTATAACATGCTAAATATATGACATCTTCTATGCGGGTAATATAAGGCTTGACATACTATATATATATATAAACAAAATCAACACTGAAAAAGCAAATTAAAAGAAAAGTGTTGTCTCAGTACCTTCAGTAAGTTTTTTTGGAACTAATAAGACTTCAGAAGTTTATTTAAGAGGAAAAAAATAATTATTTCACTATAATTAGTATTACTTAATGAGACCAAGATCTCTTCGATAAACTAGAGTTCCTGATAATGACATATATTAAGACAAGACACGAAACTTCAAAAATACGAAATTGAATTCACAGAATACTCTTATCCTTTTTAATTCTGTTCATTAATTTTGAACGAGTCAATGAAATACATTACAGTTTACCTTTCCCGAGTATAAAATAATTATGAGAGAGAAAAATTCGATTATGTCTTTCTCAATTTCTGTCGTTTCGAAGGACACGAAAATAATATATTATTTTTCCAAAATACTTCTTCTCATAAATCAATAATCTTTTATTTCCTCCCCAAATAGAAATACGACAACAGCAAGGAAATATTCATGAGAAAAGAAACCCTTACATTATTTTTAAAAAAATGTAATATTTAATTTGTTTTCTTTAATAGCCTTCGAAAACATTCCAAAAGAAAAGAAAGAATTATCCGGGGAAAAAAAATGCATCGTAAATTAGTTTCTGTGCCTAGCTTTCGTGTTCAAACATTCACCTCGATATGCTCTTTGTAATCAAAGGCCACTCTGGAATTTTTTTAAATTTAATAGAACACTATCTTTCCTTTAGGTTTTTCCTGCCTTTGCGTGCAGTCTTGTTAGAGGACCCCCCCCCTTGCTAAAGAAACACCCTCCCCCAAATTAAAACTCTTGCGTTAAAAAAATATTCCAAAATGAAGCAAGGTCCTAAATTATTGCTTACAAATCAGCTTCATTGCTTCTCGAAAATGCAATTAGCAAATGAAAGAGATAGCTGTCACTATGGGTTTCACACTGGCTGCCCCGTTTCTATGGTGCTAAGCCTCTTTTTCTTAGTGCTCCTGTTCTCAATTAAAGTCCTTATTTCTCCGAGGATTAGGACCTAAGTCCCCATCTAACCTCGGCACCTGTTTTGAATACTATTTTGGGTGTTTTTTAAAGCCTGGCGAGACATTGTTTGGTATCGTGCTTTGTACTAGAGAGCTTAGAAACTGATGATTCTCGGTGAAGACTTAAAAAGAATGAATAGTTGAATCAAAAATGATTTTATTTTTAAGTTTATAGAGACTAGGATTTTTCTACTAATTAAAGATACGAGAGTAACGATGTTGGTAGACATTTTTTTTGTGGTAATGTGATTAAAAGTCTGCCAAAACTATCTGGACAGATTGTTTTCTGGTTTTTATTGTGTTTAAATAAGTTGAATTTTAATGAAAATATAATTTCTTAAGGAGAATTTGTATTAATTTTTTTTTAAATAATTATTGGGATAAAGTCGTTTGTCGTTTTTCTGTAATACTTTTGCGCGGATGAATATCTGTGAGATTATGTTTCCCTCATCCAAATCATTTAACAATTTTCCTCCATGCAAGTCTTTAATTAAAAAGAAATTTATTTGAACCACTTCTATATTAGTTGTTTAAAATTAATGAAAACTTATATTCCAAACAAAAAGAACTGGTGACAAAGATAGCCAGTTTTCTGTCTGTATCTAATTCCTATTTAAATATAATTAAATGAAATTTAGATACAGGGTATCGGTAAATGATAATAGCTAATACTGAATACAGTACAGTGTTAATTATATATTGAATTGAACAATAACAGTATTAATTGTCTATTGAACTGAATAAGTATTGAATTAATTGCCTATTTGTTAGTACAGCAATAAACGCTCTGTTCCAATTCCTAAAATAACTTTCTACATACTGGTACAATATGAAAGTTGTTTGATTTGATCAATAGGAATGTATGACATATTTGATAATCAAACTTTTGTAACATATCATTAAATGATTCGCTTTTATTAAATCCTGTGTGAAAATTGAATAAATGAAGGACCCAGTAACGGTATTTCCTGGCAGATTCCGCATTCGTGTTGGATCATGTTTGGTTTCCTGTTGAAATCAATGATTGGTGGTGTACACAGACAACATGCAATTATATAACTTAAGTGGATGGAAAACTGTAAGGCGAACTTCTGCTCTTTGACGGCACTACAAGAATCATGAATGATTGCCCCTAACATTAATTATTATCTAGAACTGTTTGATTATCAATATATAAATATTCATCACAAGTTGTAAGCCTTTCTAGTAAAAATTATTCCATAAATTTGCAGGAAAAGCAACCCAAACTTATCATTTAGCATAATCTAGAATCTTTAATGAAAATCTAGACGTATGTTTCTCAGACATTTATACTTTTGTGTTAATTGGAATGAAAACTTATTCTGTGTGGCTAAAATTTCATTAGCTGTAATAAATGGATTTTCAATAAATTAATTATTTGATATTGTTGGGAAATATTGCAAACAATTGAAAATTACCTTATTTAGTTGTTCTAATTATATAAAAAATCATTCATTGCTAAAATTCTAACACTACATTATAGCTTTTTTATTTTGTTAGGTTTTTGTTATATTGAAAAATATGTTCGCATATAAAATCAATTATATCCTTTTTTAAAAACATGCTTCAATTATTTTACTAAAACAACGATTAATTGTTTTAATTAATATATAATCTTGTAATATGTTGTTTCTCAAACGTTCTGCGAAATGATAACAGTCAGAAAGAATAAAAAGTTTTCTAAATAATTATTAACTGAAATTAACAAATTCAGTAAAAATTTTCACTTAAAATTTTGATATATTTAAAAAGTCTGTTGTAATGGAGAATATAAATACAAGACTACAAATTTCAAGCCTCTAATTCCGCAGGACGTAACAGAGAATTTGATTACAAAATTTATTCTTTGGAAACATGATACAATCAAATGAGGTAAGAGTTTTAAATAATCACAAACTCCTTTTCCAGAAAACGTTGATTAGGTAAATTTTAAAATATGTCCACTTTTATTTAATTTATTTTCTATTAATCCTATTCTCCTCATTTTGTTTCCCTCCTCTTCTATATGTTTTTTTAAATTTTGGGGAAGATATGGCAACAACTAATTATCCTTCTTTGATTTGTTATAATCACAGGCAGATAATCACTGACTATTTGCTTATTATTTCGTCAGAGTGCATTTGAAGAGAGCCAGAAAATTCTGGATTAAAAAAAAAAATGGCATCAAAATGGTGAATTTGTATTTTGCATCAAGTTGCAATTTTTTTCAATATCGTTTTACCCAATTTTGTCTTTCTACACTGTGAAGCTAAGTATATAAATGAAATGTAAGAGATGCGTTTATATTGCATGATTTTATTGAACATAATTTATATGAACACGAAAAAGTTAAGCCACACATTCGCTGTTTTATTTGGAAATAAAGCAGTAGTGAAAATGTAATTAAAAAATATTAACATCATAATAAGCTGACATATTATACGTTAATTGTGGTATATAAGATGCAAAAATCGTTAGGAATATCCAATATATATTGGAACTAAAGTTGTTGAATTCTTTGTATGGGTTTGTGGTGAATTACATATAAGCCAGTAACAGCGCTTCTACCCGAACAGCAGTTTTGGTAAAATCGCATCGTTACTGGACTGCTAACCAAAAGGTCCCAGGTTCTATCCTAACGCGTCTCATACCTCTTCATTGGTGACCTCGGATGCTGAACCTTCAACCTTCGTACAGCTGTTGTGGCGCCATCTACCCGCAACTAAAGTCGCCAGATTCACTTGGCGCATCAGCACCCACAAAACGCTCGTCATAACGCTTGGCGCTATTCAAACTGGGTACCGGCCCATTAAGACAACAGCTACTAAATAACTTAATAAATCACCACTCAAAAGTCATATCGTTCGTCTCCCCTTCGACTCACTGGAGGGAGAGTACTGTGGTGAATTACATATAAGCCAGTAACAGCGCTTCTACCCGAACAGCTGTTTTGGTAAAATTGGATCGTTACTGGACTGCTAACCAAAAGGTCCCAGGTTCTATCCTAACGCGTCTCATACCTCTTCAGGTTCTAAACTAGAATTGGCCTCTAAAAATGTTTAAATAATTTTTAATTAAAAATTATATTTTATGTTTAATTTAATTTAAGCATTTTTCATCAATTCGGTGCACATTAACATAAAAAATATCATTTTTATATGGCTTTAAAATTCAACCAGTATCACTTCAGCGATATTAAATTAGTTTAGCAATATTTTTTTCTCTAATTCATACAGTTTTTCCAATATGATTTTATTTTGAAACAATATTTTTCGTTAATTTAGTAATTGACTTTATATTTTGCATTGTGATTGTATTAAATAAAATTTTGGCTGCTTGCTATGCTTATTAAAATTAAGGGTAAAATTTTAATAGTAACGTAAAAAAAAAAAACTGCTTAAATCAAATAATTTTTGCATCAACAAGTTTTGAACAGAAGATTATAATATCTTTTAATTTTATATATTTAGTTTTGAAAGAAATTATGCTATAGCCCTTTACAGAAAATCTATTTAAGACACTGAATTTAATGAAAATAACCAATTTATTGATGAATTATTGGAAACAAGCTGCTTTATAAACTAATTACTACTAATAAAATGTAAATGGCTTGTTTAACCGCATTTGATATTTCATACAAGCTACTATGACAGGCAAACAAAGCGAAAATGAATCTATATTTACCGGAAAATATACAGGGTGGTTATAACTAAACTTCCCCTATAAAAAGCACAATATAACGCAATCAGATGAACTGATTGCAACGAAATTTGGTATATAGACTATACACGAGATACGCGCACGGAATTTCGAAAAAAAAAATCAGTTCCAAAATGTCCACCAGAGGAAATTTTAAATTTAACACAAAAAAAGACCAAAATGGATTACAGAAACAATGTTAACATTTATTGACTAGTTTCTGATCACCTTGTCATCAAACCACATTAAGTAAAGATAAGGGGAAAATAACAGTACGCTGTTTGAGAAAAATAGTTCAATTTGCAGAAACAAGAACAGATTAGAATGAAATTGCATAAGAGTAGCAGTTGTTAATTGATGAAGGGAAAGGTGCTCCATGTGACCACCCTCATTCACCTGCAGAATTTCAAGTCGCTGGACCGTGTGTTCAACAACAGATCGTAACTGACCAGTTGTGATGCTTTGCACATGAAGCGTTATGGAGGTCTTTAAGTCATTCAACGTTGCAACAAGATACCGTCATCATTACAGCCGGAAACATTGACATAAAACATGACAACGATTGCAAACGTTTCTTATCCTAACCTGTTTTGCATAAGTCAACCATCTAACTCTCCGACCCGCCACGAAGGCACACGGATTTAAACCATAAAACTGAATGACCGGACCGCCGCAACAGCAATTGGCGGGAACTGTGGTTGAGTCCTAAGGGCCGACACCGGCCACGGTACAACCCTCCCCGAAGGAAGTACGTCCCGTCATCGATGGGAGGAGCCAGATCCCCCACCTATTAGTGTACCCTCCAGGGTGGCGAGATCCAACCACCATGCCGGAAGCATCTCATCCTCATTTCGAGGTGCCCCCCCGAGGGTCACCTGTTTTGCATAAAGCTTCCTCTTCTTCCCAAGCATGCAAATCTCGACTTTTTTCCCTAGAACTGACAGCTTTTCCCGGTTTTACATTTCATTACTCACAATTCTTGTTATGGGTTGTTAATGCTGATTTTGTATTCCATTTTGATCGTTTATTGCGTTAAATTTAATGTTTTTGCTGAAAAAGCGCCCTCTGGTCCTTTAGAAATATTTTTTTTTCAGAATTCCGTGAGCACATCCCGTGTATACTCTATACACAACATTTCGTTGCCATCCGTTCATCCGTTTGCGTTGTAGGATGTTCTTTATAGTGGAAGTTGAATTATAACCACCCTGTATATTTACTGGAAAATTTACGCAGGAGTTGATAAAATTTTCAGTTTGAATATACTACATAATAATATTCTAACAACATCTACCTTTAATTTAGTTCCAGAATCCAATGTAATTCTAGAATTGTGAATGAAAAATGCAAAAATAAATCATTAAAATATTTGATTGCAAAAAAAAAAAAATTACAATTATGAGCGAATAGTACAAATAATTTGATATTTTTAGATTTAATTACGTAACTAGAATAAAATTTCTCCTCTAATATTTGACTCCAGAAGAAAATAAATAAAACTCATTATATCCGTCCCAATTAGTCGAGTCTGCAGATAAAAAAAGAGGTAAAATAACTGTCGCATTAAAAAAATATTCTCAATACGATGACGAAGAAATGCATAATTACTATACATTTCTTCCAAACAGAGTCATGTAGGAAGAGATTATCGATATCTAACTGCTAATGAAACATGATTTCCAAAACCGCGATTTCTTTGATAAAAAGAAAATTTTTACCTGGGTCAGATTTAAAGTGTAATTCATTGAATTCCAGCTTTTAGTATCTTAATTATTAGTTTTAGTACGAAATGAATAAATATCCATGAAAATCATTTTATTTTTTTTTATTATCTTTGGCTTATTTTCGTATAAATTAAAACGCAGAATTCATCTAAAAACAGAATACAAGTTGAGAATTTTGTGTATGTTATCAGTTTTTCCATGTTATCTCTCCTGATCACATCGAACAACTCTCCTCCAAAACATTACCCCCTTCCAAACTTGTTCTTTGTGTAGGCCTTTTTTTTATGAATGCAGACATTTTAAAGGTGACATCTAAAAATATTTTGGCAAAATAAGGAATAATTTTTAAATAATGGGATGAAAACAAACAAAACATTCCAGTTACTTTTATTGTACTTTGTCTGATAAATGCAATAATTTATTTTAGTTCCTCTTGGAGAAAGCATAGTAATCGTCAAAAATTCGAATTGGAGATTTTAACAAATTTCCCCTTTTACATCTCCCAGAGTGAAAAAAAAAATCCTTTTTGGAAAATGTTTGTCTGTTAAAACAAAATAACTCGAAACAAAATAAAACAAAAATAACAAAAAAAAAACTCTACAACAAAAATAACTAGACAAAAAAACTCGACAAAAATAACTGACATAATAATAATTCGAACAGACAAAAATAACAAAACAACTCAAAAATAACTGACAAAATAACTCGAAAACGCTTTCAACCAGACAGATGAAATTTGGTATACGGTCTTCACACTAAATTTCTAGATTTATGTCAAATTTTGTGTAAAATCTGCTACTAGAAAGTCTGGGTAATCGAATATAAGTTAACATGATAACTGGAAAACGACAATAGCTAGATAGATAAAATTTAGTACACTAAATTAACACCTGTATTGTAGATAACTGCAAAATTTGGGGCCAGATCGAATTAGGCTTTGAAAGTCTGACGGTATATATGCGATAAAAAAGTGTACGGTAGCGTAATAGTCAAAAATTCGAACTCAAAATGTTGACGAATTTCTACGTTTTAGACATACCAAAATTCGGAAGAAAAAAAAAAGAAAAAAAAACATTTTGTCCTTCTCTCTGCCCATCCATCTGTCTCTGACAAACATGACCCAATAATGCTTTGTGTTCTACTGATGAAATGGTCTTTGTACTAAATTTGTAGGTTTTATCAAATTTTGAACAAACTCTATTCAATGGAAATTTGTCTGCCTGTAACAACAAAACGAAGAGAACTGGATGGACAAAATTTGCTACAGGAACTTAACATCTATTTGTAGATACTTTTCAAATTCTGAACCAAATCCAATGAGGATTTGAACATCTGTTGGTATTTATTTCAGAATTTTGTAAATGTGATATCTCATAGATGCAATGATTTAAATACATTAAATTTGGTATGGTTTTTTTTTACTCAAGTATAATTCTGTGTCAAATCTTGGTTCACTGGGTTTGCGAAAAACGTGACTAAAACACAAATTAAATTTAAATTTTTATTAGAGAGTATGTGAGAAAGTTATCTTTTTTTGGGGGGGGATATTCCAGAAGGTTCCACCACAGAACACCTGAACTTTCACCTATATTAGGGCTTCCTTTTGAATGGGTTTAATTCAGGAATATTTATAATCTGAAGATTTATGGAATTGGATTCATTATATAAACACAGATGTTTAGTTTAGTTATATTAACGTTCCATTGTAAAGTAACACGAGCGCCATTTTTGGGACGGACCTCGTCATTTTGAACCGCGGTCAGATGACGAGGACGACACCTGAGCTGGCACCCCCATCTTCACACCACCCCAGCGGGAAGACGTTCGGCATGACGGATTGAACGTGCAACAGACCCCCTTACACGACGGTTCTTCGGTGGAATCGGGTCTCGAACCTGAAACCCTCTAGTTCACAAGCCGAGACCTTACCACCAGGCCACCGCGGCCCTCTATATAAATACAGAATTCGCTAATTTAGGGTTCTTTTTTTGTTTAATTGGATCCATCTAAAAAAGTTTTATTCCTTTTATCGTCAGGATGGGGAAAGTATTTCACCTATGTAAAATTTAGTTTTCCTTTTTTTAACCTTGATTGGCTGAAATACAATAACCCTTAACTGGGGAGGTGAAATTTTAGGACTTAACTGGGGAGGTGCGGTGTACGAGACCGCATTTCATTTACACTCAAATTAAATCTCCTAATGAATGTATTAGTATGAAAAACTGCCAATATATTTTGCAGATATTTTTCTTGATATTTAGATATGTTTTAGAAATTTTCCAAAATATATTATCATTGAAAAAAGCAAATGCGTTGGAACATACATTTTCTTCTGAAATTACATGTTACAATAAATAATATTCTAGAAAAAGCATATTACTTTTTACTTTTTAAATCATATTTATTTTTACAGTATATGAAGGTATATAGAAGACAATATAATGTAAAATTCAACAATTATATGAAAAAAAAAATGAGAATTAGTAAATTTGGCCCTTTTTTTATGGGCTTGTGTGACTTTCATAGCACGGTTTTCTAGGGTATTTTAAATATACAGGTTGAGAACTAGTATAAAAATCAACCTAAAAGATTCTGTATATATATGTCATGGTATATTAATATATTTTATAAATTTTTCAAAATACCTTATCACTAGAAAAATTAATTATGTTTGAACATACATATCAAAATCAGTTGAATGCGAATTTTCACCGAAAAACTCTTCTGTACAATTATCCTTATCACTGAAATCACTTTATTCTTCATTTAAAAGTGTCTGGAGCACTGCTTCATAAATTGGATGATATTTTGGGGCCCAAGATTTAGCACCATCTGCAAAGCCTTGTTTGTCACTGGGACACTAACAGGGAGATACGGTCTTAGAGACCGCGCTCTAAGAAATAACTGAATTATTTTAAAAAAGCATCTCCTGAAATCTGTTTAAAAAGTGCACGTGTATTCAAGGTCATTAAACAGGAAGCTACTCTGTCAATCCATTCAATTGAGCTAAAATTAGAATAGGGGTGACAGAAAATCCATCGCCAGCGGTCTCACAGACCGCACGTCCCCAGTTAAGGGTTAATTTACCAAAATATGTCTATGTTTTAGTAATATGTAGTGACCATAATTTTTCAATATTTGAGAGCATTTGCAATTAAAATTAATGAAACAAATGAAGCAAATATTTTGCATATATTGTGCTGGAATTATAAATACGTTGCACATAAATTGTGTTTTATTTCAAGTGTTATCTAAGTGCATCAATATCCCTTCAAAGATGAAAGATTTCACATGTGATCTTTAGCATGAAGCATTGGTTATGGATGGAACAGATACAAAGTGCTCTTCGAAACACTAATCTGCAGTCCATTCCCAAAAATGATATTTATAATACAATTTTTTGGATACTCATTCTAATCCATATTAAAAAAAAATCATTTCAAAAGAAAGAAAATTTGAGAACGTTGTCACAAGAAATGTAATAATTTTTCAAAATTAAGAATTCTTTAAACTATTATTTCAGTGAAAAAATACATTTTTCTTTTAATAATTAGAATTACAAAATGAAAAAAGATAGATATCCAATATACTTTTTTAAAAAAAACTGAAATTATATTCAAAAAAAGACTTTCATCTTCATCTAATTCAAGAATCAATTTCGAACGAGTCGATGAAATGCCTTACAGCTTATCCTTTCTGAATATGAAATAATTACGAGAGAGAAAAATTCAATTACTTCTCTTCTCAATTTCTGTCCTTCCGAAAGACACAAAAATAACACAATACTTTTCGAAATACTTTTCCGCATAAATCAATAATATTTTACTTCATCATACAGCAGCAACACTACGAGAAAAAAAACTTCAAAAGGGAAATAACCTTTTTCTAAACCGATAACATTCAATTTGTTTCCTTTAATAACTTTGAAAAACATTCCTAAGTAGTAGAAAGTTCCTAACTGAAAAAGAGAAACTATAAATTGTGTTTTAAATTTGCTTCGTTACCAAGCTTCCAGATTCTAACATATGTCTTGATATGGTCTCTGCCATCACAGAAAATTTCTGAATTTTTAATTTAATATTAGAATGCAATCTTTCTCACAGGCTTTTTAAGACCTCGCTTTCAGTATTTTTAAACATACACCCTCTCTCAAATTAAAATATTATTAAAAAAAACTTCCAAGTTCTAAATCATTGCTTACAAATCAGCTTCATTACTTGACGAAAATGCAATTAGCAAATGAAAGAGATAGCTGTCACTATGGATTTCACACTGGCTGCCCGGTTTCCATGGTGCTAAGCCTCTTTTTCTTAGTGCTCCTGTTCTCAATTAAAGTCCTTATTTCTCCGAGGATTAGGACCTAAGTCCCCATCGAACCTTGGCAGCTGTTTTGAAAACTTGTTTGTGAGCTTTTTAACGTTGGTGGGACTCTGTTTGCAAGTCTAGAATCTGATCACTGATATCAAGGACTTTGAAAGAATGAAAAGTTGAATCAAAAACGGTTTAATTTCTAAATTTTTCTTCTAATTAAAGCTTCGAAAAGAAAGATGTCGTTGGAAATATTTTTCTTTAATTTAAAATTAAATTATGAATCCGTAAGAAGTGCTGTCAATTTTTATTTCTTTTCAGACATCCCGAATTTTGGAGAATATGCTGATTTATAAAATTCAGGTTGACAGGAATGTTTATTTTTTTGTCTGGAAGTGTTATAGTTTATGCCAATTTTATTATTTAAAAATCACTTTTTATTTATTTTTCAATACATTTGAACAGATTCTTTACTTTACTGCTTTATATTTTGCCATTTGCTGTCCTCTTCTGCTGTTAGTGTCTAAATGAAATCCGTTTGTGTACTATTCTATAATTTTTTAAATACCTGTACTTTGTGTTTTTTGTGGAATAAAGAGGCGTTATAGCTTACTCGGTGTTTTGGATTTCTTGAAACATACATTAATCGGATCATTTTCGCAACAATATTATTTAAATTAAATGTTTATATCTAACTACCAATTAGATATTTATTTCCAAATGCTCGAATAAAGTTTCCAATATTATATTTTATGCAAGAAGATTATATTGAAGACCTTAATATACTTGACTTTGAGCTTTTGATGAACCACCTTAATTTAAAATAATCCTGAAGAAAAACATTTTATCATCAGAATGAGCTATTTCGCGAATTCTGCCCATATGGCTGCAAAAAACGTTTCTCAGCAACAGAATGAACTGGAAGGACGAAATTTCTTTGGTTGCCTCCTTTCATATTTGTATATGTATGTTAAAAATTTTGGCCAATCCACTTAAAGGTGAACTATTTGGTCCCATAATCCTTATGTGTGCAACAATAAACAATATTTAAATTTTTTTTACCACAATCATAGAAATGCGTAAAACTTTAAGTGAGAACATTTAAATTATTGATTGCTATTGATATATGCAATAATAAGACAAAAGTGCAGAAATCTGTAGAGATAAAGTTTGATGTAGAATTTAGATATTAAATTTTGTGTTGAATTGGCCAATGAAAATACTTACAAAATGCGTCTTCGATTTTTTTATACTTACGATACTTTTAAGGAAATTGTCTGGTATGTGCACGGTGCAAGGATAACAAGCTCGCCAATGAGCAATAAAACAAAGCAATAAACAAGCTCTAGGCATAAACAAACAATAGCATTTGTAAACAGTAACAAAAAAAAACGCAGAAAATTTCAAACTAAAATACTACTGTCAAGAAATAGAGAGTTCACTGTGAGATCAATATTCCAAAGAGATAAATTTTCCCTCATGTGAACACTCCGTCTTTTATAGAATACTAATAGAGCATGGAGTTTTCTGGAAGAATCATTAGGTCTCGGTTCCTAATAGTATTCTCGATATCTAATAGAGATATCGATCTCAACATAATTCTTGCATTTTACAAAAACTTTCCTTTTTATCGTCAAAGTAAACGAATTGTACGCTGAATCGGTAATTAGTACCGAATTTTGCCGCCGTCAGGAGTTATTGATCAGCATCTATTAAAAATATCTGCAAATACTTACTATAAGATTAACTGCTTAAGAAAACAATATTACAAATTCTTAACCGAAAATGGAACTAAATATCTCGAAATAGCCACATTGTTGTAGAACTTGAGGAAATACTGGGAAAAAAAAATCTCCGCCAGTTAATTCTGAAAATAGCTACATAAAAAGAGAAACTGAAATTTGAAGAAGGAAATCCTGTTGTCTGCTTTCATAGTAATTTTAGAATAATAATATATAGCAAATGAATTCTTTTGCAGGTTTTATTTCATAAAAACGAATTTAATGGATAAATGCCAATTTTGTTGATATATCATGATAATATTAGGTTAGCATTTTATTTAAAATTGACCTTGAGGCGCAATAGACAATGAATAAAATATCCGCTTCTTGGATGTTGAATTTCAACTTTAAATGTGAAGATTTACAGCATATATGGGTATAATGCTCGTTTAGGCTGGCATGAGTCAAGATTTTGATGTTTGATGTGGTGCGGAAATTTAAAGAGATAAGTTACAATTCAGTCTTTGTCATTTGACCGGTATTCAAAATTATGAAATCAAGCCCAAAATTACCCAAGTGCTGCTTCCAAACGAGATATTTATATTACTAAACTAAACTTAAAACTGACAGGAACTATACCACTTGTTAAATTACTTATTATATTCGATGCAAAATTTGAAAATCATTGCATGGAATAAAATGGATGTGTTTACAATACGTCCATAAATATAATTTTTATTTCAATTTGAATAACCAATATAATAAGCCTAATGAGGCCTTTTTTCATTTAGTTTCAAATTTGAATATCATGCCAGATCAATGAAATAAAAAAAGAAACGCTAAGGGCTTGATTGTAAATAAAATCAGTCCAAAGAGTAATTGTAATTATGACCGAATAAAACAAATAAATTGTTATTCTTGCATTTAATTATGAAGCTAGAATAAAGTTTCACCGCTAATATGAGAATGAAAAAAGATTTCATCTTCTCAGTTTCCAATTAGTTAATTCTGCAAATAGAAAGAGAAGAAAAATATTTGCGCATTAAAAGTAATTTTTACTGGGCATAAAAAAGTAGATAGTACAATAAGATTAATCCAAACAGAGGGGCATAAAATAATGGTACTTACGATTTTCTATTAATGAAGCGTCGGTTACCAAACCACGATTGCTTCGCTCGATAGAAAACTTGTCAAGTTTAATCAAAGTATATTCCTCATTTAATAAATTGAATGTAAAATGATTTTCCTGTATATTTATTTTACAGCTACTAATTTTACTAAAGGTTTTGCTGATATATAAGTAATTCCACATACATGTATTTTTTTAAACTTTTTGTTTCTACTACAATATATGCAAAAAAATATTTTAACTTGAAAACATATTTTGGAATGTTTTGTATCAATCGGTTGGTAGATAGATTTCCCGTGTTTTCTGTAACAGACTTTTAGAATTCTTATCTTTAAATTGTTGTTTCATGCAATTGATTATAAAGTAAGATTATGAACTAGTTATATATGAAATGTCAAATAAAAAAAAATTCTGATTGTTATATTTTTAGTCATTTATTCAGGGCAAATTAATTTTGAGCATTTAATTCTCATGATTTTATTATCATTATTATAATCAATTTGTTCTACGTTTTTTAGTTAAATTATGTATCTTTTTCGAATATGAGGTTGATAATATTCAAAAAAGAATTATAGAAACATGAAATCTGTTTTATTTCTTTCTTGTTTCTAATATAACTTGGAAATTTAATTTACATTTTTAATATATTATTAGGGAACTTATATTAATACGGACGCTTATTTCGGATATCTGAAAATTGAATTTTAAATTACTTAAACTAAATGCCTCATTTAAATTTAATTGAAACTTGTAGACATGGTTTTCGGCCTAGATTTCAGTTTTTATATTAGAAATATGAAAGCATACCGTAAAAGAAATTATTCTGCATTTGATATGAGATTTCATGTTATCCTGTATATTTAGCTTATCAGAAAATTTTGCTGCAAAATATTAATAATTTTGTAGTCGAAATACTTATCAACGAAAATTGCCACGTAAAATCATGACATCTATATTTTTTACTTCTAGTTTAATTCCTGTATTATTATTTTAGTTTTTTTTTTTTCAATAGGAATGCAGTTTCTTCTGGCATTACCAGATTAATTGATCATACTTTCCCGTGAGTTTCATCTCAATATAATTTCTTATATGCTTGTAAATTTGTATATAGTTATTTTTGTTTTTTTTTCTACAATAAATATTTTTGTATTTAAATAAAATTCCCGTAACATGCCCACCAAACCGTTCATTGACCAGAATGGAAACGGATACGGGGGATTGAGACGGCATTCTGTTCTGTATATATTTTCTGGAGAAATGTTATTTAAAAAATATCTTTCCTCATTGTTACAATAAAAACATATACAAACAATTGCATGTTATCTATTATTTTTAACTATACTGCATTGGAAAAAGAGGTAGAAAATTTTTCGTGCTCAGTTGAAAATACCATACATAGTGATACTCTTGGAAAATTTTTATTTCCTCTATATATTGAACGCACTGAGATAAAATACTGGGATAAAAATAAAACAAATGGAGCATGCATATAAAAATCTCATCAAAATAGTGATAGAGCAATTAGAATATTTACTATGGTTCGAACAAATTTCTTCTAGGTCTTCAGGTTATTCCAGTTATGAATATTTTCATTTTTTTTTTTTGCTATTTTTATCAAAAGCAATGATTGTTCAGCTCATTTATTAAAATTAGATGACTGAATTTCATTTAGAAATCTTTTCAAATGAATAGGAATGCTTTTGCATGTTGAATTATTGATGCTTCAAAATTCAGTAAAAAAAAATATTTAAATTTTGTAGACATTTCAAATTTTCCATTTAAATTACAAAACACTCTACCTTCACTTTTCAAATTTGTTCTCGTCTTCAAAATTGTAACATTGTCTTTATCTTTAAAATCACGTGAAAGCCAACTTAATGCGATGAAAATAGTTTTAATCAAATTCAAAGGACAAGAAATGATTAATTCTTGAAATAAATAATGGTACTTTTTTCTTTATAAGTCATAATGAAAGATTTCACATTTATATTGTAAGCAAATGGCTACAGTTAAGGTCTAATAAAATGAATCGATAAACCAAAATTTATTTTAAAAAGAAATTCCATAAACTGTTTTTAAGTATTCCTAAAAATAAATTACATCTTAATAGAACTTTTTGTGTTTATTAACAGCCATTGATTTTTCTTCAATTTTTATATTCTTTTAAACTACTTTCAATCATTTGAACTCTTATTATTTTCTAATCGTTTTATTCATAAGTGACACACCTTCAAAATAAAGCAAAGTTTATTTATTATTCTTCCAATGATATTATTCTTCACAGAACGAACATGTATGTAAATTATGTAGTACGAATATATTCGTTTTCCAAGTCTAAATTTTTACAATTCCACTCGCCATATCCTTGGTTGTTGACAAGAAGAGATTAACTCTAGACTACAAAAGTATACCAGCGATCAGGTACTGGTACCTGACTACCTGGTACCATGTACTACCCATGGTAATGAGGCCTAAGAACAACTCCACAGAACTGAATACTTGAAAAATATTCAAGAGGATTTTATACCTCTTGCACATGTCATTCCTTAAACCTAGATATGGACGATACAATATCTTCTGGTACAGAAATAATACCTTTTTTTTATTGTTCATGACATTTAGAAACTGTTTATGGTTCAACAACTAGTTGGACCAAGCGTACCTCCTCACGCATCACATTCGCTTGCACAACCCCCTTTTCACAGGGGGGAACATTCACAAATCTCACATATAGAACAGATAAAGAACAACCATGCCCGAACCGGGACTCGATCCCAGGGCGCCCAGATTTCGGGAAAGACGCGCTACCCCTATGCCAGGACGCCGACGAGGAGATCTGTTAAATGCTCAAGCGTTAAGATCTTTATGATTTCAACATTTCTAAATATATTATGCATTATTTTAAATGATAGAATAGGGTTGTAGGGTAACAGAAATTAAAGTTAGAGCAGGAGAGTTAGTAAAAAATCACAAATTTATCAGTAGTTGAATTCTTTTGCGTGAAATTTTACTTGAAATAAATTCAATCTCAAAGTTATTACAATCTGGAATTATAAAATTTATTAGAATAATTATCAGTAACCGTATGAAAAATGGAAAGTTATAAAAAAAAACTTGAATATGATCGGATGAATATGGATATTAATAATATTGTAGAGAATCTTGAGTGTAATACATAATTTCTTGGAGAAACTGCAGTAAAAAACAGAAGAATGCACCGATTTGACTATGAAGCGGTGGATGAACCTTTAACAGAGGAAAATAAATTTAAAAGAATAATAATTTTGAATTTTATTATCTATATTCTGAACATTATCCTTTATTCCCTGAATCAGTGATTTATGCTTCAAAATATTCAGAACAAAAATTTTCAGTTTTTAAATGACATTTTAAAACACAAGGATATCGATGATAAATGGAAGTTATAATATTTATCTCCAGCCAATGCTCTTTATTAACAATGAATCAGACATGAATGTCAATGACCTTCAAAAATAATTATACGATTTTACCCGTAATCATTGAATATTTTAAATTATTTATGCCAAATCAACATAATTACTTTGTGACTTCGAGAATTTTATTAACATTTCTTGTCTCTGTAACTAATGGGAAAAGAAGTTTTTCCAAATTAAGATGAATGAATTAAGTTAAAATTAAGGAAAATCTAACAAAGAATTTCAATTAGCTGATTAAAGAAATCTGTCATCAATTTCTTTTGAATCTTCTTTGAATGCCATTCTAGATTTCACACACCAAATTGAAGAATTTGCTAAAGTTAAAATTAGAAGGGTAAAATTGCATTAGATTATTGAAGCTGATATCGTTAGTAGTTTTTGTTTTCAAAATAATATCAATGTTCCTACGTTTTGAGCAGTTTTTTAAATCACAATCTAAGGTGATTTTATAAAACCGTTTAAGGGATGTCAGTTTTAATATTTGAATCATACTGATAAAATTTACCACTTGGATCTGATCGGACTATTTAACAAATTTTGTAAACTCTTTGGTCACTCTTAACGCTGAACAATAAATACCCAGAGTAGGAAATGTTGGGTGAGGAATTGGAAAACGTTTTCCAACGCATAATATAAAAACTGTTTTTTATATTATAGGTTATAACTAGGTTCCACAGTTCTGGCATTATAATTCTTACTTAATTTAATAAAAAATTATTATTAATTTAATAAAGACAATTCTTAATTCATATGGAGTATAATAAATAACTATATTTATTATTTTTTTTCCTTATTAAAAGGAATATTATAAACAACGTTCTTATAATGGTTTTATATTCATTCTGAATTTTTCTTTTTAATCTGGCAAAAATAAAAATTATAATGTTTTGGTAAAAATCATATTGAAACTACAAATTTCATTGATTTCTTATCTGATCTAAACAAATTATCTCAAAACTCAGAGAGCCTTAGCTAATTGCTTTTGAAATCTTACATTTTTTTTAGTAAAAAATAAACATCTTCCATGGTTGTTTTTCTGGGATGAAAGAAATAATATCTTCTCCAATTAATATTACAAAATTAAACAAATAATTTTCCATCAGTTTGAGTTTTTGATAATGATAAATATTAGAACTAGAAATGTAACTTCAAAAACAGGACATTATATTTTTTAAAATGTCTTTTATCCACTTCGAATTCTGCGAATCAATTTCGATGAAATGAATCACATTTTATTTTCTTCCCCGAAGAATGAAATGAATACGAAACAGGAAAAAATCGATTACTTATCGTTTTCAATTTCTATCATTTCGAACGACACAAAAATAATGCATTACTTTTCAAAAATTATATTTTTTGCTACAATCAATATTTTTTTTTTTTTTGCTTACTCAACTGCTATAACGAGGAAAAATGTTCATAAAAAGAATTAATTTTTTCAAAGCACGCATCATTTAATTTGTTTTCTTTAACAGCTTTCGAAACCATGAAAAAGTAAAGAAAAATTCCACATTGGAAAAGATGCAAATATTATATTATAAATAAAATACTTTTGACTATCTTTTGTGGCTAATCTTGCACCTAGATATGATCACGTAATCAAATGTACTTCTAAATTTCTTAATTTAATATAAGTGTATAAACTTCCTGCAGTGTGTCATGTATTCTAATGATTTTGTGCCACGAGGGCACCCCGTAATTGAAGATGAGAAGTTTCCGGCATGGCGGTTGGTTCTCGCCACCCTTGTGCGTTTATGAAAAGGTGGGGATTTGCTGCATCCCATCGAGGATGGGAGGTACTTCATTAGGAGAAAGTTGTATCCTGGCCGGTGATGGCCCTTAGAACTCAACCATAGTTCCCACCAGTGTTGCTACTGAGGCGATCTGGTCATTCAGATTTCCCAGTGTGCCTTCGGGCGGTTGGAGTAATCAGTCTGTGATGATTCCCATAATGACTACACTTAAATAAAGCTGTTCTTTAAATTAAAATGTTAATAAAAGTCTTCCAAAATTAATCACGGATCTGCCTTATTGTTTAAAAATTAATTTCACGGCTTAGTGAAAATACAATTAGAAAATGAAAGAATAAAAATATACATATATTACATTCCAAATTTGGATGTGGATAAATTTTTCACCAAATTATGCAACCACAGAATTGAAAGATGCTCCTGAAATATTTAATTTAAGTATATAATCTTTCACTAGTATTCCATGTCTTTCCATGACGTCTACACATAGTTACATCTGTTCTTTAAATTAAAACGGCATGTGTATAAAATGCCTTCCAAAAATAATCACGATACTGTTTTATTGCTTAAAAATTAGTTACTGAAAATGCAATTAGAAAATGAAAGAATGAATATATACATATATTACATTCTAAATTAGTGACTTTTGCTTCTATTTTGTGGATAATATTGCAGCAAGAAAGTCCACATAATCAAAAGGGGCCCCTGAACTCCTTAGTTTAATGTAAATATATAATCTTCCTCTTCTGTTTCATGTTTTTGACGTCTATTTATAGATAAAATCGTCCTTTAAATTGAAATGTGGTATGGATGAAAAGTCTCAAAATTAAATAAGGACTTGCATTATTTCTTAAATATTAGCTTCATTGGATAGTGAAAATGCAATTAACAAATGAAAGAGATAGCTGTCACTATGGGTTTCACACTGGCTGCTCCGTTACCATGGTGCTAAGCCTCTATTTCTTAGAGGTCTTGCTTTCAATTAAAGTCCTTATTTCTCCGAGGATTAGGACCTAAGCCTGCAACTAACCTCTGCACCTGTTTTACTTTTTTTTTACGCTTGGCAATGTCCTATATAACGTTTTCCTCTGGAACAACAAAACTTGATGGCTCGTGTCAAAGATTTCAAAGAATGAAAAGTTGAGCTGATAGCTCTTTTGTTTTCGAATTTCGGAAGATTCTGATTTATCTCCTAACTAAAGTCTTGAAAATAAAGATCTTTGTAGGCATTTTAGCTCTAATATGAAATTAGAATATGGGTGAAACTCTTCCAAATTTGTCTGTATGAATTCTTTTTGATTTTTTTTCCAAGTTTAAATGTTTTGAATTTTAATGAAATGGCAATTTCGTGTATAAAATTTTAATTACATTACATAATGCTTATGATTGTTTTATACCCCTTTATTGCATTTCAATTTTATATTTAAATTACAACTTATATCTAATTTTCAGCTTATTTAGAAACAACAAGGACTAGTAAAGACAATGCTGTAACAGAATTTTATCTTTAACCCTACTTTTCAGTTCAAGTTTATTTAACTTGAAACATTTTTGAATTTGTTGAGAAAAACGATGAAGTGATTTCACAGATATTTTGTGACTTGGACTTCGTTGAAGATGTCATATATATATATATATATATATATATATATATATATATATATATATATATATATATATATATATTATATACTGTAAGATTTTAATAGGGATTTCCATCACGTATCAATCGCAAACAAGTAAGGGAATCATAGGGATCTTTTTAAAAAATGTGCTTAGCTGGACAGTATTTTATCCCTTCACTCGGACTGTCGGAGCCGCTGATTAAATCATTTTCATAGAGCTTTTGTTGCATTAGTTAAATATAAAAAGTGGAATGGGATCGGGAAATAAGAGAATATTTTAGAATGAAGTTAATATGGTCCAAATTAAACTGAAATTTCGGAAATGGTTTAAGATTAAATTAAATTTTAATATATATATATATATATATATATATATATATATATATATATATATATATATATATATATATATATATATATATATATATATATATATATATATATATATATATATATATATATATATATATATATATATATTCATTTTGATCAAAATTACTTTTGTGATCCAGTCTGTGATTTTAGATTTAAGAAAGCAACTAAATTTTAGCTTTGTTTTTCCTTGTATCAATAAATTATCGTGGTCAAAGGCAGATCGTCAAATAGACTGACGATCGAGGCTTAATCTGAAAATTATCAAGTAAGTCTGAAGGCCGTAAGAATATACAGGAATAAATAAATTTTATTTATTTCTACTGCAAGTTGCAATTTTTGCTTATTTAATATTCCAGAGAGCATACTCGTTACAAACAATAAGAGATTGCTACATGAATAAAAATAAAAATAATAATAATTTTGATAAGTAATAAATCTTTGATGGTTTATTAAAAAAAAATAAAATGAGTAATAAATTTAATTCAAATGAATTTTTAAAAGCATGTTCTTATTATTATATTAAGCAACATAATTTTTTTAAATTTCTGTAATTCATTCCATTAAACTTCAGATCAATTGTTTGTCAAGTTTACTACTAGATGGCCCTATCTATAAAAATAAAAATAAAAATTTATTTAATTAATGACTGAATAACAACTAAATTACGAAAAATTAAAATAATATATTATCAGTTAGAACACGCAAATATTTAAATTTTCAAACATCTGACATGCCCAGAAACCTGAGAAAAGTCGGTTACGATATTTCATCTTTATAAACTTGAAGCCAGGCAAGCTAAATAAAAATAAATGTTTTAAGATAATAATGACGGAAAGAAAACATTCGTCTATATTTAAAAGGGAAAATCCTTAAGAAATAAAGGGCACCTGGTGAAGAAAAGTTCGTCACTTACTGACTGAGCAGTTCAAGTTAAGTCGAAATCTAAGGTTTATGATCATTTCACTTGCATTCAAACAATTTATCGAGTGTTGAATAGTTCCCTTGACATCTTTTACAAAGTCCACTTCTTGCTTTCATTTCGTTTCTTTCGCTATTAGCAGATATATCAACCACCACTTTGAACATACTCAGAAGGTCCTAATGGAGGTTTTCTTTAGTGATTCCTTTCGAATGAGAAAACAGTGAAACTAGAAATAATCACTAAGCCTTCAGTTTATACATTCAAATAGAATGAAATTTGAAACAAACAAATTTTGAATTCGATCTGAGGAATTTATGCAGAGTCACCTTCAAGTAGCGACTCAATCTAAGGATTTTTTTTTTTTCGTAAGGAGCTTCATTTTCGTACAAGAACTGGCCCTTCATGAACTTATTGTTACGAATCTGTAATGCTGCTTCCCAGCATAGTTGGTTCCATCATCGGAAAGAATGTTTTACAGTCATCTGTATTGGACGGAGTCCGTGTGTAGCGTCGGAGGTCCCGGAGCTTGGCGACCATTTGACGACGAATTTGGTGACTTTGGCGCCAGAATAGATTATACCCAAAACATCGAGAATTTTCCCGATCCGTCCAGTAGGAACCGAGTTACGCCTCGAACGTTCCTGATTGGTTGAGAGGCTTCTAGCCCCGCCTCCTGAGATCTATAAAAGGAAGCAGTCCTGCAGCTGCCGGGGAGTAGTCGTGAATAGTTAGTCGTAATCGAAAGCGACAGAGAAGAGTAGTCGTAAAGAACTGGCCTTCCAGAAATAAGCTGACGACGGAGTGAAGCTAGTGATGAACTAAGCTGTGCGCTACTGTCTGCAGTAGAGTCTGGTTGTATGCTGCACGTCTCGGCTGAAGATAATCGTCTTTTGTGCTGTATATGGTTGTCGTCTTAGTGCTGACCTGTGTGTCTTCGCGTAAATAAACGTCGTTGTTTTTTTTCTACTGCCGCCTGCTGATTGAGCGTTCTCCACACCATATAACTCCCACTATCCAAACGAACCCGGAAATTTCGTAACAATATAATCCGAAGAAAGTAAGGTTTTTGGAAGGCAAAAATTATTATGTACAATTTAGAAACAGTAAATTGAACCATTAAGAAATATATATATCCGAACAAAATTATAATCTTAGTTAAATATTTATTGAAAGAATGAAATCAAGTTCAAATCAATAAAAGCTGAAAATAACAACGGTAAAACACCAGTCTGTTAGATTGTAAAACTAATAAAGGTATCAATAACTTAGAAAATAAAAACACAACTTGAACTTTGTTATCTTCTAAAAAAGATTTGTAAATGTTTTTTTTTTGATGTTATCTAATATATAAAAATGAATTTTTGTTTATTCGTACCTTATGCTCTGCCGTATCTTTCAACATATTTTGATAAAACTTGGTCTACTTATGGTAGAAATCAAATTAAATGAAGGTTACATTTTAAAATTGAGAAAAGACAAACAATAAATGGCAAACTGCACATGTCATTCGGAATTAATCCAACATATATCAAATAAAATAAAATTATTATGATTGAGGCCAAACAATGTGAATGAAATGAAATTGTAAATATTTAGTGCAAGTGCTATTTTTTTTTCTTTTCATTTACTCACTTATGAAAAGTCACAGGTTGTTGTCATTCAGTATGCAAAATATTTTGTCTACTGCAAACCGCACATATTATTCAGAGTTTATCTCACACATACAAAACAGAATTATTATTATCGATGCCGATTAAATTAAGTTATTTATAATGGAAATTTTCCAATGTAAACAGTAATTTTTCTATTCCTTCAGTGAATCGGCAAAAGATATTTCGTTAAAAAAGCGTATATCGTGTTGATTGCTTTGACAAAAAATATTGATCATGGGCATCTTGATCAAAACACCAAAATACGGCATTCCGTTAATTACTCTTAACGGAAAGTCGATTGGGAAAGATGTGCCCATTCCACGCATTCCCATTATTCCCACTAACATGCCTTTTGATTTCAAACGATTTCAATTCCCCATTCGAATTTCATTCTGAATGACCATCAACAAAGAACAAGTCAATCATTTCAAGTGAGAGGATTGAAGCTAGAGAATCCATGTCTTTCACATGGGCAGTTGTGTGTTGGATGCTCACGAGTCGGAGAGCCAAGAAATTTATTAGTTTTTGTTGAAGACGGAAAAGCAAAACATTTTGTCTACCCTTAAGCTCTTGAATAATAAAGTAAAAAAAAAATTAAAAAATAAGATAATAGAATACATGTTATTTACACATCTCCTTTATATATCATTCAGTTTCAATGAATGTATTCATTCATCTTAAACAAATAAATATCTTTCGTAGCTTTCATTCTTCTTTAAACAAGAGAGCTATTTCAAATTCGAAACGATATTTTCAAAATTATTTCTTTTGCGGCAGCAACGCGCCGGATACCAACTAGTTCTTGTATAATTTTCTTAAAAATTGGTATTTTAACGTTGCTATTTTCAGCTTGCATTGATTTGAATTTTTTTAAACAGACTTTTAAACAAACTTTTACTTAATTTGTAATTTTAATTATGCGAATTTCTTAATGATTGAAGGATTGAGGGTTTTTATTGTATTGTATACTAGCCGCCTTTGGCTACCAGCCGGTTCGCCAATCTTAATGTTCGTTAAATTTTAATAATTAAATAGGTTGAACCGGAATTTAACACCCTTCTTCGCCAAGTAGCGATAACGCGCCAAAGCTGGCAATCTTTATTATGCACTATAACTGAACATCTGCTCCTTTGCTTTTGAACATTTCGCAAGGCCGTTGTTGGTGATTTTTTAAAATTGTGCCAAGCAGGGGATTAAACTCCGGTCGTACCATTAAATAATTCATGCAATTCCACTTTAATAGATTCTTCAGCAAAATATTTTAAACCTTCAAATTTTGATAGTCATATAATTCACTCATAATATTATAAAGGCCTTCAGTCATAACGTGATATGCATCTCTCTCATTTTCTGTTACCCCTCGTAGAATTTATGCTTTAAATTAAAGTGTAAATGATTAATCTGCAATTAATATAATAAAATTTTTTACTGAAACAAAGCATTTTTTTAACAATATGATTACTGATTATAATTCTTGTCTTCCAAAAGCCTCACATTCTTGGAATTTTCGAGTCGCGGGGAGTCAAATTATTGGTGAAAAGTCAGGACCTTCAAAGAAAAAAAAAATCCCTGGTTTAAATCTCTATTTGAAGGTGACACTTGATAAAGTCTTCGAACTGGATTCATAATTTAGTTAGTTTCTATGTTATTCTGTTTTAGTGCTCTGTAAATGTATTGATTATTTCTTGTCTACATAATTCCATTTGTGTTTTTGATGTAGCAACATTCGGACACTCCAAATACAATATATTTTTGTCCTACTTTTCGTTTCTCATGAGAAAATACTTTCTTAATATATTAGTTTCATAACAATTATTATTAACTTTACTACACCTACAGTACCTTTTAAGTATTCGTAGAGTAGAGAAAGTATATTGTTCGCCAAAAAATTTGAATTCGAGATTTTGACATATCTTCTCGTGATTACCCCCCCCCCTTCCCTGAGTTCGAAGAACACTAATTTTCAGGAAAGTGAAGAGTCTTATTAACGCGGCATCTTCATATTTTCATATTTGTGGTCTTTTTCTCCACAATAAGAATTTTCCAGAATAAAACATCCTATTGTTATTATAATCAACTTGCAGCTAATATGGAATCAATTTTATTCTAAATTATATAAATAAAATTATATGGGTCTCAAAAAGTGAGAAAATAATCTTATTTAAATCCTCTATTCATTGACTTGATAATGGCGTATAAGACTTCCAGAGCTATCCCCTTTTTTATTATATAAAAAAAAGAATTGCTTTTAGGCAAAATAAAGGAGAAAGAAAATCACGGAGATTAAATTTTCTTCGCTTTTCATGAAGAAAAATTCTTAATTAAAAGCAGGGATTATAGAAATAGGATTAAGAAGATTATAAAGGAACTTCATAATTAAAATGGCCGCAGTCTATGACCGTAAAATGATTTCTATTTAAAACATAGTTTTTTTATGGAGTTTAAGCGTGTGTAGGGTAGAAAATAATCGATTAGATAGAGTATAGTTTCAGCTTTCATCTCTGAAGAGTAGTGAGTTTATTATCGGTGCTTTTGGAAACAATTATTCAACAAACTATAAGAAAAATATAAAAACTAAATTTAAATATTCATAATGTATGTTTATAACTAATAGACAGTGACTACTAGAGCTTGTTTAATGCAACAAATCCTATATTTCTCAGTAATGTCTTTGTGCATGATATAAATTTTGCATTTTCTTAATAATATCTATTAATAGTAAAGACGTACATGCATGTGTGTGTGTTAGCACTCTATAGGACAAGCCTTTTGATTTATACAATTTGGCACAAACTTACTTTGGAGGGTGCAAATGTGCACTTAGGAACGAATAAGTTTTGGAAATTTCAATTAATTAAAAATTAAGAAGGATTTTAGTATTTTCTGCGAGTTATCGTGAAAATAAGAATCTCGATTTCCATAGGAAAACTTAGTTAATCAGGTCATCTGCCTCAAAAAAATCCTTTAATCCAATTCCGTTGACACCAGTTTTGGGAAGATGCGTTAATGAGTAACAAAGTTACAAAGGTGTTCACCTTTTTTTTTTCGTTGTTGATGACTGTACCACTGTTCTGTATTATTTATTGCTTTTAGGTTATTGAAAAATCAAATTTCTGGAGTATATTTTAAAGCCCTCTGGTCTTAGAGAGAAGTTTCGAGTTTGTTTGTTTTTTAATTAGAATTAGAAAATCATATATTACAAACATAAAATTTTAAAAGAAAGCAACTTTAAAATTATAAGCTAAGAATCATTCACGCGTTTTTCAATTCAGACTCACTCTTTAGTTCACACAAATCAGTGGAGCTGTTCGTATAGATAGTGGACTCGTATTTCTTCTTGTTATGAAGCGCGTGTACATATAATAGTGGAACAATTTATAAAATAAGAGAAAAATATAATATCTTGTAGTAAAATATTGAAAAAGAGTTTCAAAATCTAATCCCATTAAAGCTAAAAGATTTAAAGAGAATGCTGACTTTACATGTTAGATATTGCGACACTCAAATATTTGTTTCTGTACGAAAATGGAGAGTAATGTAAACTGCGATTGAATACATAATTTAAGATAATAAATATTGTTACAAATCTGTAGTTTTGCTACTCGGAACGAATAGTGTCACCGTGAGAAAGACCGTTGTAAGATCTGTGCTGAGCGGCTGACGCGTCAATGACCTGAGAGCTTGGCGGCCATTTGGCGACTTGGCGACGAATTTGGCCAGTTTGGCGACTAAATGGATCATACTTCAAAGTTCGAGACGTTTCACGATCCATCCAGTAGGAACCAAGATACATTCAGATACACCCTGATTGGTCTGAAGATTCTAGCCCCGCCTCCCGAAACTATAAAATACGGGCACTCTGAAGCTGCAGTGAAGAAATTAAACAGTATCTCAATAGCCAATTCTAGCTCACAAGCAATAAAAACTTACTACGCCCAACGGCAACATAACCCCCCCCCCACCCTCACCCTAATATCAGACAATCACAATGAGTCCTGACACTAGTCATCTCCAAATTTCGTCGAAGACGGCCACGGCAAAGTATAGACAGCAAAGCACTGTGAAGTCTCTCCTGGATAAGCCCCTGCCGGGGCTAGGTGTCCCATCAACCCAACCATCAAGCTGCAGTGAAGTGTGTGTATCGTCAGAAGTCGTGTGTGAGAGGAGTCGGAGTCACCGACACGTAGAGAAACTGGAGGATTAGACAGCAAGAAAGCTGTTGAACTATAGCGATTAAATGCGTTACGTTATTATGATTGATCGACGGTATTTTGTTGTAGAAAATTTTTTGTAACAATATCATGGATATATCTACTTCTGGAAGCCACTAACAATAAAGACTGGAGATGAAAAAACCAATAGAAAATTTAGATTATTTATTAAATTTTAGTCTCGGATTCCACAATGCATAGCTATATTGGGAAAAAAAATAGTCATTTCTTGAGCTATTACTGAATGGGGGAGATTGAAATAGAACAATCTCTTCGAGCTTTCATACTACACAGTTCAAGGTCTTTGTTCCCCAACATGTTTAACATGCCCAATATTCATGTATACGGTTCAGAAAAACCAAGTTAAAGAGTGAAATCAATTTACCTTTATATGCTTGCCAGAGGAATACGCAAATTTAAAAAAACTTTTTTACTTTATTTACATACAAAACGATAAAAGGGGAGAATCAAATTTAAGTCTCTTGCATGAAAGCTATTTCCTTTCATATTAGTACACATTTGTTCGCAAATGCATTTTTAGTACAGTTATAAGTATTTCCGAGCATATACGTAATTTTCAATTTCTAAATCTGCCTGGCAAATGTTTTTTTAAATGTCAGGATTTCGATTTCTCTGAATTTGAAATTCAAATCGAAATTGAACTAAATTGCTCTTACGTTTCTTTTACATACGATTTTATATATCGATAATATATTTGCCCAGAAAAGTGCTGTTGTTGTGTTGTCACTCTTGGCCCTTTACAAGCCCGCTGACAGTTATCTGTCAACGATTTAAGCTGAGTCAGTGTCTCTTGGTTTTTCAATAGCGCCAATTACGGCCAAGAGCACGGCTTAGCTACTTCATGTGTGACATTGGCTTGGACAACCCCTTTTTATAGGTAAGGGGGGGGGGCATTCACACTCCTCACAGATAGAACACAGAAGAGGAAGAACCATGCCCGAACCGGGACGGTCCAGATCACGGGGAAGACGCGCTCCCTTATGGCAGGACGCCGGCCACGAGAAAATTAAACTAAATAAATAAATATTTTTCTTAAAATTCTGAAAAATAAATATTTTTTTCAGATTAAATTTTAATACTCAAAATATTTTAATCCAATATAGTTTCAGTTTGACTTTATTGCTGATTACATAAAACTCGAAGTTTTGAAGTTTCAAATATATGCAAAATAAAGGCGTTGATGAAAGATATTCGTTGCTTCTAAGAATGCAATGTGATTAATATTGAAGTCGACATTTCGACATATTATGGAGATATATTTGTCATAATCTGAAATTCGGGAGTTTACGATGATTGAAATGAAATCTGCATTTCCTCTTTTACAAAGAAAGTATTGTAATAATCAAACTGACAGTAAACGAATCTGAAGAAATCTAATTATAAATATTATACGGTCTATTGGTTTATCCACCGACGTCCTGGCATAAGGCTAGAGCGTCTACCCCGTGATCTGGGCTTCCCGCGATCGAGTCCGGTTCGGGCATGGTTGTTCTTCTTCTGTGTTCTATCTGTGAGGTCTGTGTAGTGCAGCTCCTGTATAAAGGGGTTTTGCAAGCGGATGTGACGTATGAAGTAGCTAAGTCGTACTGTTGGCTCTAGTTGGCGCTACTGAATAAACAAGAAACATGCACTCAGCTTAAATCGCTGACAGATAACTGTCAGTTCCGGCAGGATTGTTCTTCTTTTCTGTTCTATCTGTGAGGTGTGTGTAGTGCAGCTCCTGTATAAAGGGGTTTTGCAAGCGGATGTGACGCATGAAGTAGCTAAGTCGTACTGTTGGCTCTAGTTGGCGCTACTGAATAAACAAGAGACGCTCACTTGGCTTAAATCGCTGGTAGATAACTGTCAGAGGGCTTTTAAAGTGCCATGAGTCACAACACAACAACAACATTTGTTTATCATCTGACGAATTTTAAAGAAGGATATTGTATAAAAGTTATAAAAGGAAACATATTTCTACAGTGTATAGTATGTGTGAAAAATACGAAACAAAATACATAGCATCAAATCTAGGGCAAATAAAATTGTTTCTGCTGCTAATAAAAATGAATGCTTATGTTTCGCTGACAGATAACTGTCAGTGGACTTTTAAAGTGCCATGAGTCACAACACAACAACAACATTTGTTTATCATCTGACGAATTATACAGAAGGATATTGTATAAAAGTTATAAAAGGAAACATATTTCTACAGTGTATAGTACGTGTGAAAAATACGAAACAAAATACATAGCATCAAATCTAGGGCAAATAAAATTGTTTCTTCTGCTAATAAAAATGAATGCTTATGTTTCGCTGGTAGATAACTGTCAGAGGGCTTTTAAAGTGCCATGAGTCACAACACAACAACAACATTTGTTTATCATCTGACAAATTTTAAAGAAGGATATTGTATAAAAGTTATAAAAGGAAACATATTTCTACAGTGTATAGTATGTGTGAAAAATACGAAACAAAATACATAGCATCAAATCTAGGGCAAATAAAATGGTTTCTTCTGCTAATAAAAATGAATGCTTATGTTTCGCTGGTAGATAACTGTCAGAGGGCTTTTAAAGTGCCATGAGTCACAACACAACAACAACATTTGTTTATCATCTGACAAATTTTAAAGAAGGATATTGTATAAAAGTTATAAAAGGAAACATATTTCTACAGTGTATAGTATGTGTGAAAAATACGAAACAAAATACATAGCATCAAATCTAGGGCAAATAAAATTGTTTCTTCTGCTAATAAAAATGAATGCTTATGTTTCGCTGGTAGATAACTGTCAGAGGGCTTTTAAAGTGCCATGAGTCACAACACAACAACAACATTTGTTTATCATCTGACGAATTTTAAAGAAGGATATTGTATAAAAGTTATAAAAGGAAACATATTTCTACAGTGTATAGTATGTGTGAAAAATACGAAACAAAATACATAGCATCAAATCTAGGGCAAATAAAATGGTTTCTGCTGCTAATAAAAATGAATGCTTATGTTTCTCTTTCTGTGTGTGGTGGCGCTTTACGGGCGAGATTATTCACTCTATAGCCGCAAAATTTGGCATCTATTCATCTTGCACAATAAGAAATCGTACCTCGAAGTATATTTCGAGATTTTAGTTTGAATTTTAGCTCATTAAAAATTAAACTGCATTTTGACATTCTTCTGCGATAACTTCCGAAAATATTATACAGTAGACTCCCGATTATCCGCGCCTGCCGCACTTAAGTTTTTTTTTGTTTGTTTGTTTCCAAGCAAAGAGAAAATGCTTCCTAAGCAAGAAGCAAACACAAATGACTGATTTCTTCAAAAAGGTGTAGTTTTACAGTGATGCTTTTGTAATTACATAATACATTACAGTATTAAAACAGTACATATGTATTCATTTTTCTGTGTATCCTTGACGCCTCTCATATGTACAAAGCCTTTTCTGTTTTCATTAACAAAATGCATTTTAGGTTAGTTTTGAGTGATATACTAAAATATTAAACGTTAGTTAAACATTTCCTGCTGTTTATTTTACGTTTTATTGTACATAAAACGATTTTTCAAAGTTGGAATGACTTTTTTCTCTTTTGCTATACCCGTTTTTAGCTTTTTTCGGATTATCCGCGATTTCTGTTATCCGCGGTGGCCGCGCCACCCAATTCCGCGGATAATCGGGAGTGTACTGCATTACAGAAATGAACTTTTAGAAATTTTTAAAAAATCAAATTAAAGAATTTTTAATTCGTTTTACAAAGTTTTAAAAAAATTAAAAATTCATTGTTTCATTAAATATTGAATCGCATGATTTTTCCTTCTATTTTTGAAAGCTAAAATTGAAGGATTCTGTATCTTATATATCTCGTATTAAAAAAAGCCGTTTCGAATTACGTCTGCGATTCTGTCTCTTTGTCTATCATGAGAATGACTCAAAAATGTTTTGAGCTCAGCGAATGAAATTTGGTAAATGAATTTTACACCAAAGTTGTGGATATTTATCAAATTTTGAACAAGTTCTATTTAGAGGAACTGCAAAATAAGGAGAGAGGAATAAAACTTTTGTGCCCATTCAGCATTTAATGAAGATATGTATGAGATTTGGAACTAAATCCATTTCTAGGTCTATACTTTTGTTAGCATATAAAAGTGATGATTCAAAACCGCAACAACATAAGTAAGTCGACAATTAAAAATTTTTGGCAATTGCAATACTTTCTCTTTGTATCTTAGAAAGTAATAAGGTTTTTTGCCATGACATCGATTGAAAAAATGTAATGTATGCTGTTTAAAACGAGAAAAATTACATAACATAATTAAAGGAACAAATTCTAATTAAAGGAACAAATTCTGAAACGTTTAGATTTTTCCATGACAAATGAAGGGCTTTTTTTACATCTTGATAGATTTGTAAAAAAATTATTATTTAGTTTAGAAATGATGCAGATCTTAAAAATAGAGCTTTACGCCTTCAAATTATCATTTATTTATTTATTCAATTATATTAATTATTTATTCAATTTTATTAATCAATTATATTTAGTCAATTATATAATTTATTTATTCAATTATATTAATATCAATTATTTATTCAAGCACAAAATTCTATGGACAGCAAAAGTCTCAATGACAATGATGCAGTATTATTTGATTCACCTTTTTATTCGAAATGGTTTAAAGTTGTATAAGTTGGGGATGATAGATTTAGGAAATAAATATTGAAATATTATTTGATAATTTGGAAGATATGTTATCTGTATATTTTAAGTAAACAGGAAAATCAAAGAACAATTTCTCCAACTTTAACTACTAGACAGGTGAAATGTCATGAAATTTAGATATGCCATCAATGATTGGCTGCCTCTCCCAACATTCAATTTAAATAAGAATATGAAAATCTCTATTTTGTTATACATCATTTTGAAAGAAATATCATGACAGAAGTTTTCACACAAATTTTGAGATGTTTCATTTCATATATATCCTCGTGATCTCCAGGTGCCTAATCGATACTCAACGTATGTTTCATAATTTTCCGTTTTTTTGGTGAAATCATAAAAATATTATTTGCGCATTTTTAATGGAAAAAGCGGCGACAGAATACTCCAGCCACAACCACTGTACCGATATCACAACTTCCTGGTTTCATAGAAATGTCATCAATGGCCCTTGACTTTCATTATTTCCCATATATTAAAGATATAGCAATATAAAACTTTAGAAAAGAATCCAGGTTTAACAATTGGTCCGATTTCGCCAATTTGGTTTGCCCAGTTTGTTAGTGATATTTAGAGATATCAGTTACAAATATCTATATTCATTGCTTAGTTTTTATTTAAAATGCTTAAATTTTCTGTTGTTATAAGGTAGTGCTTCAAAGTTGTTTATATAAATAAATTAACGCTAATCACATGATTGTAAATAGATAATTGCAGAAAGAAAAATAATTAATGTAAGTTCGATTCGTTATTACAAGATTAGGGCTTTAAATCGTAGGGAAATGGGTACAATTCGGTTTTAACGGCGACCAAAAAGCGCCAAGAAAAAATGTCGCCAAATTACGAAAATATACTCAAGCGCACTGCTATTTATTATGAAAAATTTTGAACGTGCCGATTCACATGCAATATAGTTTGACGATAGAAATCGCCAAATTGGCTAAATGTTTTCTTAACGCTTTTTGGTCGCTGTTAGAACCGGCAAGTATCGAGAAATGAAATACAATAATTTTTTTGCATTAATCTAATACCATTCACATAATTCGGCCAATTTTCTCTCCATTTCAAGCATATATATGTTTTTAATAAATAAGAATTGATATTGGATTTCAAAAATATTATTTCCATCTCTGTTCAAATATCGAATCTTACGTTTTCATATTTAATATGATTTACAAACATGTCCTCCGAAACTCGTTTCACTTTAATTTATTCAACTAAAAGATACGTTTCGCTTCCGTCTGGTTTAAATGCATTTCCCATATCACTTCAATTTCAAACTTAGCAAACGTTATGTTCGCGAAAACGGATGTCAGGTTAAAAGATCCCAGGGGTTAGGATGTCAGCTTCCACGAAAGCCTCAGCTAACAATTTAAGTGCAAAATTCTGTAAACGTCCGACTGAGAGAAGTAGAGGAAATTCTTTCCGTTCTTTTTTTTCTCCCGCTTTTCCCGCCTTTTCTCAATATCGTTCGATTTGTTAACGTTTCCATCCGTCAGGCGGCGCTCTGAAAAGTTCGTGATGCCACTTTAGGAAAACTAATGTTCTCCGTCTCACCATATTGGGGCTTTCTAAATCAGTTTAAAATTGTCAATCTAAAATGATTGGTCGCTTCGAAGCATCGTTTCCAGCCTTTTAGCCATGTTATCTGTTTCAATTTGTTCGCGTCATATATCTCGAATGTTCTGGAAGCACTTACTGAGCGATAAATTTATATTTCACTTGGCTTCATTTTTAATAAAAATGCTATGAAAGTAATGAAAAATTCAGGCAAATTAGATCTTCATGAACTTTTACTATTTGTCACATTTTTGACGGCGGTAAGAAATTCTATTTTTTCGAAAAATTCGATTTAAGAGAATGTGGATTTGTAAACAGTCATAAATAATTATGGCTTCGTATGGAAGTATATTTTGTTTTGAAAATAACCGTTTGTTAAGATGTGTTAAATGACTATTTTCTGTTTATTTAACGATGACATACGTAGCGACCTGTTATTTCGCTATAATTATTGAGTGCGAAAAATTTGATAATAAGCTTTATCGCATAGCTCCGTTGTAATAAATCATCCAGTAAAGTACAGTTAAATTTCATATTTTGATAAATTCAAAATTTTATTTAAGGGAATATGATTGAGTAAACAGCCATGAATAATTATGGTTTCGTATGGAAGTATATTTTGTTTTGAAAATAACCGTTTGTTTATGATGCTTTAAATGACAATTTTCTATTTATTCAGCGATAGAATACGTAGTTATTTTGCTAGAATTATTGAGTGCGGAAAATTTGATTAAGAGCTTTTTCGAATAACTTCGTGGTAATAAATGATGCAGCAAAGTAATGTCAAATTTCATATTTTGATAAATAATTGCAAATTTGATTTAAGGGAATATGACTTCGTAGGATTCATAAATAATTATCGTTTCGTACATAAGCATATTTTGTTTTGAGAATAATTGTTTATTATGATGCTTTAAATGATTAATTATTTTTATTTATTTAACAATAGAATTCATGGTGACCTGCTATTTCTCTAGAATTATTGAGTGCGAAAAATTCGGTTAATAGCTTTTTCGAATAGCTTCGTTGTAATAAATCATCCAACAAAGTACAGTTAAGTTTCTTCTTTTGATAAATAATTGAAAATTTTATTTAAGGGAATATGATTGCGGAAACAATCATAAATAACTATGTGTTCGTATGGAGGTATATTTTCGTTCGAAAATAACCGTTTGTTAAGATGTTTTAAACGGTTATTTTTTTTTATTTAACAATATCATCCATGGCGACTCGCTATTTCGTTAGAATTATTGAGTACGAAAAATTTGATAAAAAGCTTTAACGCATAGCGTCGTTGTAATAAATCATCCAGTGAAGTAAAGTTATCAATGAATATTACGTAAGGATAATAGGTGAAATTCGATATCGGTGAAATGGCGAAGAGTTTTAGCAAATGTACAATATCGATTCTTTTTTCTAATTTTTGTAATATGTCAAAGAGATTTTGTTTACGGGTATTATAAAAATTTGAAATATTATAATACGAAAGCAAAACTTGAAGGTTATATAACGATAAAATATTTTATGCGCCCAATTATATTACAGAAAAGAACTATTCGTACTTTGAAATATTCCAACTATAAAAAAAATTTAATCATTATTTACTTCTGATATTAAAACTCATCAGCAATTTCAACAACAGAAAAAAAGTCTAACCTTTTATTAAAATTCTATATTAAAGTGTTTTCCACATGAGCGTATCGTGATAACATTTAAACATCCTACGTCTAAAACATTCGATTAGTATTCATTATGAATTCAGTAAAAAACAAATAGCATTATTTATATTAAAGCAAAATGGATGTCCATTAACATTGCATACACATAGCCCCCTGGTAAGTAAATCTTTAAAGAGACTTTACTTTATAAATATAAATATATTTATAACTTTGAAATGAATATTTAAACCATTATTTCTATTTTAAGCTTGTGGCGTCTTGCTTAAATAGAACAAACGGTGAAGAAGAGGCTTATTTCTTGCGTGAACGCTTAACTAAATAAAAATTATTAGGGTCATGTGTGGGAGGTTAAAGTTCTTCATGCGCACACGAGTTTCTATTTAACGAAATTTAATAGTACCATTTAAAGTCGTTGGTATATAAAAAATTCGTTAAACAGAAATTTCTACATTTCTGATTTTGTTAATTTCCAAATTCTTCTGTTTTTGCTAATTTTTAAAAATTTCTAAAAATAAAAATTTCTAATAAAAGAAACATCAACAGTTTCATGCATGTCATTCACTGTAACAAAGTCTGTAATTCTGATTTGTACAAGCTTTTTTATAAAAACACAATTTTTGATATTTTTGTGAAGATTGAAACACATTATCTGCAATATTTTCTTGAAATTGTAGTCCTTTATGAATTGTATCTAATCTCTTTAGTATTTTCTTTTAAGAAACTGCTTTTAATTACCATTTCATTAAATTTTCATGATTTTCTTTCATGTCTTCTTTACTTTCAATACTAACTCCCGGGGGAGTACCTCGAAATGAGGATGAGATGCTTCTGGTATGGTGGTTGGATCTCGTCACTCTGGAGGGTATACAAATAGGCGGGACGTACTCTGTTCGCGAAGGGTTGTACCTTGGCAGGTGACGTTCCGCCAATGTTGCTGTTGCGGTGGTCCGGTCATTCAGTTTTCTTTTTCCGTGTGCCTTCGGGAGGGTCGGAGAGTCAGGATATGATTTACTTTCAATACTATATCCCACAGGGGGAACCTCAAATGAGATTGAGAAGCTTCCGGCATGGTGGTTAATTCTCACCACCCTGGTGGATACAGAAATGTTCGGGTCTACCTCTTACCGATAACGGGACGTGCTTCATGCTGGAAGGGTTGTGCCGTGGTCGGTGATGGCCTTTACGACTTAACCTTAGTTCTAGCCAATGATGTCGTGGCAGTCCGGTCATTCATATTTATTCCGTCTGCCTTTAATTAGAAGGAGTGGAGTAGTCTGTGTGGTTACTTACAATACCTTGTTTTATACTTACAATACTCAGCTAATTTAGAATACTTTATTCTTTACTTTGCAATATGTTATGATGTGTAAAATAAACAATGACAATGTTTCCATCAAATGTCTAGTCCATTTTTTTTTCCCTGACTGGGTCCTATTTTCAGAAAAATGCGATATTTGGTTAAATCGATTGAAAATTTATTTCAATCGAAAAGTAATTTTATCTGTAAAGTAATTTATTTCAATCGAAATAAGAAACATAAGTTGCGTAGATATTTTTTTAGATCCTTATTGCAATTATTGTTTTGTATGTGTAATTTCTAAATTATTCTTGCAATTTCAATTCAAGTAAAAGTTTTCAGTATTTAGAACGCACTCACTTAGGTTTTCTTATGCTGCAATTTCTAGAAGAAAATTTTTATGTTTTCCTATAAACGCGATGGCCTGGTGAAAAGGCTCGGGATTCAGAATTGGAGGATTTCAGGTTCGAGACCCGATTCCATTGGAGAACTGCCGTGTAAGCTGATTTGGTGCACGCTAAATCCGTCGGGGACAAACGTCCTTCGCTAGTGTGGTCTAGAAGTTTGAAGGAGGAAGTGCCGCTTAGGTGACACTCTCGTCATCGCTTCCCCGTTCAAAATGATGAGTTCCGTCCCCAAATATCCCTTGTGTTGCTTTAAAGTCGGATGTTAATATAACTTAAAAACGCCTTCATCAATTTCTTCGTAGATTTTTCTTGGATTATCCTAAATATCTTCAAAATAGCTTCGATTAGGAGTTAGACGAAAGTATAAGAAATATTATTGCTGTATAGAAGAAAAAAAATTTGCAAATTGAAAAAACAATAAAAGTGATTTTGTTGTTTCTTTAACCATTTCATTAACCAGTCCGTAATTGCAACTGATGGCAAAATTTGTAATTTTGTGTATTTAATGCCAAGATCATCCACCAAATTTTTGTTGCAGCTAGTTGCTATTTGAAAGAAGTTGCTATCTAGTTGCTTATTGTTCTAAATAAAACTATTCTTCTGATTTCTTATCTGTAAAGTAAATATTACAAAATAATTCTGCTTGTCTTACAATATTATATATATTTAAATTTCTCTAAACAATTTTCTTTTCAAATTTTCTATAATGCATCCACATATATAAAATTCTCTTATTGCAATTCATATAATAGTATTTTTGACCATCATGTCTCCAGTAAGCTGATATAGATTTACTATTTCTACATGGCAACATATGTTCCAGATTTTTTTTTAGAATGAAAAATGTCATGTATTCTTCGGAATTTTTAGTTAAATCAGATATTTAAAATTATTAAAAATGGAAATTTTAGTGGAAATATTGAACTTTTATTCACATATTACGATTATTGTTGTTGTTGTTTCTTATGTCATTTGCACGGACAAGCCCGCTGTTACGAAGGCAGCGTTTTAAGCCAGAGTGGGAGCATCTCTTGTTTTTATAGTTGCGCCAACCGGGGCCAAGAGTACGACTTTGTTACTCACGCATCACTCAATCGCTTGCACAACCCCTTTTTACAGGAGGGCACATTCACACATCTCACAGATAGAACAACGGAAGAACAACCATGCCAAAACCGGGACTCGAACTTGGCACACCCAGATCACGGGGAAGACGCGCTCACCCTATGCCAGGATGCCGGCCACAATTATTCTATGGGGATTTTGTTAATTTTTTTTTTCGCTGCAGACTAATTTGTATTCATAAACTTAGACATCATTACTTTCTCCTATACAGAATGCATTGTAATACCTGACGAATACCTGTTCATCTACTATCTATATGAATATAAGTTAATAGAAAACGAAGAGATCTAGATGGATAAAATTCGATATACAGATTAAGCATCTATATTTTAATCTTTATCAAATTTAATCCATCCAACAAGGTTTTGAAGCCTGTCGGTCTGTGCTTATAAAACATGTAAACTCGATAGCACAAAAGCGCTGTAATATAAGTATGGTATTTGAGGGTTTGAGTGCAATTGTAGTTATGTGCCCCATTTTGTTTCAATCATTGAGAAAAATGCATCTAAAACACAAATTCTTTATTGCAGAGTATGCAAGAAAGTGTTGAGGATACCCTTTCAGTTATTTTCAATATAATATAGTCCCGCTTTTAATAAAAAATAAACATATTTTTCTATCTATTTGTAGTCTTACATTAAGAAGGAATCTCTTTTATTTAAAACTCAACTATCTATAGCTTCCATTGTCGAACAGTTCCAGTTCCCATAAAAATCCCCGGTCTAATCCATACAGCAATTTCATGTCCAAGAGTGGCCAGGTTTATATCTTCCCACTAAGCCACGTTCCTGACGAATTACCGCCTCCCTAATGAGCCTTAAAGCTTTTTAATTGCCACCGGTGACCTCAATGCCCAGTTTATGTCCGAATCGATGAACTAGACAAACTTGGTGGAGTGATGTGTGAGCTGTCTTAACTAGAAACAATATTGAGTTACGTACTGAAAAAAGAAAAATAGCTGAAACTTATTACTCTATGACCTTATTATTTTATCAATATATGAAACATTAGAGCTATTGGATGATGACAAAAAAATCGTTTGCATTTTTATGTCTAGAAGATATATCAAAGGATGCATACGTATTAAATTAATTATTATAAATCCAATTAAATTATCTTAACCAAATGATTACAATTGATAATAAAAGGGCATTAATAAACATAAATGTTAAAACTTGTTGGCTATCGGAAGTATTATGAATATAACTGTTCTATTAGAGACTCACTTAAGTAAACATTGATTGTATTAAATGCAATTAAAGAGAAAATGTAAAACAACGTAATGTTTTGAATCGATTATTTAACAGTAAACAAGACAAAGGATAAAAGGAGTAAGGGTAAAATACTTCTTTTTAAGTCTACTTGACTTGCTTAAATATTTTCAAACTAATTAGAGCTTATAGTATTTTGAAAATGAATATGGATATTAAAATCTTCTGTGTTTACCATGAAAATTTTCTTTTTGCCATTTTCAAAAAATATTATAGATATAGAGAATACTCAGGCATTGTATGTTAATAACCGCTGTAATTTATTACTTAAAAACGATTTTAAATGGAAATATATGGAAACCTAATCATCGTGTCGTTCAGGTACCATTTATCATTTTATGGAATAGAGATCAGGCCTGTTGCACTTGATCAGACCAATTATTAATGGTCATTGCTGGTTGTGGATAACGCTATATTTACCATCCAATAATGCCCATACATGATCTATGGGAAAAAGACCTGGTGATCTTAATGCAATATTCTGAAACTCTGCGGGGAGTGTTTTGAGATAATAGTGACATGGGAACGAATGCTATCGTTTGGAAAGTGTCCCCGTGATAGGGATCAGAAAGAACAGCACAATTAGTATGGTCTAGAATCTGAGGTACAAATTTGCTGACATATACAAGGGGCGTTCAAACGAAAAGGTACGAAAGTAGTAGTAACTTAACCGTTAACATATTTGACTATGCTGTTACGGGAGAACGTAGCGAGACATCTAGGAATGCGATTGGAGTCACCTGCGTAGATCGGAGCATGTGCGGGCACTCACATGCGCAGGAGAGAGCAGAGGCTCTTATAAAGAGCGGCGTCCAATTGGAGCTACTTGTTGAATACCTCGAGCAAAAAAGAACCATTAATTCCGATGTGTACAGTGAGATACTCCGAAGACAACACACAGGTCCATCAAGAACAAAAGACGGGGTCTACTCACGGGAGGTTTGGTTCTGCTGATAACGCGCGTCTACACGTACCCAGGGTCACACATGCGAAACTGGCCAAGTTCAAGTGGGGGCAGCTCCATCATCCGCCCTACAGCCCGGACATGTCGCCCTGCGATTTTCATGTGTTTAATACCCTGAAAAAACATCTGAAAGGAAAGCGCTTCAACTCGGACAGTGCACTCAAGAACGCTGTGGAGGACTGGGTCTCATCATGGTGACATGAATTCTGGGAACAAGGAATCCTTCGGCTCGTTAAACAATGGGATCTTTGTGCACAGGTCTATGGTGTTTACTTTGAATAAAGTCTTTCTTTTTATACAGAATGTCGTTCCTCACATTTTCATTTAACACCCCTTGTATATCCAATGTGCCTAGCTCTCAGGTAGCTTTGTTCTAAACACTAACCTTCTTTATTAGCCATCATTAGGACCAAGGCAGGAAGAGCTCTCATTTAAGAACAAAACAGATCTCTACACGTGCCTCTAATGAACTAGGTTAAATACCACTCATGTCGCAAATACTGGTGATTTTTAGCTAATGATAATTGATAATATGTTCATGCCAACAAACCGTCTTTGTTATATTGAGTATTCATTTTTTTTATGAATTTAATTTCAAAAAATCCCCAAAAGATTAAATCTGTGTAAGAAAGAGAGAGCTGAATAAGGGAAAACTTTTATTCTGGTTGTTTCATCCATATTGAATTTTTTTGTATATCTTACTTTATACTTCTCATATACGAAGTATAAATTAAGTATTGTACTCGTCAAAAATTTTTTACTCGAGATTCTTAAGAATCCCTTTCTCTTTCAGACCTTTTTTTCGAAAAAAAGGAGCTTTTGGTATTATATTTATTGGTTTGTAAACACGATAATTCACAACTGCTTAGAGCTAGATGGATGAATTTTTGTCTATAAACGAACATCCAGATTTTTAGATTTCTGTCCGGTTCTGCACAAAACCATTCACAGGAAGTCGTCTTTCTAGATTTTCGTGTACAACTGAATTCGATAATTAAAAAAAGAAAATATCTAAATAAAATTTGATGCACAGGTTTATCATTTACATATAGACTCTTAACAAGTTTTGAACCAAATCCATCAGATATTTGACCGTCTGTCGGTCTGTTCTTTCGGATGCATGTAAACGCAATAACTAATACGCGCAAATACACGCAATTACTATCAAATTCGATACGTTATCTTGTGACTACAACTATCAAGTTGTTTTGTATCAGATTTTGGTATCAATCTGCTACTAAAACGTGTCCAAAATATTTATTCGTTTGATAGATTCAGTAAATATTCTAAAATCACTCCAAAATATATTTCGTAATTATCCTTCACCAATGAATGACAGGGAGGTCTTACCAAAGATCCACAATTTAACGCGGGGTGGGGAGATAAAAAATTTTATTGCAGCGTATGCGATAAAATTTCGAGATCACTCAGTTTTGTTTCTTAACTTAAGGTGTATGTACACACTTGAAACTTCGAAAATCGTTCAAAATATCGAATATTTTTTTTTTTTGCTTAATAATGTTCTCTGATCCTTTAGCTTTCAAACGATGTTGTCAATATTCGAAATATTTCTCTAGTTATAATTATTTTTCTTGAGGTGCTTTCATTAAAAACTCTAGTTACGGTGATTTTAAAACTCATTTTATGAAGAATGATATTTTTCCACTATGTTGCTTCATTCAAACAATCATAACTCAGCAAGAAATGAACCAAATACAATTATTTATATATCAAAATAATATGTTTGAAATAGCGGATCTTTTGTGCCTCAGTGAAAGTTATATTTATAGAAATAAAGTTTTAATAGCTGTTTAAAAGTTAAAATGACAGAAAAAATCTCGCTTTTTCTATTTTTGTTGATGAAAAAATTGTTTAAAAAAAACTATACATTTTTATAACTTGATTGAGACAGACAACATGAAGACTTATATTAGGCATCATTTCCAACTAGAATTGTGTATCTGTACAAGTTAGAATTTAAGATATCATGTTTCAAAAAATAGGCTAATTAGCTCATTAAATATTATTTAATTAATTAATAATTACTGTAATATGGTTTTTTCTCACTGAAATGAATTTAAACATATATTAATAACCTACTGTGAAAAAACTGGATTTTTAAAGTTACAATTTAAAAAAAAAAAATCTTCAAGTGTGTACGTACACCTTAATATCACGATTTCTTTTATATATCAATGAATTGTAATCCGATAAACATAGCATGGGAAACATTTTATTATAGTGGATATTAAAATTTTTTGCATAACAATGGAATAATTTGTAAAAAAGATTTCCATGATACAAATGCATTGTTCAGCATCATTATTTTTCCCCATACTTAAAAGACATCATTAATTCTATGAGTTACGAAAGTTCGGAACGTGAACTGGTTTATTGTTAAGAATGAATCTCCCGATAGTAAAATTGAACCAGTTACGAATTCGATTTTGTTTCATAAATGTTTAATGAGTCTAATTTTTCATTGGGATTGAAAATCATTATACACTTTATTTCAGCAGAAACGTAAATAATTCACATATTAAGCGATAAAATGGAGCTATTATATTATTTTTCAAAAAGTAACTATTTGCTTCTACATTTTTATTCAAAAACAGATTTGATTGTAGTTTAAAATATTCATTTTTGTTCTGTTATTTTTATCGGAACTATATTTACAACATGATTAATTTTTGTCTTTTATATTAACATTTTTTAGTGCATTAATGCGATTTTTTTTGAAAAAGAAAATTTATACCGGCCCAAAAGTAATAATACGAATGTGTTTATTTTCAGAATAATTAATTGTCTAAGATGTTTATAATAAATACAAATTATTAACTTTTTAAACATTAGATCTCTTTTGAAAACTCTTAACTATTGAGTTGCATACGTTTTCGATGCTTCTTGGAATCTTTTAGATGTAACTGTAATTATCCTTAACCAATTCTTTAGTTTTAGCTTCCATTTTCCCATTTCCAAAATGAGGGATTCAGAGTAGTTAAAGTTCCTCTTTTAGTTTTTGTTTGAAGTTCTTATGGTGAAGCGTCGTTGCATTTCTATCTAACGCTCATGGCTAGGATGCAATAAAAGTAATGTTTGATGTGTATATTTGAACACTGACTGTCACATGAATCACTGGTGATTCACGTCTTTTTTTCTAATTTGTTGATCTTTTATGAGACAACAAAGTAGAGGTAATCTAATTATATAGATGGTTCCCCATTGCAGCCATGTTTATTGGAGATAGCGTATTAAATTCTTCTTTAATCGTCTGTTTCAAATTTCAATTAAATGAACTATGACTAATTAGCATAACTGATATGGTTTTTCATCTCACTGTATTTTCTTTAAAATTCAACAGCCCAAAATCTGATGTAATAATTTCTCAACATATTTTACAGCTTTTGAACTAGAGAATAAGCAATTTGTGATTCTGTAACTGTTTTAATGTTTCGCAAAATAAAAATTAAAAAAAAAAAAACCCTGCTACTTTCAAGTTTCTAATCAGTTAAACCTCAATATTCAAAAATTGAACAATAGAAGAGCTTCTTCTTTTTTAGTTCAGGAACTAAGAAATATATTTATTAAGTTATCTGCAAATTTTAGCAAATCGTTTGACGAATTTTTAAACTAAAAAGTTTTTTGATTTATATATATTTGCAGCCAAAACTCGCACAAATTTTTTTCAAATTTTGAAGAAAAAAAAAAGGACATTAGTTATTTAACAAGTATGTTTTGGTTTCATTAATGTTTTATCAATTTCTTTTTGGCAAAAATTCAAAAATATTACAGTTTTAGAAATCTTTTTTTTAAAAAAATCATCTCGAAATTAGCAACATATATTTAATCTGATTCACTGAATACCCCAGTTACATATATGCTCACCTAGGTGGGTTTGGAAATCAGGATGGTTTTTAAAATCTCTACTAGGATGACCGAGCATACTTTTGCTTAATATCTATCAAGCAAGCTGAGTTCTCTTTTGTATATCAACTCCTTAAGAAGACAGTCTGTCTCTGTAGATTTTTGGGGAAGATTGGGAATTTTTATTATCTTAGAAAGAGAAACTCTGGTGTTTCATTTTTTTAGAGAAACCTGAATTCGATTAGTCTTTGGAATGAGAGGGTTAAAATATCGGCATATTTCTTAGATGAGTCATTCCTCAGAATAAGTACTAAAATTTTTGGGAGGCTTACATTTTTTTTTTTTTACTGTAGTTATTTTATATTTGTTGTTGTTGTTTCTTATGGCACTTGATACGGACAAGCCCGCTGTTCATAGACAGCCGATTTAAGCCTAAGGGGGAGCGCCTCGTGTTTTTATCGTAAAGCCAAATTATGCCAAGATTTCCACTTGACTACTCACGCATCACTCATTCGCTTGCACAACCCCTTTTTACAGGAAGGCCCATTCACACATCTCACAGACAGAACAACCATGCCCAAACCGGGACTCGAACCCAGGAAGGCCAGATCACGGGGAAGATGCTCTACCCCTATGCCAGAATGCCGGCTCTTCTATGTTTAAATATAGGAAATGAATTCAAACTAAGAGATTTAACAATGTATCATAACGGACAATTTAGTACAAAAAGTGGTTCACAGCTGCATTTATTTACAATTGTTAAAAAGGGATTTTCAACCAACTTCAAATGACTTTGAAGCTTTGTACATAATACTTAGAGGTCACAATTCTCAACAGTTGCAAGCTTTTCCGCATTCTTTCATTGTCTTGGGTCCAAACCTTTTGCAGTTATAGAAGAAAATGGCTGATTTAGAGGAATGCTCGTTTCCTTTGATGTTCAAGCAAAAAGAATTACACATCGCTTTCTGATTTAGCAATGGAAATGTTTAATAGTTATGGAATTATTGAAATATCTCCGTGTTTTTGTGAAATAATTCAAAAAGTCAAAGACAAAAGACGAAGATTAAAATGTTGTCTCAGCATTTTAAAGGCAAAAAACCAATACATAAAAGCGCTGTAAACAATCCCATTATTACAGGCTTTCTACGGCACCTTTACTTTGATATATTATGCAGTAGAGTTCGAACATCAATTTCTTTAGTGCTTTTAAAATCCATCGCTCTTGTTTTTCTCAAATAGTTCGGCACTGAAAAGCTTTTAAGTGGTGTCGTATAAGGATAAGTTAGGAATTTGTTAAACTTTGAAATATGCATTTGCTAGCTGTTATGTGGATTGCTAAGTTTTATGTTTATCCGACTTTTAATTTTCATGATCGTCAGGCGTAAACATATATCTCAAATTACAAAATCTTTTTAGATGAAAATGTTTTCGATTTCTTTTGAATGTAAAAGAAATCGATTTAATAAAAATCACGAAATATATTAGTTTTATATAATGGCCGCGATTCTCAGTGGCTTTATTTAGTAACAATAGCATTTCCGCCAATTTTACTTAATCAGTCTCTCACATACATTGTAGAAGTATCGACAAAAAATTTGAACTCGATAATTTGAAGAATCCCCGTGTTTTAGACATATCTGAGTCCGAAAAAAACGAAAGTTCCTTTGTCTGTCTATAGCAAAAATAATCCACGAACGCTTGATATAGACAAATAAAATTTAATATAATTTCTTTATACCAAATTTGTAGATATCTATCAAATTTGATATAATTTCTTTATACCAAATTTGTAGATATATAACAAATTTGAAATACGTTCTTTATACCAAATCTGTAAATATCTATCAAATTTGATATAATTTCTTTATACCAAATTTGTAGATATCTATCAAATTTGATATACGTTCTTTATACCAAATTTGTAGATATCTATCAAATTTGATATACGTTCTTTATACCAAATTTCTGAATTTCTATCAAATTTTGAGTAAAATCAGCTTAGAGGAAGTCTGTACCGGATCTATAACAAGATAGCTTCAAAACGAAGTGAACTAGATAAAAAAAAAATAACAGAATTAACATCTATAGTCTAGATTTTCAAATTTTGAGTCAAATCTAACGAAGGATTGACAATCGTTCGGTCTGCACTTTCAGAAGCATAGTAACTAAAAGACAAAAGGAATTAAATATATCAAATTCGGTAACCGATTTTGTAACTACAATTGTAACTGTGTATCAAATTATTGTTTCAATCGGTTGGGAAAGAAGCGTCTAAATTTAGCTTTCACATATAATTAAATCGCATGCCAGGGATTAAATGCCAAATTACTCACCAAGTATGGCACGATAGATACAGTAAAAATACGATATTCACCTCAAACATCGTAAATATTTCGTAACTATTATGGGCCAATGCCATGCATGGCATTCTCTCGGTGAACACGTTTATTATTGAGTAGGCAAGAAAGTTTTGGGGGACCGCTCCTGCTGGTTTGACTCATTCAATCTAATATCAATCTGATATCGAAACCTAATAGATTGAATTTTACTCAAACAATGAAACGAAATATCTCACTCATTTTTACATTCTCGTATAAGAAGCACACAAATTGAAAGTGTTTATTCAATCCGTGTCGAAATGTGTTTGTGAAATTTATATATATATAAATTTTGTTTGTGAAATATATATAATTATATATATATATATATATATATATATATATATATATATATATATATATACAGGGTGTCCTACAAGGTATGTAGCATCTAATAATAATCTGACGTCATGACGAGTATTTTGATGTAACATGTGGGATCGAACGAATATAACATCATAGTCTAATTAAGGTTCGAAGCTTGTGCAATTACAACTTCAAGAATTGAGAAAAAAGACCAAGTGTAAATCAATGTTTATTGAGAACTTTCAATACAACAGATTTTCGAAATGTCGTCGGTTCGAACAAATGACATGGTGAAGTTTGGAATTGAACTTCGCAACTGTTTTCTGCAAAACTTCTGTTCTAATTTCATTGATCTCGGTTTCAATTGCTGCTCTCAATTCTTCCAATGTTGAGGGTTGTGTGAGAAACACTGTGCCTTTCAGATGTTCCCATAAAAAAGTCGCATGAGTTAAAATCCGGCGAGTAAGGTGGTCACCCTATAATATTTCCTAATCTCATAACGGAATTCAAACGATTCAGTCTTTCGTGAAAATGTTTCCCTAAGAGATCGCAGTTTCGCTAAGTTCGAAGTTATAATTCTAGCACCATCTTACATAAACCAATAATCACTTATGACACAATGACATTTTCGATTAAAAAAAAACCTGGCCCAATGACGCCTTCGGCAGATAACACACACCAAACTGTGAGCCTAAGTGGGTAGAGTGGCTGAACTATTGCAGATGAAGATTGTGGCCCATAACCTCTAGATCTGTTTGTTAACATATCCTTGAAGGTGGGAATGCGCCTTGTCTCAGACCAGATCCGATTTAAATCAACACCGCCACAAGCAACTTTATTAACCCTTATGTTCATTTTGTATAGTATACCATACATACAACTTTATAAAAATATGCTACCACTATAAAATAATTTTTAACTTAGTTTTATTAAACACATGACATTTCTAGACGTTTTTATTTATTTTTTGATGTTTTTTATAGCGTAAAGGAGCTACCTATATACATTTTTTTTTTTTTTTTTGCTTTTCTTCAAAAAAGCAATTTCGCCACGATAAGGGTTAATTATCATGCCTGCAAAATCAAACCTCCTTAAACCATTCAAATAGGTCAAAGGTGATTGATTTGAATTTTGTAAGGAAACAGTGCCGCATAAGAATTGGCATATTCACTTACAACTTTTCCCCTCATTGGCCATTAATTGCCTAGGAAAAAGGAACCTAGGGCAGCTTCCATTCGTACAACCGTCGTACGTATCGTAATTTGGAATACCTATTATCGGATTTGTAACTAATATTCTTCATGTAATTAGACTATGTCGCTATGTATTGTTGTTATTGTGCCTCATGGCACTTTACATGCCCGCTGACATTTATCTTTCTACTATTTAAGCCGAGAGAGCGAGTAAAGTTTCCTCACTCATCGGACGTGTATTTCTTGTGGCTGTTCCCACAACGGCTGGTGCCTATTCTACGTCTAGGCTTGAGTGGTCGTTTTATATCCAGTTCAATCTTAACAATCGCCCGGTTCAGTCGTGTGGATTTTGTAGAAAAAAAAATACAGGAACCCATCATTTTCTAGATTATTATATTATTTATAGTAAAGGATTAAAGTATAAAACATAAAAGTGAATCAAGCATCTCGTTCATGGCGAACCACACCACCTTCGCTCGTCGTCCCTCCCTTATCTGTCTCTTGTACACTTCCTGTTCCTCTCTCCTGGTTTTCAACCCCTCGGGTACCACGTGACCTTTCCCCTCCTGACTGGTTTTGCAACCTTCGTCGTTGGGAGCGCAGGAGCGGGTCTTACACAGCGTCTCTTGTTTTTCCAGCAGCGCCAGCAAGGGCCAACAGTACGACTTAGCTGCTTCATGAGTCACATTCGCTTGCACAACCCTTTTTTACAGAGGGGCACATTCACACACCTTACAGATAGAACAGAGAAGAAGAAGCACACCCGAACCGGAACTCAAATCCGGGACGCTCAGATCATGTGTTTACATAATTTACCGCTAGTTATTTAAAAACAGGGAATCACAATCAATAGTTTTAAGTTTTCTTGACTGTTAATGGTATGTACTGGCCTTTTCGGTTTTAATTTTTAATTTTAGTGCTATTGTTTGTTTTTATTGTTATTTTTGTTATTGTATTTTTACTTATATCTCTTATTATATCTCTTGAGCATAATTTCAGGGGATTTTCGGGTCACGAGGAATCATTTTTAGACAATGTCTGTTTTTCCTCACAGAAAAAATCCCTTTCTTTGAATCCCTGCCTGAGGGTGACCCTTGAAAAAGTCTTCAGGCCGGATTCTTTTTTTATATTTTTTATAATTTTTTGGTTTAATTTTTTTGACTTTTTGTTTTTCCTATTAACTTGATTCTAATACTTTTGTATCAATTCATCTGTGTTTTAGAAGTAGCTGCAATTGCGCTCTCTAAATACTATGAAGTTCTTTTTTTGGTTTTAGTTCAAATAGGTTTAAAATTTTAGTTGCGATTTCGAAACTGTTTTTGTTTTGTTTTCATTTTAGTTCCGTTTTCAAACTTTTTCTTACTTAAGATTGGTTATATATATATATATATATATATATATATATATATATATATGTGTGTGTGTGTGTGTGTGCGCGTGTGTGTGTGTGTGTGTGCGTGCGTGCGTGTGTGTGTGTGTGTGTGTGTGCGTGTGTGTGTGTGTGTGTCATTTTGGACACCCTTTTACTGTTTCATGTACGAAGTATAGAGGAAGAATTATATTATAATCATCAAAAATATTCGCACTCGAGATTTTGAGGAATCTACACGTGTCAAGTATTCCTGATTTCGAAAAACATGTTTTTTACTTTATTTCTCTCAGACTGTGAATACGATAACTTAAAAATACTTTGAACTAGAAGGATGGAATTTGGAATATGAACCTACAACCAAATTTATAGATTTCTATCAATTTTGAACGAAATCCTTTCTCATGAAATCAATCAGTTTTGCTGTTCGATTACACGTAAAATGTATAGTTCAGAAATATAAAACGCTAGGTAGATCAAATGTGGCACACATCATGTATAGATAGGTTTAGCATCTAAAATATAAATTCTTATAAAATTTTGAACCAATCTCTGAAGAGCATATATATCGGTCTATACTTTCGCAAGCATGTAAACTCAATAACGCACATACAGAATTACTCAAATCCATGAAATTCGATATGGCATCTTGTGACTATAATTGCAGTTTTGTGTCAGATTTTGGTTTTATTTGTTTGCAGAAAAAGCATTTAAAATACATATTCACAAGATAGATTCAGTAAAAATATTAGATTCATGTCAAGGACCTATAACTTCGTAACTATAGTGCGCCAGTGCCAAGCAAGGTATGTAACATTCCCCGTTTCCCAGTACTGATAAGACATTTACAGCCAGCTGTGTCGACGCTATTAAAAATTAAACTCCTCGAGATAGCCAGATGGTGGATCTTTTCACCTGGGTGGTTTCGCATCTGTTCATTAGCGACTACAGTGGAAGACCACATGTGGAATTACTCGTCCAAAAGGTAGTGATAGTACCTTCATAGAGAAAGAGATGTCCAAACACCTGGATGCTAGATGTTTCTCTTTGTGAAAGGACCTACCCACGACCCACTGGCTCCGCTGAGAGAGCATATTGCTGAACCTCGATCGGCCGAAAGAGAGCTCAAATAACCAGTGTAAATTAAGAGGCGGAGATTGTCGCCGAAATAAAGTGCGGATATTTTTTTGTAGGAGGAGAGAAGAAACGAATTGCAGGCGGATTGTTGGACTACGCCCACGAGTTCGAAGTCCGAGAACCAACTGCGTTTCAAGAAAGCCTTCAACTTTGACTGTTGTATCTCTTACTACAGGTGTAAATAACTATTTATTTAACCAAGATTAGAAAAAGTTGTTCTTTGTATATATAGGGCTGTAAAATAAAGAATTGTCTGGAAATTCTGCTTCGTTATTTGATCAGACATCGTTCTAGATCAAGACATTACAGTGTTTTACCCAAAATACATAATTTTATGAGGGAGGAGGAGGGATAAAAATGTATTGGAGAATATGCGAGGAAGTTTCGAAGTGACCATTTCCACAGATTTTGATTCGTAATTAAAATTTTTGTAACAAAATTTTGTCAATAGAAGATAATGGATAATCCAAAGTTATTATATCCCTGTTACATTTCTCTTTTCTTTTAAGCAAATTTTGACAATGGAAGATTATTGATTATCTAGAGTTAACTATAATTTTTTTTTTTTTGTATATTTTATGATTCCGATATATTGCTATAAATGCTTGTTAAAAACCGTAGATAAGCTCATACCATATCGTATGAGCATACCATAGCGAAATTTGGCTATATCCTCTGGGAATCGGATTTCTTTGGGGATCCCGGGGAAGGAAGAAGAAAAAAAGAAAACCTTTGCTGGAAGAGAGAGTATTTCTTGCCGGACTTTAGCGAAATGATCGCTGGCTCAGAATAATAATGAACTTTCCATAATCAACTGCAGGAATAAGTGATTGGATTGTTCTTTGTGAACGATATGTAGCGATGCTTTAATAATCTAGAATTGCATGTATTAGACAAAATACATTTTCCTTATTTGCAACAGATGGCTACGATTAAGAGATTAAGCAGTTTCATTTCATTACTTTTTTACTTTCTCTTATACGTAGTATTGAGAGAGTATAGTAACCATCAAAAGATTCGAATTCGAGATTGTGACGAATCTCCATATTTTAGACCTAACTGATTTCGAAAAATGTCCGTTTTTATGGAAAATGTTCGTCTATGTGTGACAAAAAAAACTCAAAACCGCTTTCAATTAAATGGATGAAATTTGGTATATGGTCTTTACACCAAATTGTCAAATGTATAAAAATGTTTGTGTAAAATCTGTTCCGAGGAAGTGAGCCTGTTTGGCTGCTCGAATATAAGTTTAGTTATATTAACGTCCTGTTTGAAGCAACACTAGGGCTATTTTGGGATGGACCTCGTCATTTTGAACTGCGGTCAGATGACGAGGACGACACCTGAGCTGGTACCCCCTCTCCACTCCACGCCACACCAGCGGGAGGACATTTGTTCAGGATGTATTTAACGTACAACAGACCCCCTTACACGACGGTTCTTCGGTGGAATCGGGTCTCGAACCTGCAACCCTCTGGTTCCGAAGCCGAGACCTTACCCCCAGGCCGCCGCGGCCCCTTCGAATAGAAGTAAATACAATAAACACAGAACAAAGACAGCAAGACAGATAAAAGTTGATACACAAAATTAAAACCCCTAGTCTAGACACCTTTCAAATTTTGTGCCAAATAGAAGAGAGTTAACGTCTGTAGATCGGAATTTTCAGAAACATGTAAAGACGACTCAATGTCTTAAATGTAAATTACTCAATGTATGTTGAGTCATGCAAAGACTCAATGACTTAAATATATCAAATTGAGTATTAGATTTTGTGACTACATTTGTAGTTTTATGGTAATTTTTTTTCCCAATCTTTTGTGAAAAATGCGTCTAAAATCTATATTTGATTTTTGGATACTATTAACATTATACCAGGGATTAATTGCTAAAGAACTCACCAAGGATGACACGATAGATTCAGTAAAAATGCTAAATTCATATCAAAGATTAATACCTCGAAACTATTGAATGCCAATGACATACAAGGCGTTCTCTGAGATAGCACCTTTATCAGAGTGTATGAGAGAAAATTTTGGTTAGACCACTCCTGGTTTTTGCCTTATGATTTCTGTCATTTGGCTGCAGTTGTTGTTAAAGACAAGAATCTATCAAATGCGCATTGTATCAAGACTGTAAAAACAAAGCTTATTTATCCCGTTAAAATGCTTTCAGTGACAAGTTAAACTTCTGGCAGATTCAAAATTTAACAATTTTGACATCTGATTAATTCTGCCTCACAAATTTTCAATTCTAATAAAGAACAATTAATTGATTTTTATAAATATTTGTAAATTTCATTGCCTTGATATATTTATATATTATAAAATGAAAGCTCATAAGCAAATAAAATAAAGAATTTATGAATAAAGGTCTTCAATTAAAGAACATTCAAGTATTCTTCCTATGAATGCCACAAAGTTTATGCCATCTTGTGTGAACAATTTAATCGTATTTGAATGGATGCAATAATATTTGCCATATGCAGGGTGTTTCTAAAATCCTGCGATGAACTTTAAAGATACGTCGGGAAAGTTAGCTGAATTTTGCCAAGTTTTATAATAGAATTCTAAAAAAATGCTACATATAATAAAAAATGCAATTCATGATCTATGAAGACGCCTTTGAGTTAATAAATTACAAATGATTACCAAAAAAAATTACTAACATATGAGAGTTTATAGAATATAAAGTTGAAAGAAATGGAAAGAAATTTGGATACAAGTAGTTTAATATATTGGATGCCATATCTTTCGGCCATGATTCAAACCTATTGTGTAATTAGTTAAGAAATTAATCAAAAATACAAATATTATGGAATTTCAATTACAAATTATTTCTGAATCAAACTAAAAAAAAAGAAGAAAAAAGATTCAAATGTATTTGGAGAGCTCTAATGCTGCTACTACTAAAACATAGATGAACTTAACTAAATTAGTAAAAATATAAAGTTAATATAAACAAAAAGAATAAAAATAAAATATAAAAGAAATGATGATTCCGGCCTGAAGACTTTCTCAAGGGTCACCTATAGGCAGGGATTCATCATTTCTTTTCCATTTTATTTTTATTCTTTTTGTTTATATTAACTTTATATTTTTACTAATTTGGTGTAATTAGTTAACATTTATTATCTAATTAGTTTCCCTCCTCTATATTACTGTTAAGAAATAACAATGAAGAGATCATTTAGATAATTAGACAAATGACTCTAATCACAAACATTAATCATAGCCATAAATAAGTAGATAAAGCGTTTGATGCCTGCTTACTGTCATAGAGGCATTCGTTACGGCACTCCAACCCAACACCGTGCACGAAGCACATCGTTGGCGGAGATGATGGAGACCGGTAAATTATCTCCTAAAAGCTACCCACATGGGTCTTTGCCAAGGGAAACACCCAACCTACCCGTTAGGCAGAGCTAACAGCGGTGGCTAACTAGAGCCTAGGAAAGTAATCATTAACCCACGTTATTATTTGCTGAATAACGTGTAAGTTCTTAGGATCCTGTATCATAAGATCTTTTGATGGGGTGAAGTTTAGTTGTGCGTCTTCTCCGTTATCTGGCGTTCCGAGTTCGAGTCCCGGTCAGCGCAGGGTTGTTCTTCTTCTGTGTTCTATGTGTGACATGTGTGGTTCAGAGACGATTGTTCTCTCATTCAGGTCTAGATTACGATCTGTGAATGAAATGCATGAATGAAGGTCTCCCTGTAAAAAGGGTTGTGACACGTGAATAGCTAAGTCGTATGTTTGGGCCTAGTTGGCACTACTGTAAAAACAAGTGACGTTCACTCGGCTTAAATAGCTGACAGATAACTGTCAGCGGCCTTGTAAAGTGCCATAAGTCACAACATAACGATAGCTTTGCTAACAGGATGGCACGTGGTATATGATACTTTCTCTAAATTTGTAAATTTCTATTATATACAATTTTTATATATAAAAATATAAACCCGAGGGTTAGGGAGCAGATAACTACAAAAAGCAAAGAACTATATGGAAAAGATTTGATACACAGGATAAGTATTTATACCGTATATACTGCATCAAACCCACATTATCTGTATCCGTTTATAAGTCTCTACATTTCAAACTTTTAAATAGAATTCAATAATTCAAAAACTCTAGGACATAGATAAATAATATTTCGCTTATTTTCATTGTTCTAAAATTGTTGCTTTGTCAAATTTGGATTTCAATCGATTGAAAAAAGGAATCTTGTTGTTGTGACTTATGGCACTTTACAAGCCCGCTGACAGTTATCTGCCAGCGATTTAAGCCGAGTGAGCTTCTCTTGTTTTTTCAGTAACGCCAACTAGGTCCAAGAGTACGACTTAGGGCGTGTGACATTTGATCAACTTTCAAGGGCACGTTGTTCTTGTGTTGTGACTTATGGCACTTTACAAGCTCGCTTTCAGTTATCCGTCAGCGATTTAACCTTCCGTCGGGCGCAATGCAAATCCTAACACGATCGGGCGCAATTCATCTAAGAGATTAATGTACTCAATTAATGCGATTTTTGAATGTATATTAAAAAAACATATTAAACAGAACTTTTCACTTACATTTGAGTATATTTAGTATGAGTATTTGAGTATATATGAGTACTCAATTAATGTGACTTCATCTCACAGATTAGTTGCGCCCATTGGAAGGTTAAGCCGAGTGAGTGTCTCTTGCTTTTTCAGTAGCTTCAACTAGGTCCAAGAGTACGACTTAGCTACTTCATGCGTCACATTCGCTTGCACAACCCCTTTTTACAGGAGGGGCACATACACACACCTCACAGATTGAACACAGAAGAACAATCATGCCCGAACCGGGGCTCAAACCCGGGATGCCTACATCACGAGGAAGACGTGAAAAGGGATCTTAAATGTATTATGTATTCTCTTTATTCTTCACTTCAAAATGAAGAAACTGAACATTCTTGGAGTCCGAAATTTTCAATTTTACTGGGAGGTTAACAACTATATTACGGAATATGCAAGAAAGTTTTGAGGCGGAAACTCTCACTGGCGTTTTCTATAAAAATTAATTGTCGTTTCTTTTCACTTATGTTTTGATGTTTTTTTATTTGGTTTGTATTTGCATTGTTATATTAGTTTGTCAGGATACAGATTCTAAATTTAAAACTATGAATTATAAAATTCACACTATTACTAAGAAAACTTTAAAAAAAATTTTCCAAAAACAAAGTTACTGAAAAAAAAATTTAATACTTTGAAATGAAAAATAAATTATTTTCACTTTCTTTAAAAAGAAATTCAGGATTTTTTTCAATCATAATTCTATTTCAAGCTGATATTTTAGGAAAAGGTTTTCTAAACCTTCATTAAATTGAATTTTGTTTATATTGTATATTTGTTTGTATATTGTATTTTGTTTATATTGTATATTTGTTTGTATATTGTATTTTGTTTATATTGTATATTTGTTTGTATATTGTATTTTGTTTATATTGTATATTTGTTTGTATATTGTATTTTGTTTATATTGTATATTTGTTAAAGAGTTCCTTGTGTACACAAATGAATGATTATCAAACAGGAATTTTGATATTTACTAATGTGATATTAAAACAGCAACACTGAGGAAGACTTAAGATGTCAAAATATTGAAAATCAAACGTATTATATGTAAATCCTAAAATATATCTTTAATTCTACTTAAAAAACCGTAATTAAATATGAACTATGCTTTTTGAATATTGTACATCATTGATATACTTAAATGTATATATTTTGCCAAGATCATTAATTTTCCTCTTAATTATGACCTAAGTTCGATATAGCGATAATTAATCTAATAATAGCTTTAATCATAGGAACTTTCATTTTAGGAACTCAACCCATTGCTCAGATTCTCATGATATGACTTTGAGAAATTTTAAAGCAATCGCAGTGGCATGTTGGCAAAGTATATGAGACTATAGGGTTCCAACTTCGCAACCCGCTTCCACCGAAGAATCACCATGTATGCTTAAATCCTTCCGCGACAAATGTTCCCCCGTTTGTTTGATGCGAAATGTTGGAGGGGAAGGTTAATACCTTCAATAATAAAGGGGAAACGTTAGAATTCCACTTTATTTATAATTAGCAAATTTTCTAATTAAATTTTTTAAAATCATTCCGAGATGGCCATTCTTACCAGCCAAAGTATATACGTATGTGCCAAAAGTGGTATTTTACGACCTGGCCTATAGAGCGACAATGCACGCACAAACACGCTTATTTATTATAAGTAGCAACAACGAATATACTCTTTTTAAGGCACAATAAGTATTTTAACTTTTTTAAAATTTAAAAAAAAATTAAATTTGCGCTATCACCGATAAGATTTAATTTCAAAAGGAATATGTAGTGAATTTTTATAATTTGTATATTTCTAGCCACTATTGCTCTTTTTTTTGTGACACTTCGGTAATTTGCATATAAAATCATACAATCGCTCTTGAAACGTGAAGTTTTGATTCCTTATTGTACTGTTCTAATTTATTATTGAAAATTCTCTAAGATATTGGAAAAATTATAAAACTTATTTGATACTACACACAGAAAGAAGCAAATCAAATCATAAAAGATTTCACTTATAATTCTTATATTACAAGCATGTTTCAATTTTGCAAACAAAATTATAGGTCCAGTTGAAGTTGAATTATTTCTTGTTTCAAATTTAGTTAAAAATTTACAACGATTTGAGATAGGATATTTTAGAGTAAGTAGTAATAATTGTAGAATATAATAAATATAAATGGTATGATGCTCTGAAATTAATACAAACTAGACGTTTTATTAAATTTGAAATTAAAAAATAATCTGCTAAATATAGCATTAAAACTAAATAAATTATGAGGGAGTATATTTTTTTGAAATTTTTCTCATGTTATAACGGAGAACAAGTTAATCTTCAAAGACGTCTAGGTACGAAATAGCTCAATTTTATCTATAATTACACCATCAATAATTTTATTTAAAAACAATGCATTGCCATGAGTTGTAATGCGAAGAAATATAGTTCCTTTTTCCTAAACCATAAGCCATTCAAAAGCGAATTTTATTTTTACAAAAGCACCCCAACCAACACTTGATAATCGTCATCATCTCCAGCCTCTACTGCTCCCGTCACTCAGCCCAGAGATTAGTTATCGGCCTAATTCTGGAGCGCAGGCCTTCCCTTTCGAGATTCCCCACTTGACCCCAACCCCTTAATCATTCATATCACGAAACCCCCACCCCTATATCGCTCTTCATTTCATCCTAGAAAGAGGATGGGGGGGGGGAGGCTGAAGAAGAGATAGAAGAGAGAAACCAGAGTGTTGGATCAATAGAGATGTCCTGACACTCGTTATTCGTGTTCTTCTGCTTCGGTTGCCATGGCTACAGATCAGTCAGTCTCCGAGAACAGGGGTGGCCCCTCCGCCCCACCAGCCTAATGGAAACACGACAGACCGCAGAACTTTTTTACTGCTGTGATTTTTGCGGCGGGAGGGCCTTCCTTGTCAATTAATTTGTGTCAGAGGTGGCGTCGAGTAGATTGGGCAAGCCCCCTCCAGAAGAAGAAAGGAAGGTTAAAGGGGGTCTTCTTGCTGCTGTTGTGGCATGTATGGAAATGAATAACAAGAATCGGGCTGAGAAAGTGTTAATATGCATCAAAGGAAGTGATCGGATCATTTCTTTTGTTTTTTTGATTTTCTGGGGTTGACTCTAGTTAGAGAGAATTGATTATCAGCTAGATCACATCGTGATTCCAATGCAGATGGGTTTAATTCAGGCATACATAGGATCATGCAAAAAACAGTTTACCCTTTAATTGTCTTTGCTATTACTTAATCTTTTCAATCTTGAAGATAGCTTTGAATTATAAATTTTGGTCATTATCCTTGAAAATCGATTTAAGCTGTGTCAAAATGCATTAAAGAATATTTATTTTTGAGAAAATTAATTAGAGAGGCGATATTTCTAAAAATGTTGAAATAAATAATCAATTGAGATTTGTATTTATTTAATATTATTTTAAAATCCAGAAGTCATTTTATCAATGCAGTGGAGATTTAATATTCTGACAGACGAAAACTGAAAAGAAAAAATTCAATAAAAATCCAATTAAAAGTTTTGAAAATATCATAATGTTTGTTTGTGTGACATCTGAAATATCGTCAGCGAGACGAATTTTGTCGGCAGATAAGCATAGTTTATTGTAATTTACTCTGATATCACTCTATTGCTATTTTGTGACTGGCCTGATCATTCTGAATTAAGACGGTTTAGTGTGAAACGTATTGGCCTCTTACTCATCTTAGCAACAGCTTAAAGCTTTTTCCTTAACAGTTCAAAAAATACAAAGTACTTGGCATATAGACTTTTCACTACATGCCCATCAAAACGTTCAGTGACCAAAATGGTTACGGGTACGGGGTCTAAGACGGCGTTCTGTTCTGTACATTTCTATAAACTCTATATGAAATCCATTCAGAATAAGTCTATCTTTCGTGCTGTCCAAATAAAAGTGAGTGCGATGACTACAGAACGTGAACAGCTAGATAAATAAAATTTGGTAAATCTAAAATACATATACTTATCAAATTTTGAACAAAATATATCAAACGATTGATCGATTATCGATCGGATCTTTTTCATGCATCAGTCGTTCGGAAAAAAATGGTATGCAAAATGCGAATACGATTTTTAGTTAATCGCCAAAATTCTGACGACAGATTCAGTAAAAATGTCAAATTCAAGTCAAAGATCAATATTTCGTATCTATTGTCCACCAATGTCAAACAAGGCTTCACAGCTTTACTCAGAGACCACAATTTTAAAGGGAGGTTGGGGGCTAACAGCTTTATTAGAGAACATGCAAGAAAGTTTCTGGAAGACAATTCTTGCTGATTATTTTTACTGTTGTGATTTGACTTTATCGTTTGGTATTTGAAAAATCTTTGTATAAATGAACCATTTGCTGGTTCTCGGTTTTGTCCTTTGGTTAATTGAGTTTTTTTCTTTACTGATTTTCTAACATACTGGCTTCTTATCTTTTTTCTCTTGGTTTCATCTGTGGTGGAGTTTGTATACCGAATATACGTATGTCTAAGGGTTATGAGCTATCATATGAAATAAAAATGGAACGAAATTACACCAGTATTTCGAAGCTGAAGCATTCAATCGTGGTTCTTTCGCCGATAGTTCTTTTCCATGTATATTGAAGTAATGCTTTTTGATTTGTTTCAAAAATAAGTAGTGCGCTGAGAGACAGTTTGCCAATGACAACATATTAAGAAGTTCTGATCTTTATATGAAAATTAGTTGGCGAAATGGAACAAGTAGTTGGGGATAAGGGAGTAATTTTTTGATTTTTCTAATTATTTTAAATGTATAAAAAATGGCTTTTAATTAATAACAAATTTACCTCAGTTTATTCCCGTCTCCGCTACTATTGCTTACTCTAAAAGTTTAAGGGCTGGATAATATAGTAATTAGTGCTTAAATGAATTAAGGTTTAAAAAAAAGAGTTCAATAAATAACTATAACAATAACTCACTTTCTTAAATAATCAGGACGATTTAAAGGTTATTTTCTAATGTAATGGATTTGATACAAGCAAAACATTTTATTTTCTTGGCCTACATTTATTCTTTATTCTATTACTTTTCCTTATTCTAAAAGTGTAATGGCTGAATAATACAGGGTAATTCAAAATGAATATAGCGATTACAAATGGCTATAACTATTTAATGAAAAAGGATTTATCAATAACATAAACGCATTGTAGGCGGAACTTAAAAATTTTGTATACATTCGTTCATAGATTTTCTATGTGACTTCCCTTGGTCACATGGACAATATCTAGGTGGTAGTTCATTTCACTTCATACATTCTGAAACATGTCCGCAGTCACCGAAGTAAGCGTATTATAATTGCGTACGTTGAGTTCTTCCATTGTTTTGGGCATGGGAAATTTTGAAGTCCCCTTTACATTATGTGTTAATCTTATCGATAAATTCTTTCTCATTAAATAGTTATATAGTTTCTAATCGCTACATTCATTTTGGATTACCCTGTACAATAATTAGTGCTTCAAGTGATTTACAGCGTTCAAAATTTCTTCAAGTAATTTACAGCGAAACAGTTCAAAAAATAATTATAAAAATAAAATGAAAATGAAATGTACGATCGCTAATTTCAAGTTATCATGTGAGAACATTATTATTTTTGAAGTCATTATTTGTCTTAATTAATTTAAGTCATTAACCAGTTTAAACCGGTTTAAAACAGTTACGAGACTTCTCTATCGGCCTCTATACCCCCCTCCTTTCTCTCTCTCTCTCTCTATATATATATATACTAGCCGCCTTTGGCGACCAGCCGGTTCGCCAATCTTAATGTTCGTTAAAATTTTAATAATTAAATATTTTATGCAATTTCTACTTTAATAGCTTCTTCATCAAAATATTTTAAAACTTCAAATTTTGATTATCATATAATTCATTCATAATATTATAAAGGCCTTCAGTCATAACGTAATATGTATCTCTCTCATTTTCTGTTAGCACCCGTAGAATTTATGCTTTAAATTAAAGTGGAAAGAATTTATCTTCAATTAATATAATAATATTTTTTACTGAAACAAAGCATTTTTTTATAATCTGATTACTGAAAATAGAGTCACTCAGCGTTTAAACTTTATGGGCACTAAAGAATATTTTTTTAAATTTATGTAATATCTCAAGAGTTGGTCAACAAAATTTTCTTAGATTCATTATGAGCAGATCGATTCATTAACAATGTTTAAATTTAAATGCATCAAACACTAAGAAAATAAAACGAATCGTTTAAAATAAACGGTTGAAAACAGGTTTTAAAAAAACTACTTAAAAAACGTTGTACTTAAAACTATAAGCATATACATGTTGTCATGGCAACAATCAGAACAGAATGCGCATGCGTGAATTTTCTTCGCCGGTTACGTAACGCAAATACGTGATTTTTTCTACGCCAGTTGGGGTAACGCTATGCGGATTAGAAATTTTTAATTTCCTTTATTCTGTTTTATTTTAATTCAAAAGTACTTCAGAATGAATCTGAAAGATTGATTCATTAACAATGTTTAATTTTAAATGCATCAAACATTAAGAAAATAAGCAGAACCGATTGAAATAATCCGCCGAAAAATTTTAACCCTAGCCTCATTACTGTTGGGAGAAAAAAACAACGGAAGCCTTTCTCGTTTGGCGCTGGGGATAATGGAAGATTTTTTTGGCGGAAAAGTTGGCGGTGGGGAAAATGGAAGATTCTTTTGGCGGGAAAGTTAGTTTTTAATTAATAATTAAAATTCTAATTAAAATTTCAAAAAAAGGGACCCCAGGTGCACATTCCCGACCTCTAAGGTATACATGTACCAAATTTGATAGCTGTATGTCAAATGACCTGGCCTGTAGAGCGCCAACACACACACACACACATTGAGCTTTATTATAAGTATAGATATATACATAATTTTTTAAACTTTCATTTTTAATTTTTCTAGCTGGCAAGCAAAGTTTCTATCTATCTATCTATCTTATATATATATATATATATATATATATATATATATATATATATATAATATTTTTCTTTATATATATAATATATTTTTAAACTTTCGTTTTTAATTTTTCTAGCTGGCAAACAAAGTTTCGGAGCTCGACCAATTTTGAGATGAAATAAAAGCTATGATGCCATAGTTCTACATCTACCTTTTAAAAATGCATCTGCTGTCAAAGCAGCAGACGTAATAATAAAGCAATTCTGGTAAAAGCAGGTCAATATCTTAAAAACGCATCTCTGCTTTCAAAGAAGCATACATAATAATAATGCAATACTGGTAAAAGCAGGTAAAAAATATATGCGATTAAAAGATGATGATGAAAATTGCCATTTATGCTTTATTTATTGCCTATGCGATTTCGAGCTTCAATATTCATTGCCTACGTAATTTCAAGCTTCAAATCCCCCCTAACCAAAGCAACATCATGTTCTCACATGATAATAATAATAATGTATTTTTAAAAAAAATATTCAGGATGGTTTAAGGGTTATTTTCTAATGTAATGGGTTTGATACAAGCAAAACATTTTATTTTATTGACCTACATTCTACTGAATAAATTCTCAAAGAAAAACCTTGAGACGTAAAGGAATAAAACATGCATCTACTCAGGTAAAAGAGCATTCAGTCCACGCACTCCTCCAGCGCTGGACTTTAAGCAGAAAGCAAACTACATCTTTTCGAGATCCCAATTTGAATATCGATTCTGTAGAATACGTCCTGGAAAACTAAAATCGATTCTACAATTTTATCGATAACTTGTAATGCTCATTCTGAAACAGAGGCAACTAAGTTTTTTTTTTTTTTTTTTTTTTTTTTTACAAAAAAGAGCAACGATACTTTCTTGAAAGATTTCTCTAGAATTCGAAGAATACATTAGTATCGGTTTTCTTCTCGGATACTCCATTAAAAATTGTATCACAAGAAAGAAAAGTTTTTTAAGTGTGTGCTTGAATTGTTTTCATTTTAATAATTGTTTTTTTATTTAGGAAATTTACGTCAGCCAAGACCTTTTGTTTCCCTCAGCAAGAGAAATAAATAACAACCTGAGGAAAATATTGATGCGTGGGAAACAATAACCGGTGAAACGATTATGCCTTTATTTATTATTTATCCCTATTATTTCTTATATTACTGAAAATATTCTTTTAATTGAAAATTCAATTCAATCATATTTTTAGAAAGATATTACATATTTGCAAATAATAGAAGAGAATATATGCGTTAATTTTTTACAGAATAGATAGTTCGATCTGACATATCAAATTCGATATAAAATACTTTGAAGCATGGAAAGGAGCATAGTTATATAAAGTACAAAGTTAGATCTTTGTTTTTTGTAGATAAACTATAACTAAAATAACGCTAAAAATGGGGAAAATTTATTGAAATCAAAAGTTTATCATTAATAACGAGGTAATTATTCTACCTGGGCAACTTATCTTTATTTCCATGATTACAAAATATTGTAATCATTGAAAAAGAGGCAAAGAGAAATATTGTACTCATCAAGAAAGGGACAAAGACAAATATGTATTCATCAAGAAAGAAACATATGGAATCATCAAGAAAGAGACAAAGATAAATATGTAATCATTGAAAAAGGAAAAAAGACAAATATGTAATCATCAAGAAAGAAACAAAGACAAATATGTAATCATCAAAAAAGAGACAAAGAGAATTATTGTAATCATTATGAAAGAGACAAAGGCAAATATGTAATCAAGAAAGAGACAAAGACAAATATGTAATCAAGACAAAGACAAATATGTAATCATCAAGAAAGAAACAAAGACAAATATGTAATCATCGAAAAAGAGACAAAGAGAAATATTGTAATCCTTATGAAAGAGACAAAGACAAATATGTAATCAAGAAAGAGACAAAGACAAATATGTAATCATCAAGAAAGAAACAAAGACAAATATGTAATCATCGAAAAAGAGACAAAGAGAATTATTGTAATCATTATGAAAGAGACAAAGACAAATATGTAATCAAGAAAGAGACAAAGATAAATATGTAATCATTGAAAAAGAAACAAAGACAAATATGGAATCATCAAGAAAGAGACAAAGACAAATATGTAATCAAGAAAGAGACAAAGACAAATATGTAATCATCAAGAAAGAAACAAAGACAAATATGTAATCATCGAAAAAGAGACAAAGAAATATATTGTAATCATCAAGAAAAAGACAAAAACAAATATGTAATCATCGAAAAAGAGACAAAGAGAATTATTGTAATCATTATGAAAGAGACAAAGACAAATATGTAATCAAGAAAGAGACAAAGTTAAATATGTAATCATCGAAAAAGAGACAAAGAGAAATATTGTAATCCTTATGAAAGAGACAAAGACAAATATGTAATCAAGAAAGAGACAAAGACAAATATGTAATCATCAAGAAAGAAACAAAGACAAATATGTAATCATCAAGAAAGAAACAAAGGCAAATATGTAATCCTCGAAAAAGAGACAAAGAGAATTATTGTAATCATTATGAAAGAGACAAAGACAAATATGTAATCAAGAAAGAGACAAAGATAAATATGTAATCATTGAAAAAGAAACAAAGACAAATATGGAATCATCAAGAAAGAGACAAAGACAAATATGTAATCAAGAAAGAGACAAAGACAAATATGTAATCATCAAGAAAGAAACAAAGACAAATATGTAATCATCGAAAAAGAGACAAAGAAATATATTGTAATCATCAAGAAAAAGACAAAAACAAATATGTAATCATCGAAAAAGAGACAAAGAGAATTATTGTAATCATTATGAAAGAGACAAAGACAAATATGTAATCAAGAAAGAGACAAAGTTAAATATGTAATCATCGAAAAAGAGACAAAGAGAAATATTGTAATCCTTATGAAAGAGACAAAGACAAATATGTAATCAAGAAAGAGACAAAGACAAATATGTAATCATCAAGAAAGAAACAAAGACAAATATGTAATCATCAAGAAAGAAACAAAGGCAAATATGTAATCATCGAAAAAGAGACAAAGAGAATTATTGTAATCATTATGAAAGAGACAAAGACAAATATGTAATCAAGAAAGAGACAAAGATAAATATGTAATCATTGAAAAAGAAACAAAGACAAATATGGAATCATCAAGAAAGAGACAAAGACAAATATGTAATCAAGAAAGAGACAAAGACAAATATGTAATCATCAAGAAAGAAACAAAGACAAATATGTAATCATCGAAAAAGAGACAAAGAAATATATTGTAATCATCAAGAAAAAGACAAAAACAAATATGTAATCATCGAAAAAGAGACAAAGAGAATTATTGAAATCATTATGAAAGAGACAAAAACAAATATGTAATCATCAAGAAAAAGACAAAGAGAAAATGTAGTAATCATCAAGAAAGAAACAAAGAGAAACAATGTAATAATCGAAAAAAGACAAAAAGAAAATGTAAACATAATAAAGAGATAAAGAGAAAATATTGCAACCATCAAAAAATTCAAAATCGATTTTTATCATGAATCTTCATATTTCAAGTCTATGTCTGAGAAACACATTTTTACTTTCTGATATACGAAGTATGGAGAAATTATTGTAATCATGAAGAAATTAGAATTTTTCAAATCTCCACGTTTTCGATTTCCCCGAGTTTAAAAAAAATGCATACTTTTTGGCATTATATCTGGTTTGTCCGTCTGTTTGTCTGTGGCAAGGGTAGTTCAAAAGCGCTATGAGTGCTATCAAATTTTGAGGAAATTTCGTTCAGAGGAAGTCTGCCTCTCTAGATATTTGAATATAAGTTAATACGAGTTTGTAATACGTAGTTTTATTTTTGATTATAAGTTAAATCTGCAAAATGAAGAAGGTTAAATAGATAAAATTCAGTGTACAGATTTAACATCTGCAGTGAAGATACTTGTCAAATTTTGAGTTAATATCAATAAGGTTTGACTATCTGTCTATCTATACTTTCAGGGAACACCTAAACGAGTTAGCTCAAAAATGCATTAATTTAAATATATCAAATTTGGTATGTGTATTTGTGACTAAAATTGAAGTTCACTTTTAGATTTTTGGTTCAATCTGATGTAAATAATGTATCTAAAACTCAAAACGAATTTTCAGGTATCTAATGCTAGATGACAGGAGTTAATCGTTATAAAATCGCCATGGATCACATGATGAATTTAGTAAAAATGCTAACTTTGTACTAAAGATCATAATTTTGTTATCATATTTGTTACCATACTTTCAAAGCATTCGCGGTCGTAATCAAGGTCCACAATTTTATATGGGGCCTGGGGTGAAGCACATTATTATAGAGTGTGCAAAAAAGATTTTTGGTGACCACTCTCTTGCACACTTATTTTCCATTTTAGAGATTTTGTGTTTTTTGTTTATATACACAATAATTTATTTTTTATGAAGAAAAAAGAATGTTTCAACCCCTGAGAGAATGAAATGGCTGCAGAATGTATATGTTTGTTTGGGTTTCCTTTTGCTCCAAAATAACGCATTGATTTTTACAAAACTTGAAGTTAATCTAACTAAACTAAACTTAAATGCTAATAGAATTTTGCTTCTTGATTTTCTAAGAAAGATGGTGAAATGCAAATGTGTAAAAAAATACAAGGCTTAAGAAATCTATTTGTTTTAAATAACTATTTTCATTAGCAGGAATTACACGCTCAAACAATATTTCGACATATCCTTTTCTCTAGTTAGAGAGTTGAAATATTTAATCAATGTTTAAAGACTTATTTAAAGATCAAATATAACGAGTTTCTCTGAATTATTTCTCCATACACTTTAAAAACCATAAAAAAATACATTTTGAAATTTCTCCGAACTTCAAAAAACATTCTTTTGAAAATGCTACAGTCAGACATTTGAACGCTACGTCTACACTTAGAAAAATTTCAAATTTTCTGTCTATTCAAAATTATTAGAGCTCAGACGCATCCGAGGAGCTCTTTTCAGATATCATACGTCCGGGCTATTAGGGGAATTACACTTCCTTCCGTTCCAAAAATTCCCAGAAATTCAGTGAGGGAAAAATTTCCCGTTTCTACATTTCATACACAGACATAAAGCACGAAAGTTGTTAAAATTTTATTCTCAAGTTCCATCTCGAATTCGCGGAAGAAATCCACAGGCACACGCCGGCGCTTCGTTGATAGTTTTAAGGATTCTCTTTGATCCCGTAATGCGATTTTCATGGACGTCTAGCCCTCCCTCTCTATCCCCAGCATTATGTCGCATCTGAGGGAAATTGACTGCAAAGGGAGGCCTACAGGGGTGGGGAGGGAGGGGCCAATAAATATTTTATTTCTTTCGATCTGTAATGTAAAGAAAATAGGTCGGGAGATTTACGATGTTATTGCTTTTCCTATATCTTTTAGTAAGACCATCGAAGGACAGGAGGAAGAACAGAAAGGGGGGAAAAAGACATTTGAGATTGGAGCGAAATCAGGTAAATCGATGGACTGTTTTTTATATGGATTATTATGCCATTAATGATTAAAAATCAACTTGATTTCGAATGATGACAGGATGGTGTACTATTCAGTTGAGATTTCGGAATCTTTTGAACATTTTTTTGGGGAGATGTTCCAGGTATTTCTGGTCCACCTGTTTATTTATTGATTGGGCATTTTTTTTGTGTGTATGTGTGCCATAAAACTAATGGTAGGTTTGGGAATCGGAACGCAAGCCGGATTTTATAGCTGGAGACAAGTTTAAACGAGACAACGGGGAAAAATTACCGATGAAGATTTAGTACCTATTTGTGAGTTTCGCTATGGCATGTCTCTCCTTTTATTCTTAAGAGAAAAAAAGAATTAATATTATTTGTTTTAGATTTTGAAAACTCAGATTAAGAAGAGTTCATTCTTTCCAATTTCTATTAGGACTGGAATAGAATATTTTAATCCAAAATACATTTTAGAATTATATTGCATATTATGAAAACTGTGTACCAATGAGCCAGATTAAGCTCTTGATTTATTAGTATAAAACCTGATGTCCCAGTGAAAGTTTTAATCAATACCACACGTTTGGCGCAGCATAATCAAAAATGGTTTTTGTGCCACAAAACTCCACTAAATCAAATCAAATCAAATCAACCCAGTGGAAGTGAAAAAATATCCGGAAAATCGAGCTTCGTTCGCCAGAGTTTTATTTATTTGTAAAATCGTGTTTTTTTCAAAAAAAAAAAAAAAATTAGTTACGAATTGCACACTAATTACATATGAATATTTTTCAATCTTACCTGCATGTGAACTGGTCATTTAAATAAAAAAAATTATGAATGTTTTTAGTTTAATATGTTTTCGAAACCATCTCCTATATTACAGTATTCCTTTTACAGCTTATCTATTATTGCTTATAATTTTAGAACTCACACTCAGTTTATCATAAGGAAATTAGGTCCGAGATGAATTACACTGTCAGAATAACAGCAGATAGAAGAGGTTCTAATAGTTATAAGAAAATATTTTTTATGTGTATAAAATCGCGTTTCTTTCTGGAAAGACACCCATATAGATAAACTTAAAAATCAAAACCTTATCTAAATGTAAAATTCGATCTAAATTTAGTTAGTAAAGTTGCTTTAAAATTGCGTTTTGCTTTTTTTTTCTGACCACAATTTATGTTGGCGTGTCCGTCTCAGGTTTATGCAAATAAATGAAATAAAACTGAACAAGAATTCTGTTATTAAAAAAAAAAAAAACAGTAATTTTATTTAGCCTGCAGAAGAATTTGAATCAAAATACATACCATGAAGGTCAGGAAGTGAAAAAGCAAAATGTGGTTATATTCAATGCTTCTTTACTTGCCTGTGCAAGAGTACTTTAATTATGTCTAAACATTACAAATGAAACAGCAAAAAAAGCTCTTAGTATAACGATTACAGAGCAATCTAGAAATACAAAGCCTGCTTGTTTATATAAACACACAAATAATCTGAGCAAAGTTTGTATCATATTGATGCTGATACCAGATCAAATGCTACAGTCAGCAAAATATGTTGTGACTGGCATTTGGCTAGTTCTTTGAAAGATAAACCAAATATTGTTCGTTTCGGTATCCCGAGTTTATGAACTGTTAGACACTACTATCTCTTCAAGGGATGAGCTACGGAAGGATAAGTACATTTTCGGAGCTCTTCATTCTTTGACCTTGATTTCCGCCCCATTGGCTATTTTCCGCTTTATTTATTTTTTATTTTATTTATTTATTTGCATGTATATATGAATATTAGGGTTTATACAAAAACCGACTTTTTGAAAACCGGTTTTTGAATTTAATATTTCCAAAAAGCCGGTTTTCGAATTTTTGTCAAAAAAATAGAATAAGAAAAAATATTTTATTTAATTTGTGTAAAATAACAAAAAAAAGGAATCAATGTCAAAGTCAAAATATAAAAAACTAAGGACTACATATACATATTACTTACACAAAATAGAGAAAACTCAAACAAAAATTTCAAATAATATTTATATTATTTTCACTAATTTTAATTTCTTCTAAGAAAATAGAATTTTAAAAAAACATAAAACATCCACTGAACGGTTGCTAAGTCTTGACACAATATTGCCTGACTTGAAAAATTGAAAATATTCGTTCACTAGCTACTGAGCTTGGTTTTATAGTTTTCATGGCATCAAATAACAAATCCAAGATTTTTATTCTCTTATTCATTGCCTCAAATAATGAAAATTCTGCTTTCAATGTATTTGGATTTGTAAATTTTTCTTCGGGGTCTTCAAGAAACTTATGAATTGATTTTTCCATGGCTTCTTTTAAAAAAGCATTACTCTGATGAGTAGTTTCTTCGATTTGCTCTTCATCAGAATCGGTTTCCACATAAGAATTTGAAAATATTCAAGACAATATCTTTCCAGATAACTAAATAATTTCAGTTTTTGAAGCTAAAGAAAGCACACTATATGTCTTCACTGAACTAGAAAAAATTTATGGATTTTGCAAATGCAACAAAAGAGTTGCTGATTCTACTACTCTTCTTTTTTGAATTCGTTCTTCTAAAGCATATAAATATTTCAAACATTTCAGCGTTTAAATTTTTTAGCTCATTTAACAGAAATTCAAATGAATCTTCACTGGTTAATAAATTGGCATCTCGTCACCCAAAGCTGCCAAACGAGTTGGTATTGAATAAAATTCAATTTTTTTTTCAAGAAGAGGAATATCCAGGCTTTCCGAAAAAACCGATTTTCTTGATTTAAAAACCGGTTTTCAAATGTGACGAATTTATTTTGAAAAACCGGTTTTTTTAAAACCGGGTTTGGAAAACCGTCGAACTCTAATGAGTATCTTGCTTTTTCTGGTCGTACTATTTTATTGCAACTCAAAATTATTCACTGATTGCGTATATGGCTAATTTAAGTGGCGAAAAATTGTATTTGTTTCGAGAACAACTATTGATTTGCTTTATCTTAATGCTTTTTTAGAAATGAAATATTAAGTAATTGATTGTTCCAAAAAGTTCTTTAAATCCTTTATTATACCTTAGAATCTGTAAACAAAGCTCAAAGTATTAAAACATAACAGATACTTTTAAAGACAATCAGATACAAGACATTTTTTAACCCTTTTTAGGGCCGTGGTAAGTATGCTTCCGACCGAATTTATCAATCTTTGTATGAAATTATGTAGGTTGGCATAAGTTCTGACACATTTTTTTAGTAAGTCAGAAACTTAGATGCTTCAGTTCTTTATCTCAGACAAAATGATGTGTCTTGATTTGTTACTTAATTATTAATTAACCAAATTAATTAATGAATCAAATTAAATTCATCTAATAATCTAAATGAATCCCTTTTCTTATTCTAATTTCAAGCCTAAAGTATTTTAACATAATATGACTAGAAAAAAAATGGCCTTTTAAAGGGTTAAAATCCTTTGATTCAACTAATATTCAACTAATATTCAACTAATATTTCAGACAAGAAAAGGATCTTGTATTATAAAATATTTTTTATAAAAGTTTTTATTTACGTTAATAGTTACATGAAAGTATTTATATAAAGAGTCGTCGTTATACATGAAAACATTTTTTTTTATGCAAACGCATGTTAAGCCGAATAAGTATCTTTTGCAGACCTTAATGATTCGAAAATATAAAACACCTCAAACAACATTAAAAGTTTGACCATATTATTCATTGAAATCTATGAATTGTATATTGTAACGAATCTTTAATCTTGACTTCTTACGATTTTAGTATCATCAATAAAAATAGAGACTTAAACGATTCTTAATCCGCTCATTCCTAAGATCATTCTAATACAGTGACCTCGAAACACTCGAATCCTGGAGTTTCTTTATCAAAGACAAGAAAAAAAGTATCTAGTCTCCTCAAAACCACGATAACAGCATGGGTTCTTATACAAAAAAAAAATTTATCTGCTAAGCTTATAATTTAATATCATATCATACCTTGGATATTAGGAAAATGCATATTCAGACAATCTTTAAGGGTACAATGGACGATGAAAATGTGAAAAATTGATGAAATCTGCGATTTTTTTTATTTTGATCTTTTATGTATATTTAGACTGTAAGCTATCGTTTGCAAAAAGAATTATTTTGATATCTTAATTAGTTCGCGCAATATTAGCATTTCTTTGTTGATATTAGGATGCCACGCCCACTTGTTTACATTTGTACAGCTGCAGTATGACACAGGTTCGTTTTCCACCAAGCGCTGCTAGTGAGCCTTATTCGCAATTTTTATTTTATCGTTTTGTTTTTACAATGACAGATGTTAAAAACTTCTACTTCTTCTTTTCTCTTGTTGTTTGTTTTGGTTTGTTGATTCATTCGTCATAAATTTCATATTCAAATTACTCGTTTCTTTCTTTGAAATTGAATACATAAACAATTCTTTTCAGGGCTAAAATTGATATTTTTTCTATTTTAAATTAGATTACAAATTAAATTACAAACGTGCCTAAAAGAAGAATTCATTTCAAAGAAAAGATTAGAGTTGGGTATAAGTAAAGTTGTGAGAGAGTATAATCTGGGATATTTAAAAAATATTTGCTTGATTGAAAAAAATATATCAAAAGATGATTCTCGCTTTATCATATGTCAGAAAAAGAACCAGAAAAGAGCAGCACAAAAAAATCCTTAACATAATATAAAAACAAAGAAATGAAAAAAAACTAAAAAAAACAAGCAAATGGAAGGTTAGAATCAAAGCATGAGGCTGTAACTTATGCAGCAGGTGCATTTTGATTTGCTTCATATTTTGTATTGAATTTGTTTATGGCTGCATATATAATTTAAAAATGTTAGATAAATAAAAATTAATATTTATGGTTCATGAAATGATATTAAAAAATCTTTTTATTAGAAGGTTGTATTTTTTAAATGAAAAAAGGAGTTAGTTTTGCTTCACCAGTAGTATTTCCTGTATATGCTTTGTGCATTCTTACATAAATATTATGAATGTATATTTGTATATATTTCATAAAATAAATAATTCTTTTAATAAACTTGTATATTTAATAAATTTGAGTTGTTTTAATTTTGTTTCTATTCTGTAGGGATCATTCAAATGTATTTTTAGCTTTTTCTCAAAATGAAATTTTATGATGCCCTTCAAATTTTTAAATACTCCATGCGCATCATATTTTTAGTTACAACTCTGAAACTTTTCTGTTATGCTGTATAAACATAAAATAATATAATTTTGCATTTATAGATGAATTATGAGTATTAAAATTTTTTATTGAAGGCCTCGAGTTATTTTACTGTACTGATTTTTTTAAATTTTTCAAAAAATGTCAAATATTTCAAGTTTTGAATTGAAAATCATATTTTCAATAAATTTAAGTATGCAAAATATTTTGTAGAATTAAAAAATGTTTTTAAAAAAATAGAAATAAATAATTTATGTTATATTTTTATGCGCATGGGACAATTTGAAATTTTAGAATATTTAATTTTTTTTTTTCATTTTTTACCAAAAAAAATTTTAAGTTATCAATGAATTTTGATGAAATTTTTTTTCAGCATTAGATTGATATAATGCAATTACCATATAAATTTCAAAACAATATCTCAAAAATTGAGAAATTTTGGTTTCAATGTCCATTGTACCCTTAAATGTATGAAGAAAGCATCTTTATCATAAATAGGTACCGAAATCCGTTGATTGTTCTTGAAAATTCCATGCCGTGTTGAAAAGTTTATAAAAATGCTAAATATTGAAGTAGATTCTCCTTCTGCAATTGTGTTCGTGGAGTGAGTTCTATCTATGCAATAAGAGCGCTATTTTTGCTTTAGTAATTTGCTATCTGTTTCTGCAAGTTCTGCTCCTTGTGCATACTTTGAGCATGTTTCTGTGTTCCTGCGTTTCTATAAATTGTGACATGCTTGTTTCAAAATTCCTCCAAATTTTCTACAGTGTTGTTAGACCTAAAGAAGCAAAATTTCCTAAGCTTGTATTTCGAAGGTAATACGGTGCCACTACGAAATAATCTTTTAAATTTTAACTAGATTTATTTTATTAAATTCAATCAAGATGTTAAAGCAATGACACAAATTTAATACGCAATTAAAATAAAATCTTTCAAGATTATCCGTTTTATTTCATTTTTCTAATTTTAATTAATTTTAAATTTCTATTTTTCTAATTTTAACGAATACTTTTTTTTTCAAAATGTTTTGCAATAATACTTTTAATTGTTTTAGTCTCTGTCATACTCCCGTTTATTTCGACGATATGAAACACATATTTTTCGTCTGCAAGTTTTCATTGATATAATTAAGAGTGAATTTTTAAAAATAATATGAAAAGTGTATAAATCAAACCCAAAATATTATCTCACCGGAATGTATACACAGAATCGAATCTCCTTTAATTTTTTTTTTAATTTTCACTCCCAAAACAGGTTAAAAAATTTAAATTAATTCGTCTGTTATTTTAATTCGTCTTGATAAAATGTTTCTAAGACTTTTTACAAAGAATCATTTAATGAAGAAGGTATAAAAATGGAATATTCTAATATTTTTTTAGTATAGATTGCAGTAATACATTTCATTGTTTTAGTCTCTCGTTCATTTCGACGATATAAAATACAACTTTTGTGCTTATTTTCATTGATATAATTAAAAGTGAATTTTTTAAGAATAATATAAAATCAGAAGAATCGGACAAAAATATTATCACACCAAGATGCATACACAGAGTCAAATCTCCCTTAAAAGTTTTTAGTTTTCACTCTCTAAAGAAGTTAAAAATTTAAAAAGATTGATTAGATTTTGGTTGTGTTAAAAAGAATGTCTCTACGATTCCTTAGTAATCGCTAAATGGAGCAGATATAAAAATAGGATATTTTTTTCTGTCTCATTTATCTCTGATAGTGTCGGAACTTTCGTGACATTGTGTCTCCAGCAAAATTGATTTTCGTGAAATCAATCCTATATGGGAAGGCTTAAGCATTTATCAAAATTAACAAAGATTGATGAAAAGGACGAAGTAATGGTTTGGAATGATTACAGAGATTGCAAGATTTTAGTAAAACTTGGTGAAGCGGTAGAATTGGAAGACTGCTATGCATTGAGAAAAGTTGGTGTAATTTTCTTCAATTTAGATATGTTTAAAAAAACTTTTAATTCTTAGCTCGCAATTAAGTTAAATGTGTATATTGTTACTGAAAAAGAATTTAATTTGCAATTATTTTTTTATTTGTTCGATTGAAATCTAGAATGTATAAAATTTGAAAACCAATCTTGAAATGATTAAAATGGATTTAGACGTATTGTGGGCTAAGAAATTGGATGTTATCTGAATATTTTAATACCTGCACAACTAAGCTTCGTATTTAGCACATTTTGTACTTAATAGTGTTTTGCGTTATATTGAAATGTTGAAAACATAAATACTCATTATAATTAGCAGTAAATAATATTTGTTAAGCCCGACTGAAGTAGCGAATTTAATAATCAGCAATAATTCCGACAAAATCAATGAATTTCATCTGCATAAATTTGATTTAATAAAACATCGATCAAATTTGTACATGAAATTATAAATTCTTTCATTAAAATGATTCCTTTGCATAATATTTATACATCATATTCAAAAGAAAAAAGAGTATCCATATCAAACTGTAGAAACTCTGAATTTCAAACGTACAGTTAAGAACGAAAACTAAAAGAAACCCCTCTGGCATAAAAGAAAGATCAACGAATCCCATCAAGTGTAAAATCCTTAAAGAGAGCTAAAAACGTTTCCGAAATCCAAAGGAAACGCTCTAAACAATTGGAACAATTGTTTCTCTAACTAGAAGTTGATCAATCAAGACAGTGGAATTCAACCGCTGAAATCGAACGCTGTTTCAAAGAGAAAGAAATACGAGCATTTAAATCCGAAGCGGAAGAACGTTTCACGCACGTGTGGCCCTTACAAACGTGCTCTGTTCTTTTACGTTTTTTTCTGTCTAATTTTCTAACTGAGTATTAGTTACTATTCGGTATTCAAATGCTTTCATATCTAATACTTATGATCTAAAAACTACTTTCGTTTAAAATATTATAATTACGCAAAATCATTTTATCGTCTGAATCCTTTTTAAAAAAAAAAATTAAAATGAGGATATCGATTGATCAAACGATTTTTAAAAAATACTGATCGGGAATTTTTTCTTCAAATATTATTTATGTTTATTATTTTCGTAGCTATTTTAAATTTGTTTCAAAATACAAAATATAAGAAAGATTTAATGAGCTCTTGGAAATAATTAAATAAATTGTTCGTTTTCTATTAAAACGGGAGGAAAAAAACCAAACCATTTATTGTTCTTGATATAATTTTTTCTGCTTTTAACTTTTATCATCTGCTTTTAACTTTTACTGTGCTTTCAAAATTCAATTACTACGTTCACAACTAATTTGAATGTTGATTGAACATCTTACTTAACTATTACGTGTTAGCGGTCTAGCGTTAATGCTACATAACATAAGCGATAGATTAGTTTGCACGGACTCAACAAAAGAAAGTACTGTAATGAAATTATTAAAAAACAACAGCATGGATTGAAACAACATAAAACATGTGAAAAATCAAAATTGTGTACTTAAAACAAATATTTGAATATTTTTGTGAATAATATTTTATTTTCTACTTAATTAATATTCAACAGACGATTTTTTAAACCCGCCGCATGTTTTAGCAAATAAAAAAATAAATCTTTAAGTTAATATAATTGTGGCAATGGCAGATTTATAATATCAAATAACATTATGTACAATTTCCATTTATAATACGTTTCAGATACAGTGGCTCAAAAAAATTGAGAGTACACCTTACTTTTACTTGATAAATCTGACTTTCAATATAAATAACTCATTTCCGGGAAGTGCAAACATGTTTTTATTTTTACACTTAACAAATGGTTTAATTTAGAGTAAAAATAAAGAAAAATCAACGAAAAGCTTCTAAATTTAAAAGTTTTAAAAGCATTTTAAATAAACATATGCAGAATTTTGCCTAAAAAAATTGAGAATACACCAATGAAATTTTTGCAATATCACGCATAGAAATAAAGTGTCACTATTAAGTTGCATGTCTTTTGGCTGTTTTAATGGCCTCTAAACGTCGTTGTACCGATTCGGCCCATTTTTGGTGGTATCTGAAGATATTTTACCCCATTCTTCTTGCAACACTTGTTTTAAATGGGTTTTGTTAAAAATTTGGGGGTTTTGGACCACTGCTTCGAGTATATCCCACTAATATTCAATGGCATTGATGTCTGGGTACTGTGGTGGCGTGTGTAACTGCTGTTTACAATGAAAAAGACAAGACATTTTGACGTTACGTGCATTCTGTTTCGGGTCATTGTCCTGCTGGAAAATGGAATTTCCATCTAAATCCAAATTTTTAACAGTTTCCTTTAGATTGCTGCAACCATAAGGTTCATCCAACTTGTTGCAGGAACTTTTCAAATCACAGGCAGAAGTATAAGTTCTGAAAAAGTGCGAAATGCCACTGGACAAGCTGGGTATAAAAGTCGCATTGTTTGAGAGAAACCGTTCATCAACTTGCAAATTCAGAAAAAAGCAATTGAAGTTTGCAAAAACTCATCAATTGAAGACCAATAACCTTTTGAAGAAAGCTATATTTAATAAGGAAAGAAAACTCAACCTTTTTGGCAGTTACAGCCATCGTACTGTACGGAGAAAGCCTAATAGTACTTTGGATCCAAAAAATTTAAGTCCTGCAGTTAAACATAATGGTGACTCCGTCATGATTTGAGGTTGCATGGCTTCATCCGTGGTAGGAAATTTAATTTTTATAGATGACATTATAAACGATATGGTTTACTTGGATATACTTCACAGCAATATAAAGGAAAGCGCTAAAAATTTGAGTTTAGATGGAAATTTCATTTTACAGTAGGACAAACCCCAAACAGAATGTACTAACGTCAAAATATGGTGTCTTTTTCATTGTAAACAACAGTTAGAAACACCACCACTGTACCATTGAATAACCCACCCGACATCAATACCATTGAATATATGTGGGCCACACTCGAAGCAGTGGTCCAAAAACACAAAATTAGAAACAAAACCCATTTAAAACAAGTGGTGCGAGAAGAATGAGGTAAAATGCCTTCAGATACCACCAAAAATGGGTCGAATTGCTACCACGACGTTTAGAGGACATTATAAAAGCCAAAAGACATGCAACTAAATACTGACACATTCTTTCTGTGCGAGATATTACAAGAATTTCATTGGTGTATTCTCAATTTTTTTGAGGCACAATTCTGCGCACGTTTATTCAAAATGCTTCTGATTTTTTTTTTTTAGTTTAGAAGTCTTTCGTTGATTTCTCTTTATTTTTACTCTAAATGAAGCCAATTGTTATGCGCAAAAATAAAAACATACTTGCACTACTCGGTAATGTGATATTTATATTGAAAGTCAGATTTATCAAGTAAAAGTAAAGTGTACTCTCAATTTTTTGAGCCACTGTAAGTGAATATATGAAAGGATATATGAAAAATCTAAACAAAATTCGAATTTCTAGTCTGAAACATCGCAGCGTTATAATACTTCATACTTGAATTGTTTTAGTTTTATTTTATAAAAATCTATTTTAATTACAGCTACGTTAACATGCATATAATATAATATATTTAAAATCACCATAACATGTAGTTATTTAAAAGAGCAATTAATGGCATTGTGAAAAGGAAAGTTATGCATTAAAATGCATTAAATTTTTTAAATGCAAATGCATTAAATTTTTTTAAAAAATCCTTTCTAAATTTCACAAAATTATATAGAAATAAAATTGGTATAAATATTGGTATAAATAGGGTATTTTTTTAATCACTTGCTTTTAACATATTTCAAGGTACTTTTATTCACAATAGATAATGCAGCATATTATTCTTGTTGAAATGCGCTATATTTACAAAGGTATGAATTTAGGAAATCCATACTGATAATGGTGGAAAGTAAACATGTGTTTTAAAATGATTTGTTTTTAATTAAATTCAATCTACCTATTTACGCAATAGCTTCGTTTTGTAGAAGCTACTCATTTGACTGTCTTTTTTAATTTTTTAGTATAAGAAATATTCAAAATGAAAACATTATTATAATAAAAAAAAATCCAAACTCAATATTTTGACGAATTTCCACTTTTCAGACCTTCCGGAATTTGCTTGTGAATACGATAACGCAAAATCTCTTTGAGCTTAACGAATGAAATTAGTATGTGGCATCTAAGCAAATTCATAGAATTCTATCTAATTTGAAACAAAATTAGTATGTGGCATCTAAGCAAATTCATAGAATTTTATCTAATTTGAAACAAAATTAGTATGTGGCATCTAAGCAAATTCATAGAATTCTATCTAATTTTAAACAAAATTAGTATGTGGCATCTAAGCAAATTCATAGAATTTTATCTAATTTGAAACAAAATTAGTATGTGGCATCTAAGCAAATTCATAGAATTCTATCTAATTTTAAACAAAATTAGTATGTGGCATCCAAGCAAATTCATAAAATTCTATCTAATTTTTTAAAAAATTAGTATGTGGCATCTAAGAAAATTCATAGAATTCTATCTAATTTTAAACAAAATCAATTCATAGAACCAATTCATATCTGTCTGTCTGAGTAAATGTGAACATGATAAATATAAAATGTGAAGAGCCAGACCGATCAAACTTGGAATACAGACTCAAAATTTAAAATGTACATTCGTATAAATTTTGAATCAAATCTGTTCAATATGTTCAATCTTCTGTCTTGCTGTATTTTCGAAAGCATACAATTCAAAAATGCCACGCCTTAGCTAAATGAAATGTTTTGCAGTTTTAATATCAAATTTGAATCAATAAATTTTGAATTAAATTCTTTAAAATATTGATTGTGTATTGGATAATATTTCCTCACGCAAGAAAACGTCATAACTCAAAAATTCAAAGACTTAAATAAATGAAATTTCATATGTTACCCTGATGTTGAAATTGAAGTTCTGAAATAATTTGGACTAAAATAGGTTGATAAAAATTCTTCTAAAATGTATATTTGGTTTTCTTTACTAAACTCTCAGGCAAAAATTCTTCATATAAGGCTGTGAAAATAAAAATATGAGCACTCGTATCTTTTATAGCTTTGTTCAATTTTCATTATTTTTTGTGGTGGGTAGTAACACCTTTATAAAAGAGTGTGCAAGAAAGTTTCAAGGAGACTATACCCAATGATATAATAACTATTATGTATGATTATTATAAAATGCATAGAATGATTGTTAAATGTTGATAATATTATTAAATAGTAAAGTACTGACTCCAAGAAAGAATCGGTGAAAGATGATTTGATTCAAAAGAATAAAAAAAATATTGTTATTTTTAGCAGTTAATGAAATAATGGAAATAATTTATGATTTAATGAAGAATCTTAAGATGAAAGCATTCATTCATAAAAAAAAAATATCCTACAGATTCTAAATCTATCAACATTTTTTTATATATAAAACATTTTTACAACTATTTTAGAATCCTACACATGCTCATTTGTAATCACACATTTCAATAGAATAAATGATGATCTCAACATCTGAAATTCTAAAAAAGATTCGAATTTCAACAACAACAGAAACAACTAAATTGATTTTCACCGAAGCGCTATATTCGTCCCCAGCTGAGAAAGCTGAGGCATTTATTAATTGAAATTGATTATCTTCCTTTGCCTTATTTGTCGAGGTGAAGGTTACAGTGAAAGCGATTGGGGCTACAAGCTGTTTCGAAATTAATGATCAGCTGGCAGCATGCTGTTAGCACGTTGTAAACATTGGAGAGAAGGGAAAAAAAACAGCTGCTGCCAATCGCTCATATAAAAAAAGGCTGGTTTGTTTTTAAATATTCGCCAAAAAAGATTTATTATTGGAGAAAAAAATGTTTTTAAAAGGCTTTATTACTAATTAAATATAGTGTTAATTCAGTCTAAAGTGGTGTTTTAATATATTCCAAAAATAAAGCACACATGATTATTTGGGCAATTTTTAATATTGTTTTCGATATAAACTTTCAATTATAATAAGTTAAAGAGTATCTTGAATTAGACTTTTAATTAATGGCAATATTAAAAGCACAATTCAAATTCTATTAATATCTTTGTAATATGATTGATCTTTCAGAAAATTATTATTGATTAAATATCGTGTTAATTCAGTCGAAAGTGACGCTCTGATGTATTCCAAATATAAAGCGGCACGTGGTTATTTAGACAACCTTTAGTATTGTATTTTATATAAATTTTAGATTATAATGAGTTGAAGGCGTGTCCTGATTTAAACCTTTAACTGATGACGATATTTAAAAGTTCCATTTAAATATTGTTACTACCTTTGTAATATGACTAAGCTTTCAGATGATATACAAAAGGATATGAAAAGCATAGCTCCATCCACAAGCATGAAAATAATTAAAACATTTTGATTATTAATTAATTATTTTAATTGACTTTAAAAGGTTATTTTTTCGTTCCTGGACTTATTTTCTATTGATTCTAGTACCGTAGCCAATAGACAAATGTTAAAAGAGAAAACGAAGGGAGAAAAAATAAAAGGAGATAAACCAATATATGTTACACTTACGATTCAAATTATATTACTGTGCGCAGTTGGACAGGAAGGAATGAAAGGAACTTCGCTTACCTATGGGATTTTTGTAATAGTAAATTTAAGAACGATTTTTTAGCCGGCGTTCTAGCATAGAGGTAGCGCGTCTTCCCCATGATCTGGGAGTCCGCGATTCGAGTCCCGGTTCGGGCATGAATGCTCTTCATCTGTTCTATCTGTAAGAAGGGGCTGTGCAAGCGAATGTGACACGTGTGTAGCTAAGACGTACTGTTGGTCCTAGTTGACACTATTGAAAAGCAAGAGAAGCACCCTGGGCTTAAAATCGCTGATTTCGTCAGCGATCCGTGCAAAAACAACAACAATTGTGATTTTTCACTGAACTATTCTCAATATTCATTAAGAGTAATCACTGAGTGTGAAGTTAATCAAGTTTTCTTTTTCTTCAACTAGTTTACTTTTTCAAAATAAACAATCTCCTGAAAAGCATATTTGTGCAAATTTCGCCCAGTGAGTGAAAGTTGTTTTGAGCTGAAATTTTGGAAATAAGCAGTAAAATCATTTTTATGCAGTTCTTAATCATAAATGTAAATATTAATCTATTTAGATCTAAAATTCCCATTATTATGGCTTTCTAGAAGTACTTTTGTTGAAATAAAATCAAGAACAAACTTCTTCCGCAAGCGACTTCATTAGAAATGCTCACATAAACGAATAAAGAATAGGTGTATGAGTATTTAACTAGCAAGGATTAAATGCCTATCCCAATTTAATTCTTAAAAACACTTTATTAAAATAATCGCGAACATCCGTCTATGCGTGAGAGATTTAATTGGAAATAAACGCAACCAGCATTTAAAAGGAGCTATCCGGTCTCCAATATCAGCTAGAAACCTAGAAACTATCATCTGGAAAAAAAGAGGCTTCAGTGCTCATACATGTTATGTTTTATAATGTCTAATGGAATCTATCCTATTTCATCAACCTCTGAATACTTCGACATGTCCCGTTCATTCATTAAAACAGAAAAATAAAATAATAATGATGATAAAAAACTCAGCGACCAGTTGGTGTCTACAGGGAAAACAGATTCGGCAGGATACACAACACCATAGCTCTCCATTTATAGCTTGTCATGGCATTATGGAGTGTCATAGATTATTCATGGATTAATATACGAGTAGGCGTACCTGCATGGCGGTTTCTTCGCATGCCGACTACACTCTCTGATAAATTATTATAGGCTTTTTCGGCTTTTTCTCATCCATATTTCATGATTCACAACCCCGTTCCCAGAATCCTTTATGTGAGACTTTTTGTGGGTTTGTTAGATGCACTTTGCCTTCGGTCCATTGATGAAATGCATTTCACCAGGTGGTATGAAATAATGAGATTGGATTAACTCAGGAATAAATTGAATGGCTGGTCAGATTAATACGATAACGGGAAACAAGGTTAGATTTATATTCAGATTGTTAAATCTGCAGACGATGGGAAGTTAAATTGGAAAGGGAGTTGGGAGATATGATTTTATTTAATGGATTGTGATTGCCGGGATGTTAAGCGCGCTCAGAAATGCATTGTTCGAGTTATTGCTTTTGATGATGGCGGAGATAATTGTTGATTCATATCTCTCGCTTTTAAAGCTACGAGACAAGAATTGTTTCTGTTATTGTTCCAGATTTTAAAGGTATCATGGTGAGGAATGATGAAATTTTAATCAGAATAAATCACTTGGCTCTCTGTAGAGTGTAGAATTTATCATTTCCAACGTTGAAAATGCTGGAGTATTTGATTATGGAACGAATAGAGTAATTGTCATAACTGGATGATAATAGATGATGCTTTTCCTAAGAGTAACATAATTTATTATCGGCTTTATCATAGAAGAAATGATTGGATATACAAATAATGTATTCGGTTTTTATTCGAAAATTCTATTAAATATTTCGATCAAAATGATAATGAATTCATCAAAAGAAAACGCAACGTTACTTTAATTGCTATTAAACTTTCATTTAAGGGTTAATTGGCTTATTAAATTATTATTCACTTAAATTACTATTAATTAAATCAAATATTTTGGCTGTTTAAGCTGAGCATCAATAACTGTACGCTTTTTTATTAAGAAATACTATGTATATTATGAAAGAGGGAACTTAAAGGTTTCTTTATTTTATTGGTTGATGTTTGCTTTGAGGTAGACGAGCTTTCTGATCTGATGTATTCGATTTAAATGAAGTGATCGAATCTCTTAGATTAGCTGAACCCCTCCTTTCCATTCACTTTACGAATTATTCAGCACACTTAAAGATTTTACCTGCTAATACTGAATTGAAATGATGATTCGAAACCAATAAAATTCAATCGAATATTCTTGGTTGTCTTAAATTTTACTATTAAAGGAGTAATTCGTTTGAGAAAGATTGATAAGATTTAATTTTCTGAGAAGTTATGTAAAAGGGTAATTGAAGAATCGGAATTAAATGGGTAATAAATGCCAAAAGGTGCTTTTTAATTCCCAAATCAAAACCTAGTCAATATTCAGAATTTCAGCCATTATTGTACAATACTGCGAAAAATTCGAAGTATTCGAAGAAGATATTCGAAGTATGATACTGCGAATAATGTTTAATATCATACAACATTGATGATATTGCGAATAATGTTTAATATCATACAATATTGTACATTACCGCGAAAAATGTTTAATATCATACTGCAAATGTAAAATATTACAAATAATGTTTAAAATCATACAATATTGTACAATATTTCCAGTGATGTTTAATATCGTGCAATATTGTACAATATGTTTAATATCATAAACAACACTGCTCAATACTGAGGAAATTTTTAATATCATGCAATACAATATCGATAAAATGTTTAATATCTTAGAATATTGTGCAATATTGCGAAAAAATGTTTACTATCATGCAATGTTGAACAGAACTGCGAATAAGGTTAAATATCATACAATATTGTACAATATTGAGAATGGTGTTTAATATCGTGCAATATTGTACAATATGTTTAATATCATATACAACACTGCTCAATACTGAGAAAAATTTTAATATCATGCAGTACAATATCAATAAAATGTTTAATATCTTAGAATATTGTGCAATATTGCGAAAAATGTTTAATATAATGCAATATTGAACAGTACTGAGAATAAGGTTAAATATCATACAATATTGTACAATACTGAGAATAGTGTTTAATATCATACAATATTTTACGACAAAAGTACACCAAGGTACTTACCCTTGCTAACAGTATCATTTTATCGGTTTTCTTTCTCTTTTTAATTTGCTATGACAAGTCTAATACTTGAAAAAAAATGCATCATATTATACAGTAAACAAATGGGACATGCTATTAGAATGTAGGTGTGATGTGTACTTTTTTGCTTTCTTGTATCCGATGTGTACACAAAGGAGGTACTGCAAACGTGAAAAAATTGGAATTTGAATTTTAAAAAAATCGCCACGTTTTAGTTAGCCCTGATTCTGAAAAGCACATTTTTTCGGATTTATGTCTTTCTATCTACTGTAAACACACTAGCTAAAAAACTCTATGAACTTGAAAGGTGTAATATAATAAATGAAATGTGTACTCAATTCGCAAATTTCAATGAATTTTTGAACGAATTTCTTAATGAGGAAGTTTGTCTGCCTGTCCGCTTACTGACTATAAGTGAATGCGATACCTACAAAACATACAGATACATTAACAAAATTTCGTACACTAATTTAACATTTATTAACAGTTTAAAATAAATCGAATTCGAAAAGATATTGACTGTTTGTCGGTGTCTGTTTTTGAATGCTTGCAATCATAACAATTGACTCACAGTTTTAGCATCTAAAGTGACACTTTTTATTAAATTTTGAACAATCTATCAAAAAGTGATATTTTAAAGGAATTATGTATTGGAGCGTTGACATCTAATAAAGGTCCGTCTGTCGGTTTGTAATTTCATACTCCAACAAAATCGCTGAAGATCACAATTTGAGTAAAAAACCAAATTCACGAAAAAAAAAATCAATATTTCTAAATTATTGTTTGTTTAGAAATTAAAATGATTGTAATAAATGCCTTGCAATTAATGTAGAAACTTCAGTTTTCTTCACTATACTATAAAGAACACCATTTTTAGAGAAGGATTCTGAAAAAAAAAAAATCTGATCACTCGTGGCATTCACGGCTTTCCCCAAAGTTCAAAATTTTATGCTATGGGAGAGAGATTACTTCTTTATTAGATATTATTTTTTATGCCGGAATATTTTGCAGAGACCATTATCGTTTTTACTGCAATTTGAATGGAAAAAAGCAAGGGGAATAAATAGGATTTATACAAAGTACGTATTACTGATTTGGAAATTTCAATAAATGCTGAAATTGGCCAGGAACTTAAATATACTCTCTTATAAAATTTCAATTCCATTCTTATTGCTTTTTCCATTTCTTCAAATATAAAATATCCATTTTTTCCCTTTTTTAAAAAATAAAGTAAACATATGTCCTATATTAGAAATTACAGCTCCAACGATTTGTTTAGACATAAATAATCTTCCGATTTTCGAAATGAAAATTCCCAATTGTTTTATTTTCTGGTTATTATTAAATAAGATTTAAAATATCAGGGATTGAAGTTCAAGAAAGTTGGTGTTTACAGTTCTAACGTATATTATGGACATGTAAGTTCTGGTCGAAAAAATGAATGAATTATAAGATTGGTCAGATGAGTAGTGGTTCTTCTATAACCATCATTGCCTGATGACGGCTCGAATTAATTTTAAGATTATATTTGAATCTAAAGTCAATTTAATTTGTTTCTCAGTTATATAAATGTCTTTTAACCCTTAACTGGGGAGGTGAAATTTGAGGACTTAACTGGGGAGGTGCGATCTACAAGACCGCATTTCATTTACACTCAATTTAAATTTTGAGTATGGAAAACTATTTAAATGTATAATTATATGTATTAGTATGTAAATAAATGTATAATTTAAATGTATTAGTATGGAAAACTGCCAATATTTTTTGCAGATATTTTTCTTGATATATAGATATGTTTTAGAAATTTTTCAAAATATATTATCATTGAAAAAAGTCAATGCGTTGGAACATATCTTTTCTTTTCAAAGTACATGTTACAATAAATAATATTTTTGAAAAAAACATATTACATTTTACTTTTTAAATCATATTTATTTTTATAGTATATGAAGGTATATAGAAAACAATATAATGTAAAATTCAGCAATTATATGAAAAATAAAAAAAAAATGAGAATGAGCAAAATTGGCCCTTTTTTTATCGGCTTGTGTGACTTTCATAGCACAGTTTTCTAGGGCATGAAGGTTAAGAACTAGTATAAAAATCAACCTATAAGTTCTCTATATATATCTCTTGGTATATTAATATATTTTATAAATTTTTCAAAATATATTATCACTAGAAAAATAAATTATGTTTGAACATACATATCAGAATCAGTTGAATGCGAACTTTCATCGAAAAACTCTTTTGTACAATTATGCTTATCACTAAAATCACTTTCCGCTTCATTTAAAAGTGTCTGGAGCACTGCTTTATAATAGGATCAGTAAATTTCGGGGCCCAAGTTTTAGTGCCATCTGCTAAGCCTTCTTTATCGGACACTAACAGGGAAGTATGGTCAAAGAAATAACTGAATTATTTAAAAAAGCATCCGTTGAAATCGGTTGAAAAAGTGCACGTGTATTGAAGGCCACAAAACAGGAAGCTACAGGGTCAATCCATTCAATAGAGCTAAAAAAAGAATAGGGGTGACCAAAAATCCATCGGTCACCCCTAGCGGTCTCACAGACCGCTCGTTCTCAGGTAAGGGTTAAAACTGTCTACATATTACCCCTTAAAATCTCAAAATTTTAATATTTTTGCAGCATAATTGTCAATTAAGTTGCGATAGTTGAAAACTATAAATAAATAGCATCAATTCGACCACAAGTTCGCTATTACTGGAATATTTTGAAAGCTGTTGAATGTTTGTTGAAATTCAAAGAATTGCAGTTTGATTTTAAAATTATATTCTAATATCGACAATATATTTACAAATTCTTTGAGGAAATGTATTCGTAAGAGTGCTGTAATAAAATATATAAAAAGTCATTAAACGAATAAATATAAGTTCCGTATTAAAAAAAAGTGAGATAATTGAAATTGAAAAAACTAATTCGAAAACACCAAACGACATTCTCGTGACTTTTTGAAACGTGAAATTAAAGAATTAAAAGTAAGTAAACCAAACGATAAATTAGTAGCGCCATTTGATAGTGACGTCACTTCATAAAAACTCGGATGAATAGAGTGTTTACAGCTACATATTATGTACATAATTGTATGATACGCCATGTATGATGAAAAAATCGAAAAAACACTTAACAGAATAGATCGTAGGTTTCAGAGCTTTTAAATTCGGATTGGAGTTACTTCTTGAGGTTTAAGTCTTTTCTAAAAAAAGGGATTCCAAATTTTGATTAAAATTTAATAAAAATGTTAATGTTTTTGCTCAATAATTTTGGGACATACTATTGCAGAAAAACCGTTTTTATTCTATTATAAAATCTTAAATACACTTTTATTCTGCAAATTTAAAACTAATTTTAAAAAATTGTTAAAAATTAACATCTATCAATAAATTGTCTAAATAACTTCTATTTCCAAATCCATTGTCCAAGTAACCTCCATTTTAATGAATTGTTAAAAATAATTTAAATATATTTGCAATAATTTTTATTTTTTTATTATCTGCTTTTATGTGCGCGCATTCTTTTGTGTGTCTTGTTAAGGCTGTTATATTGTATAATTATGAATATATTTTATAAATGAAGCAAAGATAGATGAATGACGCCTTTAGCACTATTTTGATACGATGTTTCAGACTATATATTTGAATCTCCTTTGATATTTTCAAGTGACATCTTTTGATATTTTATTTTTTAATGTCCAATTAACTGCCGTGAGTTAAAGAATAAAATATTTAGAAAATATTAATCAGTGATTCTTTTGCAGCATTCTTCTACAAATCGATTGATAAAAAATAATGAAATTTATAGATTTAGAGTTGCATTAAAATATTCTCCATGAGGAAACTTTTAAAGGAAAAATTCAAATTCATTTTTAATTGGAATTGAATTTAGGAATTTCGGTACTCATTTTGTAAATTTGGTAAATTTTTTCCTATTTTCCCATAAAATCACTTAGCATTCCTATTGTTCGAATTACCGAGACGAAATCGTTTTAGGCTTATTATTTTTTTATGAACTTGGAGTCGGAAATTTCCGAATACTCCAATTTGTCTTATTATTAATAGTATCTCACATATTTAAGTATGCATTTTACATTGGAATAATTTCTGGAAGCATATACCAAAAGGCCAAAATGAAATTATGTTATTCTCAGCAGTCTAATGAATAATTCTGCATTATTGGCAGGAATGACAATGATTTGACCTCGTAGAAATAACAATGATGTGACTTCTATGAAAGACAATGATGTGACCTCGTCAGTTTCATGTAGTTTCCCTTACTTCCAACAATTATCCCAATGTAAAACTGGAGTGAAAATGATCCAGTAATTAATACTATACATAGAGGAAGGTACGATAAATTTACATCATTATCGTCATATTATTATTGGCAGGAATGACAATGATTTGACCTCGTAGAAATAACAATGATGTGACTTCTATGAAAGACAATGATGTGACCTCGTCAGTTTCATGTAGTTTCCCTTACTTCCAACAATTATCCCAATGTAAAACTGGAGTGAAAATGATCCAGTAATTAATACTATACATAGAGGAAGGTACGATAAATTTACATCATTATCGTCATATTATTATTGGCAGGAATGACAATGATTTGACCTCGTAGAAATAACAATGATGTGACTTCTATGAAAGACAATGATGTGACCTCGTCAGTTTCATGTAGTTTCCCTTACTTCCAACAATTATCCCAATGTAAAACTGGAGTGAAAATGATCCAGTAATTAATACTATACATAGAGGAAGGTACGATAAATTTACATCATTATCGTCATATTATTATTGGCAGGAATGACAATGATTTGACCTCGTAGAAATAACAATGATGTGACTTCTATGAAAGACAATGATGTGACCTCGTCAGTTTCATGTAGTTTCCCTTACTTCCAACAATTATCCCAATGTAAAACTGGAGTGAAAATGATCCAGTAATTAATACTATACATAGAGGAAGGTACGATAAATTTACATCATTATCGTCATATTATTATTGGCAGGAATGACAATGATTTGACCTCGTAGAAATAACAATGATGTGACTTCTATGAAAGACAATGATGTGACCTCGTCAGTTTCATGTAGTTTCCCTTACTTCCAACAATTATCCCAATGTAAAACTGGAGTGAAAATGATCCAGTAATTAATACTATACATAGAGGAAGGTACGATAAATTTACATCATTATCGTCATATTATTATTGGCAGGAATGACAATGATTTGACCTCGTAGAAATAACAATGATGTGACTTCTATGAAAGACAATGATGTGACCTCGTCAGTTTCATGTAGTTTCTCTTACTTCCAACAATTATCCCAATGTAAAACTGGAGTGAAAATGATCCAGTAATTTATACTATATATAGAGGAAGTTACGATAAATTTACATCATTATCGTCATATTATTATTGGCAGGAATGACAATGATTTGACGTAGTAGAAATAACAATGATGTGACTTCTATGAAAGACAATGATGTGACCTCGTCAGTTTCATGTGGTTTCTCTTACTTCCAACAATTATCCCAACGTAAAACTGGAGTGAAAATGATCCAGTCATTTATACTATGCATAGAGGAAGGTACGATAAATTTACATCATTATCGTCATATTATTATTGGCAGGAATGACAATGATGTGACCTCGTCAGTTTCATGTGGTTTCTCTTACTTCCAACAATTATTCCAATGTATAACTGGAATGAAAATGATCCAGTAATTTATACTATACATAGAGGAAGTTTCGATTAATTTGCATCATTATCGCAAAATCATCTATTTGTGTATATTATATTAGTTGTAAAATATTATTTATTTTCTTAATAAAATGAAATCATTTATAATAAAATGCCAAAAAATGTTACTTTTTAAAATAACTTAATAAAAAAAGTATGAAATTTGAACCACTGTTTTTGCATATAAAAATTAAAGTCATTATAAAATACATAAATATAGAACAAAATTGTGTTCTTTTTAGTTTATTGTAATATAACATCCATTTTGGCTCTGAAAGAAAGGAAACACTAGATCCTTTCATATCATCACAAGCATAAATTTATGTCACGCAGACTCATAAAACGAATATTATTAGATCCGCAGCTAACTCGCTCAATCCGTTATTCATATTAGATAATACACTCAAAGGCTCCTGAGCTAAAAGTTGCAACCTGTAGATCCAATAATTGAGTTTCTTACCCAAAATCTGAGTCAAGAACACTCAATAAACTCCGTCTGGATGACTTGCTTAATGCTTTTGACACAAAGGATAAGTCGGCTAATGCTGCTGTTATCAAATTAATTTTCCACTCCCGTTTCTCCTGCTTAGGATAATATAGTTATCCTTTGCATGTATCCTGCTCCTCTGAAGCGGAGTGGTGCAAGGACAGGTTTCCCGGATGTCCCGGACATATTAAATCCTGAATGTGTCCGGAAGAATTAATGGGTTGATTGATTTTGGTAAAAGTCAAGAACCGTCTTTTGATGCGTGATCTTTCACGTCGTGAGCTTTAATGAGAGGTTAGCTGATTAGCTTAGGATACTTCACGCTCCAGTTTTTGAATTTTCGAGGGGTGGTAACAATTGGCTGTGAGTAGATAATGTAATTGGGGTAATTTAAATTTTTATTTCCTGAGATTTTTAGTTTTAGTGATGAAGTTGCAGAATTAAGTTTTGATGAACGATTTGTAGTGTTATACATTAGTGTATTCCCAAAATTTGAAAGGATAAAATAATATTTGTTTAGTGGACATATTATTTTCAGTTTTTTAACTTAAGTATTATTGAAAATATTTTTCGAGTGTTAGAACTTAATATTCGAATAAAATCCTGTTGAAAAAGGAAAAAATAATTTTTATTTACTTTTTACTTTAAAAAAAATCTTTTGCTATATTTCCATAGATAAATTTTTTAACTATAAATTGTATTTGCAGATGCATTAAAGTTAAACAAAATCGCACATGTATTTGTAGATATTTAGGTTAATATAACATTTTTACTGTTATGTGTAGCAATAAAGAGAAAACTGAGCACTATTTTATAACATTAAACGAGAAATATTGCACATATATAAATTTATATATTTTGTGGATCTCGAAAATTGCTGTAACGATTTAAATCAAATTTTATATTTAGATAAGATTTGCTTTTCAAGTTTTTTTTATATAGGTGTCTTTCCAGAAAAAAATTGTCCCCCCCCCAAAAAAAAATAGGCCCATTTTACACAACTATTATAACTAACTATTAGAATAAGTATATTCAACTGCCGCTTCGGAACGTGGGCAATGCAGTATAGTAGTCAGATCGCCTTGAATGACCCGTGTGTTGCTGGTCCTCGGCTAGAGTTGCGCATTTTACTTTACTTTTTTTACTGATGTATTTATATTTAACATTTTTGCTTTTTAAGTTCGTATACAAAAGTGTCTTTCTTCCGGCGTCCTGGCATAGGGGTAGCGCGTCTTCCCTGTGACCTGGGCGTCCTGGGTTCTAGTCCCGGTTCCGGATGGTTGTTCTTCATCTGTTCTGTCTGTGAGTGCACCCCCCCCCCTGTGAAAAGGAATTGTGCAAGCGAATGTGATGCGTGAGTAACTAAGACGCACTCTTGACCCTAGTTGGCGCTACTAAAACAAGAGACACTCCCTTGGCTTAAAATCACTGAATTCGTCAGCGAGCTTGTCCATGGTAAGTGCCATTATAAACAACAAGTGTCTTTCCTGAAAAAATGCAATTTTAACAAACAAAGCAAAAAAAAAAAAAAAAATTATGACCAAGTATTAGAGCCCTTTTCTATCTGCTCTCATGCTAATAGTGTCCCCTCGGATCCGATTTCCCCATGGGAAAACTGAGTGAAAGATCAAAAATATATTTAATGATAGATAAACTGTAAAATGAATGCCGTTCATATGTAGATAAGATTGAAAAATATTCGTATGTAATCAGCATGTGATTCGTACCTAAGTATTTTTTCCTAAAAAAAAAAAAAAAAAAAAAAAAAAAAAAAAAAAAAAACGATTTTGCAAAAAAAAAAAAAAAAAAAAAATGAATAGCAAAACTTGATTTTGTAGATATTTTTATTTTATATTCGGTACGTAAAAGAGCAAGTCCCTGATTATTTATTGAATGCACAGTTTTATCATACAATAATGATAAATAAGAAAATCATATCTTTATCTTAAACAGGTATAATTTTTAGTACCTTAGCAGTTTTAAAACATAATGATATTAGAAAATTTCACATAGAGAAAAAATACCCTTTGAGTTTTTCATTTGCGTACATATTTTATTTGTTACAGGAAAAATATATCCAAAGAACTTCTGAAATATTAAAAGTAAATATTTTGAAATTTTTTCATACTAAATATAGGAGCAAACGAAATGACATAAAGTAATAAAATAAAATTCGAAATTTTGATCAAATTTTGGGTCATATATCCTGATGAGAGTTTCTATAAATGAGAAATAAATCATTAAATGAAATAATTCATCAAATGTTCTTTTAAAATTTTATAAGATTTACTGTTTTAAAATCCATAATTAAATCTTTTGCAATGTTTTTCAATTTGAATATTAAATTTCTTCTGAATAATTCTAATTCTAAATAATTATGTTTTTGAATGAAATATTCTTCATTCAGATATAGGCGTTTTGTTAAATCAATCAAAGCATTAAGTTTTTTGTTATTTTTTAGTCTCATCTCAAAATATATCACATTCCATTTCTTTTTTAGAAAAAATATACAGTTGATATAAAAACTGTGAAATATGAACATTTTATGCCTTATAAATTAGTTATTTATGTACTTTCAGAAACAAGGTTTTTTTTTATCTAAAAAAACAATTTTTTTATCTCATCTCTAAATTCCCAAAATGAAAGGTCAGTATTAGCAAAACATTAAAAGAAATCCCCATATTTCTTTAAGAGTATTAGAGAAAAGTTTATTTGGGATTTAAACAATTATTCCATGAATTTGGAACAAAAATATTTCGGATTTTCGTGCATTAGAAAAGGGCCAGTCAATACAAAGAGAGAAAATAGCAATCCTTTCCCATTCCTAGAAGAGAAAGAAAGTCTTCTAAAGACAAATGATTTGCGAATCTGTGAATCGTAAAATTCGTTCCAATGGGAATCACTGGGGTGGGGGGGGGAGGAAAGTCAAATGCTACGAAAAAACTCCTCGATAATACACCAGCGTATTTTTAAAAAATGGATGCAAGAAAAAGTATCTGAAAGAAGACAGGCAATATAATGATAAGAGGAATTCAAAAACAAAACATCAAACTTTATGTAAAAGAAAGAAAATATGTTTGAAAAAGGAAAAATTTATTTGAAATTTCGGCTTTGAATATATTTGCAAACGATTTTAATATAGATATTTTGAAATGGAAAAATAATCCTTGTTAAGTTTTCTGCACTTAAAAATAATTTGTAAACATTTTTTTTTCATTCATTGCATTTTTAAAGTAAAATTTTTAATCTTCAATAAAAGAACTTTTTAAAATTAAATTATGTTTATCCTAAAATGTGCAATCATTTAACGATTCACATTTCAAATCATTTTTCTTCATTTTCAATTAATTTTAGTTATTTATTAAAAGAATAAGATAATTATAAAGTATCGCTTTATTAGAAAGAAGAAAAAAGTTATATTTATCTGGTTTTTATTTAAATAAAAACTGATTTTAATGAATTCAATTTCATTGAAAGCCAAACTTCAAATTTAAATTTCCCATTATTCTTTTTATATTCTGTAAATTTGTTCATACTTATTTAAATAATCTTTACTAAAATAGAAAGGAAAGATACGGTTAATAAAAACACATTTTATCTGTTACATGTGAATAAATTGTTAAACACATACTGGTTTAAAGTACAGTGGCTCCCAAAAGTGTTCGTACACTAAGGAAATTTGCAGAAATTGTGTTCTATGCTTCTTAATAAAGCATTTTATTAGTTGGTTTTTTTAATTAGCATCTTGAAATAGTTCTTAATAAAACTGAACAAATATTTTTATAAAAAATCAAGTAGTATTGTTCTAAAAAATAAATAAATAAAAAATGTTACAAAATTAGAACACAAAAGTCTTCGTACATCCAAACATTATTTATTTAAATTCATCATAAAAATATCTTTTGCGGCTCATTTTTCTTCTAATTGAAAAATACACTAAAATCGTTTGATTTCAGTATTTAATATCCCAATTATTTATTCTATTTACTTTATTCTTAGATATGACACGCATTCGTAAAGAAACGAGTTTAGACGTACGAAAATTAATTATATTTCATTTTAAAGCTGGAAAATCAATTAGAGGCATTGCAACTATAACTAATCTACCTCATTCAACGGTGCAAAGCATAATAAAACGTTACAGAGAGGGAAAAAGGATTGCAAACAAGCCTCGTAATGGTCGCCCTCAAATTCTGTCAGCTAGAAGTCAAAGAAATATTGTGAGTAAATTGCTAAAAAATCCACGTCTGAGTGCAATAAAGTTTACTTCATAATATAATGAATCAAATGGAACTTCTATTTCCTGTGAAACTATTCGTAGAATTCTTCGGAATGCTGGTATACATGGCCGCTCTGCACGAAGAAAATTCTTTCTAAGTTGGAAGAACAGAATTGCTAGGCTTAAATTTGCCAAATCTATGATAAACCAGCCAGAGAGCTATTGGAATCGTGTCTTGTTTGCAGATGAAAGTAAGTTTAACATCTTTGGGTCGGATGGGAGAATCATTGTATGGAGAAAAAAAAAAAACGAAGAACTTAATCCTAAGAATTTAGTTGGAACAGTAAAACATGGCGGTGGAGGTGCCATGGTTTGGAGGTGTATGTCAGCGGCTGGAGTAGACAATTTAGTATTTATTGATGGTATAATGGATCATAGATTTTATATAAATATTCTCAATAATAATTTAAAAGTGTCAGCACAAAAATTGGGCATTTTAAACAACTTTGTGTATTACCAAGACAACGATCCTAAGCACACGGCCATGAATGTTCGTTTTTTTTGCCTCTATCATTGCCCTCAAACCCTTAAAACACCAGCTCAATCACCGGATTTAAACCCTATAGAACATATTTGGAAAGAATTAGAGGTTCTAATAAGAAGTCACGACATTAAATCGAAAATTCAACTGAAAGCAGTAATGATCGAAGAATGGAACAAGATCGTTGCAGAAGTAACCGACCGTTTAGTTAAATCTATGCCCAAACGTTTAAAAGCTGTTATAAAGAATAAAGGATATCCTACTAAATACTAAACATTTATAAAAGTTTACAAAATTTCATATTTAGTGATGTTTTTTTAAAGTGTATGATCACTTTTGTGTCCTATTTTTGTGCAATTTTATTTATTGTCATTTTTTAAAAAATAATTTGCATCGTAATTAAAATTTATTCTTCACTGATTTATTAAGAACTGTAAAAATATGCTATGAAAAAATTTTCATGTAAAAATAAGAATATATAATGGTAAATAAGGAGGTTTTTAATTGATTCTTGTTGGTGTACGAACACTTTTGGGAGAACACTGTAATTCTTAATCACATACAGCAAACGACTTTTCATTTTTACATTTGGCTGCAGATAAATAAAATTAATTAAATAAATAAAAAAGCAAAAACTTTTTTGAAAATGTGCAATTTTTTATATAAAATTCTAAATTAATCTTTAATGGAAATAATTATCAAAATTGCTTTATTAATTTATATTCCTAAGAAGTAACACACAAATATTTTTGATGAAAAAATATTAGGAATTTAGTAATTTTGGTTTAAAATTTTCACACTTAAATTTCTTGATTACATTTGAGTCAGAAATAAAGAACTTCTTCTCTTAAATATAATTTGTACATGCAAAAAATTATGTATTTCCTTTTTTAGCTTAAAATATTTTAAAAAAGAATTTAAAGCTGCGAAATTTACAGCCATGTATAGATTTTTAAAAGTTGCTTGTTTTATAATTTATTCCTTCTAAAAACAGAGGAAGTTTTTTTTTCTTATTAAAAAAATCACTCTACAAATAAAATGCATAAGGCGCTCTTACAATTTACAAAAAAAGTCTTAAAAATAAATGAATAAAATAGAAAAAAAAAGGAAAATAAAAATATTTTTGCCAGGATATTATTATTGAAAATCTTATCCGTGATTCACACATTTTTTTCCATCTATTCAGAAATAAAGTAAAGCTTTTTAATACATTTCGTATTCTTGTGTATTAAAAGACACACCAATAAAAGGACGAACAGTAACAGCCTCTTCTTCTTTTCAAGAAGGGAAAAAGATTTTTAAAGATACATGATTTACGAATTTGTGAGTCGTAAAACCGATTCTTCGGGGATTCACTGCGGTAGGAATGTCAAATGACAAGGAAAACTTCTTTATCATATGCCAATGTACTTTAAAAAGCAAAAATAGAGGTCAGGAAAATATCTAGGGAAAAGCGGCAATATAATGACAAGTGGAATCCAAAAATGCAAAGCCATGCTCGATGTACTAGAAAAAAGTCTCGGAAAAGGCAAAGCTATTCGAGGTTTATACAATAAATAAAAAGAATTTGCAAGTTTTTATATTAATATTTCCGATCGGATAAAAGATTTGTATCTTTTTCATACGTTTATTTTTTATTATTAATATTTAAACTTTGAATGGTTAAAGCAATTTTTTTCAAAGTAAATTTTTAATTTTTATACAGATTGTATTTGTTCAATCACATCCAACCATATTTTTATTTCTTTGCATAAAAAGAATGAAAAAAGTCAACTTTGAAAAAATACAGTTACTTATATCATTCAAAACAATTATTTAAATTTATTCGTTCGTATCCAGGTATTGTTCCAGATATCTAGGTAATTTATTCGTTTGTATCCAGATATCTAGGCAATTTATTCGTTTGTATCCAGATATCTAGGTAATTTATTCGTTTGTATCCAGATATAGAAGTCATTTATTCGTTTGTATCCAGATATCGAGGTAATTTATTCGTTTATATCCAGATATTTAGGTAATTTATACGTTTGTATCCAGATATCTAGGTATTTTATTCATTTGTATCCATATATCTAGGTAATTTATTCGTTTGTATCCAGATATCTAGAAATATGAAAATGCTAAGCGACATCGTCAGTTGTAAATGACTAAGATTGATATAAATAACTCTTAAACAGTACAGTTTTTCATATTTGATTCAGTATTAAATTCTCTTTTTCAATTAATGCGTTAAAAAATAATAATAATTAGTTTTTCATATTGGTCTGAAAAAAAATATTTTAAAATGAAGAAGTTTTTACTTACTCGTTTGTTGTTTTTAAATTACATTTAAGCGAAATAACATATTAAGTTAAATTTTATTTTCTATATTCTGAAATTCATTTGTATAGATATTAGTTTTAATTTATTACAAAAAACAAGAATGGTTTTGTATAAACTGAAAAAATTATCCATTTTGGGTTGTACGATAATGTTTTCTAATTATGAATAGAATTACTTTTGAGAATTATTTTTGCACTAATTTTTAATTATTTCCTTACAAAAATTATTTTTTGAGCATTTTCTAGGGAAAATATTGCATTTAAAATAACAGACACAACCTTTATACCAAAATGCACAGTTTTAATATGTTTAAACTACTTTAAGTTTTTATCCAAACATTAATTTATATTTTTTCAATTTTTTCGTGTTTTTATTTATTTATTCGTGTTTTTATTAATTTTTATATTTTTTCATGTTTTTTAATATTTTAGCAACATAAATTACTCAATAGTCCTATATTTCGCATAATTTCCTATTCGCAAGAATTAAAAACGATTTTTAAAGGCGTAAGATTTATAAATCTGTGAATCATTAAGCTGTTTCTTTAGGGAATCATCGGAGGAAGGAATGCCAAAATGACCTCTTTATTATATCATAATGTAAAACAAAGATCAAAATCAAATGATAAAGAAAATTATTATTAAAAAATCAAATAATAAGGACTCGATTATATGCAAGATTAATATTATTTTATAAACACACACACACACACACACACACACACACACACACACACACACACACACACACACACACACACACACACACACACACACACACACACACACACACACACACACACACACACACACACACAGAAACTAGGAAGAATTTCAGGAAAAACATAGTCAATATAATGACAAATGAGATGCAAAAATTATAGTCTTGTTTGATGTAAAGGAAAGAAGACAGGTTTTAGAAAAGGAAAGTTTTATTGAGTTGCTGGTTTTAAAAAAGCAGATTTGAGATTGGTTTCTTCATGGTTATTTTGAAAAAGTTGAAAGAGTAATATTTGATTCTTTTTTATATCATAACACTTTCCAAATCAATTTTGTGTATCTTGCATTTTTCACGGTATATATTCGAAATTGATGAAATCTATTTATTGATAAATAGCCATGATATTCCTAAATTGTGCATTGATTCAACTATTGATATTTGCAACCATTTTTTTCTCTTTTAAAAAATAATTTTGAACAATTTATGAAAAGCATAAACTTATTATTTATTTGCTATTATTAAAATAACAGAAGAAAAAAATGTATTAATTTTTAAATTTAAACATGAACTGATTTTAATAATTAAACTTAATTGAAAAATTATTTTAATTTATAAAAGTTATTTTCTATTTATTTTTTGTCCACCTTGCAATTTATTTGCATACAAATAAATAATAATTTGCAAAAAAATCAAAATTCTGTAATATATGATTAATAACATTAAGTGCATAAAATCTGTTTTTTACTGCACAATTGTTTAAAATAATTATTTATCGCTTTCATTCGAACGATTTTTTACTTTTGAAATTTTGCTGCTGATAAATAAAAGTTATCTTTAAAGTAAAATCCATATTGAAAAAAAAATACAGAATTATTCTTTTTTTTTTTAAAAAAATCTTGGATTTATCTATGAAGAAATCATTTAAATATTGTATTAATTGTCGTTTATCAAAATATTTAGATTTATACGAAATTACATAACAATTTTAAAGAATAAATATTAAGATTTTAATAAACTGAATGTAGAATCATTTAATTTATTTTTTGGTATCATATCTTTCAGTAAGGGAGATTTTATTTTATTTTATTTTCTAAATCCAAAATTTTTTGCCTTTTTTAACTTAAAAGTAAAGAGATTTTAAAAGATGGGAACTTTACAGTTAATATACTCCTGCCAAACCACTTGCTTTATAATTTATTCACTTCTTTGCTTTTAGAAGAGAGAGATTACTTTGACATAGAAGAAAATTCTGTGCAAAATATAGGATTCATTCCTAAAGTCTCCAAAATTAAACTCTGCCAAATAAAAAAGAAAAAAGAAAAAGAGACAAAGTGAAAGAAGGAAAAAAAAACCATTCTTTCGCAAGTATATTAGTGAAAAATTTCTCCGGGATTTACTTAATTTTTTCCCATAAATTCAGTAACGAATTAAAGTTTTTGATGCATTTCTGTTATATTAAAAATCAGGGCAGTAAAAGGACAAAGAATAATAACCCTTTTCTATTTCTTAAGAGGAAAAAGATTTCTAAAAATACATGATTTACGAACCATGAGTTGTAAAACTGTTCCTCAAGAATTCAATGGCAAATGAATGTCAAATGACAAGAAAAACTTTATCATATGCCAATATACTTCAAAGATCAAAAATAGAGGTCAGAAAAAATATCTGGAAAAAGAGTAGTAATATAATGACAAACAGAATACAAAAAACACAGTCCCATATTCGATGTAATGGAAAGGAAAAAAGTTCCGGAAAAGGCAAAAATTCTTCAAGTTTTATACACTGAATAAAAATGTTTTAGAATTATTTTTGTTTAAAATTTTAAAATGGATAAGAGATCTTTTTTTGTTTAAGTTTTTTTATTAATATATTTTAACTGTTGAACTTATCATGCATATTTTAATGCAAATCTAATTTCTATAAAAATTATGTTTTTATTAACTTTCTTCTTTTCAACACATTATTTGTAGCAAAAAAATGAAGAAAAAAAAACGCTTTAGAATTAGCATAACGTTATTATAAAAGAAATAACCCATGCTGTGCCCATTAGATATATAAAATTTTTCATTTGTATCCATAACAAGCTGCCCTCTAGCAAGTGAAAAAAAATGGCAGCATTTGCCTGGAAAAGGTAAAGATTAATGAAATGACCATTGAATTTCATAGTTTCCGTATTTGAGGTCTAAATTTTTTTTTGTAAATTTTTAATAATAAACCAAGGATTTAATATATTATTTATATTTTAAGCCATCCTAACATAAGTTTGCCCCTAAAGAAGAAATTTTCAATATAAATAAATAAGTTTTAATTACAATGGCAAAATATTGCTGCTTGGTTAAATTTTAATAAAACGTTTTGATCAAATTAAATTTTCGATTTTTTTTTCTAAATTTCTGATACGTATTTCTTCAAGATCTGATACGTATTGTTACAGGTGATTATGAGAAATACGATTTTATTTTTTTAACTTCAATTATTGAAAAAAATATTCAGTGTTAGGTTATTTATGTACAGGTTGGTTCAAAAAAATATCCTCGTTATAAAGCTATGTTGTTTTAAAATATCAAAATATGGAAGTCTATAACATTAAATAACTATATCTGAAATGTTGATTCAATTAGTTGATTAGATAGGACCCTAGGGTTCATATATAGAGGAAGTTTTTTTTTATCGTCCTGTATTTACTACAAATAGTAAAAACACTTTTAGAGGAAACTGTTTAAAAAAAATTTAATCAATTTTCGTCATACGATTTTTTATTTTAATCTTTCCTAAATATTTAGGAATTGAATAATAAGCGTAGGATAAAATTTACTATGTATATTTTGAATCAAAAATAGCAATTTATAAATAAAGAAATCTTAATAACAATGACAAAAGATTCTTTGTTTAATTTAAATTTTAAATAAAATTTTGATGAAATTTTTAATTATTATTTATCTATGTTTCTGACGCGTATTTCTTAGAGATATTAGTTATAGCTCATTATAATCAATAAGAATTTTATTTTCCATGTTTAATTATTGAAAACATTCAGGATATTCATGTATATGTTGACAAAAAAATTCAGGATATTCATATACATGTTGAAAAAATTCAGGATATTCATGTACGTATTGAAAAAATTTCAGGATATCCATGTACATGTTGTAAAAAAAATTCAGGATATTCATGTACATTTTGAAAAAAAAAATCAGGATATTCATGTACATTTTGAAAAAAAAATTCAGGATATTCCTGAACATGTTGAAAAAAAAATCAGTCTTAGGTTATTCATATATCTTCTAACATATGGAAAAAAATCTTTTTGAGGAAAATGCTAGCAAAACTTTTTTTCAATTTTCATTGAACGAGTTTTTATTTCAAAGTTTTCTAAGTATAAATGAAATGAATTCTGAAATAGAAAAAAAAAATGCATGCTATTCTAAATATACAGATTTAATATGTTTGAATAAATTTTATATCATTGAACTTAAACTTTCAATTTTTTTAATTCAAAATGTTTTTCCATTATCTTTACGAATACAAGTATTCTCATATTTTGCATGATATTGAATTTTTTTTTCTTAAATCATGAGATTTTATTGAGATATCTTAGGGATTTTTTTTATGTCATGGTAATTCTATTTTATTTTAAAATATAGAAGAAACGGTTCCAAAACTATCTACTTCACATGCAAGTGAAAATATTAGAAATTTTGTTTCTTTAGAATTCATTTGTTTATTTAATTTCAGAAGAGAACGATATTTTTTTGTAAAAAAAAGAAAGAAAGAAAGAAATATCTGCACCAGTAAACTTTTAACCTATCTTTGAACTTTTCAAAATAAAAGTCGAAACATCTAAAACATTCCTCTACAAGCGTATTAAAGAAAATTTAATCCTGGATTTACACAATTTTTCCACGTTCTTGTAACAAGAGGAAAGCTCTTGAATACATTTCGTATTCTTGTATTAGAAGACAGGCCAATAAAAGGACAAAGAATAACAGCCTTTTCCCGTTTCCAGTAGAGAAAAAAGTCTTCTAAAGACACATGATTTACGAATCTGTGAATCGTAAAACCGGTTCCTCAGGGAATCACTGGAGGAAGGAATGTCAAATGACGAGAAAAACTTCTTTATCATATCCTAATGTAGTTTAAAAAAATAAAAATGGAGGCTGAAAAAATATCTAACAAAACAGACAATATAATGACAAGTGGAACGCAAAAATACAGCACTATGCTCGATCTAGAGAAAGAAAAATAGGTTATGGGAAAAAAGAAAATTTATTCGAGCTTCAAGTTTCGAATAAAAATATACTCTTATATTTTACTTAAATATTCAAACGTGGATGAAATCCAAGCTCATCTTTTTCTCAATTTTGCAATAGTTCTTAAACGATTTAATGAGTTTGTTATGGAACTTTCAATGTTTAAATATTTAAATGTTATTATTTTTATTTTTATGAATTTTAACTGTGCTTAGAATGTTCTGAAGATTTGATCACTTTTTGTCTGTTGGGCCTTTTTCTACCTTATCCCTTTTTGCATAGGTTAAATCCGTGAGGGTCCCTAAAATCACCTAGCAATTTTTGCATTTTTAAAAATGAATATTTTCATTAAAAAAACGTTTAGAGGTTTGAGTTGAACTATTCATTATAGAATGATCTTAAAATGACGTGGCCTATATGTAGTTTTGTTCTCATTAAGACAATATGTAAACTTTATTTTAATTTTAATATAAACTTTGTTTTTATCTTAATAAAAAAACTTTATTTTCATCTTCATTATATATTTTCGTGATTTTCAAATACTTTTTTTTTTCATTGTACCAGCACTGAATTTAAATTTTAAGCCCGATATTATAGGTTTTTTTGTAAATATACACTAATTACATTTTTTTAAATGCCACACGCTTTTCATGCTTTAAAATATAAGTATTGAAGGAATTTGATTGATGATTATGTTTATTGGGACTTATTTTTGGAACAGATTTTATAATATAATGGTCCAAAAGAAATTACTAATTACTCCTGAAATTTCATTTAAAAATATTTACGGGTAGTTCATAAGAGGTTCAAAATACACTTATTCAAGATAAATCTCGTATACCGACATCAGATCATCAGTGCCGACATCAGATCTGGCATTTCCCATATTTCTTCTAAAATTTTATACCGTTACTATAAGTTGTTGATTTTAGTGAATTTGACATAGAACCAACTTACATGTTAGTCGTAGTTTTAGTTGAAGCTTACCTAAAATGTGCGACCCGTGGGACCTAAAAATAGAATTTTTCTTGTAAGCCATAAGATACATCAAATAATAAAATTATCCTTTAATTAAAGTCTAGCGGTAGCTCATCTATTAGGCTTAATTTTTGTCTCCAAGAATTAGATAATCAATGAAAATATTGTAAACAAATTAATAAAAATAAGAAGAGGGGATAGAAAATGAATCAAAACACAGGAAAAATGCATGGCAGGGTGGAGGTGGGTGGGAGGCGTCAAACGGCACGTGAAAGTTCTCTGAGCACACAAATGATGGATTGAATTTTGGGCCTCTAAAATTGCAGTCAAAACAAATCTGGCTGGAAGTGCTGATCATTTTTTCACGCCCTTTCAGAGTTCGCTTTCGCTCTTTCCAATGTTTTTTCTGTCATCCTTATCAAAGTTTTTTGAGTTCTACTTTCTATACTTGATGCCGCAACAAAAACGCATATGTTTTGTTGAATATACTTAATCTTCTAAGAAAAGATAAAGGGTAGACGGGAGTGTGTATGCTTGGAAAGAGTCTTCGACACTTTTATCAACTTAATCATAGTTTGTTTAATCAACTTAATCATAATAGCTTAATCAATCAACCACAGGGCCGGTCATCTGGGGGTTGAAGTAGATGCTATGCACCGGGGCCCTACTGTGATCAAGAATTAAAAAAGTGTTCTGAACAATAATAGCGTTTACACATAATGAAAGTATACGTGTGTTTCCACGTAGCTGGCTGAGTTTCGACTTGTGCTATTATTGGGCAACGAACACTGTGATACCTATAAAAAAAAGGAGGGGGGGTCGTTTATGAATAAGGAGATCCCATTCAGACATGTTAAGAAAGAGCGGCGCGACTTCTGGGAGCATGCGGCTCCCAGAATTCGAGGAGGCAGGGTACAAATGAACTTGTAAATCTACTATCTACAACTATCACAGAAAGTCCCTGGCATTTACCAAAAGCAAGGCTACCTACTCCAACTTTCCGCCAATACAGGAAATAGCTTCTGGCTAAAGCGGGCTCTCCTTAACATCCCACCTGACCATCTACAACTATCTACTTTTTTTCTACATCTAATCTAATGTATTTTATGTGTGCATATTTGTTCATATAAAGTTCTTGAAACAAAAAGTAAAACGAAGATAATTTAAACGATCATCTCCTAGCATTGCACACTGCATTACTTCTTTACCGGACACGACTGGAATAGAAGAATTAAGGAAGACGTTTAAATGGAGTAGTCGATGGATTTGGAAATATACGAAGTTTACAGTATATATTATAGTCTAGTGAAAGGGTGCAAACATTATTAATATAAGGTAAGTGGATTTACAGTCACTAACCTCACTTACTAGATAACAGCGTACAGTATAGTATATATTAATTTGATAATTCATTCTATAAACTGCTAAATACTGTTAGATATAACCATGTCCATACCAATGCAATATCGCTATGGGTGCAAAAAAGAAATTTTATCAGAAAAGAAAGAAGAAGAAAAGCTAAATTTCGCAAGAAGTCACAAGTAGGTCACTTTTCTTGACTTCGAAGTAATTCTGGAAAAGAAATAGCTTCAACTTCAGAAATTACAATTCAAACTTCAATTGGGGAAGAAATTTCTACTCCAACTACACAATGTCTTGCAATGAAAATGTTGAAACGGTGAAATTTGTTGAAGAACCGTGTGTTTACACAAATATGACCGAATCAGAAAATAATGACGGAAATGACAATAACAAATACGATTAAGAGAGTATAAATGATCCTGGTTTATGGCGAAGTATTATAACTGATAAATTTAGAATATTTTGTGTTAAAGCAGACCTGTACAAAACAAGTGATTTTATGCTAAAAATGCTGAATGTAGATCATTTTCCACTACGTACTACTTTTAAAAAATGCCAAATGGTGAAACCCAACTTCGCAGAGGGTTAATTTATTCAAAAACGCAAGACTTCGGTTTTTGATTTTGTTGTATACTGTTTCCAAAAGAAGAAGACATGACAAAACTACACGATTTATATGTGGTTATAATGACTGGAGAAAGCTGTCAATTGTAATCAAAGATCATGAGAGTTCTAGTTATCATTTTAATAGTTTATTGCTTGCGAAGAATTACTAAAACGACTAAATTTACGTTCAACTATTGGTAAAACAAATCAAGTTAAATAGTTCTATTTTTCTAAACTTCCACTTCGAGGAAATCGCGAAATACAAGGATAGCCTAAACAATTTGGGGGATATTACAACGTTTATATGCTTATTTTATGAAATGGCAAAAAAAGATGGATAATTCTGCAAATCATTTAAACATTACTCTTAAACTATTATGTGACACTCGTTGGAAAGCCAAAATAGATTAGGCGAAAGCAGTGTATATACAGTTTGAACAAACTTGTAATGCCCTAGAAGAATTTATTGATGTTTAAATGATGTAAGTAAAGATAATACAGCGGTATACAGCTAAATAATACAGCTAATAGTTAGTAATAGATAATACAGCTAAAAGTTGCAAGAAATGTAATTTATTTTATGTTTAATTGTATTGTATGCAATATTTTTCAAAATTAACACTATCAATAAACTATTTCAAGCAAAAACAATTGTCCTTGATTCGGTTTTTAATTTAGTCAATAAAATTAAAACTGAAATCCAAAATTAAAGAACACATTTTAACACATTTTTTGACGAAGCAAAAGTGCTAGCACATAATTTGATCATTTTCCTGAAAAACAAATTCGAAAAAGGAAATGATTAGGTTCCGAAGGTATAAAAATAACTGAATAGAGGAATTTAGATGTTATTTTTTTAACATCGTAATTGATACTGTTATTGTACAAATAGAAGATAGGTTTAAAAGTATATCAAATAGTATTTTTGATTTCAAATCAATCACTGATATAACAACTATAGAAAAATATGAATTAGAAAAATGTTCCAAAAACTTTGTAAAGTTTTACAACACAGATACAGATAAAAACCTAATCCAAGAAATCTATTTGTTACAGGATATGATTTTGAGTGAAAGAGATGTAAATAACGCACAAGGCATATTGTAATGTATACTGAATAATAATTGTAATGAGTTATTCCTAAATGTATTAACTGCATTAAAACTTTTCGTTATGTTGCCAGTTACTACAGCGCTTTTCGGCAAATTAAAATTAAAAAAATAATTATTTTCGGTCAAGCATGTGTTCAGAACGCTTAAATGGACTTTCTGTACTAAGCATCGAAAAAGAAATTGCAAAAAATTGTAATTTTGCCGAAGTAATTAATAAATTAGCAAAAAAAAAATCACGCGTAAATAAATATGTATTAATAATGTATGTTCAGATTTGTATTTTATTTTATTCTATTTTTTTTTCTTTACAAAAAATTAGGGCCCCAAATGACTTCTTCCACCCAGACCCCTTTGTAAAGAAGGCCGGCTCTTATCATAAGCCCTTTAATCTACTTTGTCATAATCAGCTATAAATATATGGCGATGAATTATGCTATGAATTTGGAAATTTTTGTTACTATAATCTTTGAAATGCAAGTCATTATAAGATACCTCCATCAGAGTTATGGTTGTCAACTTTACTGATTTTCTGTATGTGTAAGTTCTGCAACATTTTTTTTTTGTCAAATACATATTTTAAATTCTTTTTTTTTATTTTTTAGGATAAAAAATATATAATTCATACGTATATCTAAAAAAAAAATTGCAGTTGTTGCTACCATAAATACACGTTCTGCATGTTCTCAATTTGATGCTTGTAATGAAATTTTGGAGCTTTAAAACGCAAAATCAAAAATTAGGTATGCATTTTTGTCGCACTAAATAAAAACATTATTTGTTTCATATTTCAGTAGCCTCTTAGCCGATGCAGTTCCAAAAAACTGCATCGTTGCCTAGGGAACACCACGTAGAGGTGGGCTACTTTTGTTACCCGACCACCCACCCTCCATCGCTGCATCCGAAGACAGTTCTGATCTGAAACCTGCATCAGGCAGCTAACGACAGTTTTGACGTTAAACTGCGTCCTTCTGCGACCGGTATCTCAAAGGAATATCCAAGGCTAAGTATAACTGGTAGATCGCAAAGGATTCTACAACTGGCACTCCGACAGGAGCCATCCGTGCAGGCAACCCAGAGCAGAACACAGCTTGTAGACCATATAGGATTCTACAACAGGGATATCAGACATCTGGATTGCAGATGGAGCCAGTTTCGCTGGAAGTTCTAAAGCCTGGCAAATCCTAAATACCGTGTAGGAGCGAACCACTGGGACGGATTCTACTCTAGTCGCAGGTGGATCAGATGGTGTATCAACATCTTGATCCAAATCGGGATCGAAAAACAGATCTCCGATGGAGGGTAAGAGGGGGAACATGTAATATTTCAACAGTTCCAAGATCGCCCATAGGACGATCCATCCAACGATGGCCGTAGCCTCATTGAAATGTACACAAAACGCACCAAGCATAGATCAGAAAAAAAAAAGGTCACACAACGATCAGTTGCAAAAAGAGAAATGATTCTTAACAGAGCAGCAGAAGGTGGATTCATTGTTTCATCTATTATATTGTTTGTATTTTTTGCGTTTGTTTAGCATGAAACAGTAAAATTTCTGCTAACAACAATAATCAGAGTGATTGTTGAAACCTTCTGCATCCAATAACAACTGAAATATAACCAATGATTATTACTATGTTAACAATGGAATATATCTAATAATCGAGTATAGAATGCTAGAGGGTAGCAAAGAGGGGAGTTAATATTTAATTATGTGTGTTATAATTTATATATTTTTTTCGAATATTAATTAGAATTTCATGAGAGATTTAAAACGAATACTATCGATCGAGATTGAAATTGGTTAATATCTGTAAAAAATGTGTTGAGTAAAACTTGAGAACTAATTTTCCTTTTACTTAATATGTTAAGAAATAAGTTTCTGCCCTGTGCTGTATTTGAGGTAAATTGCCATCTCATATTAGTGTAATAATTAGTTAAAGAAAGAAAGTAGACTGTAAAAGAAAAGTAAAAGAAAAGGAGAAGAAAGGCACAAAAATATGCTGAAAGATAAAATTCACGCGAAAAGAATACAGAAAAAACATCAATTCAAGAAGCACCAATTTTCAACATCCCTTACATGAGCGTTTAGTGCTTCGTAGAATAGTGAAGAAAACCGAATATGCATTGTAGACACTCATTTGTCAACCAAATGAAACTCAAAATTCCATACCAAACTATTTTAATGTTAAGATCAATTATCAGATTAAGTCTCTGTCAATCAATCCAAATTTGAAATACTTTAGATGTTGATTCGTCGGCATGCTAGCCTAGGGATAGCGCGTCTTCCCTGCGATCTGTGCGTCCCGGGTTTGAGTCGTCGTTCGGGCATAGTTTTTCTTCCCCTTGTGTTCTATCTGTGAGGTTCCCTGTAAAAAGAGGTCGTGCAAGTGAATGTTATCTACATATGAGCTGGAAGTCAGGCTTCTTCAGGGTCTTTACCCTCAGAAGCTACTGGACTCTTCTTTCCGTTGTATTGCGGACACGACATCGTCAGATTTTAAATCTGTAAATCGAATATTACTCATTTAGTGCTCTTCGTTTTGTTGCTATTGTGTTATTTTCGCACCACCGAATTGACAAATTTCCTCTAAATGCACTTCGTTCGAAATTTGATAGAAATTTAAATATCTGAAGTAAAAACCATATGCAAAATTTTAACCATCAAGCTGAACACGCTTTTGAATAATTGTGTTCACTCATAGGCGGGATTTTTTTTTTTTTTTAAAATAAGTTTCTGAGGTTCTGGGAGATCTAAAACGTGCTGATTCTTATAAAATCTGAAAACATTAGAGAATTACTAATTCGAAAATAGTAATGACTCTAGAGTGAACAAAGCGAACACAATTTCAGACAAAGAATCAGACAAAGAATCAAAGAATGTGTCTTACTATAAAAAGTATCCAAAAACTGAATTGAAGCTTCAAGTGGCAAAAATGAGGCTCAAAACCTGGAAAGTGAAATGCAATCATTCATTTTGTTAAAATTTAATAATATGGAATGTATTATATATAATTAGTATTTTGTAACTTTTTTCATTTTTTCTTAAACTCATCTTTAATTTGGAATCTGTTTTATACATGAAAAAATTTAATATTTTTAAAATTGCTGATATAAATAATTTATATACCTTTGTTCCTGCATTTATCCTTTAAGCGTTATACATAATTTCAATGTTAAACCCTTAGAAACCAAAAAGACGCCAGAAAAATTGACATTTGTTCTAAGCGAGAGATTAAGGGCTATTGAAGGTGTTTGCGTAGATGTCCTCAGGTTTTGTCACAAGACACAAAATATAAAGTAGAGAAATGTTCCCAAAACTTTGTAAAGTTTTATAACACAAATGTAGATGAAAACCTAATCCAAGAAATTTGTTTGCTACGGGATTTGATTTTGAATGAAAGAGATATAAATAACGCACAGGACATATTGTAATGCATACTAAGTAATAATTATAATGAGTTATTTCTAAATATATTAACTGTGTTAAAACTTTTTTTTACGTTGCCAGATACTACAGCAAGTGCTGAGCGTTCTTTTGGCAAATTAAAATTAAAAAAGAATTATCTTCGGTGAAGAATGTGTTCAGAACGCTTAAATGCACTTGCTGTATTAAACACCGAAAAAAAATGCAAAAATTGTAATTTTTTATGAAGTAATTGATGCATTAGAAAAAAAATCACGCATTAAATAAATATGCATTAATAATATGTTCAGATCTGCATTTTTTTAACAAAAAATTAGGACCCCAAATGACTTTTTGCACCCAGGTCCCTTTGAAGAGAAGGCCGGCTCTACATTCACATGATTTTTTTTATAAGAATACAAAAAAAAATTTATATCTGGTACTAAATATTCAAAATGCAATAAACTTCATATTTGCGATTGGAATTAAAAAAATTAGGTTACTTTTTGGGCAAAATAGCTGTTATTAAAGAGACTATAGACTTTGTGAAATATTTTTATAACTTTTCTAATTTTTGAATGTTAGTATGTTTTTTATAAAAAATTAAATGGATCAGTCCATTCAAAAAAAGCATCAAGGATTTTTCAGAAGCTCCAGTCGAGCCTTTATCTGTTTGGTGCTATAAATAGATATATATTTATGCTGTGAAATTAGCTAAATTCAAACATTATTGATATAATTCGTTGATAGTTTAAATTCTTCTCTTTTCTTTTTCTGCCAATACTAATGTTAAAATATTGCAATTAATTTCAATTTATTTCTGTTAACAATTTCTGTTCATGTTCAGATTTAAAAATTGCAAAATGATTGCTTTTGGACTGATCACAATCAATAAATGCTTCTGCATTATGTATTCTTAAGGATCATAAATAAATAATTTTTGAAAGAATGGAATATTTGAAAATTAATAATCTTAAATTTATACGCTTTGTTAGCGAATTTTGCTGTTGTGCAAATTATTTAATTAAAAATGAATTTAAAAAATACTTACTTTTATAAGTCTTTGATACGATTTCTATGGATTTATTGTTTATACTGAATTTTTATCATATATCTTTACTCTTAAAATATCGTTGCTTTTATTATTAAAGATTCCTTTTTTATTTAAAGAAATTCCTTCTTAAAATTATTAATTTTTTTAATTATAACTCATTATTTTTTTAATTAAATTAACATAATGATTGTGCATGAATTACGAATTATTTATTAAAATAAATAATTTATTGAATGAGATAAGGAGAAATGAATTTTATCTAATATAATTAAATCACCATTGGCACTTTTTTGCATGAAAATTGGCGACAATTTCTTGCTTGTCACCTTTTTAAACCCAGTTTTTCCTAATTTAAAATTTCGGAAAAATCAAAATTTAATTACGTTTCCGTCCACAAAGAATTAACGATGCTCTACTGCATTAACAAAATAGGTCTCTTTTGTTAATCGAAATTATAATGAATTTTTTGTCTTAAAAACATATTTCACGAAATTGGAATTGTCTGCCAAAACCTTGTCTTACCGCCTGAGGCTTCTTTACTTAATAGACACATAAAGCGAGACGATGTTTCCATGACATAAACCACTATTATTCAAAAGCATACCGAGGAGCAAGGACGAAAAAATATAAATAAATAAAAATAAAAAAATTGGATCGAGTGTAGAAATGAGGAGGAGTGACAGACAGACACGCGGAGAGGGGGAGATCTGAGGGGGGAATCTCTGATCATCTATTATGAAACAGACCCCAAAACCCTAAGTATCCAGGGGGGTAAACAAGGCTCTTACTTGTTACTATCACGTGTCTGTTGCCATGGATACGCGTGCCGTGATTGCGAGGAACACTCGACGCGTGTTGGACGCCTGCAACATCGCAAAGTTTTTCCTTCTGATCCGCGGCGTCTTTTTTTTTTTTTTTTATTGTTTCTTTATCTTTATTCCTTCAATTTTTTATGAGATATATTCCATTAGACAGAAAGGTTGGCTGCGGACTCTGTCTGTTTGTCTACGCTCTCCTATTCGTCTGTTTTCCCCTACTAGCGTGGATTATTCCCTATGCGCGAAAAATGCATCATTTCCCCCCTTCTTCGTTTTTTTTCTCCCCTACTTTTGGAGAATGAAGTAATCTGTCGAGAATTCCATTGAATCAAGAATGTTGAAAAGTGGCGCTGAATTAGACATAGCAGGAAATTTAACAATTGAATTAAAGAAAAAAAGATAGGAAATGTCTTCTGGAATATAAATTGTTCTGGTAGATTGCAAAAGACGTGAGGAAATGTTATGGAAATTCATAAATTTAGATATAAATGAAAGTCGATGTGGCTATGCAAGTAGACATGACTCCAGACATTCCATTTCTTCTATTAAACAATTTGCCGAATATAGCTAAATATTTACTTATTATTAAGACAAAAGAAATAATATTACTAATTTTATAAGTACAAACTTTAATTAAGTACTCAATTAATTAGGAAGTACTTGACATTTTGCTGTTTTTCTTGTGTAATATTAGAGCAGAACTATTGACTCTAGAAGGAGTAACTGGAATTTTATACCATTTTAAAATTGAAAGATTATTTTTTAAAAATCTTTTTGCCAGTTTCATTCCACTTCAGTTTTTTTTTCTTTAAAAAGTTTTTTGAATTTTCCAAAATTTAATGAAAGTTTCAATGGACTACAGACTTTGCCAAAATAAGGAATTTTGTGGAGAATCCGTTGCTAGAAAACTGCGAGACTTTATATTACTGTACCTTTATTTCTTGATATTTCAGCTTTGTTTTATTTTTTAAGGTATTTTAGTTAAAATTTTTGTTTGTCTTAAAAAATAATTTGTGCACTATTTGTAAAAATATTTTCCATTGTTGAAGACCGGTAGAACTAAAACTGTTACCGGAACATGTTAGCAGGGGTCTGGGAGAATCTTAAAAGATAAATTTAAAAGCAAATGATTAATAAAATTATGTCAGAAAAAATATTGATTAATAAATTGATAAAAATTACTTGTTTTGCAATTTTTTTAAAATCTTCTTGTTTAGTCGATATTTTTATTTCAAGTAAATATGTTATAGACGAAATAACTCTGTATTACAATGTCTTATACAAAAATAGTTTACTAAAACGGTTAGCGCAAATATGACATGTTAATATCTTTGGGTTTATCAATTTATAGATTTCTATAACTGATCCGTAGAAAAATTCTAAAAATACGATTAAATATAGATTTTTGTAAAATTTAAAAATGAGATTCAAACACTTTTTTTATGAGCAAACGATATTTATTAGTAAAAATTCTTCAGAAATTGTATGATAATCATATATTATGACATTCAGTTTTGCACAGCTACAAATGAAGGGAGGTTTGATTTTTTTTATTCGTTTTCTTGCGGTAAAAGGTTTGAGCATTTAAAAAATTAAAATACCAATGGTTAATAGTCAAAAAAATTGCTGTAAAACATTTTAGTTAATAAAATTGTATGCTAAATCTAACTGAAAAAGATTCTTTTAAATGCGTGATTACTTTTATTTAAATAAATTAAAAGTAATTTTTAAAAAACATTTTATTTTTGTAATGAAGAAATGTAACTTTTCAAACTCTATAAGGAAAAAAACCCCATAGATTTGATTTTTTTCATTTTAAAAGTAAAAGAAAATTACTCTTGAAACATCGTTTTGAACAACAAAGAAAATACATTTTTAAGTATTTTTTTTAGGAACTAATAAAAGCAGTAATATTTTAAAACTAATTTTTTGCAAATAATGCACTTCGAGTAATGAAATATTTTATGTATATTTATTAAAATATAAATACTTCAAATATCTTTAAAAATTCTTTGAAACGAAATAAAATTTTAAAAAAATTAAAATTAAAGAACTAAATAATTAAAATTAATAAAAAAGTAAAAATATTCTAGACAACTTAATAATACTTTTTTTTCAATTATTTTTTTCCTTATTATCGCATACAAGTTTATTTGGAACAAAACTGGGTATGATTTTGTATTCTAATTAAAGATTAATTCTTAAATAATATTTTTATACACACGTGCTGAATTTTAAAAAAATAATTTTGCTTTTCTGAACTAAAATAGATTTTTACCCTTCCAAAAGATCTCAAAACATAAAATGCATTATCATTTCTCTTTTAATATTTAATCTCCAATCTTCATCATTAATTTTATGTAATTTACACAATAACTAAGACACGTGGAATATTTCAGAGATATTTGAACCTAATCAGAGTAGTTTTGAGAAAAAGTCATTAAAATATATTTATCCTTTTAAGTCCTCCACATATTCATTTGATTAAATAATACATTTAATCTCACAGTTAACTGTGAACACATATCTGGGTACTATTTTTTTCTTATTTCAATGAACAGTTTCCATCTAAAAGCAAAAATGTTAAAAAAAATTATAATAAAATAAAGCAGTTATTTTCTAATATACAGCTTGATAATAGGTTTGGTATTTGGAATTAAAATTCTCGCCGATTTTTTTTTGTCAGAATTTATATAACTTATTAGTGATAGATTAAAAATAAGTAAAAGATATTTTCTTTAAAAAAAGTTTCCACTTATAATTTTGATTCCAGTTTTTTTTTTTTTTTTTTTTTTTTGTAAATATGCATGTTTTTTTTTTTCAGTTTGATAATTATTATTATTTAAAAGGCAGGAATCATAATAACTATAATAACATATTAAAAAGAGCAATTGATACCATTTCTTTTGTCAGAAATGTCACTCATAATTATTTGTTGATATCATTATCCGTGTAATTGCTTCTCTAATTGATACTCTTTGTTTGACACAATTATGGGGAAAAACAAGCTTTATTTCTTTTCTTCATTGTCAAGGTTACAACTTGGGTGTGCTACTCAGATGCATCTAATTGTGACTATTAGTTTTATTTTGGCCGCTTTCTAAAACATCATAATTAGAGGTATTAAAAGTTGATGCCTTTATGGGACAAAGGGATTGTGCTTTATGGATAAAACTTGTTTTCCGTTTAAAAGTCTAATTATAGAAATTGCTGTTATGGAAAAAAATTGTTTCTCGTTTAGAAGTTCAATTGAACTTGCCGTTCAGAATAGATATTACTATAACCAGTTGTTGTAACTGTTAAAAGTACATAAAAAATTTATCTGTTCAAACTACTAATTAAAGACATTTAAACTGTTGGTCATGCTCATTCGGAAGGGGGGGGGCACACCTGGAGGATTAAAGAAGGGATGTTAACAGGTTTTGTGATTATTGTTGGTGCAATAATGCAAGGTTTGATAGGTTATTTATCCCATTACCTCTCAAGGGTTGTTTATCCTTGTAAGATGGAATGGAACCTGTTCTAAATTATTTTCAGTTCCATATTGTTATTTTCGGCTATCTGTCATTCAATTTTTCTCATTTGCCATTGTCCTTGGGCAGAATAATTCTTCTGTTTTATTTTTAAGTATATTCCATCGGCGTCACCTCAAAAAATGAGGATGAGACGCCTCCGCCATGGTGGTTGGTTCTCGCCAGTTACCTTTTCGAATATGAAAATAGTGTGCTGTTGGCTGTCCCTTACTGATGACGAGACGTGGCTCCTACAAGAGAGAATAGTTTGCATTATGTACATAAATGTAAACTTATGTACATTTCATTACATTTATGTACTTATTCTTCAATTGTAGTTAGGCAGAGGAAAAGCCAAAAGAAAAAACGATAACGTCCAAAGCTCTCTTTCAATACACTAAAAATCATTCGATTACTATAGCAATGAAGTAATATAACAAATTCTGAAGCATTTAAATAAAGGTGAATAGACAATGGAAATGTTAGAAGTATCGAAAATTTCAGAAAACACGAAGAATAAGTTATGTATGCTATAAAAACAGAACATACGAGATAAAAATGGAAAGAAACATATTGATGTCGTAAAGTCATAAGGAAATGTAGAATCTGTAGTGCATTTAGAATGAAATATGAAAAGTGTAATGAATTTATCACAAACATCATGATTATAAAAAAAATGTTGGTAAATTTTAATAACCATATTAGATTTATCAAAATATATAAGATAATTCAAGTTATACAGATATGTGATTTCTTAAATATTAATCTATAGGGAATCGCTATCATTATTCATAGAATATCTAATTTTAAATCAGGGAAATCATAATAAGCGAAAACGAAAGGATGCTTTTAGATATTGTTCAATCTGAGTCGATGTATGAATAGCTTACACATACAAATTTGAATTCCATGGCTTTGGTATCCCCTCGAAATCGTGATATATATATATATAACTATTAGAATTCAAATATGGTGGTAGTAGTGCCTCTGTTCTAATTTGATCTGTCATATTTCTCCAATTTTTTATGAGCCAAGAATCCATGATATATCTTCTCTTAGGCAAGATACATTGAAAAATCTAAGCTTTACCTACGAATAGAAGGTTGACTTAGCTCCAATACAGGAGGGTAAATTGCTTTATCTGGTAAATGCTTCTTATCCATAAATAGATTTCCATTAGAATTGAAATTTGGTAGTGATGCTTCGAATCTAGTTCCATATAATATACCCATTCAATAAGTACTTGAACTCATCGAACTTAAATATAGTGTCTTTTGTTTGGAAACCACATTGGACATTTTAAATATCACCTGTTATAAAAAAACTGAATACCCAAGTGTCAATTGCTTTATATGAAAGATATTTCCTATCCATAAATATGTTGTCATTAGAATTCAAATATGTCGTATCTGTCAAATAGAGTCATATCTGATCTAGTTTGATTTGTCATATTTCTCCAATTTTTCATGAGTCAAGAATCTATGGTATATCTTCTCTTAGGCAAGATACATTAAAAAAATCTAAGCATTACCTACGAATAGAAGGTTGACTTAGCTCCAATACAGGAGGGTAAATTGCTTTATCTGGTAAATGCTTCTTATCCATAAATAGATCATCATTAAATTTGAAATGTGAAAATAGTGCTTATATTCCAGTTTGTCCAATCATTTATATATTGTTTCATGAGGTAAGGACTTATGGAATGAGAATATGCTATCTTTTGTTACTCAAATTCAAAAAAATGTATGCAAAAATATAATGTAGTAGTAGACTGATTTGATTGTAATGTATGGATATATATTTGCAGCAATGCATGCAGTTTCATTGCTTATATATTGATATAATGAAGCTCCAATAATAGATATCTGGAGGACTTTCAAGAAAAATTGTCTCACAACTGTCCCAATAAGAGAAGTATCGCGAATTTCAATTATAATCCAGTTTATTATGTCATATCTGGTCTATTTTAAGAATCAAGGACTGATGGAATGGAAAATAGAGTACCTTCTATTGCTCAAAGTTGAAAAGTTTAAGCATCTTTAAAATGTATGGGATTATAGTTAAAACAATACATTTAGATACATTGGATAATAGGAATAAGATAAAACTCCAATAAATAAATTTTTCTCTGGTTCAATGCTAATAGTGTTGCAAAATTTGTCATTTATCTAGCATTGGCCTTGTATAATTAGTAAAGTCTGCGAATAAAACAGTTGTTGCGGACTTTATGCTATTCAGAGTGACTTTGAAGCAGATATAAGCTGTGGTAAAAGTCCGATTTCAGCTTAGGCTGAAGTTGCGCTGGCATAGATTGGCGTTATGTAATGTACATGAAAGATGTTAGGTTGTCTTCTTGGGGATATTTTAGAAAGAGTTGGCTGTCATTTATGTTCCACTGGGATGTCTAGGAAGAGCCCCACCTCCAACTCGACTGCAATTCTGTTCTAAAGCTCTTGTCGATCTATTTGCAACTGAGTAATACTGATTTAAAGCACTTCCAATATGAAATATATAACTTTCTTTCTCCGAATCATACCATTCTTTAACCAACTAGAGAGCCGATGATAAGTGAATTAAGAACAAATAAGAGTCGTATAACTGTTTGCAACTGATTTATAAGATATTTCTTGCCCATTAACACAATTCTTTCCGAATTCAAATGTTATTTGATTATTACCATATTCTTCTCGAAACAAATGATCCACTGATGGTGTTTCCTTCTTTTATTTTTGAATAGCAATGTGCAGTACATCCTCAAATGACGACATTCTGACAAAGTACAAGTCTCCACCATAAAAAATTCCAAATCGGTGAGAAAGGTTTGCATACGGGTGGCATCCACTGGAAGACTCAGACAACCTTACCGACAACAAAGATAAAAAAAATGAAAAAGATTGAACATAATAAATAAAATCCAGAGACAAATGCAACAAAAAGATAGAAGAAGAGAAACTAAAAACAAGAGAGGGGCGAAGCGGATGGCTTATAGCGTAGCCTTTCCTGGTGGGCGAATGAAGGGATGGGAAAGGGGGGGGGGGTGCTAGCAGGAAAAAGGGAGGGGTGGAGGAAATAGAAACTAGGGTTCATGAATTATTCAAAGTTCATCCCGCTCTTTTCGTACTACTTCTCTAGCCTCTACCACAACCTTTCTATCTATCCATCTCATCACTTGTACGGGGATTTCAATTCGCCTCTTTTCGATCTAAAGACGGATAGAGAAAGAAAAGAAGTAAATTTTAAAATAGTGAGTGTCCTAGTTTTTAGATCTTACAGCCAGTGGAATGTCTGCATCGAGATTACAAGGAGTGGCGTGTTATTCGGGAATTCTTAAATTAACATAAAGTTTTTCTCTGTAACTTCCGACGCAAATTGGATGCAGTAGCAAGCGCGAGAGTTAGACGTAGGCGTCACTTACAGAATAATAATTTTTTTTTCTCTCTGTGTCTATAGATAAAAGCAGGTATGATATAGAAGTTGAGTTTGATCCTGTGATATGGAGATGAGTTTGAAAAAATAAAGGAGATACTGAATTGCAAAGGCGTTTTAAATTTATTGCTTCGAAGAAAAGTTTAAATTTAGTAGAAAGTCAAAGGAGTCTTCAGCACTGTATTAAGGATAGAGGAAATAGTTTTCTTGGATTTACATAGTTCGTGATTGTGACTTTAAAATGTTTCAGGCAGTTGAATAGACTTTTCTTAATTTCTGTGTTAGACGATTTTTGTTTTTATTTTATGTAAGAAATGTAAAAGTTATTTGCATGCTTTAACCGATTGTTTTTGAAAACGGAGAAATATTTTCGATTTGAAAATGAGTCGTGTGTTGTTAATGCGTGAAGTGATACACAAAAGGAAAAGCCTTCGAGTTTGGGGGATTATGAATTATATTAGGTTAAGACAAATTAATGGTATACTTTATTATTTTGGAGCGTATAGTTTTTAACAAAAAAAAAAAAATGAAACTAACGAATGTATAAAGTAAAAATGAATGAATAATGTAAAAAAAAAACATTTTTTTCTGGTAAATCTTAACTCGCAACAGTGATTGAGTTAAAAAGGTTATAACAAAGAGTACTAAATAACCTTTTAATTCTAGAAATAAATAAGTGTTAGACACTTCTTGAGACTGAAACCTTGTAAGGGGGTTCAAAAAGATAACTTTTGTAAGTTTAGTAAAGTTACAAAAAATTACAATTTTTTTTTTGTCATATGGAACCATGATGTTGTTTTGGTTAAGGGTTTTGAAGCTCGAAATCGCGTAGGCAATGAATAAAGCATAAATGGCAATTTTCACCCTCATCTTTTAATCGCATGCATTTTTTACCTGCTTTGACCAGTATTGTATTATTATTATGCATGCTTCTTTAAAAGCAGATGCCTTTTTAAAATGTTAAACTGCTTTTAACAGTATTGCTTTATTATTACGTATGCTTCTTTGACAGCAGATGCGTTTTTAAAAAGTTGACGTAGAACTATGACATCATAGCTGTTATTTCATCACAAAATCAGTCGAGTTCCGAAACTATGTTTGCCAGAAAAAAAAATTGAAAATGAAAGTTTAAAAAAATTATATATATATATATATATATATATATATATATATATATATATATATATATATATATATATATATATATATATATATATATATATATATATATATATATATATATATATATATATATATATATATATAGAGAGAGAGAGAGAGAGAGAGAGAGAGAGAGACCCATAGAGAAGTCTCGTGATTTTTCCAAACCGGTTTAAACTGGTTAATGACTTAAAAATAATACTGTTCTTACATGATAACTTGAAATTTGTGATCGTAGATTTCATTTTAATTTTTTATAGTTAATTTTTCATAGTAATTTTAGTATATTTAGAAAAGAATATTTGAATATATATATATATATATATATATTCACCAAAGTGATAAAAGCTTTAATACCTTTACCATGCTCTTTTCTAATCTGGATTGATAGTCATGATATTGATCAATGTATTTATATATTAGACACAGTTGCTACTTCAAACTAGTGGTATGTTGAAATAATTGACGATAAATTCTGACAATTCATAATTGGTTACAATGAAATAAGTTTAATCGTCGCATTAACACTAATCAATAATAGACTTTAATATATCCTCTAATAAAGTATTATAATTTAATTATCAATTATTTATAATAAATATGACATATATAATATTTTTATACTTTATTACGACCTAAAGAGTTTTATTTTAAAATAAAAATAAATCATATAAACTTTTAAATTTCATGAGTATTTCATTTAGTATAATTACTTCTAATTGCAAAATGCCTTTGCGATTGCATATAAAATTTTTATTCTAATATACACAATGCAAAATAGAGAGCTACTGAACTATTATTTTAGAAATTTTTGTTGCCATACTTCCAAAAATAAACAAAATATATGGTTCTGTGCCTTATTAGTGATAAAATATTGCGTTTGTGTAATAGTTTGATTTTTTTTAGTTTAAAAATTGTTGAAAACGGCTCAGTAGCGAACAGATTGAGGATCTTTTACACGCATACCTCAGCATTCAAAATTTTTCAAGAAACTTTTAAATTTGAATTAAACGTTTTTCTTCAGAAAAAACTAACTGTACTGTGACATAAAATTGTCCGATGAATATAAGATAAAAGAAGTAAATTACTTGAGACAATGGAAAGCAATGCTGCTATCTGTGCCTCGTCCTGAAAGTAACACGAGGCACAGATAGAAAATTATATACCTGTGTACAAATAAAACTTCATTTTCAAACATATTATTTCTATATACTTTTATCTACATTTTTTCTATTATACCTTTCTCGCAATTTTATTATTATTGTGGCTTACTGCAGTTTCAGTTAATTAATATTTATTCCGACAAATACTACTCTTTAATTTAATTGTCTTTTCATTTAAATAACACTGGAATTATAAGAGAAACGAGCAATGTGATCCTATATTTCTTATATAACAGAAAAAATATTGAAAATGGCAACACTTATAAAATTATTGAAACACTTAACAACACTTATAAAATCTGAAAACATTAGAGAATTACTAATTCGAAAATAGTAATGACTCTAGAGTGAACAAAGCGAACACAATTTCAGACAAAGAATCATCCTAATGTGAGCGGAGTCAATCTCATTGGGAATTTTCCAGAAGGTTTTACATTGTCATAGGTTCCTAATTGTCATAGATCCTGAAATATCACATTTTCTAAAATCTGAGTTTTTGTCACCAAAATCGCTAAATACATTGCTAGATCACTAAATTATGGGTAGATTTGCCGTCAGTGGTTTCGGTGATTATTGACTTGATATCTGTCTGGTATCAGTTTATCATTTCAGCAATGAAACTGAAATTGCAGGAAAGAAATATTACAAATTCCTGACAATATCCTGTTATCAACGAGTCAAAACGTACATGCATACAGGTATACAAAACTTGCCTTTGATAGAAGGAAAGGGGTGGGCTACAAATCAGAGCTCAGTTATTATAAGATGCTGATTCTCAGATCAGTGATGATGTCATATTACTTGTCAAAAAAATAAACATTTCTGTACTTCAACTATCAGGTTTTATCCTGATATCATTGTATGTCCTTTTTTCTATGGATGACGAATTTGCTTATGTGTCAACGTTTTTCACATTTTGAAGCAGTTTAGTCATCAAGGCATTACAGGAAGCCGCAAAAAAGGCCTGTATTCCACGTTTATAACTTTGTAAGAACGATGGCAGAAGTGCATATCTGCACAGGGTAATTACTTGGAAGGAAATAACAAATAACGAATTTCCATCGGTATTTATTATTTTTCCATGCAATAAATTCAGGAACTTTTTTGAATATAGTATTCATAATTGATTAATATCCAATGCGATTATATATTCTGATATGAAATAAAAAATAAACATTGTTACTCTTTTTCTCTTAAGCTTAAAGTGCAATATGAGAGTTGTTTTCAGACTCCCCCCCCCCCCCAGTGGAGATGTTTTGTAATATTTACACTCAGTATTTACCATAGAATACCGAAATAAAATTTCATTTTTAAACATCTGATACTATTTTTATATAATTTTATCTATATTTTTTCTATTATGCCTTTCTCGCAATTTTATTATCATTGTAGTTTAATGCATAATCAATTAATTAATATTTTACCCGACAAATACTACTCTTTAATTTAATTGTCTTTTTATTTAAGTAACACTGCAATTATAAGAGAAATGAGCAGTGTGATCCTATATTTTTTTATCTAACAGAAAAATTATTCAAAATGGCAATTTTTATTAAAGAGATTTCTTTTTCAGAACTGAAAGCATTTTGTCATTTAACAGTCAGCAAAGTCTTTCCTTTTATTTTTGACCATAGAAAGGCTCTATGGATGATATTTATACTTGTATTAATGAAATATATATAAAAAAACATTGAGCCATAATTTGTACGAAAGTTCATGCAATTGTAAATATATGTATTAAAGTTTTAAAAATTTCTTTAAAGCTTATTTTTTGTATGAAATGTGTATCGAAGTAGCTTTGGGACACGTATACAATTTTGTTTTGTGTTTATATGTCATTTTTTCGTCGCTCTGTAAAATTAAAATGTCTATTTAAAAATTTTAATTTATACTATACATATTTCTTACTGGTATGATTCTTAAGTCACAGCGAATTTGGTCGCATTTTTTTAATGCTGCTATATATCTTACACGCTATAAAATAAACTTTTATAGCTCCTTTTGCTCTCATATTACATATTTTTTATTCTTAGATTCTCAGGCCACATCGAAAATTTCAGAACCAAAGCATAGAAGAAAAATTCATACATAATAAATTATAACAAAATCATATCATAAAAATATATATTGTTACATAATAACAAAATCATATATAATATTTTATAATGTTAATATAAAATAATATCATACATAATATTTCATCATATATAATAATGATAGATCATGCTAGAATATGATAAAATTATACAAAATATTATATGCTACACGTAATAAAATCATACATAATTATAGAATGCTGACATATAATAAAAAGCACTAGAACCTTTAATTTTATTACCCATTATAGCAATAGCATTTTTATTAAAATGATTAATAATAAAATAAGTTTTATTATTAATTTTACAGCGATTACTTTGTGGTGACGCTTTATAAGCCAGATAGCAGCTACAAGACATAAGAAATTTCTTTTGTCTAGTGGTCTTGTTACTCGGCTACGAACCATAAGGTTGCGAGTTCGATCCTCGCTTATCGCCCATAGCAACATTGGTGCCCGGTGACGAAAATACTCTAAACTTCATACAACTATTGTGGCGCCCTCTATCAAAAATAAATAAGTGAAAAAAAATGCTGATAAAAAATCAGCCAATAAATAAAAAAGAAAAGAAGCTGATAAATAATCAGCCAATAAATAAAAAAGAAAAGAAGCTGATAAAAAATCAGCCAATAAATAAAAAAGAAAAGAAGCTGATAAATAATCAGCCAATAAATAAAAAAGAAAAGAAGCTGATAAATAATCAGCCAACAAAAAAAATGAAGCTGATAAATAATCAGCCAATAAATAAATAAAGCTGATAAATAATCAGCCAATAAATAAATGAAGCTGATAAATAATCAGCCAATAAAAATAAAATGGATAAGGCGCAACAGCCAATATATCACCACTAGTAACAGCAAAAATAGGACAAAAAAAAATCGTTCGTCTCACCTCCGACGAACTGAAGGGGGAGTAATGTGGTGACGCTTTATAAGCCAGATAACAGCTACGAGACATGAGAAATTTCTTTTGTCTAGTGGTCTTGTTACTCGGCTACGAACCATAACGTCCGGGTCACCAATGTTGCTACTGGCGATAAGCGAGGATCGAACTCGCAACCTTATGGTTCGTAGCCGAGTAACATGACCACAAGACAAAAGAAATTTCTCATGTCTCGTAGCTGTTATCTGGCTTATAAAGCGTCACCACAACTTTATACTCTACATCGGCCTCCCAGTATATAAGATTTGATATAAAATGATGGGAAGAAATATAACTGTTCTAGATAAAAAGTGAAAATAATTTAAAAATAGAAACGTCAGTAACCAGAATCCAAATATGTCAACATGATTTTGGAATTGAAAGCCTTATATTTTCATTTTATGACAATTCGTGTTACTTTTGCGTGTTCAATATGACAATCGTGAAGCAATTTTCATTTGTAGATTTATGTATATTATTGTCAGGTTTCTACTTCATCAATTTTCGATGTTGATGCAATGCTAGGGATTATTCACGTTGCTTTGTTTTCCAGTTGAAGGAATCTGTAAAAATGTTTTTACTGCAATGAAATTTACAGAGATGTGTAAATAGTTTTACAGTATACGAATGTGTAAGTTTTACAGTAAACGACTGTTTTGAGTTTTTGTGAAACGATCTGATATTCTAAATTTTCTATTATTGTTTTTATTAATTCTTTAAATCCAATTCAAATCTTTCAATTTCTTAAAAATTAATATTATTTTTGAAATTAATTAATAGTTTAAAAAGAAACAAAAAAATAGGCCTTTTGTAATCAGTTTTATGTGAGGAAAGGTTTAGATTTTTTAAAAAATACATAAGATGAAAGAAAACATTTGCTTATTTATTTCGCTTAATCAAAGGGATATTATTATTTATACAATTTTAAGCCTAAAATACAATTATAAAGTAATAAAGTCAATAAGCAAAATATTTATAATCAATATAAAAATAGCAATAATAATAATAATAAATAAATAAATAATAAATATAATAATAATTATAAGTAAAGCAATAAAGTAAAAAAAAGTAAAGTACTAAAGTAAAATAATAAAGTAAATGCATCAGGTATGCATACTATTACTTGAGAAGATTCTAATTCTAGTTGATTTAGTATATCTGAACAAGCCCAATATTACTAATATATATCTATCAGATATTTCTTATATTTTTGCATATTAAGTATCGGCATCAAACATATAAAAAATGTATTGCTTATATTTTTGCATATTTTTTACTAAATTACGAATATAAATTTATTTGTAATCTTTCAAAAAAGAAAAATATTTTTTTTTTCGAATTAAAACAACACTATAATATAAAGCAAATAATGATTCTATTTTCATAACCATTTTATCTAACGTTTCCCAGAATAACATAATCCTTCAAAACAATTAAAATTCAATTAAACAAGAGAATTATTAAACATTGATGGGTATGTTTTTCATTGAAAATGTATCGTTTAACATTCAAAAATCTCTCCTTCACTAGTAAGATATAAGACTAAATATTTTGTTCTAAATGTAATATAAAAAAGATTTTAAAAAATGAGACTAAGACAATATCTGTTGTATTTTATTGTTTGGAAAACTCATAATAAATATTTTATTAAAATAATTTTTCATTTATATTTTTCATTTTATTTTCAAAGAGGTGTTATTCATGAGTGGGTATAGTATATAAAAATGATTTCTAATTATAATTAAATGTATATGGTTGTTGATATTCGTAATTTCTTTTAAAACTTGCTATATTCTAATGAACAATCTTGCATTTACGGATTGAAATATCTAACGACACGAAATAGTGATCTCTAGAGAAAATGCAATCAAAATTTAATGATAAAAATAAATCAAGTTGTTTCATTTAATAACAAAACGCTGAAATGAGACAATTTTAATACTTTTTTTGTACATGTCTTTTAATTTGCATTAATTAGTTTAAACAATATAAAGCGATACATTTTCATTAAACAGAATTTTTTTACATTTAGGATTTGTCTTCCTTTTAGATACAAACCATATGAATTAGAGAATGCTTCTGTCTCACAGTTTTCTTTGATATGTAAATAGGAATTTCCGAATTTCAAAAAGTGTTTTTTGAATTTTATTCTAACTACAAAACAAGTAATGAAAAAAAGGGTTACGTATTCCTTCTTCGCATGCTAGTATTCTGATACTTTTCCTTCTGCTAAAAATTGTTTTCATTAGCATATTTCAGAGCAGCCAGCGCATCTGAAATTCCATGAAAAAATTTTAAGCTTTCTGTCTTGTTTTCATAACAAGGAAGCATTAAGTCGTCGAAAAATAAATAAGAATTCTCTAAAGAATCAAAAGAAAAAAAGAAAAATTCAAATTTCTTCCCATTCTTCATTCTTGCTTTTCTGTTGTGTCCATTATACAGTCATTGTTATTGTAAGCGGATCAAACGGCGTAAAGAAAGAATATTTTGGCGAAAAAGAAGACAAAAAAAGGGCGCCAAATCCCATGAATATTTTGGATGACTTTTTCTCCGCTCTCACCCGGAGCGCTTTAACTGTTTGTCATTCAAGTGAAGCTATGGAGCTCTAAAAAAGTAGAAAAGGATATGGGGGGGGGGGGTAAAGAAAGAAAAAGAAGAAAAAAGATGAGCAGATAAAAAGAAAAAAGAAATGAAAGTGAAAAAAAGAGTGCTATTTTCAACAGCTTCGGTTTTTCGAAAAAATAAGCTGATGAAATATTTATAAGATGATCTCCGAAACAAACACCAATGCTAGTTATCCATCTTTCTTGTTTTTTTTAAATGGCTCAGATATGCAAAGTAGGAGAAATAAATGCTTTTAAAAGAGGAATGTTGATTCTGGAATTATCAGCTCTTGTTTCTTGAATATATTCCAATCCATGAACATTAATGAGTTTTTGATAAATATTTCTTTCGCCAAGTTGAATGAAAAAAGTTCACTACTCTTGATAGCCAAGATTATTATCATCTTTGAGAGGTATCAAAATCAATAGAGCTTAAAAGACATCTAGACTAAGAAAAAAAAATTTCAGATTTGAATTTTTCTGTATGTTGTTGGTATCTATCTATCAGCATATAAAGATTTAGAGTCTTCTTTAATATTAAGAACCATTATTTTATGTATATAAAATGCAGAAATAGAAATTTTTTCAATCTTAAATAAGCCCCATCTTGAGAGTTTGAATTTCCGCATTACAAATTCTTCCAATTTCTAAAAAAAATATTTTTCGAATCTTAAGGGGACAGTGGACTTTGAAATAAGCAAAAATGAATGAAAACGTGCAATTTTATTTTTATCGTTTCATCAGCAAAATATATTTTTATATTAAACTTTAATACTATTATAAATGCAGTGTTCAGTAAAATAAATATTTGAAAGGCTAAGAGTTAAAAATACATATTAAAGACTTCTCAAAATGATATTGTAATTAGATTTAAAATCTTTGAAATGTTTCAGATGTCTTAATTTTTGAAGAAATTAAATATAATTGATAATAAAGATTTCGTTTAAACATTACAAGAATATGGGGTATAAATTCACATTTTGAGTTATTTTGGATAGTTAAAAGCCAATTTTAGTTCTGAAAAACACAAAATTCCTTTGAAGCATTTCCTATCCTAGCATTTAATTGGAATTAAAGAATCATCTGTAGTTTTGTTCCAAATAAATTCACATTGGGATTAAAATACGAAAATAATACGAAAAAAATAATATCAAAAATAATTTTAAAAAAAAGACACCTGGAATGTTTTAGAATTATTAATATTAAATATTTTTAACTTTTTAAAAAATAATATCTTTTGTTTTAAAATATTATTTTAAGAAATTTGAAGTATTTATATTTTAAGGTGTACGTACACACTTGAAGATTTTTTTTTAAATTTTAACTTTCAAAGTCCAGTTTTTTCACAGTAGGTCATTAATATATGTTTAAACTCATTTCAGTGAGAAAGAACCATATTACACTAATTATTAATTAATTAAATAATATTTAATGAGCTAATTAGCCTATTTTTTGAAACATGATATCTTAAATTCTAATTTACACAGACACATAATTCTAGTTGGAAATGATGCCTAATATTAGTCTTCATGTTGTCTGCCTCAATCAAGTTATAAAAATGTATAGTTTTATAAAAATAATTTTTTCAACAACAGTGAATAGAAAAAATGAGATTTTTTTTGTCATTTTAACTTTTAAATAGCTATTAAAAATTTATTTCTATAAATATAACTTTGATTGAGGCACAAAACATCCGCTATTTCATACAGAGTATTTTGATACATAAATAACTGTATTTGGTTCATTTCTTGTTGAGTTATGATTGTTTGAATGAAGCAACATAGTGGAAAAATACCATTCTTCATAAAATGAGTTTTAAAAACACCGTAACTAGAGTTTTTAATGAAAGCTCCTCAAGAAAAATAATTATAACTCGAGGAGAAATATTTAGAATATTGACAACATTTTGGTATCGTTTGAAAGCTAAAGAATCATAGAACATTATTAAGCAATAAAAAAAATATTCGATATTTTGAACGATTTTCGAAGTTCCAAGTGTGTACATACACATAATACATCTGCATAAAAAATTTCATAACCCCTAGTGAATAATTCCCAAAAGTATTTTATAGAGTCCACCGTGCCCTTAAAAACGTCTCTGCCAACATGATGCGATAAAGCCTAAATCAGTTAGAACTAAATTCATCATGATTAAGTTGATGAGTATAAATTTTGTTTTGTGATCACTGTAATCAAACTATAGCCCTGCATTAAATATTAAACACAATTGACCAATAATTATACATTTAAAATATAGATTTGATATTCTTCACAGTGCAATGGAATTGTACGCAGAATTGTACATTATTTTGTTACGAAACTTGGAAGATAAGTGAGTGAAGATGAGAGAAAACTTTTTACATGCTGTAGAATGGAAAAAAAAATATCTTCAATCTAGAATATTCTGGAAAATAGTAAGCACAGTTAACAAAATTACAGATGTGTTGTAATCAAAGAATAATTCTTGTAGACGCCAATAACACCAGCAGAAAAAATAATCGGTGAATCTGAAACAACTATAGCGCATAGTGGAAGAACTTACAGAGCTGATTCATTGATAACATTAGAAAAGAATGGAAAGCTGTAGAATGGAAAAAAAATATCTTCAATCTAGAATATTCTGGAAAATAGTAAGCACAGTTAACAAAATTACAGATGAGATGTAATCAAAGAATAATTCTTGAAGACGCCAATAACACCAGCAGAAAAAATAATCGGTGAATCTGAAACAACTATAGCGCATAGTGGAAGAACTTACAGAGTTGATTCATTCATAACATTAGAAAATAATGGGAAGCTGTAGAATGGAAAAAAAAATATCTTCAATCTAGAATATTCTGGAAAATACTAAGCACAGTTAACAAAATTACAGATGTGTTGTAATCAAAGAATAATTCTTCTAGACGCCAATAACACCAGCAGAAAAAATAATCGGTGAATCTGAAACAACTATAGCGCATAGTGGAAGAACTTACAGAGCTGATTCATTGATAACATTAGAAAAGAATGGAAAGCTGTAGAATGGGAAAAAAAATATCTTCAATCTAGAATATTCTGGAAAATAGTAAGCACAGTTAACAAAATTACAGATGAGATGTAATCAAAGAATAATTCTTGAAGACGCCAATAACACCAGCAGAAAAAATAATCGGTGAATCTGAAACAACTATAGCGCATAGTGGAAGAACTTACAGAGCTGATTCATTGATAACATTAGAAAAGAATGGAAAGCTGTAGAATGGAAAAAAAAATATCTTCAATCTAGAATATTCTGGAAAATAGTAAGCACAGTTAACAAAATTACAGATGAGATGTAATCAAAGAATAATTCTTGAAGACGCCAATAACACCAGTAGAAAAAATAATCGGTGAATCTGAAACAACTATAGCGCATAGTGGAAGAACTTACAGAGTTGATTCATTGATAACATTAGAAAATAATGGGAAGCTGTAGAATGGAAAAAAAAATATCTTCAATCTAGAATATTCTGGAAAATAGTAAGCACAGTTAACAAAATTACAGATGTGTTGTAATCAAAGAATAATTCTTGTAGACGCCAATAACACCAGCAGAAAAAATAATCGGTGAATCTGAAACAACTATAGCGCATAGTGGAAGAACTTACAGAGCTGATTCATTGATAACATTAGAAAAGAATGGAAAGCTGTAGAATGGAAAAAAAAATATCTTCAATCTAGAATATTCTGGAAAATAGTAAGCACAGTTAACAAAATTACAGATGAGATGTAATCAAAGAATAATTCTTGAAGACGCCAATAACACCAGTAGAAAAAATAATCGGTGAATCTGAAACAACTATAGCGCATAGTGGAAGAACTTACAGAGTTGATTCATTGATAACATTAGAAAATAATGGGAAGCTGTAGAATGGAAAAAAAAATATCTTCAATCTAGAATATTCTGGAAAATAGTAAGCACAGTTAACAAAATTACAGATGTGTTGTAATCAAAGAATAATTCTTGTAGACGCCAATAACACCAGCAGAAAAAATAATCGGTGAATCTGAAACAACTATAGCGCATAGTGGAAGAACTTACAGAGCTGATTCATTGATAACATTAGAAAAGAATGGAAAGCTGTAGAATGGAAAAAAAAATATCTTCAATCTAGAATATTCTGGAAAATAGTAAGCACAGTTAACAAAATTACAGATGAGATGTAATCAAAGAATAATTCTTGAAGACGCCAATAACACCAGCAGAAAAAATAATCGGTGAATCTGAAACAACTATAGCGCATAGTGGAAGAACTTACAGAGCTGATTCATTGATAACTTTCATAAAAGAGAGTCTATTTTACGAGTGATTTTTTTTCTTTTATAGGCTCTTGATTAGATATGGAATTTTAGGAAGAATTTCCAGATCTCGGTTCTTAATTCAGATAGGGACAGAATTTATGAGCTTTTCAAAGCCTCCTTTTTTTGTCAGTAAGGTCAGGATTATTATCTTGTCATTCATTGGGCATCCATTACAAGTAGTTGAAATTTTCCTGAGAATTTATTTAGTATCATTAAATGCACAATTTTTTGAAATATTGAAACGGCATGAAATTCCTTTTTTGGGCAATCATATTTTCGGAAACTACTGGCTAAAATCGCCTAAACCTTTCTTAATTTTAATTAATTTTAATTCTAATTAAAATATAAAAAATAGCTCTGAGGTTGCATATTCCCAATATCCAAGATATATATTTTCCAAATTTCATCTTTATTCACACATTAATTTATATCATTTGTAGAAATTGTTGTAAACAAAGCATATTATTTGGAAGCAAAAATTATACTAGATGCATTTTAAAAGCATTTTTTTTATATCTCTACTCATAAAAAAGGAGAACTTATATATATTTGAGTTTTTGTTTGATAGCACACTATAACTCTCGCATATGACTTAGGACTAAAAGATTTGGCACAAATAAATTTTATAAGATAAAAATAGGTTTTATTCTTTGCAAGATATAGATAAAATAGCATTTATCTATATCTCTATTCATAAAAATAGGAGAACTTATATATACTTGAGTTTTTGTCTAATAGCAATCTATAACTCTCGCATATGAATTAGGATTACCAGATTTGGCAGAAATAAATTTTATAAGATAAAAATATGTTTTATTATTTGCAAGATATAGATAAAATAGCATTTATCTATATCTCTATTCGTAAAAATGGAGAACTTATATATATTTGAGTTTTTGTTTGATAGCACACTATAACTCTCGCATATGACTTAGGGCTAAAAGATTTGGCACAAATAAATTTTATAAGATAAAAATAGGTTTTATTATTAGCAAGATATAGATAAAATAGCATTTATCTATATCTCTATTCGTAAAAAAGGAGAACTTATGCATATAGTTTTTGTCTCATAGCACAGTATAACTCTCGCATACGACTTAGGACTTACAGATTTAGCACAAATAAATTTTATAAGATAAAAATATGTTTTATTATTAGAAAGATATAGATAAAATAGCATTTATCTAAATCTCTATTCGTAAAAAAAGAAAACTTATATATATTTGAGTTTTTGTTTGATAGCACACTATAACTCTCGCATATGACTTAGGACTAAAAGATTTGGCACAAATAAATTTTATAAGATAAAAATAGGTTTTATTATTACCAAGATATAGATAAAATAGCATTTATCTATATCTCTATTCATAAAAATAGTAGAACTTATATATATTTGAGTTTTGTTTGATAGCACACTATAACTCTCTCATATGAATTAGGATTACCAGATTTGGCAGAAATAAATTTTATAAGATAAAAATAAGTTTTATTATTACCAAGATATAGATAAAATAGCATTTATCTATATCTCTATTCATAAAAATAGTAGAACTTATATATACTTGAGTTTTTGTCTGATAGCACACTATAACTCTCGCATATGACTTAGGACTTACAGATTTAGCACAAATAAATTTTATAAGATAAAAATATGTTTTATTATTAGAAAGATATAGATAAAATAGCATTTATCTACATCTCTATTCGTAAAAAAGGAGAACTTATATATATTTGAGTTTTTGTTTGATAGCACACTATAACTCTCGCATATGACTTAGGACTAAAAGATTTGGCACAAATAAATTTTATAAGATAAAAATAGGTTTTATTATTAGCAAGATATAGATAAAAGAGCATTTATCTATATCTCTATTCATAAAAATAGGAGAACTCATATATATACTTGAGTTTTTGTTTAATAGCACTCTATAACTCTCGCATATGAATTAGGATTACCAGATTTGGCAGAAATAAATTTTATAAGATAAAAATATGTTTTATTGTTCAACGACATTTTACAATTCAAGACTTTAATTTTGGAATCAAGAATCAATATATGATATTTATATTTTTGTACCTTCTTATGAATGAAATAGACAGAATATATGATAAGAAATTACTGTTTTTCGCCTAGATTATCTAAATATTCATCTTTAAAATCATGAATATAAATATGCATCTTAATTATTTCTTTGGAAATTTATGTATAGAGATAATTTCTTCTTGAATTACCTTAAGTGAAATATTTTTATTTGTAGAATCAGCATTCTTTTTTCTGCTATGCTAATTAAGTCATTTTAGTTGTTTTTACTCAGTCTGATAAGCAATTAAAACTATCTTTCTTGTATCTTTGGAGATTTTACTAAAAGAGAAGCCAGACTAAATGAAACAAAACTGCGTGGGAGTATTTTATTTTGTATAGTAGCTGTATTGCGTGGGCAGTGACTTGCATTTTAGATCAATGTGTTTTTCAAAGCTGAAAAGCAAACTATGATTTTCCTGTGATTAATGAAAAAAACTATCCTTAGAGTCATTCTTAAATCGGAAAAATTTCAAATTAATTATTTTTCTTTAATTTTTTTTATTAAATACCCAAAAATAAATAAATGGATTTAGAAAAATTTATATAGTATTCCCCACTCCTCTGTATAAAATTGTGGATCTTCTGTTAGGCCAGGAAGTGCTCATAGTTTTATTTCCAGAATCCCATATATGAGCGCTTTGTGCCTCGTAGTATAGTAATTAACATCGAATATGCATTTGGGATCGAATATGCATTTCATCAATCAATTGAATCTAAAATTTTCCGCAGAGCTATAATTGTAATAACAACATCACGTGTTGAATTTCATTTATTCAAGCCATTGCGTTAAAAAGTTTTCATGTCTACATGTATGCGAAAGTACAGACGGTCAACATTTTGAAATAGTTGACTCATAATATAATAAGAGTCTACACTTGAACAGTTGTTGCTGGGTGCTCTATAACTGCTTATAGAATTTAACTTATTTAAGGCGTTACGTTTCGGAGGTATAGAGTTTACATAAGTGGAAAAGAAAAATTGACAAATGGTGAACTCCTTGACGAAATTTGTTGCACATTAGGTCTGGATCTTTATTTTAGAAGCAAAACCTGTAACCAAACTTTATCTATGTATCTTGTTATGTTTTGTAAGAATCATGTACAATAATATTGTTTGGTAATAATCGTACTCGGACAGTCAGACAGACTTCCTCTGAATGAATATCTTTCAAGATTTTGACAGGAATCTACAAATGAGGTGTGAATATCACATACCATATTTCATCTGTCTAGCAGAAAACGTTTTTTGAGTTAGCAGATTCACTCATCGACAGAGATATTTCCAAAAATTTATTTTTCTGAATCAGGGAGATCTGTAAATTGGAGATTCGCCTGAATCTGGAGATTGCATTTTTTTTTACCTCATTATTTTTGTATAGTTATGAAAAAAGTAAATATGTTACCCAAAAATATGTAATAATTTAGACAATATTAAATTACATGTAGGAAAAATTATGCAAAATCACAAGTATTATTAATTTAAGAGCTTGATCTGAAATTCTTTTCTATCCAATCGTATCATAGAGAAAATCTATACATTTCATTTGAAATTTTTGTTATAATTTTTGAAAAATATGCCATACATTTTGTTTAGCTCAGTTATATTAACAATCAATTTAAAAAAAAAACAGCAACATGAAAGTTATTTTCATGCAACCTCATATTTTCGAAACATGGTTAGATGAGGTAGACGTTATCAAGATCCAGCCTCATTTAAAATGAAAAAATGAAGAACTGATCAAACAGAAAGAACATTGCATATTACTTTTGTATTGGTTTAATAGAATGTATTTTTAATTGATGAAAATGTTACGTTAAATATAATATTTGCATTTCACATCTTATTAGAAAATGTGTATATTTAAGCATGGATGAAAATATAAATTAATCAAAAAATTATTTTCTATGATTGATTGTTAAGCAATTAATATTTATTACGTTATAATTGTAAGAAAAACTATCTTAAACAATCAAGTAATTAAGATACATCTTCAAAATATTATATTCTCACAAGAGTCAACTATAAATTTCCGAAATATAACTTGATATTTTTGTCAAATGAAATCAAAGTTCTAATTCATAATTAATCGCATCATTATACATTTTACAGTCAAAATTTATTTCAAATGAAATTTGAACACTTTTGTGGTTAGATCTAATATAGAAAATCTGGGAACTAATATTTCAAATATTTATTGTCATCGAATTTTGGCAAATTTATATCATCAAGAATTTTATTTTGTTAATAAAGAAAAGTTCAATCTCCGAACCTTTAATTAAAGTAATATAACATTTTGTGCATGATTTTAAAGCCAACTGCATAATTCATCAGTTAAATTTATTTATTTGTCAAATTATTTATAGTTTCTATAAGAAGAATGGTCTTAAGTAAATAAATAATGTGAACCTGTGCTCTGAGAACTTATACTTTATATTAACATTAGAACACCGAGCTATGTAAACTTACCTAACACCAGGTACCACATAAAGCAGTCCATTGGTTTCGCCTAAGACAAGCTCATGTGTATCATTGAAATCAATATTTTTATCTGATCATACCGATATCGCCTGGCAGAAGTTTCTATTTTCCTGAGTGTATTATCTGTATGCGAGTACTTCTAAAAGTAATAGCTTGTCGTGCTAAGGGAGACCATTATTCAAGATTTTTTTTTCTTTTCTCCGTTTGGGAAGTGTGTTAGTGAGGCAATAGTTTTGTAAATGCTCAAACAATAACAAATTTTTCGTAATTTATTTACATTTGAAGTATAAACTGTTGAATCAGAACCCACTTCCTGTCCTCCCAGATCTAGAACGTAGTACTGATTAAAGTATTTTATTTTCTCGTATAATAAAGTACATAATATGTATTGCAATCATTAAATATTCAAAAGAGTGATTTTCATGAATATTCATGTTTCAGACTTCTCTGAGTCCGAAAAAATCTAACTGTCTTTCACTCTGTTCTATTCCTCCCTTTCTTTTTTATATTTATCCCCATTTTTAATTGCCTTACTTTGTTAATACGTTTTTTTTTTATTATTATCATTTTCTGAATTTCGTTACCACAAACAGATTGTATGTCTGATTCTGTAAAATAGCATAGGTTTTCAGTTTCGTGTAGATTTATTTCTTATTGTTTACAAATTCACTGCCATTTCTGATCTGAATCTCAGCCAGCTCATTGCTCTTATTCAGGATCGTCTTCCAATGTCTCTACCACTTTATTCCCAATACATTGTGTAAATAATCAGTAGGTTATAATTGCAGGGGCATGAAGCGGTATTATGTCACTCTGTCTGTCTGTGAACACAATAATTTAAAAATACTTTGAACAAGATAACTTAAACTTAGTATTTGTAGTTATGATTAAATTTTAAATTTCAATCAAATTGTAGATTTCTATAAACTATTCAAAGAAATCCATTCTTAAGAAATCTCTCTGTCTGGATGTTCGAAAATAAGGAAAATTGTAACTGCAAAACTCAAACAGCTTAATAAGTAAAATTTGGCTTAGTAAATACAAAGATATTGCATCTGAAATATAGATTCTTATAAAATTCGAAACCGAATCTGTCATTGAGTTAGATTCTTATCCAATTCGAAACCGAATCTGTCATTGAGTTAGATTCATATCAAATTCAAAACCGAATCTGTCATCGAGTTCGATTCTTATCACATTTGAAACCAAATCTGTCATTGAGTTTGATTCTTATCCAATTCGAAACCGAACCTGTCATTGAGTGAGATTCGTATCAAATTTAATACCGAATCTGTCATTCAGTACAGTATCTACCTGTTTCTACTTTCATATGGATCTAAACGCAATGACTTGAATCAATGAAAATCGGTTTGTTATTTTGCTACTACAATTGTAATTTCTTGTCAAACCGAACACAATAACTCATAAATACGATGGTTTAAATCAATAATATTTAGTATGTTATTTTGTGACTGCAAATGTAATTCCGTGACAAATTGTGGTTCCATTCGAACATCAAAGTCTTTCGAAATACGTATTTTCACGATACATTCAGTAAAAATGCTAGATTCCCCTTAAATCATTATTTCGTAATTATCGTTCATCATTGCAAGACAAGGGTTTCACGGCCTTGCACAAAGACTGCAATATTGTGTGAGGGGTAGGGGAAAAAATGTTTACTGATAAATACTCGAGAAGGTTTGGGTGAGACTACCACTCACTTAAAAAAAGACTGAAATATTTGAAATACAGTAAATATTTAATTTATTGCATCAAAAAATATATAAATTAACTTTTGCAGAGAGTTATTACCTAATATGTAAAAATTAATTAATAGATGTAAAAAAAATTATAAATTATCTTTTGCAGAGATTATTACTTAATATGTAAAAATTAATTAATAGATGTAAAAAAAGATATAAATTATCTTTTGCAGAGAGTTATTACTTAATATGTAAAAATTAATTAATAGATGTAAAAAAAGATATAAATTATCTTTTGCAGAGAGTTCACACTAAATATCATCAACCTGCAATGATTTATGGAGAATTATTTTTTAATGCAACGTGAAATTTATAATCAAAGGAATCCCATTCTTTTTATATACCCATTCACTTTCAGATACTATTAATTTAGACGCCTTATTTCATAAGAGCATTTATTTAAGATTTAAAATACTATCAAGTTTTAAAAGATCTGCTGTGATGGAAAGGTATCAGTATTGTTTCATAAACGGTTGAAAAATTCTTTTCTTTTTATTATACTCTAAATACGTTTAAAACTTAACTTTAAACGTATTTAGAGTATAAAATTTTTCAGCGGGTAATGCGAAGAAATATGAGAAAGTATTTAATTTCAAACCACAGTCTTTCCCAAGATAACCATGTTGCAAAATAAGAATAAATCTGAATAAATAAAATTACATTTTCAAAGAAATATTGCTACACTTTTGAATGAATTGTTTTTAAAGAGACTGGGATACAAAAATATTCAATTATTATTTTTATTTTAAAGATTTTCTGGGTTATTTTCTGCTTAAAACGACGTTTGACTTGCGTTTCTATCTTAATTAGAATGAGTGATATAATTATTTCGAAGTGTGCTGTCTGACAATTGTTGTCAGGCTTTACGTTCACTAGTAGACGATGAAAAGAAAAAGCGTTGTTGCACTCAGTAGAAAGATGCACGGAAGTTTGAGTGATATAGCTATTAAAAAAAATTGTCAGATATTACCTCAATTCCATAATTAGAAACAAAAACAATATCAAAGGGATAAAAAGGAATATTTATGCGATTCTGCAACGCTGCAGTTCCATAGACTCTAAACCAAAACATGGAACATGCTGTGTTAGGCCTGAATATCGAGATCTGGAGCTGAAACAAAAAATCTGCTACTCATAACACACTCAATTAAACTCCTCTGCGGAAAGATGTTGACAAAATGATGACTATTTTTCAAAGGCTAACTTCAGATAATCTGTGAAAAAGGTTCAAACTTTAAACGCGTTTTACTCCGTGATACATTTTCAAGATTTCTTGTATTCGGATTGTATTAAGTCGAGAACCAATAAGCATTAAGGTTTACGTACACACTTGAAGATTTTTGTTTTAATTTTAACTTTAAAAATCCACTTTTTTCACAGTAGGTTATTAATATATGTTTAAACTCATTTCATTGAGAAAAACCCATATTACACTAATTATTAATTAATTAAATAATATTTAATGAGCTAATTAGCCTATTTTTTGAAACATGATATCTTAAATTCTAATTTGTACAGACACACAATTCTAGTTGGAAATGATGCCTAATATTAGTCTTCATGTTGTCTGCCTGAAACAAATTATAAAAATGTATAGTTATTTTTAAACAATTTTTTCATGAACAATAAATAGAAATAGTGAGATTTTTTCTGTAATTTTAACTTTTAAACAGCTATTAAAATTTTTTTTCTATAAATATAACTTTGATTAAGGCACAAAACATCTGCTATTTCATACAGATTATTTTGATATATAAATAACTATATTTGGTTAGTTTATTGTTGAGTTATGATTATTTGAATGAAGCAACATAGCGGAAAAATATCATTCTTCATAAAATGAGTTTTAAAAACGCCGTAACTAGAGTTTTTAATGAAAGCACCTCAAGAAAAATAATTATAACTCGAGAAATATTTCGAATATTGACAACATCTTGGTATCCTTTGAAAGCTAAAGGATCAGAAAACATTATTAAGCAATAAAAAAACATTCGATATTTTGAACGGTTTTCGAAGTTTGAAGTGTGTACATACACCTTAATGGATGAAATTTGGAACATATCTTTTTTTCAAACATTGTACTTTAATTCTGATTCAGCAAATGTGAAAAAAAAACCCACGCTTACTTAAAAAAAAAAAATGACTTTTTTTTTTAAGTGTTTTGAAATTTCTAGAAATTTTCATTTATATATTTTTCATTTTTTATTGAATTAATATTTTTTAAATTTTTGAATTAAAGTTAAAGGTCATATATGCGTGTTTATTTTTTTAAATAAAAATTGAAAAATTGATCAAGAAAACTTTGAGTTTTAGCGATTTATCTCATTTTTTCTTTAAAAAATTAAATTAAAAAAATTAAACTTTTATGTTGTAATTATGTTTATTAATTAAATGATTAAACAGTACACAGTGCTTCAAAATTCTAAATTCATTAATAATTTTGTTTTAAATGTGTCCCGGATCTCTTTAATGGAAAATATTTTCATCCTTATGAATTTGTTTTAATATTAATGATTGATAGATATGGTTTATTAGGAAAATAGGCAAGTGTAATTAGATATTAAACAGCAAAACGAACCTTTAATGCCCAATCATACAGATCTTCTGACTTTAAATAGTTCGTTTGGTGTAAATTTGATTTTAAATTTATGCAAAACGATCTTTAAATCTTGATTATTTCAAAATGCTCTTACTTGAGATAATCAACAAATTGCTAAATGAAGAATGCTTTCCTACAAATAGATCTTAAAACATAAAAAAATTATTTTTTGATCATGGTTTTTATTATTAAAATGTGCTTAATTACTCTACCTCATTTTAATTAAAAAAATTGCATACGTTATTTCGTATTTTTTGAAAGAAATTTGCGTAATGAACCCTCTTTATTTGTTAAATTTAAATTAGTTTACTCTGGAAACAAAGATCCTTCATACAATACATCAGAGATAATTTCTTCCCTACCACATTTTCTTTTTAGAGTCAAATAACAATTTTTTTTTGCAATATGAATTTTGTTTATCTTCACTTTGAGAACAATTATCTGCCTCATTATGAGGCTTGGAGTTTTGGATAATTTCCAAATACGGGCGAAATTACTTTTCTTGACTCGTAAACATTGTGCTATTGCGACGATTACCTGAGGTGTTTCAAACTTTGCATTGATCGTGAGATCAATGGTAAAGTTGCACGACACTGTGGCACGCAATTTCTTCTGTTTACATTATTCTTGTTTATGCATGTTTTCTGTGAATATTTTTTTCAGTTATCTATAATGTGGATAGTTATGAATTTTATCTTATATGATTATTCTATAATAAGAAGATAAAATAGTTTAACTTTTTATTTTCTCGTATACTTACGTAATACAGAGTTAACATAAGATATTAAATATTTGTATTTTAAAAATCGTTAAACTTTATATAATCAGTAATACATGAAAAATAAAGAAAGATATTTCAAATTTTATTTTCTTGCACATGAAGTATAGAGGAAGTATTGTAATTATCAAAAAACTTAGTGTCGACGTCCTGGCCTAGGGGTAGCACGTCTTCCCCGTGATCTAGGCGTTTCGGGTTCGAGTCCTCGTTCGGGCATGGTTATTCTATTCCTTCTGTTCTCTCTGTGAGGTGCATGAATGAGCCCCCTCCTCCTGTAAGAAGGGGTTGTGCAAGCGAGTGTGTGTGTACTATCTTCATTTGAGCTAGAAGTCCGACTTCTGCTCTCGGTTGCTCAGGGATCTTTACCCTTAGAAGCTACTGCGCAAAATTTGGTTTAAAATAGTCACACGACAAAAAAACAAAAAAAAATAGACTCGAGATTTTGACAAATCTCCGTGTTTCAGACCTCCCTCAATTCAAAAACTCGTGTTTTTTTGTTTGTTTTTTAACTATCCTTATCTATAATTCAATCAATATGTCTGTTTTCTTGTCTGTGAACATTATAACTTAAAAAAAGTTTTGAGAAGGATGGCTAAAATTTGGTATATGGAATTAGGTATATGGAATTAGTGAATTTCTTATCTTTATACAGGAAGATTCTGACTACATATTCAATAAAAGTGAATTCGACGCCGGCGTCCTTGCATAGGGTAGCTCGTCTACCCCGTGATCTGAGCTCCACGGGTTCGAGCATGGTTTTTCTTCTTCTGTATTCTTTATGTGAGGTGCGTGGATGAGCCCGAGTGTGTGTGCCATCTTCTTGTGAATTAGAAGTCAAACTTCTGCCCTCGGGTGTTCAGGGGTCTTTACCCTAAGAAGCTACCGCGAAAAAACTTGGCGTGAAATAGTCACACGACAACAACAATGAATTCGATAGCTGCAAAACGCAAAGAGCTGGGTAAATAAAATTTAGCCCACAAATGCCATCTAAAATATAGATTTTTATCAAATTTTGAACCAAATCTGTGAAACGGTAATTACGTGTTTGCCTGTGCTTTCGCATGCATGTAAGAGCAATAACTCATAAATTCAATAACTTAAATCAATGAAAATTTGGCATTGTATCTTGTGACTACAACTTCACGTTCATGTTAAATTTTCGTGGCAGTTGGCCAGCATAAATGCGCCCAAAAAACATATTTTTGCAATTTATTCAGTAAAAATATTAGATGTGTGAAAATGCTAGACACGAAAAGGATCTATATTTCGTAGCTATTGTTCACCAATGCCATGCAATGGAACGATTTTAGAATTCGTGGCCTTACTCGAGGTCCACATTTTTATGCAGATGAAAGACGATAAGAACTTTATTGGAGAATATGCGAGAAAGTTCTGGGAAGACCATTCTCTCCGGTTATCAACTATAAGTGCTTGATGTGTGAACCTTTTGCAGCTCGACAAGCATTACATTTTCGGTCAAGTTCGTTTCACATATATTTCAATTTTGCATTGTAAATAATATTTAATGTAGCAATAATGCGTTCTTTAAGTACATTGATTGTTTCCGGCAACGAAGGCTCATAAGGTTTGGTTGTATCTCATAAAAAGGAATTACATTAGGTCAGATGCAATGTTGTTAATAGTCCTGGGACGTTGAGCTGTACGAACCATGGCGGTTAATCCCTGTAATCATAAAACCTCATACTAGATTTGACACACTTAAACCATTTCGTTTCTGGATTATCACGTTAAAATGTTTCTGAAAGTACTGACCGACAGTCAGTCAACCCGCCTTTGGTTTTGTCTCAAACTTTGATAGTTGTCTACAGTATAGAGGTTAAACATGTCTATATAATCCCATTCTATCTAGCTCTTTTCGTTTTGTAGTTATTGTGTTAACTTAGATTTGAACAAATTGGCAGACGGGCTTCCTCTGAACAGATTTTATTCAAAATTTAATAGATATCTGCAAATATGTGTGAAGATCATGTACAAAAATTTCATCCGTCAAGCTCAAAGGATTTTTGGGTTATCTTCGTTACAGACAGACAAACAAACAGACGGGCATTTTCCAAAAATATGTGTTTCAAACTCAGGGTATAGCATGGCATGGTATTGTGAAATTTAATGGCGCAAGAGCCAAATAGGGCCATACTGCGCCAAACAAATGTATTAGTAAATGCTAAGTACAATTCAGTCATACAATTTAAAATTAAATTCTCGTGATAAAATGAAAGACATCTGGTAATGAATATCAGTAGTGGTTTTAAAATTGCAACTCACATCCCAGAAAGTAAATTTTTCCAAAAATGTTAAAAGATTAAAATACCAATTAAATTCAAATGGTGCATAACATTAAAATAAGTACAATAAATTATAAAACCAAGTGAAAAGAAAAAAAAATGCATTGTAATATTTTGATTCGATGTCTCTTCAAGTATCTGTTATGAATGGGGGTACTTAAAGATTCACAGTGGAAATCTTTAAGATCAACCCATTGAACTTGACAGTCTTGGGGACTTTGTTTAAAAACAGTTTTATGAACTGTTGTGGAAACGATAAATTCTGGAGGAGGTGGAGTTTCATCAATTGTTTCATGATGGTTATATTCTATTGCATTATCTGATTCTATATCACTGTCGGTGTTACGATTGGACATATTTGTGGTCATGGTTTTATTATCTTTAGGCTTGGAGTTTTTCTTAAATTTTTTCCTGTTAATAATGGTTTTGAAACTTGCTAAGTTTTGTGAAGTGGAAGCAACTTTACACTGTGGGATATCTTGAGAAGTGCCTTCCATAGGAAGACACTTCTCCCACCACCTTCTTCTTCTTCGTCCACCACCGAGCCCTACAAGAGATGGCAGTTACCGGCTCTGAGCACCCCAGCCTCGGCTCTTGCCATGGAGCCAGTCAAGACCTATACGCTCAGAGCCATCTCCAGGGCGTTGACCACCCTTAACGCCAAGCCCCAGAGAATAGCCCTTTCGCTTGATCCCTAGCAAATTAACCAAATTGTTAGGTTACCAGCCGAATTGATGTACTGGGGACACAGTGCACCACTCGTCTAATGGGTTGCCACGCACGGCCAACACGTGGGGTTTTTGGCTGTCTACGAGAAGCAAGAAGCAAACAGCGAGAGCCTCTCATGGAGAGCTCCTTCACTTGCCGAGGGATGGAAGGACCAAACAAAAAGCAGAAGGCGTTGAAGAGAGTAAGAATGAAGGGAGTATAGATCCCTGGGTACCTCGGGCTTGGGACACCCGTACACACCTAAAGAAGGTGAGCCTCTGAGGGGTTCAAACTCAGGGAGATCTAAGACACGGCGATTCGTCAAAAGCTGCGAGTTTGATATTTTTGACGATTACTATATTTTCTCTATACTTAGTAAACGCGAAAGTAACAATGCAATTTAGAATATGGCCTAAAATTCGTGTACTTCTAGAGAAATTTTGATGAAATACGTTGAAGGGAGATTTGTCTGTGTCTTTGTATATATCTGAACAAGGTAATTCAAAAATGTAAGGAGATGTAAGCGGAAAATATGGTATACAGAATTTTCATCCAACTTGTAGAAGTGTATTATTTTTTTGGATAAAATATATCTCAATCAGACCATTTATCACCTCGAATACTCGCTTGTATAAAAACGTAACGAACTTGGACAAATGAAATTAGGTGTATGGTTAAGTGTTTGAAATTACAGATTTGCTTGTAATTTTGTATATAATCCTTTGTTGTCAGAAAAGCTTCCGAAATGCATATATGATTTTCTTCCATTACAAAGGACGAACAACTACATCGGAAATCCAGGTGAAAACATTCATGCCATGATCTTCGAGGTTCTGTCGTTTCTTTTCTGCATTATTCCATTTCCAGAATATGTTCATAGGGTACAGAAAAGAATTAAAAAAACTAAGTCGAAATTTGTTTTGTATACTAGAAAGATCAAAAACTCCCACTGGTTAAAAAATGAGATTAATGATGATATATGGATTATGTCTTTTGTAATTTAAATATGCTGTACTAATTCATCATTATTAAATTCCAGTTAATTTAAATCATAGCTTGCTTTGCTTTCCTGTAAGCAAGAAATTAAGTTAAGAAAATTTTATTATTATTTACTTATTTATAACTGAACATTAACTATACCTTCTGCACCGCAAATAAATAACATAAGGCTTGTAAAAACATATAAAAACATATCATAGCATGTACGAAACAATTCTTGATAAAAATAAAACAAAATAGTAGATAAAAGCGGAAAAAAATTAAGTACACATACAAGAGCTATTAATACTGAAACAAACAGCCAAACACATAAATACTAGAAACGATATTCCATTGAGAAATGTAAGTTATAAATTTGTAAACAAATTTTCATAGATGCCAACATGGATGAATGTAAAAACGATTTTTACAAAAAATAGAAAGCAAGCATATAAATAAATTAAGTCTGAAAAAAAATAACAAAAGAGAAAAAAATAAATAAGAGATAAAAGGTCAGAGGAAAATAAAAGTAAAACGCATAAGCAATACTGCTCAAAATAGTTCGCATTAGATCAGAAAACTCTAGATTAAAGTATAAAAGTAGCTATATTTACATTTAAAAGTGTAAGATAATTCTTTTGCTTTTTGAAATAATTGTTTGTTTTTCATGATATATTTTATAGTGAAATATGTAGTTAAAGACTAAAAGTGGTAAAAATTATAAATATTATAAAAAATTACTGTTTTTTTAAAGGTTATAATATCTAATGAGAAATGCTTCATAAAGTTTCATATGTGAGTTAGTCTTCGGAATGGTTCAGGAAATAGTGTAAAAAGATTGTAATGAAAACTTCCCTAAGACTAAAATGAATAGTATTTTCCAATTTCTGCACTTATACGTTTATCACATGTAATTCTCAATTATACATTAGAACTTTAATAAGATTTTTAGATTTTTACCATTTTTTCTTAAATTGTGTCTATTTTAATATTTTTGTCTTTTTTTTTTTACATTATCTTAAATTCCAGTATTAGCACTTAATTTCAAGAATCATATAAATTATTTGAAATATAAAACTTGGGGAAAAAAACCACAAAGATTTTAGCAAAAAGTTTTGAAAGGGTCATGAAACTGAATCGAAATAAGAAATATTGCTATCAAGAACATATTTATGAACATATTACATATTTGAAAAACTATTTCATCCTTACGTTCCAAGAAAAAATAGTTTTTTATCTTTTTAATTTTTTGTATACTATTAAAATTTACATATTTCAGCTCTCAATATTATAAATAATTGTTTTTCTTTTATTAGATCTTATACTTTTTAAAAGAACCATTTTTTTCAAGAAACTTCAAAGAATCTTTTAATCTTTTTTGTTTACTTCTAGTATATATTCTAACGTATTTAATGTAGAAAATTAGCAAAATCAGAGGCATATGAACACAATATATGATGAAATAACTGTCAACGAAATATGGAAACAATATACGAAATATTAATGCAATCGACAAAATATGAACAAAACTTGTTTTAAAAAATTATACAACATAAATTATAAATATATTAAAGAAGGAATTAAAACAGCTTAAATGTATAGTTTTAATTCGTGTTTTTCGAACCTTATGTAGCTTGTGCTATTCAAATTTCTTTCCAAAATTTCACTCGAACAAACACAAATTACACTCATGTCCATAAATTAAGAATAATTTAGAGTTACGCGGAAATCGAACTCTTATATACATATATCACCCGTAAAATGACTACATACATCTTCAAAAATCATATGCAAATTGCAAGAAACCTCCAGATGACACCGATAGTACGTCACAAGAACGAGAGTGTAAGAGAGTGATGTATAAGGAATACCGGCAAAGAAGTAAAATTGTTCGCAAGCGCTTTATAAGCTTTCAGTGCAATAACAGCTTAGTTATGACACTAATGACGCATTTGGATGATTTTTTACGTGGTAGAATTATCGGCCTTCTAGAATGTGGGCGTACCCAGCTGGAAGTATCCTAGGAACTTGGAATCGCCCAGAGTGTCATCTCCAGGCTTTGGCAATGATTCCAAGATAATGTTAATGTGAGTAGACGTTACAGCACAGATCGTTCCCGAGTTACAATGCCGAATGAGGATCGGTATTTGGCAGTTACTGCCAAAAGAAACAGACGGAGCACAGCATCACATCTTTCTCGTCAGCTACTGGTACGACAGTTTTGAGGCAGACCGTGTACAGACGCTTAGGGCAGATTGGTCTATATGCTCGTAGGCCTGTCAGATGTGTTCCACTTACTGCAACTCACTGTCGCCTGCGGTTAGCCTGTGGCGCCTGTGGACACCTCAACAGTGGGCTTGTGTGATGTTTTCCGACGATTCCAGGTTTAGCTCGCAGTCTGACTCTAGCCGGACATTCATATGGAGAGCGCCAGGTACCCGTTACCACCTAGAGAACATCATTGAACGACACTGTTACGGTGGTGCAGGATTGCTCGTTTGGGGAGGAATAATTCTGGGTTCCAGAACTGACCTGCATGTTCAAATTGGAACCATGACAGGCCAGATCTATTGGGACGTCATTCTTGAACAACATGTACGTTTGTTTCGGGGCGCCATGGGCCCAGAATTCGTGTTTATGGATGACAACGACCATCATCACCGTGAAAACATTTCAAACAAATGCCTTCGATCGGGGAATATCATCCGTATGGACTGGCCAGCATTCTCAACGGACTTGAATCCAGTAGAGAATGTGTGGGACATGCTTAGCCGACGAATCGCAGCCCGTCAACCACCTTTTCCTACATATCTACCGGAACTTCGGAAAGCATTGCTTGATGAGTGGTGTAATATTCCCCAAGATCAGATCGATAATTTGATACTCAGCATGCCTAGGCGTTGTACGGACTGTATTGCATCGTCTGGGAGATATAATATGTATTAACCAATAGGTTTTTTTTTTTTTTTTTTTTTTTTTGTAATTTTCACCAGTTAGCAAAAAATGCGCAATTTTTATTAATGATATCAAAAATATAGCATCTTTTTTTCCTCTTTACTTTATGTTTAATAAATAGGCTTTACAAATAAGTCACATTTGCTTTGTTTCTGACCCTTTCTTTTCCTGAACTTGCACTATTCTTAATTTATGGACATGAGTGAAATTGAAAAAAAAATTATAATTGGATGAGTTTACAATAACAATATTTGATCTTTGAAATGCTGCGTTTGATGTAAAACTTTAAGAAATTTCTGGAAGACTCGGTTTATTATTAATAAGAAATCAATTTTCATTGCTTTATATGTTTTATATTCTTGAAAAATAAAGTTTTATCTTTTGATTACTTCAACGGTATTAGCTGTAAATTTTTATTTTTTATTTTATTTTATTTTTGGTTTTTCTTTTAGAATTGAGTGAACATGCTAGAATAGATTACGGCTAGAAAAAGAGTTAAAATAGCTGCAGGAAACTCCATGAATATTCAACAGTTTGAATAAAGGTGCCAAGTTTGAAGCATTAGTGCGATAGATGAAGACTTGAAAATCACTAAACATCGCGTGCAAGAGTAAAAGGTTATAGAATATCCAAAAAGAAAAAATATTACAACAAATATCCTTCAACTCAGCGTTTTACATCAAAAATAAATCTTTATTAAATAACTCAGTTTTTTAAATTTTTATATAGAAATGTTACTTTTATTTTTGCAAAATTAAAAAACGGAATCACAATTTTTAAAAACTGATTTAGGTTTTCTTCAGCATAAATTTATATAAATAAATTCTATTTAATAGCAGGAAAATAAATAAATAAATTCTATTTCTAGCAAATAGCAGGAAAATAAATAAATAAATTCTATTTCTAGCAAATAGCAGGAAAATAAATAAATAAATTCTATTTCTAGCAAACAGCAGGAAAATAAATAAATAAATTCTATTTCTAGCAAATAGCAGGAAAATAAATAAATAAATTCTATTTCTAGCAAATAGCAGGAAAATAAATAAATAAATTCTATTTCTAGCAAATAGCAGGAAAATAAATAAATAAATTCTATTTCTAGCAAATAGCAGGAAAATAAATAAATAAATTCTATTTCTAGCAAATAGCAGGAAAATAAATAAATAAATTCTATTTCTAGCAAATAGCAGGAAAATAAATAAATAAATTCTATTTCTAGCAAACAGCAGGAAAATAAATAAATAAATTCTATTTCTAGCAAATAGCAGGAAAATAAATAAATAAATTCTATTTCTAGCAAATAGCAGGAAAATAAATAAATAAATTCTATTTCTAGCAAACAGTAGGAAAATAAATAAATAAATTCTATTTCTAGCAAACAGCAGGAAAATAAATAAATAAATTCTATTTCTAGCAAATAGCAGGAAAATAAATAAATAAATTCTATTTCTAGCAAATAGTAGGGAAATTAAGTTAAAAATAATGTATATAACATGTCGATCATAACACAAATAATAATTGTTATTAATATGATATGAACTTGTAAATCCACAATTTATCCATTCTTTATCCACAATTATATTAATTTTCAGTTTAGTTATTTTTTTGAACATTAATTGCTTTGTTGCAAACGATTTTATTACTATTAAGGTTAAATACTTAAACTGTTCATTCCAAACGAATTATTTATTCATTCATATTAATTACATAAATTGCTTTATTGAAAACTAATTCTTTGTTTATTAATATTAGATATTTTATTGACTTCATGGTAAACATTTTATTGAGGTATTCATGCGTTGGTTTGGAAAAATTTTTCTTTATAAAAAATTCACTTTTGGCCTTACTATTCGAAAAAAAAACAACAATTTACTTCTATTTACCAGACGTTAGAGATACTTTTTATATTTAAAGCGCATCATTATGTTATTTTTAGGCTTATAACTGGCACAATATTTGAATGAATAAAAATTGTCTAGTCTTCAATCAAACCTTTTTACAAGTTTTACCTAAATATTTTACTAGCAGTTAAAATAAAAAAAAAATCTAAGAAATAATATTCTATCAGCATAAATTTATATAAACAAATTCTGTTAACTCAATTAACAGGAAAATAAAGTTAAAAATAATGTTTAATACAGCCTATCTCAAAGAAATTTACCATTGGATTGGCGCAGCATGGCCAAATGTAGCTATTGCGCCAAAAAACATCACAAATCACATCACATCACATCTCAAAGCAATTATCATTATATGTTCAACATTTGTAAAAGAAAGACGATAAATAGGAATTAATAAATTAATTTACAATTTAAAACTTAATGAAAGATTTTTTTAGTTTGATATTTGTTATATGTTGAAATAAAGAAATCGTATCTTTATCCACAGTTATATTAAATTTCAGTTTAGTTATTTTTTAAATTTCAATTCCACCATTGCAAACGCTTTACTTTTATTAAGAATTCAAACTGGTCATTCCAAACGATTTATTTATTTGTTATATTAGTTACATAAATTACGTTATACAAAACGATTTATTTGTTTATTAATATTATATATTTTATTTACTTCATGGCAAACAGTTTATTGACGTATATGTTGGTTGGAGATAATTTTATTTTTATAAAAATTTCATTTTTGCCTTTATTATTCGAAGAAAACGATTTATTTCTAATTAAAAGATGTTAGAGACAATTTTTATATTTAAATCGGAACATTATTTGATTTTTAGGCTTATGACTGACACAATATCTGAATGAATTATAATAGAGAAGTCCTGACATAAACTTTTTTAGAAATCTTATCTAAAATATTTTACCAGCAGTTGAGACGAAAGAAAAATTCTAAATAATAGTAAACATACATTAGCTGAAAGCTCAATTTAGAAGACAAATTACATCATTACATTTTATAAATGTTTTGTTCTAAAAGCCAAAAAGAGAGGAAGAAAAGTATTTTCCATTCTTATAATCCTAAAAATTGAAAAAGTTACATTTTTTTTTACAGGAAATAAATAAATTAAATTCTTTTCCTGAGTCAAGAGCAATTATCTTTACAAAAAAGGAAATCATTTGTCTCAATTACTTCCTTTATTAAAAACAAAAACGGATGGATCACAGCCATTTTCCTAATGAAAAGGCTGATATGCCTTTGATTCTTCGACGAATTTTACTGAACAAGCCATCAAAAGCAATCACTTAACACCGCGCGATTAAAAAGATACATTTGTTTATCTGATGAGTTAGGAGAAGTAAAAAAACAAGACAAAAAAAACACTTAACATTTCATTTCGAGAGGTGCAGAGAGAGAACAGTAAAAAGTACTGGCTAAATTCCAACTCAAAAAGAAGAAAAAAAAATGTGAAAACAACGGTGAAAAAATATATATTCTACCATTAAAGAAATTAAACTAACGAGGACCTAGAACGATTTTGTTTTTCAGTTGCTGAATTTTAGAGCACCCGGATCTGGCAACAACGAGCTTCGAGTTCGTTTTCGAAAACTAGGGGTGAATTAAATTACAGAAATTGTTTTTATCCATTTGTTTTCCTTTCTTTCTTTCTTTTAGACGTGATAATGTTCTAGAATCTTTAAAAATTCCTTTTGTTTAGATGCCTTTTTCTTTGTGAATATATTTATATTTTATTTTCAATTGGATTCTTGCCTTAAGTGCCTCGACTCACTTTGCCTAATGCTCAACTTTAATGCTTTTCAGAACTTTCGAAAAATAGCAAAAGCTGAACAAAACAAAATCAGATCCATTTTCTGAGCCTAATACTACGTTCTCTAAAATATCGAATCTATTTAAATTCCTCGAAACTGAATTCAGTTTCAATTTAGTTCTAAAGGTCTGTAAAGGAATTGAACTATGCTAGATTCTTAATACTGAAAAGGTATTCTCTTCAAATGATGAAATGGCCATTAAGCAGAAAAAAAAATAGTAAAACTACAAAAAAAAAATAGTAAAACTAGAAACAGCAAAGACTATCTATCCTTGGGCAAAGTAACTTTCAATATTTACTAGAAAAAAAAACAGTAAGCAATCTTCCTTTTATAATGGAAATTCATTCTCACAGATAAAACTTGCATGTAAGGAAAAAGTCCTTCGTAATCTTATAGGAATTTTACTTTTCTATTAAATTTTCTTGTTTCCTATAAATAAATTCTAAAATAATAGTGACTAAGTTAATAGATTCCTTTTTACTAGAATTGAAGGAAGAAATACCATTATAAAAATATACAGTTGTCCTTCATGTTATTAAATTATGCTGATGCTCTCTTAAGAGTCCATAAACAAAATTGCTGCATAAGCATATGATTTTAATTTTTAAATAAGTGTATTATGTTTATAATTATTGCATTAATTCAGAACTAGCAATTTGCGCTGGAATGCAAAAGTAAGCTACAAATATGCAAATGATTATGGTAAAGATACTTGTTACTGACATGTCACCAATTATTAATACTTGTATCTTCAATATGATAAAATAAAAGCTTGCCATCTGAATTTGGCACCATTTTAAAGCTCAAATAATCAGCCACTGATACCAGCCAATATCAAGTCTCTTTCGGATGATAACATGTGTAAGAACTCATATTTCTTAACATTCCAGATCAATCATCGTGTCCTTATTGATTTCGCTAAGAAAATGAGTCAATATTTTGCCTATTTTATCTTGTCTTATTATATTTATGAGCTTCGAATTTTTTTTACACATTTTAATACTACTTCCGGATGGTTTGAATACGATTTGCACATTAAAATACTATATTTAAATAATAGTTATTAGGAATACCGGTAATAGGATCTTCAAAATGATCAGTTTTTCCAACTGTTGATACAATAACTGGATATTTCATCAAAAATGGTTTATAGGCTAATTGAAGTCATATTTTTTCTTTTATTACAGAATACTTTTACTTTTTAAAAATAACAGAAGAATCCAATCGTTGAATCAGATTCAGGAGATGTCAATAATTGGATATAAGCATAACAGTTATTGAGCATTTGTCATGGCACCAAACACTAGTTGATAATTGTAGAAACTATGATACACTTTCAGCACAAATCATCTAAAAGATTCAATATCTTGTTAACAAGTCCTTTCAATAGGTATTGTAGTTCACCTAAGGTTTGTGGAACTAGGTTAGGCCATCTATGATATCTTGCCTAAGAATGAGATCTAAGAGATCTGATTCAGAATAATAACAAAGAAAATTTACCATGCGCAGTCTCTTTAACTGAGCATAAAAATTAAACTCTATTTAGAAGAGAAAAAAGTAATTGAAAAACAAATGAAAAAATAAGTAGAATGGTGCAAGCAAAAAAAAAAACATTCTTCTTTCGCATGCTCTTTAACAAATTTGTTATACCAGAGACTGCCTTGCATGATATTGGCGTACAATAGTGAAGAAATATTAATTTTTGGCGAGAATGTAACATTTTTACTGAATCTGTCGTATGAGTTTTTTGGCGATTAATCCCTGGCATTCTGTTAATAGCATCCAAAAATAGAATTGTGCTTTAGACAAGTTTCTCTCAAATGACTCAAGCAAAAATTTGATACAAAACCGAACTTGTAGTCACAAAATTCCATACCAAATTTGATATATTTAAATTTTTGTGATTTTTAATTACCTTATTTATATGTTTTTGAAAGAGCGGATCAATAGACAGTCAATCCGTAATTGGATTTGTCTTAAAATTTGATAAAAGTCTATATTACAAATTTGAATTTGTGTACCTAATTAAATCTATCTTAGTGTTGTAATGATCAAGTTAATTTATATTCGAAGAGCCGGACAGACGGACTTCCTTCAAATAGATTAAACTCAAAATTTGACAGATATCTGCAAATTTAGGGTAAAGTCCTTTAGGGTATCAAAAATTTAGGGTACCAAATTTCAACCTTCTAGCTCAAAGTGTTTTTCAGTTATCTTGGTTAATGACAGACGGATAGATATTTTCCAAAAATGTGTTATTCGAACTCTGAGAGGTCTAAAAACGTGGAGATTCATAAAAATCTGTAGTTCGAATTTTTCCACGATTACTATACTATACTACGTATACGAAAAAGTAAAAAAGACCACCAAATCTAATCAAATTTTTATGATTTTAGAAGGAAAGATGACTGATAATCCTCTCAGAGCTTGCAACAGACTAAAAATTATTTTTCAAATTGATGAGGATGAAATAGTAGCCAAAACGCAGAATATAGTTACCAAATTACCAAATGTTTAGTGCTTGAGAATAAGACAAATAAGTTTTATTTCCTAATTCTATAAATATCGATTGAATTATTGTACGTACTAATTTAAAGATTGCGCAAGTTATTTTCCATCTCTGACCATTTTGAAGTACTTTTGGTACGGGTAGAAAATTAATAGGATTTAAAGAGTCCAGATTGTGAGATAATTTTGGAGTAATGAATAAAAATAGAAATAAAAGAATTTCGTTTAAAATAAACTCGTTCCTTTCCTATGTCGAAAACTGGTATGTCCATTGTTAGTAAATTGATTTCTCTGTCTATAAATGGTTTCTGTGTGTCTATAACTGATGAAAGCTTACCATAAATTTTCGAAGCAATAAATAAAAATTGAACATTTTAGTATTCTTTAAAAAAAATACAAGCGATATCTGCAAAGCAGACGTAAAAAAATATGAAAAATATTGAGATGGATAGCTTTAAATAGTAAAAAAAGTATTTGGAAAAAGCTGGAAACGTTTTGTCAAAGCATCAATTATTAGTACCGTTACATTATAAATTATAATTCAAAACTAAAAATGCATGCGTACTTCTTTTTAATTGTTTGTCAAAAGAATTATTTTGAAATGGTTTACAATTGCAATATTAAATTTCATTATGCAATTTTAGAGCCTATTTTCAGATCAGTTGTACTATTTTTAATTTTCAAAAGTAAATTTTTTAAATACGAAATTTTTGCATTTTAGAGACACATTTTTCCAAACCAATTGAAATAAAAATTTGACATAGTACTATACTTGTAGCCTCAAAATCATGTACCAAATTTGATACATTTAAGTCATCGTGTTTATGAGCTATCTCGTTTACATGTTTCTGAAATTACAGACGTGTAGACTTCACCCCCTCATTGAACCTAGCTCACAATTGACAGGAGTCTACACTATAGATTTTAAATCTATGCACCGAATTCTATCTATCTAGCTCTATTCGTTTTGTACTTATCGTGCTAAATTATATTCGAACTGTAGGACAGACAGATTTCTTCTGAAAGGATTTTGCTGAGAATATGACAGAAATCTACAAATTTGGTCTAAAGATCGCTTACCAAATTTCATCAACCTAGATCAAAGCGGTTTTGAAGCATCCTTGTTACAAACAGACAGACTACTAAAAATGTGTTTTCCGAACTCAGGAAGGTCTAAATCCTAAAGAATCGTCAAATTCTCAAGTTGGAATTTTTTGTCGATTGTTATAATTTCTCTATACTAAATTAAGGAGAAAGTAAAAAGTTTAGATCCACTAAAGTCCTAGGTTTTATTTTTTTTTCAAGATTAAATTAAATTTCATCTTTGAATTATTTTATGGGAAAGCAAAAACTAATAATTCACAATTCAAGGGACTAAAGTGTATGAACGTTTTTCCTATCTCATTTGGGAGGGGGGGGGGAAACTAACAATGTGTTTTAGCCATGAATTCTAAGTGCTACTTCAGATCCCAAAACTTCTTAAGAAGTTTTGTAATTCTTCACTGAACGTGTGACATTTTACTCCCAGAAAAAGAACAGATCTCTTCTGGTCCAACGAACACAGAATACTAAACACGCTCATTAAAATCTTGTCAATCGGGGTTACTCCATAATTTAGACAGAACCGAAATTACTTTCCTGCACCAATCCATCCTAAAGGTGATACGGGAGCCAACGAAATTAATCTTTGTTATAAGGGGAAAGTAATTTATCCATTTTGACCCTTTTTTTACTGTGCTTTTTATTTTGATCTTTTCTAGCCTGCTGGGTAAGTGCTTTTTAACAGCCTTGTAATTACGACGTCATGTCACGTGATCAAATAAGTGTGACGTGCCAGTTCCCATCTCTCATATTTCCTGCAGGCCATTATAGGAAAATCGGGATACGATAATGCTGCCACCGAAACGGGACTAATTAATAAAAAGGTCGAGTTGAGGAGATGGCTTGCTGTTGTGTTTCGTAAACTGCACAAATACTTCACTGAATCGTGAATATTGTTTTTTATTATAAAATGGCAACGCATTTACATAATTCCTATTTTTAAAAAGCATCGCACAAATTCAAACCATGTATATAATTTCATTTCAATCACAGATATAGGAAATATTTTATTCATTAGTTACCACTTATCAGTTTGAATACATGATTTTCTTTTTCCTTCTCCTTATTACAGAAAATTAAGGATGCGATAATAGGCAGCCGAATAGGAATTAATTAATAAACGGTCGATTTGAGGGAGAGGTTTGCTGTGGTTTGCATATTGGGCACATAAAAAAATAAACTGTGGGTATTGCTTTTTTTTTTTGTATGAAATTGCACTGCATTTCCAATATTCGATTGTGAACAAAAGAGGAAAGATTTCTGTAAAAAATGAAAGTTATAAAATAATGTGTTTGCTTTAAATTAATACGTTCCATTCATTTGTTTATTTGTTTGAATAAAAGCACATCGTCAAATTCTTTTCCCGAAATATTACTACTATTATTTTTCATTTTTATACGATACTAATGCGAATTGTTGTATAAGAAGGATTTCGGGCATATATTTGTGTCTACTACAGGGTTTGTTGTTCTATCATTCCTTCTAAATTGTGCTTGGAAATACAATACACATGGACAAAATTAAGAATTATTTTGAAGCTTTGATATTGACCAGTAGATTCTAGCTTTGCAGTTTTAATAGTTACCTACCGATACAAATAGACAAAAATTTACCATAATCTGCAGCTTCAGATTTCAGGGAACTTTTATAGATGCAAATGAATATTTATAATTTGGTTGACTTATTGGGTAACAATTTGGGTAAACTTCACAACTTAGATAATATTTTTAATTAAATCGTGATTCAATTAATATCCCTATTTGTTTCTGACTTGAAATTCGATGATTTATTACGGTTTGGTGTTAGGCAAAATTAATCATTATGTTTAACCCTTAACTGGGGAGGTGCGGACTTAACTGGGTAGGTGCGGTCTACGAGACCGAATTTCCTTTACACTCAAATTAAATTTTGTAATTACATGTTACAATAAATACTATTCTAGAAAAAGCATATTACTTTTTAATTTTAGAATCGTATTTATTTTTACAGTATATGAAGGTATATAGAAGACATTGTAATGTAAAATTCAACAATTATATGAAAAATAAAAAAAAAATGACAATGGGTAAAATGGGCCCTTTTTTTATCGGCTTGTGTGACTTTCATAGTGTGGTTTTCTAGGGCATTTTAAACATACAGGTTAAAAACTAGTAAAAATATCAACCTATAAATACTGTATATATATATATATATATATATATATATATATATATATATATATATATATATCTTGGTATATTAATATATTTTATAAATTTTTTCAAAATACATTGAAAAAATAATTATGTTTGAACATACATATCAAAATCAGTTGAATGCGAATTTTAATCGAAAAACTCTTCTGTACAATTATCCTTATCGCTAAAATCACTGTCTGCTTATTTTAAAGGTGCTGGAGCACTGCTTCATAAAAGGATCCGTAAACTGGGTGATATTTGGAGGTCCAAGTTTTAGCGCCATCTGCTATACCTTGTTCATCACTGGGACACTAACAGGGAGATGCGGTCTTAGAGACCGCGCTCGAAGAAACAGCTGAATTATTTTAAAAAGCATCTGCTGAAATCGGTTGAAAAAGTGCACGTGTATTGAAGGTCACAAAACAGGAAGCTACAAGGTCAATCCATTTAATTGAACTAAAAATAGAATAAGGGTGACCGAAAATCCATCGCTAGCGGTCTCACAGACCGCATGTCCCCAATTAAGGGTTAAGTTTGGATACTGATCAACTGATTCTAGCTCTATAGTTTTAATAGTTACCTAATGATACAATTGGACAAAAATTACAATACTTCACAGTTCCAGATTTCAGAGAACTTTTGTAGTTTGCAAATGAATATTCATAATTTGGGTAAAATTCACAACTTGGTAAAACCTTTTTAACTAAATCGTGATTCAATCAATGTTCCTATTTGTTTCTGAAATTAAATTTAATGAACTAATATTGTTTGTTTTTATGCGTAAGTTTCAACTATACAACTTCCCATCCCTATACTATGATGAATCTGGAACAAATATTCTTATTCTAATGAGAATTTCATTAATTTTTCAAAAAAATATTCCCTTTGTTCTTCATTCTAATAAAAATTTAGACAAAAAGATTTCATATTAAATACTTATACAAGAAACAAATGCGATTCTACGTAGAAATTCTCATATCCTCTTATAATTGCGCCAGAATTGTGAAGAAATATATATATACTTCTCTTATATGCTAAATATAATGAGCACATTAAATTTATTTAGAAAAAGAATTATTTCAGTTCATTTGCGAAAAGCAGAGAAAAATACACATTCCTCATAATTTATTGAAGCCAATTATCTCTACAACAATTACTAAAAGGAAAGTAAATCAGTTCTTTTTCTCCAAAACATAAAATAGGAAGAATATAACATCGTCAGAAAAATTCAGTAACAGTAAACGACGTGGAACAACTAGAAGTTCCCATTTGCTTACATATTTTTTCAAAGTTTGTAAAAGACTTGAAAATCCCTAAATGAAAGTAATCATTACGTTTCTTCTGTTTAGAATAACAATAAAGACTACAGCTGAAATGAAATTAATTCTAGAATACAGTGACATTAAACTTGCTTGCCAGGAATTAAATTCACTAGTTTTAGTTTTGGAATATAAATGATAAGAAACACAGCTCATTAAACACCCACCACATCATTCCAAGAAATTTGCACTAGCTTGAAAAAAAATAAAAAGACTAACTTAATACGTATTCTTTTTTTTTCCGTGATAGACAAAGTATGATAAAACGCGCCATTTTCAACGAAGCACGTCTAATGCGAACTACCCATTTAAGTTTAGTTTTACGCTTAGGAGAATCTCACAAAATTGGATTTAAATAAAGGTTTTTACTTTTATTCTCTGCTCTTTTTCTCGTTCATTCAGTTGGGACTTCCAGCTGCTCTACTCTCACGACGAAAGCTCGGTCACCTGCGGTTTCCATGGTAACGGGGCAAAACACTGAATTAAGTATGTCCGATTCCTTATGTGAGTAACTAACTTTTATATACAAAATTTGTTTTTATTTTTTATTTTGTAGGCTTGTTTCTTATTATTCCATATTTTATTGTACTATCTGCTTTTCTATTGTTCGCTATCTGTGTTCGGAGATGAGATTTATATGAGTTATGGCGTGGGTCAATAAAATGTTGTTGTCTTTCAGTTATTATTTTGAGAATTGGAATTCTTTTTTTATTTCTAGGTTACAAAAAAGAATTTTATTTGTTGCAACAGAAATGTTTTTTTTTTAATCGGAAACGGAAGTTTCTATTTCGAGTCAAGAGAAATAACTATTTAAATTTGCTCGCATGTGAAATATACATGAAATAATAAGCTGTGTTTCGAATTTTTTTCGATAAAGTGGAGAAGAAATATGAATAGAAAATATGTGAAGACAAAATTAATAAATTTTTTGCAACATATAATCGAAGATAATAAATCCATAATATAGTATAAATTTTTTAAAAAAATTAAACATTTGAAATTCTAGTTCAAAATACTGTTATATGATAAAATTTCGGGACATTTACAGTAAAGTTTAGTACAGTTTATAAATGTTAGAAATTTGCTTTTAATTGTATAATAAGTGAATAGTTTGGGAACAAAGTAAAACAAAAAAAAAAAAATTGTGCAATATCACTACAATGCTAACTAAACTATGACTAACATTTATTAACTATTTACCAAAACAATAAAAAGTAGTTTGTAAAATATTTAATTTATCTTTTAAAAAGTACTCATTATTGAAAAAAAAACCATACAAAAAAAGATGAAACTGTACAAATACATGAAAAGTAAAAACTAAAAAGAGGGAATCATAAAAAGATTCAACGCATTATTAATTTAGTATGAGTATAAATTTTAAAAAAGTTGTTTTAGAAATGGTTAACTCTTAATCTTAAAAACATTTTTTAAAATGCATAAGAGATTTTAAAAGCCGAATATAGTCAATTTTGAAACTTTAAACATATTAAGAATTTAAAAGTTGAATGTAATCAGACTTAAAAACAATAGGACATTAAAAATTCAAAAACAATATATAATCTGAAATGTCCTAAAAACATATTAGGAATTTAAAAATCTAAATCATTCAAGTTTAAAATCTTTATAAAACGCAATAGAAATTTAAAAGGTGTGAATTTATGATTTTAAAACCGCCAACTTATCACAAACCTAAAACAAATTACACCAACTCAAAAACACCAAGGTATGCAAAATATTTTTATACTTTTATTAAATTAAGAAAAAAACATTAAAAAATTGGTAAAACAAATTAATTTTCAATTTAAAAGCTAATTATGATATTGGTCAATGTTAAGTAAAAACATATTTATTTGTTAAATTTAGTAGCTTTTTATCCAATAGTTTATCCTGTTCCTGAAGTTTTAACCTATTTCAGCATATCGCTAAATGAAGCAAATTACAGATATTATCCAGTCTATGAACGTAATCATGCTAATAATAACTTTCAAGTAAAAAAATATAAGAATTGTCAAAGACTTAAAGATTTTGGAAACTTTGATACATTTTATTTTCAAGCATTTGCATTTATTTTTGCATTTTATTCCTTCCGAAACTCTCTCGCTTACACTAAAAAAATGGTACACGCCCTCCCATCGGTTACAATTTTGAGCTTCGGGAAGGAGGGAACATCCCGAGCGTTCAGATATTTATTATTAAGGTGTACGTACACAATAGAAGATTTTTTTTAAATTTTAACTTTAAAAATCCTGTTTTTTCACAGTAGGTCATTAATATATGTTTAAATTCATTTCAGTGAGAAAAAAACCATATCACACTAATTATTAATTAATTAAATAATATTTAATGAGCTAATTAGCCTATTTTTTGAATCATTATATCTTAAATTCTAATTTGTACAGACACACAATTCTAGTTGATATGCCTAATTATGCCTAATATTAGTCTTCATATTGTCTGCCTCAATCAAGTTATAAAAATGTATAGTTTTTTTAACAATTTTTCATCAACAATGAATAGAAAACGCGAGATTATTTCTGTTATTTTAACTTTTAAATAGCTATTAAAAATTTATTTCTATAAATATAACTTTGATTAAAGTACAAAACATCCGGTATTTCATACAAATTATTTTGATATATAAATAATTGCATTTGGTTCATTTCTTGTTGAGTTATGATTGTTTGAAAGAAGCAACATAGTGGAAAAATATCATTCTTCATAAAATGAGTTTTAAAAAAACCGTAACTAGAGTTTTTAATGAAAGCATGCATCTCGAGAAAAATAACTTTAACTCGAGAAATATTTCGAATATTGACAACATCTTGGTATCGTTTGAAAGCTAAAGGATCAGAAAACATTATTAAGCAATAAAAAATATTCAATATTTCGAACGATTTTTGAAGTTTTAAGTGTGTACATACACCTTAAATTTTCGCACACGAAAGTTTTGTGCTTTATAATAAAGAAAAAAAACTGAATATGCTTTCTTGATGTCCTTTACCGATCTTGAATTCAAATTCCGATATATATTAGAAATTTTTTAAAAAGAATACATCATTATGTCATTACGTCTTTGAGTTATCGCGCATGAGAGCCTATAGAATGACAAAAGATTAATCCTTTGAACAGATGTTAAGGGATTAGTTAAAAATTTGACATTGATCTATATTTTCAACGCCATATTTATTTATCAAATATATCTATTATGATTCAAATGTTAGCTTCACTTATTGTAGTTACCTTGTACAATTGTACTCATACAGTTAGACGGTTTTTCTGGGTAAATTTCGTTCAAAATTTGATAGAAATTTAGAAATTGGGTGCAATTCTACAGATGCAATTCGCATACAGAATTTGGTATAGCTCACAGAGTTTTGAATTACTGTGTTTACATACAGACATTACAATACTTATTTCACATCGCATACAAGAAGGTAAAAGAAAAGAACCGAAATAAATCAGTGCAACACACAACTTTCAAAGGAATAACCCAAAATGGGCCAGAAAAAAAAATACCGTTTTCATTACAATTTTCTGATTTCTCTTTCTCTTTTTTTTGGTGACAAAGAAGAAATAATAGATTAGAATGTTTTAGAAATATCTGAACAGACTATGTTATAATGCCTAACTTTCTAAAGCAGGAGCATTTAAGTTGTTTCTACTCAACAGTAGTAACATCTTTACATTGAATTTATGGAGGCTATAAAAACTTCAAGAATTTATAGCTGTAATATAAACTAAGGTGTCATAAATTTTAAAGTATTGTTAAAACTCATTGTCATAAAATTATAGGCATTCCAAGAGAATGTTCTTCAAGACTCCTGAGAAATTGCTAATTAAGAAGGCACTGGGGATATTTTAAGTTCATACAGTTAAAATGTAGCAGGACTTTTGAAGTTCATACAGTTAAAATGTAGCAGGACTTTTGAAGTTCATACAGTTAAAATGTAGCAGGACTTTTGAAGTTCATAACTTTAAAATTCACGGACTATGCAGGCTTAAATTTTTTCAAAATTTTTATCTATTTTTATTTATTTATATACGAAATATATAAAGTCCTCCAACTGTCAAATAATTCAACTTCTAGATTTTTACGATTCTACATGTTTTGATGGTCCTTGAGTCAGAAAAACATATTTTTGAAAATATGACTGTGAGTCTGTTTAAGAACACGACAACTGAGTACTTTCTTGAGCTAGGCGAATGATGATTATGTCGTGTCTCCATTACCACGGAAAGGAGGTGCAGTACCTTCTGAGGGCAAAGACCCCTGATCACCCGAAGGCAGAAGTCTGACTTCTAGCTCACATGAAGATGAAACTCACATGTTCGCTTGCACAGCCCCTTTTTACAGGGGGGCACATTCACACACCTCACAGATAGAACACAGATGAAGAACAACCATGCCCGAACCGAGATTCGAAGCCGGGACGCCCAGATCACGGGGAAGATGCGCTATCCCTATGCCAGGGAACTGGCAGCTAGACGACTAAAATTTGGTATGTAGTTTTAATGCCAAATTTGTAGATTTAAATCAAATTTTGAAAGAAATCCATTCAGAAGAAGACTATCTGACTGACTGTCTGAGTACAGAAGAACTCGATAAGAAATAGCTAGGAGCTAGTTTTATAATAAATTTTTTTATAATATTTTCATCTAAAAGGCACATTTGCATCAATATTTGATAAAATGCGTTCAAAAGTTGACTGCTTGTCTGTCTGTATATTCGCATATATGTTAATGTAATTAATCAAAAACGGAAAATTTTAGATAAATAAAATTTTAGTATATTATTATGTTTCTAAATTTTTTTTTAGTTCTGCGCCAAATTTTGGTTTCACTCAGTTGAAAATGCCGTTCAAAATACATACTGAGTTTTCTTTTCAATATTGTTTAGAACAAAATGCTTATGAGTGAGTCTCTGAAAAGAAAAATCTAAGGACTCATGGCCTTGAATCAAGTTAATAATTCTCATAAAGGAGGACATAAAATATTTATTAAAGAATATGCGAGAAAGTTTTTTTTTTGGGGGGGGGGGACTTGCCCCACTGCTTAACAGTTATTTCGGAAGTCCGTATCTCAATTGAACCATTTTTATGCCAGTTACAAATTTGCAGTATTATCATTTTAATTATTATCATAATGTTTTTTGATTATCACAATTCAAAATTCCATGTGGATAAAGAGAGTACTTAATATATATAGCGGAATCATTTGATAGATACCCGCTACAATATATCTTCCAATATTTTTACCAGCGGAAATGGTTTACTCTAAATTTTCTCGCATACTCTCCAATAAAGATCTTATACCTCTTCCTTCGCATAAAATTATCGACCCTCGATAATGCATGCTAGGAGCAACTTGCATGGCAATGGTGAGTAATAGTTACGAAATATAGATATATGGTGTGACTAGCATTTTTACTGAATCTATCGTCAGAATATGCATTTTGGATGTAGCATTTTTACTGAATCTATCGCCAGAATACATATTATGGACGTTGCATTTTTACTGAATCTATCGTCAGAATATGCATTTTGAACATAGCACTTTTACTGAATCTATCATTAGAATATATATTTTGGACGTAGCATTCTTACTGAATCTATCGCCAGAATATGTATTTTGGAAGCCTTTTTTGCCGACTGATTCATACTTAAATTTGACTCAAAATTGCAGTTATAATCACAATATAATATACTAAATTTCACTGATTTAAATCATTTCATTAATATTGCATTTATATGTATATGAAAGCATAGAACTATAGATAACCAACTATTTGACAGATGTTATTCAAATTTTAATATGTATCTGTATTTTAGATGCTAAACTTACGTACCAAATTTTATGCACCTAGCTCTATGAATTATCGTTTTCATTTGTATTCGAACAGCCAGATAGCCAGCCTTCTTGTGGACTGATTTCTTTCCGAATTTGACAGAAATCCACACGTCATCAAGATTCCATCTACTTCTAGCTCAAAGCGTTTTCACAGACAGATATATTTCCAAAAAAATGTGTTTCGCTGCTCCAGGGAGATCTGAAAATGGAGATTCTTCGAAATCACAAGCTAGAATTTTTCAACGATTACAATATTTCGTCTATTCTTTGTAAACAAGACAGTAAAATACTTTTTAATCACAACCGTGGTCCTATTAATGTAAATAATTGCCCTGAACGCAGAATCAATGGTTATTTTAATACATGTAATAAACTGAAACCTTACATCTATTATTAAATAACAGCCTGGTCCTTTTTCTGGTTAGAAGTATTCTTTCAAAAGGTTTCGAATTACAAAAATTTAAAGTCATTTATTTTATGTTTTATTATTAACAGTCGCTATCTATTGATAATATTTTTTACTGCAACTTACCTATATACGTCCTTGTCTTTATTCATTTCAAATCATTGTTACATTTTCTTTCAAATTTTGAGTCAATTCATGCTTACAATAAATTGCTTTCATCTTAGCAATGTATTTAAAATGGTCTTTTATTAAAATCAGCGGCAATTATCTCCCTCAAATTTTCTCGCATATTCTTAAATAAAAGTTTTAACCTTCTAGAATAAAATTGAAGATCTTGTGTAATCCAGCGAATGCAACGACTGCTCAGAATTTTATTTTCAATGCCTCGCTCATATCAATTTTGTATTTCGTATTATAGTAATTTGTACTCTTTTTTTTGACACAATTAATACAAAAATTTGACACGAAACTGCATTTTTAGTAAAATAAAATCGGATATAAAATTTCTTTTATTAAAAGCGTCGAAGTTTTGAACTTTCTCATTTATAAGCATGCTAATGTAGAAATTGAAAAAATAGTCAACTAATGAAAGTCAACTCCAAAATTGTTACAAATTTATAGTAGTTTAGATATAAAACTATGCACCCAATTTTATTTATTTAATTCTGTACGTTTTGTAGTTATGGTTTTTCATTTTCATTTGAAAAGACAGACTTCCATTCAAAAGATTTCGTTCAAAATTTGATATAATTATGCAAATATATTTTTAAATAAATACATGTCAATTTTGTTCGTGTAGCTCAAAACTGTTTTGAGTTACAGTATGCACACACAAGTAAAACATCTGGCAGATAGGATTCCAAAAATGTGTTTTTCGAACTCAGAGCGTGGGGATTTCATTAAGATTTCAAGTTTGATTTTTTTTTTATTTACAATACTTTTTCTTTGTGTAATTCATAAACGAGAAAATAATAAAATACATATTTAATTTTAAAAATCATTAAGCATTAAAAAAAATCTTTAAATTTCAAAATTGTAGTCCAATATAATAATATTTTTAATTCAAACCCCAAGTCTTTCAATTGTCTGGCTTAACTGCTTCAGCCGTTGCATGCTGGGTCTAGTGAATTTTACTTCAGACAATTTACATGAATAATGCAATTTTAAAACAATTTAATACCAATAAAAGTGAAAGAACAAATTCTGTTTTTGAAATTTAAGTCCAAAAAAAAGCAGTCCCATTAACATAATCTTAACGTTGATAAAAGCTTGTAATTGAAACATTGAAGGGATCTACAAATATTAGAAAAAGTTATGAAAGATTGTATTTAAAATTAATTAAAAAAATTTATTAAAATTTACAATGAACGAAAACAAGATTGTAATTGCGGAAATTTTAATTTTCTTTAATATTAAAGTGACACAAAAATAGTTTTAATGAAATAATATACTCACTAAAACTGAAAAGATGAAGTTATTTAGAATCAATAAAAACCAGCTCGTACAAATATTGGATAACCATATATACCACATATATAATTATGAAATTCTATAGTTTGTTAATTAAAATTAAAAAAAAATTAACTCTAAAAGCTATTCAATTCTATTAAGAAGCATCTATTTAAAACTAATTTGATATGTTTTGGCATTTCTAAATTGTTCATTCCTAACACAAAACTCCATATTCTCATCCAGTGAATTAATTTAAATATTTCCATAAGGTTCACTACTTTTATGATAAATTCATAATTTCGCCAATGCTACTCACGGGTCCCAAAAAGGCGTTTTGGGCGACACGCGCCATGGCGCACTATTAAATAATTTATTAGCCAGCCAGCCGAACAATGTGATAAAATCCTATTTTGGACAATGGCAGCTCTGAACGTTTATGTTGGCGAAAAAGCGGAACTAAATTGGAAGTGATTTTTATCAGAATGTGTTGTTTCCTAACAGCCAAGAACTATTTGTATTTGACCCAGAATGACTGTGAGCGGGAAAAACGATTCAATTTTATTACGGTGCGCGATTAGTTTCATTAACTGCAACCACAAATGGTTTGCCATTTGTCAAATATTTATAGATCTCATTCTGGCAGCAGGTTATAATTCAGACGATTTAGGTATACAGAGTGAAACTTTTTTCCCAAAAAATGTTACTAATTTAACAACACGGATTCGAGATATAATAAAAGTCGTATTAAAATTTGTATTGCATTTTTTTTATGGTTTCCGAAAAATTTTTACAATATATTTTGCATTATTTTTTTAAAGTTAATGAAAAGAAATATTTAATAAAATAATAATTAAATATATTAATTTAATTTAATATATTTAATATAATTGCTAATTCAATTTTTCTATTTGAATGATAAATTTATGATTAGAAAGGCGAAAAGCCATTTTGTTTATTTTTGTAAATAGGAATTATTAAAATTAATTTTAATTTCAATTTTCTTCATAAATGCGTATTCATAAATTATGAAGTCAGTGCTCCTGATATGTAGTGCCCATGGCAATGTAAAGTTCAAAAATTGCATATTTCATAAAAATTATAATTATATTTCGAATATATTACAATTTTTCTTTCTCTTTCATTATAAAGTGCTTAAAGGGAAATTATTAAAATTATTCAATATTTTATTTTAAGCTATAATAGCTGTCTTTAAATTTTTCAAACCTTCTTCAGTAAGAAAAAGCTTTTTTGTGAATTTGCCTGTTTGGCTATTTGTATTGTCTGTCGTATTTGGCAAACAAAAATTCAAACACATGCTAGACGGATAAAATTCGGTATGAGATCTTACTTCAAACTTAGGGATTTGGATTGAATTTTAAATCATAGCAAAGGTAAGATGAGTGATAATGCAAAAATTTTAATGGTTTAATATTCACTTTTGCATGACTTCATAAAATATCACTGCTAGTGAAATATTTCTTTATAAAAAAATTATAAATTAGATTATTATTTTTTAACTAACTTTGTGAAAGATGTACGTATTTCTGAAACTGTCTTTCTTCCAATTTTTGTATCTCCTCACATGATCTTATTATTTTTTGCGCAATGTATATTTTATTCTGCAATGTAGATTTAAATACACATTACAATATATATTGTATATTTTACATAAAAAAGAACAAGAAAATTATAGCTATGCCAAAACGTGGTAAAGCAACTAATTTTCAAAACCTTGAGGAATATATTTCCAATGGGTAAAATGATTCAATGACGTAATAAAATTATATTTTATACCATTTCACTCAATAAATAAACCACTCGATAGAAATTTAATATTATAAGTTATTATAAAGCAATTCAGTCCTGTTAGTCATATTTAATAAAATTTTCTGGATATACTAATATCTTAATCAATCAAAACACCCTCCGCCCCTCTTCGAGAAAATCTGATAGAGTTTTCAATTTTTCAGAGCTATCGACAGCATTCTGACAAAACGTACGTTGATTGGAGAATTTCTTGAGATTGTCATTGAAGTTATTTATAACCATATATATAAGAATTATTAAAAATTCTTATATATATCTTAATTATATATAAAATTAATTTTTTAATAATATATATATATATATATATATATATATATATATATATATATATATATATATATATATATATATATATATATATATATATATATATATATATATATATATATATATATATATATATATATATATATAATAATTATATAATTTTCATATATTATATGAAAGAGATATTTCAAGTTTACAAGTTCCATTGGTTTTATTCTCAGGAAAACACATTTTCGTTTAAAATATTAATCAGTCACTGCATTTTATTATATATATTTTATAGGACTAGCAGTGTAACTTTGATTAACAATTAACTTTAATTTTTTGGCAATACATTTACTGAAGCAAATAGCATAAAATAATTTTTTATATCACTTAGAGAGCTTTTTTTAAAATAAAAAGCATATGCTTTAAAAACGGGATTTAGATGCATGCTCCCTACATGGAATCTATACGTATATAAAGCTCAATGTGTGTGTGTGTGTGTGTGTGTGTGTTGGCGCTCTGCAGGCTAGATCGTTTGACCTACAGCTACCAAATTTCGTACATGTATACCTTGGAGGTCGGGAATGTGCACCTGGGGTCCCTTTTTTGAATTTTTAATTAGAATTTTAATTATTAATTAAAAACTAACTTTCCCACCAAAAAAAAATCTTTTCATTTTCCCCACCGCCAAATGAGTAAGGCTACAATTTTTTTCCCAACACTAATAAGGCTGGGTTAACATTTTTCGACCGATTATTTCAAACGATTCTGTTTATTTTCTTAATGTTTGATAAATTTAAAATTAAACATCGTTAATGAATCGATCTTTCAGATTCATTCTGAAGTACTTTTGAATTAAAATAAAACAGAATAAAGGAAATTAAAAATTTCTAATCTGCATAGCATAACCCCAATTGGCGTTGAAAATTCAAGCATGCGCATTGTGTTCTGATTGCTGACAACGGATTCAACGGATTTGGACTAGATTTAAATTATTTTTAGGTTAGTTGTGTGCTTTTGTAATTAAATTAATATTTATGTTAGTTATATTTTTTTGTATATGCTTATAGTTTTAAGTATATCGTTTTTTAAGTAGTTTATTTTAACCTGTTTTCGACCGATTATTTTAAATGATTCTGTTTATTTTCTTAGTGTTTGATGCATTTAAAATTAAACCTTGTTAATTAATCGATCTGCTCACGATGAATCTGAGAAAATTTTGTTGACAAATTCTTGAGATATTACATAAATTAAGAAAGATATTCTTTAGTGCCCATAAAGTTTAAACGCTCAGTGATCTATTATCAGTAATCATATTATTTAAAAAAATGCTTTGTTTCAGTAAAAAATATTATTATATTAATTGCAGATTAATCATTTACACTTTAATTTAAAGCATAAATTCTACGGAAGCTAACAGAAACTTAGAGAGATACATATTACATTATTACTGAATGCCTTTTTAATATTATGAGTGAATTATGTGACTATAAAAAGTTGAAGTTTTAAAATATTTTGATGAAGAAGTTATTAAAGAAAGAATTGCATAAAATATTTAATTATTAAAATTTTAAGGAACATTAAGATTGGCGAACCGACTGGTCGCCAAAGGCGGCTAGTGTTTAATAAAGGCGACTTCAAACTTAAATATGATCAATGATATTGAATAAATAAATAAGTAATTTATTTTTACTTCTGAATTCTTCTTTAAATATTTAACATAGAATTTAATTTTCAGCATATCAATGAAATAAAGCGCATTTAAAAATCAAATTTATTTATTTTATCGCATGATTTGTTACTTCTTTCTTCTTTTCTTATTACTTAAAATATCTTAGAATGAAATTTCCTTATCTCTTCTCTGTATCTTACGCTTATATTTTAATCCTTGTTAAAATTTCAGTTTTTTAAAAAATCTTTTTCTTCTAAATTCTTTTTTGGAATAACGTTTATTAAAAATACAAATACTGCAAGTTTCATTGTGTTATAGAGCTTCGATTTAAATGACTATAACACAAATATTTTTATTTTCAACACATTTAATAGATTCAGTGTGAAAATTCCTAACACTGACATCTGCGTATTTTCTTTAATGTATGCTAGAAAAGGGAAAAAAATCATCTTACTTCAACAATTCATTCTATGTATTCGTTCATTCTTTTTCAAGAGAAATTTCAGTTAGCTTTCGTTCAAAGCATGCTTTGTTAACTTCGCATCTTTGTTCTTCAGACGAAAATTTAAAATTTTATGAAGAATTTTATATTGCACAAGAGAAATACTGAATCGAATTTAATTCCTACTTTTCTTGGAAAATACAAATTTGAGATATCCTTTGATGTTTGATTTATCCTTAATTTTTTTCAGTTCTAAGATTTTCAATTCCTTATTCTTTATTTCGGAATGTCTTTCAAGAATTGCTTTCAGCGTCTTCCAAGAACGATTCTCAACAAAGTTCTCTGAAACTGATAATGATATTTTGTATCGTCACATGATTTGAAAGAGAAATGCAGATGGTTCAATGAAGTGCTTACAGATCTGAATGTGTTCAAAGCATCTCTTGCACAATATAAGATTAGACAGAATGCAGTGTTATGTTATGGAAACTGTCATTCTTGGTAAAATATCTAATATCTTTTCATTTTGATTTTGAAATATTTATTTCAATCAGTGAAAGATTATTTTAAATTATTAAAAACATATTTTAGTTGTTTCCAAGTTATGACCGATTTTATAATTAGGGCTTGCAAAGGTGACGCGTATTTCTGTATCAAATAGAAATAAAAGGAAGCTAAAATCAGTATTTGACTTTTATACTTTCGAAATAGGGAATTCTCCAAAATTTTTTACTCGATACTTTAAAGAGTTTTCGATGCAGATCGAAATTACAATAAAGCTCAGTTTATCAAAGATTTTTGAAGGGGGGAAAAATAATATGGATTGATATGCAAACTAGAGCAAAAATAATTAGACATATTTGCTGTTAGTTGTAAACAATTCAGTTTTCTTTTTTTCTTGTAAAAATTGAAATAAGTGATGTTTATATTACATTAATAAGCAGTTAATATTACAAAACTGCTAGAAGTTAATTCTAATTTTCAAAATATTATTTTTTCTCTCCAGTTTCGTATATAAAATGTCAAATTTATATAAAAAAAATCATTGTTTGCGAATTTAAAATTGTTACAGCGTAAGCTAAATCATAATTTATCTCCAAAATTCCCACAGTGTAAATAATAAACATATAAATTGTTTATTACATGTTATAAAACGTACTATGAATGTTAATGTATATCATTTCTCAGATGTAAGCATTTCAAATACATTAAATTTATATTTTAAAAATTCTAGTATATGAAAATCATTTGGAATTCAAGCTAATTTTAGATAAATACTATTTTGCAACTAATAACTTACATTGTATTAAACCTTTACATATAATCCTCAAATTCATTGAATTCTATACTTTTACAATTTCTATAAGCATCTATATTAAATGCTTTAACAAGTATGTGCCAGTCAATTGTATACAATTAGTATTAAGATAAATAACCCTTCATTATTTGTCAAATCTTTATGCAAATCAAATGAAATGCTTTTATATGTTACATTGCTCGAATTTTGAGCTCATTTAACGGAATTTGCCATTTTGAATAGTTCATTATGTACTTCGAAACAGAGTATTAACATAGTTAGCTACAAATTCTGTAAATATTTGTAATATAATGCACCATCAGTTCAACTATTACATATTAATAAGTTTAAGGATTAAATTCAAATAATATGTTTGATATTGCTAATAATATTATATTCTGCATTTAAGAAGGAAAATAAAATTGACGTATTTTCATAGGAAGTTATTTTATTTAATAGAAAAGATAAATAAACAACAATTGTAAAATGCTATATTACGTTGAAACATACGTTTTTATCTGGAAGTTCATTAAATTAATTCATTAATGCTTTCACAATATCCTGTGGAATATATTAACTCATACTATATATACATAATAAGAATGTCTATTTTTTTCAGACAGTTGGCAGTTATTAAAATCTTCTGTCACATTCGAAATGTTTTTTTTTATATTTTAAAATTCATTTTATTTATATGTATTGTTATTTTTAATTTTTATTCACTTATTTAAAATTTATTTCTTCTGTATTAAGTTTATTTTGATATAATATTGTATTTGAGTTACAATATTCATTGTTTGAATATTGTAACTCTTAAATCGTTATCTGATGAAATCTTATTATTTTTATCATATATCTGTTTACATCATAATATCTATGCGCTGTGTTTTTATGCATGAAATTTTATAAAAAAACAAACCACAATAATTTTTATGTAGTTTTTTAAAATCATTAATATTTTAATTTAAGTTGATGGGGTATTTTTGTTTAATATTTTACTATAAAGCTATACGTAATTTTGTAGATTCTTAGGTTCATATTAACAAATGTTTGTTTTGCCCCAAATCCTTCTTTTTAAGTGAAGAAATTAGGAAACATTTTTAATAATATTCAAATACAACAATATATGTTTATGTCTATGATCTTGTAATATATTTTATTCAAATTATTAAATAAATTATCAAGGAAAACTTTTTGTAAAAATTATCAGTAAAATCTTCTTTAAAAACTTTCATTCAACTAATAGCTTTTTTCTTCAAAACGTGAAAATAAAAACAGAAAGGACATATTACCTTTTAGCGAATATTTTATGTTCATTTCTGCTGATCACATGGGAAATTATTATCATGTTCACGGACATATTCAATTCAAAAATGTGTTTTTGACTCAGAAAAACTCTAAAATGTTCAGAGTCGTTTAAAACTAGAGCTAAAACTTTTTTGACAATTATAACGCTTTTAATAATAATAATAAATTTAACAATAATAAAATAAACTTTTCACTTCATGTCTTTTGACAAATATAGTTTCTTCAAAATATAAAAGTGGAATACAAACCATTATTGATAGTTATTTCTTCCCTAACTTGATCAAAGAGGAACAAAGATTATAAAGATGGAAACAATCCAGCAACCCTGGACGGGATTAGGGGTGGTTATAACCGCAACTGATCCTCTAGTGATCACATCAGAAGAAGAAGAAAACCAAGACCATAAACAGTAAAAAAAATAGAGGAGGAAGAAAAATATCAGGACACGACTACAAGAGGGAACAAAGGTTGTTCCACAGCAGAACAGATCATTTCATAGGATTGGAGGGAGGGATTAAAGGGTTTGGGGAGAAGGTTTTTTCGGGAATAGGTGGAATTCCGAATGCAGTGGCGTGATGTCACTTCCTCAGAAAACAGTGGCCTGAACTCCCCACTCATCCCAATAAGCTTGGAGAGAAACAACAGCGTTATTCCATTGTTGATATCGTTTTTTAAGGGGAAAACAGATGTGGGAAAAAGATAAAACGAAAATAGTAGGTGTAAAAGTTATTTTTATTATTATTAAACGGGAAAGTGTTTTTTGATGCTAGCTAAAATTATATTAAAATGGGAGAAAATAAAGATTTGCTGTCGAAGTTTGGTTTCAAGTTTTTAAAATTGCTTATATAATATTGGTATACAAAGATAAGTCCTAGATAAGGATGACTGAACTGCAACACTTCAAAGATTTTAAGTTTATTAATTTAAATGGTAATTCTATTTATTTAATATTGTATATATTATCTATATCAATTAAAAATTAAATCTTCCGATGTTTTAATTTTCAATCGAAAAATAAGAGGAAATAAAATAATGATTTCTTGAGATTCTTTCCCTTAACAACTACCTTCTAAAACAATTCCTCTCTGAAATGTTAACTTTCTCTTCTCTCCGGATTTTTTACAACAGAGCATGTCGATTTACAAGGCGATTTACCGAACAATTTTTCATCATTAATTATTTACCATTTAATTAATAAAAAAAGTTACTGTTAAAAGCACAGCACCTGGCTATATAAGAAAATGTTTTTTTTTTTTTAAATATTATCCCACAAAAACTTTAAAAGAAGATGCAACGAACCGTACTTTTTCTAATTCTAATATTCGTTAAGCACTTTTACGATTAATCATTTGTAATTCATTAAGCTTAAAATTCTATGAATCATTATTACATCTTATAATTAATACTTAATTAATTTACTATCATTTTCTTGTTTAATTTAACTTTTAACTAATTTTTAAAATTAAAAATACATAAATGTAAGAAAAATAAAATATGTTTAGTTAAAAAACGAATTCCTGTTGAAAGCTAAATTCTGCTGGCTTACAAATCCTCCAGTTTGTGTAATACAAAAATAGTTGTGCTGGCTTAAGAATAATCAAGATAGTAAATTAGATGCCCATTTCGGACATTTCCTCCTGGAATTTCAGCATTTATTTGACAAATTAAATGAATACAGACTCTGAATCCTTCAGTGGTCGGCAATGCCATACCATGCACATCACTATAAAAGTCATAAAGATATGACACTGACACTTCAAAGCGAGAATTAATAGGATACAGGATATCGCATTTCATTAATAGCAGGTAATTCATCATATTAACTTTACAAAGTTTATGCAAATCATACAGGGAAAAATCATGTAATATTGTAATGCAAATCGCTTAACGTGGAAACTATTATTATTATGCTAATCGCAGAATGGGACAATCATTATTCCCAGAATGAAATGTTCCATTGGATTTTGAACTTTCAAATACGGTACTTTTTCTTGGAAAGCAGATGCTGACATAGAAAAGTGAAAGGATTCAAATTTGAAAGGTTTACTTTCAAAAATGCTAATAAAATTTCTAATTTGTATAAAAGTAATTGAACGTAAGTAAAGTAAAGTAAATATATATGCAGTACACACCCTAGACACCGGTCCGTGACTATCCGGCCTAGTTTTATTTTATCGTAATTAAAACAGGAAGACAAGGCACTGCGTTGCCAACATTGCAGACGTCCGCTTCCGAGGCCCTAGACACGATCCTCCGATGACGTGTCGTGTGCAAAATAAAGTTGTAACAGGAAAAGACCAGCGTTCTGCTCGTTGTTTATTGTTCCGTCAGTGTAAAGGACCTCAATTGTTGCCGCTGTTCCTGATTATAACTGCATAGTACGTGCAGTATTCGTAAATTGTTCTTGTAAATTGTGTTTTTTTAATGCACCACAGTAAATATTACAGAATTTATATTAAAATTTGAACAGTTTATATCCTTTAACTGACTTTTTCTCTCATAATGTCTTAAAACGCGCAGTGCAGTACATAAACATACATAAACTATCAGTATAGAGTCTTCTGTTTTAACTCGACACGTTACCGGGAACTTTTTCTATGATTCACCGGGCCGCAGCCGTGTTCCCATTCTAAGTGGCTTGAAATAAATGGAGGGCTTAGTACTCAATGAGAAGTGAGACAATACGTGTTATAACAGTGAACTGTTATATAAAAAAACTTTGTCTTCTGGTATTGGTGGGAAAAGAAATGAGTTCATAGAACTCAGGCCTACTCTTCCACCGAGTTAGGTCAGATACTCGGGAGTGAATACTGTTACAAATCTGTAATTTTGCTTCCCAGCACGAAGAGTGTCATCGTGGGAAAAACCGTTGTAAGATCTGTCCTGTGCTTGCTGAACGGGTGCCGCGTCAATGACCTCAGAGCTTGGCGACGAATTTGGCGACTAAATGGATCATAGTGGAAAGTTCGAGAAGTTTCACGATCCAGCCAGTAGGGACCGAGATACACCCTGATTGGTCTGGAAGATTCTAGCCCCACCTCCTGGAACTATAAAAGACAGGCACTCTGAAGCTGCAGGGAAGTCGTGTGTGAGAGTAGTCGGAGTCGCCGGCAAGTAACAGAACTGGAGGATTAGACAGCAAGCAAACTGCTGCACTAACTATTAAATGCGCTGCGGTATTTGTAGAAATATTTTGTAACAATACCGTATTTATAAAAGTAATTCATTTGAATGTGTTTTTTCATTGCTTCGGAACATATAGAATTATTTAAATAAAAGTCATTTTACATGTTTTCAAAACCCTAAACATTAGCTTTTGAATAATAAAAATTGTATTTACCTACAATTATTCTTAAATTTTAATAAAATTTCCAAAATGAATGTTATCAAAATCACTATGGAGATAATGCAAACACTTGATATAATCACAAGAAATGAATTAAAGCGAAAATTTTATTTTTCTATGATCTTTCTGGTAAAATTTAAGAAAAATCTTCATTTAAAAGTTTAAAAATTTTAATAGAGATTTTAAAATATCTATTATACATGGACTGATGTTTCTATTTCTTTTTTTTTTTTTTTGTACCAAAAACTAAACATTTGAGATTAACTTTTCCAATTTAATTACCCGAGTTGCAGAAACTATTTAAATTTTTTACCACCACTCTTAAATTTTCCCTAATAACTACAAATGTAGGTATAGTTTAAACAGCTTATATCCATTTTTATCAAGATATTAATTTCGTTCATGGCTTTACTGAAAAGTGGAAAATTTAAAATACAGCTTTCCTAAACTCTTTTAAAAATCCTTCAAGCAAATAAAGGTAATTGGACTTGAAAATTTAGAAAGCAAAAACTTTTTCAGTAAAAGCGGAAGCTAATTTGCATATTTATCTTAAACCGTGGAAATTGCCTATTCAAAGCAGTAGTCTTCGGCAATTTGCAATATTTTTCCCATAAGTGAAAATTATTTGAGAAGGTTTAAAGCGAAATGGTTCTATTTCCTTCGAGAAAAGGTGATTAAAATATTCGCCAGAGGAAATTAACTTGTTTTAAGGAAAAAAATTCCAGAATAGTTTACGAATTTGTTATAAAAAAATATACCAAAAAATAATAAAGGGTTCATTAATATATGGTTCATATGAATGGTCCATAAATATATGGTTCCTAGGAATGGTTCATAAATATATGATAAATAATAATTGTTCATAAATATATGGTGTATAAGAATAGTTCATAAATATATGGTTAAGGGAAATACTTCATAAATATATGGTATATAAGAACAGTTCATAAATATATGGTTAAGGGGAATGGTTCATAAATATATGGTTAAGGGGAATGGTTCATAAATATATGGTATATAAGAATAGTTCATAAATATATGGTACATAAGAATAGTTCATAAATATATGGTATATAAGAATAGTTCATAAATATATGGTACATAAGAATAGTTCATAAATATATGGTATATAAGAATAGTTCATAAATATATGGTATATAAGAATAGTTCATAAATATATGGTACATAAGAATAGTTCATAAATATGTGGTTAAAGGGAATAGTTCATAATTATATGGTATATAAGAATAATTCATAAATATATGGTTAAGGGGAATGGTTCATAAATATATGGTATATAAGAACAGTTCATAAATATATGATATATAAGAATAGTTCATAAATATATGGTATATAAGAATAGTTCATAAATATGTGGTTAAAGGGAATAGTTCATAATTATATGGTATATAAGAATAATTCATAAATATATGGTTAAGGGGAATGGTTCATAAATATATGGTATATAAGAACAGTTCATAAATATATGGTATATAAGAACAGTTCATAAATATATGATATATAAGAATAGTTCATAAATATATGGTACATAAGAATAGTTCATAAATATGTGGTTAAAGGGAATAGTTCATAATTATATGGTATATAAGAATAATTCATAAATATATGGTTAAGGGGAATGGTTCATAAATATATGGTATATAAGAATAGTTCATAAATATATGATATATAAGAATAGTTCATAAATATATGGTATATAAGAATAGTTCATAAATATATGGTACATAAGAATAGTTCATAAATATGTGGTTAAAGGGAATAGTTCATAAATATGTGGTTAAAGGGAATAGTTCATAATTATATGGTATATAAGAATAATTCATAAATATATGGTTAAGGGGAATGGTTCATAAATATATGGTATATAAGAACAGTTCATAAATATATGGTTAAGGGGAATGGTTCATAAATATATGATATATAAGAATAGTTCATAAATATATGATATATAAGAATAGTTCATAAATATATGATATATAAGAATAGTTCATAAATATATGATATATAAGAATAGTTCATAAATATATGGTTAAGGAGAATGGTTCATAAAAATATAGGTCTACAAATTATGAATTGAATTCAAGTTTGTTAAAAGAATTTTGCACCTTGTGAATGGTTTGAATGTCTTTAAAGTTATTAAAATACACGATTTACGAAATTATGCTTCCCCAACCCAGGGAGCGGTGAAATCTGGACGACAGGCACTCCAAATCATATGATAAAGATTTATTGAAAAAAGATAAGTAAAAGAAGTTTCCAATGGGGGGGGGACTCTGCTGTGACGCAAAACGTTCTATATAAGTACCATAGTTCTAAACAATCCTTTCTATTCAGCGACTTCTTATGGAAGTTATGATATCATGCGGATTCACTGCAACAACAAATAAAACTTGCCCCTTTACTTGTAAACGATACCAGGACATAATAAAACATCTGCAATCCCACAACTGCAGGAAAATAACTGCCTTCAAAATACAGTTATTGAACTGATGAATACACCTCTTCATACTCATCGTAGCGTTAAATAGATATTCTCCGACGAGCGTCGTGATAAGTCGTATTTTTTCCCCAACAGTTTGAAAACCTCCTCGATCGCTTGATCTCATTCTTGTTATGGTTTTCATAAAGGATCAGGTTTGAAGAAAAGAACCTGGAACATTACCATACCTGGAAGACAGCATTATTCGTCACATTCGAGAATCTATGGGGATTTATTGCATAAAAACATACAGTTTTGTGAAATGAAAAGATGGGAAGGATCACTGAGAATCATCCAAACATTTTGTTGAGGTGCAGCGATATCAGTTGGCAAATTCTTGTATTGATTTTTTTTCAATAAAACTCTAAAATGCAAGATCAGGAGTCTGCCATCCAAATTTTATGTCATGGCCCGAATAACGGGGAAGTAAATCTTTATAACTGGTCTATAAGGAACTTAGAAACACATGCTAAGAAAGCAAAACAAAATATTGTTAATCAACATAATTATTGTTGATACCAAGTAAATTACTTACTTATTTTCTAAGAGACGCCAGTCTTCACTAATTTGCTGCACTTCTCAAGTAGGAATTATATGAGAAGATGTATCATGATCAACGCATGCAATCAATGTATTACATGATGACGTTAAAATATTATTATTACAGATTTTCAAAAATACTTTTCTTTTGATTAATTTACAATTAAATTACAACCTCGTTCCCAGAATAGTCCGTGATTTTTTTCTAAACAGGATACTGCGATTATAAAAAAAATCTATGGAAAAATTTGAATCTGTAATTTATTTGTTGCTTGAATTCTTGTAATTTGAAATAAAGGTATTTAAAGATTCATCTTTGAAAAAAAACTTGTGTAAGTACCTTTAAGAATTTATATTCATTTTTAGGACTTTCTGTAACGAATTGGAATCAACATCTTTGGCAAGATTTTATTTGGGTTTTTTTTTCAAGAAAAACCACACACATAGATCTGAAATCATTCCGTTAAAGATCTATTTTTGTTCGAAATTTCTGCTTCCTTTCAAGTCAGAGAGCAAACAAATTTCATTATTCATTTCAGAAAATTTTGTCAAGAATAATCTTTTTATAACAAATTGAAAGCAACGTCTGAATCATACTCAAAAGTAAAGATGTGAGAAATTTCTGAAGAAATTCCAAAAAGTTTTTTTTTTTTTTTTTTTTACAGAGAATCGAAGAAAGCCGAACCAAAACCGAAACTCAGAAGAAAGGGACAGATTATATTTCTTCGATGTTTTCTTGTATATTTCGGAATTCTTGGCATAATTTTCGAATTTCAGTTTCAAACCAGACACAAGTAATATAGATAAACATATATTCAGTAAAAACTATTTGGAGACCTGATATAAAATATTAAATGAAGTGACTGATATACAGATTTTGAAAAATAACAAAGAAAAATGTCTGGATGCCAAATATATGAAGAACAAAGGATGGATGGAATAATTAAATTTTGAATAAATTTAGGATTCGTTAGGCCTCAGGATTCGTAGTAGATATTCTATCAAAATTCTTAATAAAAAACATTCAAATATTTTCTTTTTCTTTAAAACAATTTTGGCAATAAATTTGCTTTTGAAAAGCTTTTATGATAGAATAGATAGAACATATATAGATAGAATAACATCATTCTAAAATATTCTCTTATTTCCTTATCCATTATTTTAATTATTTTCAACACGCGATTGACAAAATTGACCCCGCTGTTTCCCGCCAGGAACAAAAGGATAAAAATCCTGAGCACTTACGCAAAACTTTCAAAGATGCCTAAAATTTAATTTCCGAAGTAGAAAATGACAAAGAAATCCCTATCAAAATCTCATAATAAAATCACTGACGGGAAAATGCCTGCCACTTTTCTCTTTTATAATATATATATATATATATATATATATATATATATATATATATATATGTTAACCAGAAATGAGAAAAATTCTTAAAATCATAACAACAATATTTAAAAAAGATGAATAGTGTTAACAAGTTAAACTGATTACCTAAAATGTTCTTCACAAAATATTTTATTTTGGTTTTTCGTTCCAATCATTTGCTCATTTTCAATATTAAGCTGCAATGTTCACCATTTAGTTAGATTTTTCTATATTTCGTTTCAATTTAATTTCTATGTATATTGTATAGGCGATGGAATTTTTATTCATATTTTTTTAATTTATACTATATGATAATGAATGATAATGTTAATTTAATTCTGGTAATATTAAAATAGGCAAATTTAATTTTGATTGTATGCTTGTGGTGCCATCTAGAGTGTGAGAAATGTTAAAATTTTAGTTTAAGAAGCAGAGGATAATGAAAATGATTAAATCTAATGTTAAATATATTTGAAAAAGCATGTTTCAAAAAGTATTTTATTAAGCGTTTTTTGTTCCTGCTTTTTTGTCATATCAGCCACAACACAAAGACTTTTAAGATGACGGATAAGAAGTAATTTTCTTTCAAATATCATTATAAATGTTTTTAATACCTTTTTGTGAAGAATTCTCTACTAGAAACAATTTTATGAAAGAGTACAAAATTTCTTTAATATATATGAAGAAAATTTTCCTTTTAAAGAACTGAAATTATTGCCAAAATAGAATCAAGAACACTATATTTATGTTTAAAAATCTGGCAATTATATTGCGTAAATAAACAAAATTCAAAACCGGAAGCATTTTTTTTTCTGCTTCCGTTTCTACTAAAACTCAAATTAACATGACAAAACACTTTCATACAAATCTTTTTATCGATGAATTTTTATTTCATTATGCCTTTCTTTCACTTTTTCTATTTTCCCTTGTCAAAATAAATGGATTCAATACCAACTAGGGAATGAAACCCCTTTTTCGCTCTGTAGATGATCCAAGGAATTTCGGAGTGCTTGCCACTGATTTTGTAGAAAGTGACATCACGCCAGGGCATTCAGAATTAGACCTCTTTGTGGAAAAACTCTTTTCCCCATTCTTCTTAATCCCTTCCTCCAATCTTCTGTAATTCATCATTTCTTTGCTAGAACAACCCCTGTACCCCCTTTTAACCATGTTCTGATGTATTTCTTCTTCTTCTTCTTTTTCCTTGATGTGATTACTAGGGAATCGGGGATAGTTATTCCTGAACCAAACTTTCTCCTCAGTATCTGGATAGTTTTTAAAGTTTTGTTCGTCTTTGATTAACTTGTAAAGAAATAACTATCAGGTGATCGTCTGTGTCCTCTGTGGTTTAAAAACAGTCCATATTCTATTTTAGGGATTGATTTCTATTTTAGGAACAAGATGAGGTATTTTCTAATCTGATTAATTTTTTTAAAACTTAAGTTTGCTAGTTTTTCTTTTTTGAATTCCTTTCTTAAAAATGATCATCGTATATGTTTTTCTTTATATATGATTAGAATTGGTATATGATTTTCTTGGTATATTATGTTTTCCTTCGTATATAACTAAGATTAATTCATGATTTTCAGGGTATATTATGCTTTTCTTTGTATATAATTAAGATTAATTCATGATTTTCTTAGTATATTATATTTTTCTTCGTCTATGACTAAGACTAGTTCATGATTTTCTTGGTATATTATGTTTTTCTTCGTATATGAATAAGACTGGTTTATGAGTTTCTTGGTAAATTAGGTTTTTCATCATATATGACTAAGATCGGTTCCTGATTTTTCTTGGTATATTATTTTTTCTTCGTATATGACTAAGATTGGTTCCTGATTTTCTAGGTATATTATGATTTTCTTCGTATATGACTAAGACTGGTTCATGAGTTTCTTGGCTAAGATTGGTTCCTGATTCTTTGTATATGACTAAGACTGGCTCATGAGTTTCTTGGCTAAGATTGGTTCCTGATTCTTCGTATATGACTAAGACTGGCTCATGAGTTTCTTGGCTAAGATTGGTTCCTGATTCTTCGTATATGACTAAGACTGGCTCATGAGTTTCTTGGTAAATTATGTTTTTCATCATATATGACTAAGGTGGGTTCCTGATTTTTCTTGGTATATTATGTTTTTCTTCGTATATGACTAAGACTGGTTCATGAGTTTCTTGGTAAATTATGTTTTTCATCATATATGACTAAGGTGGGTTCCTGATTTTTCTTGGTATATTATGTTTTTCTTCGTGTATAACTAAGACTGGTTCATGAGTTTCTTGGAAAATTATGTTTTTCATCATATATGACTAAGGTTGGCTCCTGATTTTCTTGGTACATCACATTTTTCTTCGTCCATGACTAAGATTGGTTCCTCATTTTCTCAGTATATTATATTTTTCTTCGTATATGACTAAGATAGGTTCCTGATTTTCTGGGCCTATTACGTTTTTCTTCTTCTATGACTAAGATTGGATCATGAGTTTCTTCGTATATCATGTTTTTCTTCATATAAGACTACCAATCTTAGTCATATATGAAGAAATAGTCATATACGATTGGTTCATGATTTTCTTGGCATTTTATGTCTTTCTTGATGTATGAATATAACATTTATTTCCAAATTCGCCTCTCTTTCATAAAAGTGAAACTTTGTAACTGGTTTTTTAATTATACTTAGATTAGAAACTTTCATTTAATCTAAAGTATTTCACGCATACAATGATTTAATTTTACAACCGATTAAAAACTGTTTTTTAACATCATATGTTTCATGCTTATTAGGGAAGAATTTTCTAATCCATTTTTATTGCTTTCTTGTAATATTTGAGATTTGAAATTTTCTATATTTTTCCTAAATGGCAATATATTACTTTAATATTTCGAAAACGTTATTATCATTATTTTTTATGAATTAATTTAAGATTCAAACCTTATACTTATGGTTTCAATTTAACTCTAATCTGAAAAAAAATAGTTTTCATTGTATAAATATTAATGAATTATAAATTAAATTCTAAAGAGAAAAGCAATTAAAAGTTATAATTTATTTTTCTACTTTAAAAAGTATTACCCTTTACTTCCATAGTAAATAGGTTTTAAAAATTGCTTATTCGAAATGTATTCCTTTTTGAGTGACTTGTCAGTGCTAATGTTTTGTTCGCGTAACTTAATTGTTTAAAATTTTTTTTATACATTTTTTTTCCTTTTTTGTTCGCATTAGAAGGGACCATCATAATTGTTTTCTGATGTCTTCTTTGGTTTTGAAAGATAAAATGTTTAGGTCAAATGTTTATTCCTCTATTGTTTCCATAAGATCATTAGCGAAACATTTTTTGTCTGTAGCATCTAGTATGTTTAAATTAAAACCAAGTCTGAGAATAAAAGCTTTAAAATCTTTTCTTTTGAATTAAATTTTTCTGTTTTTAGTTTTTCAAAAAGAAAAAAAAATAATAATAAAATAAAGAATGTTTTTCTTTGTTCATATAGATTTTTTTAAAAATCTAATTTCTCAAAGTGTTCTTAATTTTTTACGTTTTATGAAGTTTTCGATACAAATTTTTAAGTTTTAATATAAATTCAAATGTTTCAAGTCAATTCAAATTCATTTTTTAAAATTTAATATAAAAGCAAAACTTTTCAAAATATTTATTTGTTACATGTACAAAAGGAATAAAAAATTATATTATACAAAAATTATCAATCCTCAATATCAGGAATCTCTCGTTTTAAAATAGAGCAAACGATTTTTACTCTTGGAAGAATTGTCATAAAAATATTAAATTTCATGGTATAAAAATGTATTGTATTTCAATCTACAAAATAATAAAAACTGCTTTGATATTTAAAATTATTATTAATAATTACTTATGACAGTGCATTAAATTCAAGTAATTTTTTATATAATAAATTTTAAAGAAATCCTGTTTAACTTTATTGTTAAGGAAGAATGAAGGAGATTAAAAATACAAATTCATATTTTATTTTAATAACCACTATAAAATTATTTCAATATAACTGAAATGTTGAAATATTCTATATTAATGATCTTACAGTTAATCCATGACTTTCTTACGATATGTATTTTAAATGTAGTAAGCTATGGGGTTTTCTTTCTGATAAACTGTTTACTAAAAGTGCAATGAGAATTCAATTGAAAGAAATTTTTCAAATAATGATTCATTAACTAAATATTTTAAGTTACTCCTCCTAAGCACTAATAAAATTTTATTAATTATCACTAGCCGCCTTTGGCGATTAATTTGCTATATAGAAATATCGATTTTATCTTCCGTTAATTAAATGCCATATACTGCACATGCTTCTAAAATCTCCGGCACAGGAACACTACTAAATGAAAACGAAAGAATCTACGGAGTTAATCATAAAAATGTAGTTTCTTATTGTAAAAGGCAAGTGAGTAAGTGACTTTTTAAAAAAATGTTTAAAGCGATTGAATATCATTATAATACGGGAAAGTATATTTGTAAATCGCAGTTTAAAATTGGAAAAAAATTGTTAAAGTATAAAATATTATCCGAAAGTTAAATATGGATTTTTGCAAATAAAATTTCTTTTTTTTTAGTTTTAAAATTCAGTAAAATTTAATTTAAAATGTTGTCGTTCATTGCAAAAAGAACTACAAATTGCAAAAAACATACACATGTGCTTACATTCATTTTTATTAGTAGTAAGAAAATTCGAACTTTTAAATGCTTATATTGTATAACCTATTCTATATCAACTAGGTTATGAAACTATTAGGGTGTTCCAAAATTTTCTTTCTCGTCGCGCTATGAATGGCCTTATCCGTTTTTGCTTGTGCAAACATGTGGGCTTATCTATTAGCCTTCTATGTCATCGTTTTCAGTAGTACCAGAGCTCTTTTAGAGTATGTTTCGTTTGTGCCACAATCTCTTTCATGTCTTTTATCTACAGCGTTAAACATGGGTAGCGAATGGCGACATTTACGGCATTAAAGAGGTTTGTCACTGGAGACGAAACTTAGATTTTATAAGAAAATGGGCATAGAAAACGCACTTAGTGTAAGGACAATAGGCCTTCAACTGTCGCAAAGCCAGGACTACATCCCATAAAAGTTCTATTGCCCATTTGGCGGTATTGGACTGGTGTAATTTTCTACGAGCGTCTTCCTCATGGTGAAACAATAAGTTCTACGAAATACTGTCATCAACTGGATCAATTGAAAGCTGCCATAGCAAGAATACGGCCAGAATTAATAAACCGACAAGGCGTTCCTTTCCATCATGACAACGTGAGACCACATATGGCATTAGTCGTAAGAGAGAAGCTGTTACAATTTGATTGGGATATTTTACCACATCCTGCATACTCACCAGATTTCGCTCCATCTGATTATTACTTCTTTCTGTCCTTAAAAAATTCTCTTCGCGATAAGCGCTTTTAGTCCATCAGCGAAATAAAAGCGCACCTCGAGGATTATTTCTTGTCCAAAACACAACAATTTTGGAAAGTAGGCATAATGAGGCTTCCTGTGACATGGAAGAAAGTAATAGAGCAAAAGGTTCTTATATAACAAAATAAATAATATCTGAAACAGTAAATATTGTGTATTCATTTCATATTAGAAATAGAAACATTGGGAAAATTTTTGGACACCCTGATATTTCATATCTTTGAGCCTGTCAAATAAGAAAAAATGGTAATGATTTTATAATGGCATCATTAATATAATGATATTATTATCATGAAAAACTCTTTTCATGCCCTCTTTTCTTTCCTCTAAACTTTTGCAATCCCAAGATATTCGTTAGAACAACCCCTGGAAATTATTGTAGTCTTTTTGAAATACTTTCTTTATTTTCTCATGTTTTTCAGAGATAGGCAGATATACTTATTCTTGCACTGAATGCCCTCTAAGAAATCTAAATGCTTCCCTTTCAAGATTTTTTTTGTTTCTCAGTTAAAATTGGGAATAAATAATTATTTATTGATACTAATTTATTAACCTATTATTTATTGATTTATTGATCTGATAATTAATTATCAGGTCTGTGTGCCATTAGGTTTCAAACTAGCATCCATTATGTAAAATGACAGATACGAGAGAAAATGTCCGTAAGAACCTATAATATTATTTTCTGTACTGTTTAAAATTAGCCACCTTCGGCCTATTTTGAAAAATAATAGATAGAAAAAAGTTTTTATAACACTCAATTAGTGTTATAATAGGAGAGCAAGATTTACAGCTATATTTAATAGATACTGAATAAATGACGGATCTAAAAATTTCGACTTTGATGCGAACTCAACAATAATTTGATGATTTGGGGACGAATTTGGTGACTTGATTCTTGGAAAAAGAATCAAAAGATGAAAGAATTGTGGTGATAAGCAAGTTGGGACTCCAAATCCTTCAAGAAGGCTCCCAGAATCGCTCAAGATTTAGAAGGCTCTCGGTCCTTCAAGAAGGTTAATGATCATAACAGCCAATCAAAATAATCCCTGCTCATACGGCTTAATTCTGGGCTAACGGGGTGACTAGCTGTAGTTAAGAAAAAGCTCCATACCTCGTCGCAATACTAACATGAGCATGAATTTTCTCAATGATCGCAGAGTGAGCTCTTTACATTAGCTGAACTCTGTGATGTTACTTGCTGCTTCTGTTCTGAATTTCTACAAGTGCTGCTCGTTTTGTAAAATTCGGTTCTGTTTTCAGTATGTGATTTGCGTTTTCTTTTTGAATAAAACTTCAGTTTCTATTATCCAGTGTGTAGGATTTCTTTACCGTACGCCCAATGGACGAATTTTTTGTAGCAATAGGGTTGACTAGGTTTTTGTTGTTGTGCTATTTCTTTTTTTCTATTTCTAAACTCAAATAGAGAACAAAAGAAAAAGAAAATGATGGAAGAATATATTAAACTTTCTTTTAAATTTATCAATATGGAAAATCCTTAAATGAAATGAAAGTGAAGCTACTGGATATCTTTCTTTAAGTGTGATTGATCGAATACCCTTGGCGTATGTTTTGTTCATTAAAGACCCTTTATCACAAGGATTTGGGAGACAGAAGATTTTTTAAAGAACATTCAAAGGATTTCCTAACATGCATTTGCTTAATAGTTATCAATTAAGCTGAGAACTCTTTTGTATATCAACCCCATCTCCCACCTGTGAGCATTTCAGAAATAAGGATGAAGCTCTCGGCATAGTGGTTGGTGCTCGCCACTCTGGTGGGTACAGAAATAGAGGGGGTCGGATGTCTCCTATCAATGATGGGGCTTGCTTCTCAAGAGGAAGGGCTAATGATGGCCCTTAGAAGCCAATCATAGTTCCCGCTAGAGTTGCTGCCGCGGCGGTCCGGTCATTCAGATTTTTAGGTGTGTCCTCGGGGGGGGGTGTGTCGGAGTAGCCGGTTAAGGTATATCAACCCTCTTAACACGATTTGTCTTTGCGGAGTTCTGAAGGATGGATAAGGATTTCTCTTAAGAGAGAAACTCGGGCGTTCCAGTATTCTGAGGTACCTGAACTAAAATGATCTTCGGAATTAGAGGGTTAACAATCTAAAATCTTAAATGGTAAGTGAATTTTTATTTTGTCCTTTCCAACAGGACTTTTATCAACATGAAAAAGCACTTTAACCACTCCTGAGGCTAACTGCGCGAAGGGAATTCTTGCCACTGATTTCATAGAAAACTGCATCACGCCACTGCGTTCAGAATCAGCACTTTCTATATAGAAATTTTCTTTTTCTACTCATTAATGCATTACCAATCCCTTGGAATCAGCAATTTATTTTTGTTGGAATCACTTCTATATCTTCTTATATTCATGTTCTGATAATTTTCTTTTTTTTTTATTTCTGATGCTTTTTTTTCTCTTGATGTGATTACCAGGGGATCAGTAGTGATTATTTCAGCCCCCACCAAAATCTTGCAAGATATCTGGTTTCTTTCCCTTTCTTAACATTCTGTCCTCCAAGATTAAGTTGGGTAAAAATAGCTATCAGAGACGATCTGTGACCTTCTTACTTTAAAAATAGTATCCATCGTTTTATTTTGGTGTTTCATCGGTACAAGATAAGATCTGATTAGTTTCTCTGTTGATCTTGTACATCACGTATTTTTCTCTTTCGTGAGTCACAAGAAAAACCACAAGTGTTTCTTTTTTAGAAGTTGTGATTAAGTTTTTCGTTTTTTTATGAGACGTCAATTTTAATCATACCATTTTGCTTGTTCAACTTATCTGTTTTTGTTATGTTTGGAGTGTTATTCTCTGTAGCAAATGTAATTGCTATTAGATGTCTTGTTTCTTTTTGGTTGATATCTTTATTAGATTAAATTTTTTACTCTACAGAAGCAGAAAGAAGATAATTTAGATAAATAGTTATTTAACTTTGTTTAAATTAAACAAAAAGTATAATTAAATTTTGTTTAGATTACCTTATCTTTCAACTTTATTTTTGTATTGTAAGTTAATAACGGATTCTTTCTCCACAATTCTTCACAATGTCAAATTTATTTTTTCTCAAAAATATTTCCTGAAAAATGTTATCATGGTAAAAAATATTTTGAAATTTTTTTCGTTTGAGTAATTTTTTTTCTTTAATTAAAATAATTTTTATAAACAATAAAAATGTAATTCTAAATTAATTAATGTTATATTTTAGGAATATTTTATCAAAATAATAAGCTTATTTTAAAAACTATAAAAGTATTGTTTGATAAACTAACTTCCAATAGAAATATTATTTGTAAATAACTATCAGATATAAAATATATAAATTTATTATTTTCGACTACATATGCAATATATATTCATTAAATTTAATTTTTTCAATATGTCCTTTTTTCCGAAGTAATGCATTCTATGAACAATTGAAAAATAACCTTTCTGCTGATTTGTTCCCGATTGTTGTTCGACTAAGCAAACAATATTGTCACGTAGGTACTTTAGTATGGAACTCAATGACACACACAAGAAGAAGAGCTAAACCAATTTAATAACTCAACACAGAACACAGTGACTGACAAATCTTCTGCTTTTATACTAACAGTGAAAGTTCCAGAATACTTTTCTAGAGACAGTAAGAAAAGTCCAGAACACTTATCTGGTAAACTAAAGAAAGTTCCAGAATATGCTGGAACATGAAATAAAGGAAAACATAAAATCAAGGAATTAAATATTTACACAAGCTATGCATCGCATTTCTCTAGCGAGATTCGAACTCACGATCTCTTGACTATGAGATTAGTGCCAAGATCATTCGGTCATGGAGAGTCGACTGTCTCTTTTCAATGCGGCAATATTATTTTAAAAGCAATCAGAGATATTTGCGCATGGGATTGTCCTTGCAGTATCTTCTTTAATTTCGAGCTTAAGATAATTTTTGGTCATAGCTATAACAGATGATGAATTCTGATGCCATCACGATCAAAGAAAAAGCAAATAGCAAAAGTGACATAATAAAAATCCTATCTTCTCATCACCAAAGAAATCCAAGATTGTAAAGAAGGAGAAGGAAAATCATAGCATTGTCTTTACGATCAGGAACGAACGCTTTTGGATGAGTTACTAGGCAGTTGTCAAACAATCAATGGGGATTAGTATTGTATATCCTTACACTTTTTGCATGCTGTAAGGTCAAGCAGTCAAAGTTGTTGTCTTCTAAAGTGCCTTTGCCCCACCTGGCATTGTGCGGTCATATATGGTTACTCAATCATTGAGCATGTTGACGAAGCCTTTTTGGACATTGTATCCCCTATATTTCGCTATGTGCCTTTGTATATTTTGTTTACTAAAAAAGTACTGGAAGGTTCCCATTTGAGCTAGGACAGCAAAATCATGAATGCCTTTCCAAACTGTGTTCAATCTCTTCCAAACAATTTATAATCACCAATGGAGCAAGTACATATGCAATTTTTGGCATTTCGTTAAAACCTAGATATGCCATTTCATTGTGTTGGCCATATTCTGTCTTCATTTGATACAACCTCATAGAAAAAAGTAGAAAACACATGATTCTGAATGAAATGAATCATATGACACATAATGTTGACTATACAAATATGGTATCAGAATTCACCTTATTTTACAGAAAAGAAATGATTAAATCAGTAAAAAGATAGAAAAAAAGAAATGAACATTACTTGTCATTTACTGTTGTAACTACGTCAAAGTTTAACCATTTTGTGTAGTTGGCGATATATCGGTGTTGGTTTATTTGCAGTGAATAAAACTGACAAGAAGAAAAAGTATTCTATAGTATATCCAATCAATCATGCTTGATATTATATTAAAATACTGAAAAATTATTTATTACTAACTTTTTTTCGTAATGATCATTCATGAAATTTATCTAAAATTTAAAGTCTATTATTAAATTAACTTGGTGTTCCAAAGTTGAAACTGAATTACAAAAATCGATATGTAATTATCGTTTTGCTATAAATTATTTTAAATTTCTTTTTGATATCTTCTATAAATTTCATGAAAGCTAATAAATATGCTATTAGAAGATATTCAGGCAGAATAAGAGCATTTGCTTATTCCTCATTAATAATTTAAAACATGAATTATTTATGTATCGCAGACGATAAAAATATGAATGAGGAGTTAACAAATATTTATAATCGCTCATAGAAAAAAAATCAAAAGGATTCAAATCAAAAAGAAAAACTTTGAATCAATAATTTTATTTTCTCAATAATTATTTCAATTCAAAATATTATATAAAAATTGTCGGTTTTATATTTTCTGGAAGAATCTTAGAATCTTTAGAAAACGGAAAATTCAACCTAAAAGTATTATTTAAAAACGAAACCGAAGCTTAAGAAGCAATGATACTAACCTATTCGACAATAGAAAAATGAAAAAAATATCAAGGACTTGCAAGTAACACAAACAAAATATCAAAATTAAAACCATCACGTTTCATAAAAGTTGAAATATTTAAAATGTATCAAATTCAGACTCAAATATCTTTTGTTTTATTCAAAAATTTCAAAAAAAAAACGATGAATAAAAAATAATGAAACAAACATACTAAATAAACAATCATGTTATTTCTTGTCTTGTATTTATCATTTTCCAAAATAAATTGGTGAATTATTTTTCCAAAGCACAAAAGACACAGACTAGCATTGATAATTAATACCTTCAACAGTCTTGGAAGACCAAACATTTAAAAAAAGGGAAGTGATCCTGAGATTTCAATACGAAAAACTCCTACTGATCCTCTGGTAATCACATCAAGAGAAACAAAATAGTGAAGATAGAAAAAAAAGAGAAAGCAAAAATATCAGGACATGACTACAATGGACCTCATGGATTCTATTAGCTTAAAACTGATGATTCCAGTGGATGTTTAGAGGTAGAAGGAGAGGATTTGGAACGAAATTTTCTCTGAGAAAGGTCTGATTCCGAACGTAGGCGCATGGTGTCATTAACTAGGAAATCTCTAGTATTCATTACTTGACTCTACCGGATAAACTTAGTTAGGAGTAGCAATTTCATTCCCTGGTTGATTTTTATTCCGTTTGTTATTGGAATTTTCTGAAAGAAACAACTATAAAATTAATATCGAAAATATTTTTTCATACTAATTAGAATAGTATTAAAAAAGGGGAAAATATATTTTTACATCGCATTTTTTTAGTTTCTTTAAACAATATCTCTATTATATGTTCTTGAAATTTTTTGTTCTAATCGAACCGAATGTGTTAAGATGGATTACAACGTTGAAAAGTCGATTTTTAGAGAAAATATTCAATTTTTCCTTATTCAATATTTTTAATTTAGGAACAGTTTTTCTTTTGATAAGCATTTTGTATTTTCGTTGTTTTAAAAGTTATAATGAATGTTACACTTGCAAGATTTAATTTTAATGCTATTTTATATCTTTAAATGGATTTTTTTTTAATTCCAAGTTTTGGTAAAATGTTCACACGAAAATGCTTAGAAATTAAAATATAATGCCTATTTTTGTTCAAATTCGACATAACTTCTCAATATTTCCTTCATTTTCGGAACTATAGGACAAAATTTCTGTTCGTTTAAGAAAATTTTTACGCTTAATAATTTCACATTATAAAGTAAAATGAAAAAAAACTGAAAGTATGCTATTAATTTTAAAACTAATTGAACATAAATACAGAAATTGGTATTTAAAGATTGGACAGACATGCAATTTAGTTCAAGATTTAAGTAATATATCTCTTAAGCCATCTACAAGACTTTGAGTAAATAATCTGTTATAAACTTCAAACTAGAAGGATTTTGATTTATACCTCTTTTTACTTAAAAAATAAACATAGTTCCCCTAATTTTCAAATCCCTTCTAATTTTAACGAATATATTTTAGTTTCATAAGAATTGTTTCAAATTTTTATCCAAAAATTCAAACATATAAACATTTTATAAAATGTTTTAAAAAACGTAATTCAAAATATATTTACATATAGCAACGTCATTTACCTGAGATATCAAAGGAGTCCAAACTTTACTGCCCAATAAAGCTGGATGAAAATGGAACATTGGAAAATGCATAGTATTATAACTAAAATGAAATACATTTAATGTTATCATGAGGAAAAAGGAGAAGCAAGATTTAATTTTGTGGCCTAATACTTCCTTTTTCGGTAAGACCAAATTACCAGAGAATGACTTTCTAAATTAAACTTCTTGATATCCATAAGTGCAAACCTTATTTTTAACAAAAGGTGGTTAAAAAATTGGTTGTATCGTTGAAACAATAGTAAGTGCTTAGATTTCAAACCAGAATGGAATTCCATCATGATGAATAATGAGAAGTCGGATTTAATTTTACAAGTGGCATAGTACTTTCATTTTTAGAACGACCAGAATAACAGAAAATAATGTTTCAAATTAAATTTCCTGAGAACTTTAGGAGGGCAAACTTTACTTTCCAAAAAAATGTAGTCGAAAGAAATGGGACAATCGTTTGATGTGTAGATTAAAAACGACAATTGTATACAATCCTGGTGAATAATGAGAAGTAGGATATAAATTCACATGTGACATAAATTCATAAGTGGCATAAAAATAACAGACATTGACCTTTCAAATTAAACTTCTTGAAATCCTACGAGTTTAAACATTACTTTTCAAAAAAGGTGGTTTAAAAATAGAGCAATCATTGGTATGTAGATTTAAAACAAGAATGGAATGCAATCCTGATGAATAATGATAAGTAATATTTAAATTTGCATATGAAATAAATTTACAAGTGGCATAAAATAAGAGATTGACCTTTCGAATTAAAAATCTTGAAAGCCTTACGAGTGCAAATCTTACTTTTCAAAAAAGGTGGTTGAAAAAATTGGATTATTGTTGGTGCGTAAATTTAAAACAACAATGGAATACAATCCTGGTGAATAATGAGAAGTAGGATATAAATTCACATGTGGCATAAATTCATAAGTGGCATGAAAATAACAGACATTGACCTTTCAAATTAAACTTCTTGAAATCCTACGAGTTTAAACATTATTTTTCAAAAAAGGTGGTTTAAAAATAGAGCAATCGTTGGTATGTAGATTTAAAACAAGAATGGAATGCAATCCTGATGAATAATGATAAGTAATATTTAAATTTACATATGATATAAATTTACAAGTGGCATAAAATAATAGAGATTGATCTTTCGAATTAAAATTCTTGAACTCCTTACGAGTGTAAATCTTACTTTTCAAAAAAGGTAGTTGAAAAAATTGGACTATCGTTGGTGCGTAAATTTAAAACAACAATGGAATACAATCCTGCTGAATAATGAGAAGTAGGGTTTAAATTTATATGTGGCATAAATTTAAAAGGGACATAAAATAACAGAGATTGGTCTTTCGATTTAAACTTCTTGAAATCCAAACAAGTGCCAAACTTACTTTCGAAAAAAAAAGGTGGTTAAAATAATGGAGCAACAATAAGTGCTTTAAACGAGCTTTAAAACGAGAATTTAATGCATTAAATATGATTCAGAAAAATAATTATTGAGAGAATTTAATTTTGCAAATGGCATATCATTTCCATTTTTAATATATTTAAAATAACAGAGGATAACCTTTCAATTTAAATATCTTGAAATCTATGCACTAATTAAATTTAGAACCATCAGAATTAAGTATCTCACAGTGACTATTAAATAAGACGGATCGAAATCAATAGACTTATCTTTGCATTCTGAGTAGGACATTTAAAATACAGGTTGCATGAATTTGCTTAAAATACTCCCACTCTAAAAAGAACTTAAATGTGCACGCTTAAAATACAAAATCCTTTTCAGTAAGAATGGATGTTAATTTGCATATTTATCTTAAGGAACCATGGAAATTGACTATTCAAAGCAGTAGTCTTAAGCAATTTGCAATAATCCCCCGCCCCCACTTCTCAAGCGAGAACTATTCGTGAAGATTTATAGGGAAGTGGATATTTTACTTCTAAGGAAAGGCGATTAAAATATTCAAGGGAAAAAATTTATTTATTTTAAGAAATGAATATCGCCGTGATAATTTACGGAAGAGCAGTAAAAAATAGTCCTAAAAATAAATATAACGAATTGTTCAAAAGCTTAAAGATTTTCAAATACTGATCAATAAAATTATTTTCGTTTAAAAGTTTGCAAAGAAGAATATGGCAGAATATATGGCTGAATCTGGCAAACAAAAATCACCGAAAAGCGCAAATAAGCAACACTTTCTTAATATATAATGTTAAAAAGTATGTATATTAATTATTATAATGTTGTATATATTTAATTTTTATTTAATAAAATTATGATGTGTAAATTTATTATATACCTGCGCTCGATATATATTTTCAGTTGCAACTAAGAAATTTCGTTACTATGAATATTATCACAAATCTGTAATATTGTTTTCCTGCGCAATAAATATCAATAAATAACATAGCAAGAAAGATGGTCTTAAATACATTTTAATTGAGACTGGATGCTATATCATTATTCTCCGCTCGGCCTTGGTAACAAACGTGACAAACCATTTGGCGAATTGGAGATGATTATGGTAATTTTGATGACAAAAATAAGGTTCTAGAAAACGCAGGAATTTTGGTGATATCTCTGTTAGTATTTAAAATCCCGTATGAATATAAATTCATCTATAACCTGTCACAGAAGTATCATATAAGTAGAGACAGTCATATTCCAACACAAGACCAAATCATATTGATCTGAAAACAAGCCATTGTCCACCGGAAATGTTAAAAAAACCGTATAAAAATCTAAAAATTTAGAAAAAAAGCAGAAATTGTTTTCAATTTGTTTTCTAATGCATTTCAAATTTTCCCCATATTATTTCTCTATGCTCCGATTCATTTTAAAGAAATGCGACAATTGCGAAATAATTTCTAGAGACGTGAGGAAAATTTACGAATTAATATATAAGAATTGGTGAAAAAACGAATATTTTGGTGTCTGCCACATTTAAGAGTTTTAAAATATTTTTGCAAAGTTTATTTAAAAAATTTTGAATAAAATTTATTCTTTGAAATAATTGGTGTCATTATAAAAAGACAAATTTTTGAACTTTAAATGTTGCAAAAATCAGATATGGACAATATAAAATTTCAAAAGCATTAGGTGTCCAATTTCATTTTCCAAAATATACATATGCATGTCAAACTTAGCAGCTGCAGGTCAAACGTAGTATGTTTATGCCTCTGTGTTTTGGCATAAACAACAAAGATACATATACGCTCTCCTTTTCTGTTTAAGATACATGAATAAGGAAAAAAATAAGTCTCAAAAGCAATCAGAATAAAAAATGAGTAAAGACAGAATATACCATTGCTTATGAAAATAATTCATGGTTAATAAATATTATACTTTCTTTTTGAAAATTAGCATAAGTAGGTTTTTTTTTTATTTCTGAAGATGAATATATGCGCATTGTATAGAGGTATAGATGTTAACACAGACGAAGCGCGATTCTTTCAAAAATAAATTAGAAAATAATTTTCTGAAGCCGTTTACTGAGAATTCACTATCATTATCACTTTCGCGTAGGAGAATGGGAATTTTATTAAACCGATACAAGAAGAAAGCTTATTTTAGAGGATTAGAAATATTTTCAACATCATCCATTTGATAATACTGCATTATATTTCTGCATAATATGCTTTCAAATTTTAAAGAATTCCGTATCGGAAATTCTTAGCATCAATTATGTATTTGAAACATACTAGATGAAGCTGGTTTTTGAAACTAGTTTTGTCGCTAGTAATTTTATAACAGTTCACAAAATGCTAAATTTCCTCGAAATGGTTTTTAAGTTGATATATATTTATATTTTTAGAAACAAAAGTTGATTTTTAATATTATTTTTTAAAGATTACTGGAAATACGAAATCCATTCTTTTATTTTCTAATTTCGACCGACGAAAAAGAAGACAAAAGTTGAAAACAAAATTAATTCGTTACCGAAAATTTACTGCTACATATGGTTACGTTTCTGTATAATTGTAATGAAGATTTGAAGATTTACGCATTGGTCATATCAGTTGGGCAGACAGAGACGGAATCCATTTTCGAAAAATGTTGACACTGTTGATGTGAGATGAACCTTTCTCACCTTTGAAGCATCCCAGATTTAATAGTTTGGCCGCCTCGCTAGTTCATTAATTTAGGAAAAGAATGAAATCACTCGGCTCTAAGCCACGTTCTCAATTAGAGAAGGGGTAGATGCAAATCTTTCGTAACAGATGTTATTGGAGAGTTTATCAAGTTACAACAAAAAAAAAAGGATGGTGGAATTTTATCATGCCAAAATAGTGACCAAAATAGATATAGCCAAAATAATGTAAAATAATGTATAGAGTATTATCCACTTTCTATCTTGCTGTGCTATGAAGATAAATTAGAGGTTTTTTGAAACAAAGTAGAAATTGAAATAATTTTTAAAATTTTTTCTTCTATTCTCTTAATATTCTCATAAGTATGAAATGCACAGACGTCACTGAATTCTAGGTCAAATACTTTTTTTTAATAATTTATGGTTTTTTTTTCGCTTTGTCTGAAAGTAAACAGATTTGTTATCAATTATGAAATGGAAACCATTTTTTCAAAATGAAATTTAATTTGAAATGCAAGTCATTAATTTGAAAACTGCCGTGCAGAATTAGGTTTCTTCTCGGTGTAAACTTACCCTTAACTCTTTCGCTTCAAATTCCTGAAGTTGTAAGTTTTGTGTTTGTAATATTCTTGTTATTCACTGTACGTGGTATTCAGATATTTTTTTTGTTTTCTCTTCTGACTATTTTGACTGTTTATTTTTCTTTAAGTGATCATCAGAAGACAAACAACGAATTTTTTTGGCATCAAACCTTTTTTGAGATATCTGGATTATTTCCAATTTTTAATTTTTGTCTTTCTAGATTAAATTGGCAAAAAAATAAATCTGTAATGATTGTGCTCTTTGCAGTTAAAAAACATGATTTGATCAGTTTGCTTTCCTTTGTTCACTTGGTTTGTTACATCTTTTTTTTTCTTCATATTGTTACATTTTTCTTCTACAACAAATACCGCTAATCAATTGTAATAGCGCAGCACATTTAATTGCTATAGTTCAGCAGCTTTCTTGCTGTCTAATCCTCCAAGATCTCTTATTTGTCGGCGACTCCGATTCCTCTCTCACACACACAACTTTTTCTGACTATACACACGACTTCTCTGACGATCCACATAACTTCTTCGTAGCTTCTGAGTGCCCGTCTTTTATAGTTCCGGGAGGCGTGGCTAGAATCTTCTGACCAATCAGGGCGTATCTGAGTGTATCTCTGTTATTACTGGATGGATCATGAAACTTCTCGAACTTTCTGGTATTATCCAATTAGTCGCCAAACTCGCCAAATTCAACGCCAAGTCGCCAAATGGTTGCCAAGCTCAGCACGCCGTGCAGGATAGCAAAATTACAGATTTGTAACAATATGTTTGATTGAAAATGAATAGTATTTTATATGCTGCGATGTAATGCTTTTGTTTCATTTAAGGGACTTCTCAATTCTGAGTATAGATGTTTCATTTACCCAATTTCTGGCATTTTTTATTTATTTATTTATTTTTCATTTTTGCAAAGTAACTCAATGTAATTACTTCCTTCTGAATGTTGCAATTACTTTTCGACTGGTAACTTGTTCAACTAACATTTGCACTCCGGAGAACTACAGATAAAGTCATCTTGATTAATGTTTGGATCTATATTCTTTATCTACTTTCTTAAAATTAAAAAAATAATTCAAAATTAAATTTTTTTTAAATAAACTTATTTTAATTTTCAAGTAATTAACTAATTAAGGAATTAATTAATGTTTAATTTTCAAAAAAGTTCATGAAAAGAGGATTAGAAATTAATTAAGTCGAATAAAGAAATAAAAAATATTTTTTTTTATAGAAATTTATAAGTCTCCTTTCTTTTTCTAAATAAGCTAAGAATAATGAATTCTTTGTCCTTTTGATTGAAAAACGAAATTTCTGAAAATATTCTCATCCTTTTTATTAGAATTTTCATACTTTTTTTTTTGTGAATTACTCATTTTTTTTATGGTTTTGTTTTATTGAGAAATAAATTTCGACGCTATTGGTGTTTTTTCTATCAAAGCCCTTTAGAAAATAATAGAATTTAGAAATAAAATTATTATTATTTATTTGGTAAATTATCTACTAACTAGAAAAAAATTTTCTTATCATTTAATAATTTTAGATGATACGGAAAATATTTTTTTATTCTTTTTATTCTCTAAGCAAAATTTTTGCTGAAGGAATAGGATGAGATGGCGAAAAAAAAAATTGCTTTCCCTGTCTGGGAGTATCTACAGTTAAAAATAATGAGTGAAATGAAAAAGTATTTATATTCATATTCAGATGCTAAAATTTAATGCTGATAAATTTCCGCAAAAACAAACAAAAAAAAAAGCGTTGAATGCTACATACAGATTCAATATTCCAAACAGATCAGTAAATTGAAAATGATTCACGTCTTCCAAGGAACTATAAAGTTGGTTATTAAATGGTTTTTAAGAAAGAATTATTTTGATGAAATTCATAATATATGTTTTTTAACCTATGTATACACACTCTTTATCACGCTATCATTAACGAAATTATGGATAAGCCTCTTCTTCTGCATATTTACTTCTTTGCATCTGTGCTAGTTTGAGGTTCGAACATTAGGGTTCATAGCCGAGTGACATAACCACTAGACAAAAGTAATCACTCTGGCCCGGTCATTGTTATCTGACTTATGATTTTACCACCACACATCATTCTTGTGTTTTGCCGTTTCTAACAGCAAAACCTTAACCGTTGACTTTTGACGATATATTTTTACTTTCTATTATCCAAAGTATATAAATAGAAATTAATGCAATCGTCAAAATATTCGAAAACAAGATGTAAATGAATCTACTCTCTTCATGTCTACCCTAATGCAAAAAAAATTTGTTTGGAATTATCTGTTGAACAGATAACTCAAAAATGCTTTGAGTTAGACAATGAAATTTGGTAGTTGTTATTTTGGTATTTAGTGACACATTTTAAACAAATTCCATTCATAGGACGATGGTCTTTCCGAGTTCAAGTAAATATGATAAACAATAAAACTTAAAAAAGTTAGATAAATAAAATTTGATACTCATTTTTACATTCAATGGGGGATTCATATGAAATTTGGAGGCAAATATATCAAAGCATTGACTTTCAATTTTTCTTAAATATTAATCCCATATAAAAGCACAACTTAAAAAAATGCAATGATTTAGGTGAATGAAAATTATATTTGCACCCCTTTAAAATTCAAAATAATATATTCTTAATTAAATAGATCTATTTGGCTTGTAAATTGCTTCGATGCTTTCATAATTTTTAAAAAATATTCTTTGACATAATCTTTAACATTATATTTAATTTTTGAAAAGAAAAAGTATCCATCTCTTTTTGTTGTCTTATCAAATGTTTAACAACTTTATATTCCTCTTTTATTCTAATCTAAGGTAGAAATATTCTGTTAATATTTACTGAGTTTACAAGAGGAATGCGAAAATGAAATTACATTACTACAAAAGATGATGTATTTAAATACTGAAAATTGCGGAGATATTATTTGACCATTATAAAGGTCATTTACAATAACCAGAACAGATATGAAATTATTAAAGTAATAATAAGTGTCTTTTATGTCGTAATTTATGGTTAAATTCTTTGTTGTGGGAATCTTGAATTTCAAATTATGCTAAGAGATTCTGTTGAAGTTAAAAATAGTGGATACTGCCAGCGAAAAAAAAACATGTCGCCAAAATTGGTTAGTATTCAAAACTGAGCTCGAAATCAATTAAAGGAATAAAAAATAGTCAAATGTAGTCTGCTGATGCGGGATTATCAAAGTCATCTTATTTTTAACAGCATTATTTGTCTTGTTTAAATTTATTGAGAGATATTGATTAAAAAATGCAAGTTATAGTTCACATATGTACACATTTTATATTTTATTAATTTTGTAATTGACTTACTACTATTAAAACGTCTTATTTACTTGTCTTATTAATATTTTATTTTTCTTAAATGAATTTTCATGCGTTTTATTCATCAAATAATTTGATGATATTGTATACAACATTTGTTGATTCAAACATGCTTCGAATGTATTATTCGATAGCATATATAGAATTATTCAAAAGCTAGAAATAGACTTAGGAAAAATATTCTCCACATTATTTTCACGTTGAATGACATGGATCGAAGTACTTCCTTCAAAATATTTTCAGCTTTACAAAGGAAAATTATTTATATCCTTGAAACAAGATCTTCATATTTCTATACAAATATAATAGCGAATTTTCTGAGAACTGTTTTTCCATGAAGCCTGTTCTGTTTATTTTTAAAAGGATCACATATCTGCTGCATTATCTTAAAAATATCTGCATTGTAGAAGTGTGGTAGACTTCAAAAATACAAAAATAACGAGAAAAGTTCCAAAACTAAAACTGTATATTTGAGCATCATAATTAATTTGCCTAAAATTAAGTCTCAGTTTGTTTTTTTTCACTACTTTTTGTTCTGTTTTATTTTTAGTTTTTGCAACTCATCTTATATTTTTATATATATTTATTTCTTATATTTTAATATCTTACAATTTTATATAAATTGTTTCATGGTTGTGAAAATAGAATTTAATTTTAAGAAATATTAATTATCTTATGTGCTACAGTTTCGATATTTTATACATTAAGTACTATCAATAATAATCTATCATTTTAATATTTTCTGAGCTTAATTATCGATGAATCGATTAAAATCATCTCATATTTATTCTTTACGAGTTGTATTTCTTTGTAGTAACTTAAAAAATTCCAACAGTCCATACTCTTTGGAATAATAAATTGTGCATGAGGAATTATCGAAATAAAAGTACGAAATAATTCAAATAAAATAAAATTCCTTTTTTCAACACCCTCATAAATAAGTGTCTTTAAATACCATTTTTATTAATGTTTTATACAACTATTTTTTAATATTAAATAAGATTTTAAACTTAATATATTTAGAAACAAAATTGTTCAAGTATTTTAAGTAGAAAGAATCGGCTAAATATTGAAATAGTTTGGACTTTCAATAAATTTACTTGAATTTCGAGTAGTGTTTTTTTAAATAAAGGGCTCATTCATTTCTTTGCTCAAAAGGCAAATGATGCAGACATTTGATTCAGTTTCAAAATGTATAACAACGATTGTTCTGCGTGTATTGGTATATATAACATTTTTCTGAATTATACAGATTTTCATTTGTAACTTTTAAGTTATCGCAGTCTTACATAAAATAAAATTCTCATTTGAATTCTTTTTACGAACATTTAATTAAATCATTTATTATATTGCCATGAATTTCATAGTCTTTTTGGGTTTGTTTTTATATTGTTTGTTGTATTTTCTCATTTGAATTGGTCCCTTTATTGTATTTTAGGATGTCATTATAAGTTTATTTTTGTCGAACAAAAAAAAATGTTGGATTTTATTCTGTTTTTGCAAATAGCATTTTAACTTGGAAAGATTCTGAAATTTTATTGTTTATGAATTCTCAGTATCAAGTTGTTTTGTAATTAAAAAAAACAAATGTCTTCGAAACTGTGAAAATTTATTGAAAATTTGTTAATAGCAAGAAAATTAGTTTTTAATAACTATAGTATATGCGAATTTTCTTTGTTGTTTGACAAAATCTTTTAATCTCGGACTTAAAAATTACTTTTTGAATAATTTATAGATTCCCTTTCATTATTTTTTATAATATCTCGAACTACTGTTCTGAGAATATGTTAATCTCTAAATATTTTTTATTTTATTTTTGAATAATCTGAAATACTTACAAATAAATTTAAAATGTAGAAGAAAAGCGCCGAACAATTGTAATTTTGAAATTTATACCTTTCTTTCAATTTCATGATTTTGAAATTTATACCTTTCTTTTAATTTAATGATTTTGAAATTTATACCTTTCTTTTAATTTCATGATTTTGAAATTTCTTTTGATATTCTAATCTACCTTCATTTATTTTCATTTCAATTTTTTCTAAGATGTCATTTCTCTTATTTCCTTCCTTTCAACTTTTCAATCATCATTTTTTTCTTCGCATTTTGAAAGCTATTCTTCCTCGAATTCTCCGAAATAGAAAATCATATTTTCTTTTCAAGGAAGAAAACAGGATAGTAACGGAGCTTTATGAAGAAATGCAGATACTAAATGGATTATTTGGCAAAATATATTCAGAAAATGTATTTTCATTAAAATTGTTTGTTTGCATTTTTAAGAAAAGCTTTTGACAACGAGCATAAATTTCGAAATGCCTTTATAACTGGGACTACCAATTGTGGTTTGTTTCGTAAGGTAAAGGTGCAAGTGTTTTATATTCAATAAGAAAATCAGTTGAGGGTTCATCCTTTTAGGGCGGCGTTCAGGGAAACAGGTGTGCATTCTCCATGCCTAACAAAAGAGAAGTAGTCAGACGATTAATAATTTTATCTTGTAACTGAAAGTTATGGATATAATGAAAGATATGAATATAATGAAATTATATTTTTAATGGATTGTTATAGTACTGGCATCAACAAATGAAAATGACTTTTTCAGATAGGTGTTTATTGTTTTGTTATTTCAGCTGCTATTGTTTTGCTATGACTCTTATTATTTTGTTATACCAGGTACTATTGTTTTATTATGGTACTTATTGTTTCGATTATTAAATTGTTAAATAGGGGAGTTGTTTTATTATGGTACTTAGTATTTTGTTATACCAGGTACTTTGTTTTATTAAGGTACTTATTGTTTTTTTATTCAAGGTACTTTTGTTTTGTTAGGGTACTTATTGTTTTGTTATACCAAGTACTATTATTTTATTGTGGTATTTATCGTTTTGCTACACCAGGTACTTTTGTTTTGTCATGGTACTTATTGTTTTGTCATACCAGGCACTATTGTTTTATTATGGTGCTTATTGTTTTGTTATACCAGGTACTGTTGTTTTATTATGTTACTTATTGTTTTGCTATACCAGGTACTATTATTTTATTATAGTATTGTTTTGTTATACCAGGCACTACTGTTTAATTATGGTACTTAGCATTTTGTTGTAACAGGTATACTATTGTTTTATTATGGTACTTATTGTTTTGTTACACCAAGTACTATTATTTTATTATGCTACTTTTTGTTTTGTTGTACCAGGTACTATTGTTTTATTATGGTACTTATTGTTTCGTTATACCAGGTGCTATTGTTTTATTATGGTACTTATTTGTTATACCAGGTGCTATTGTTTTATTATGGTACTTATTGTTTCGTTATACCAAGTACTATTGTTTTATTATGGTACTTATTTGTTATACCAGGTGCTATTGTTTTATTATGGTACTTATTTGTTATACCAGGTGCTATTGTTTCATTATGTTACTTATTGTTTCGTCATACCAAGTACTATTGTTTTATTATGGTACTTATTTGTTATACCAGGTGCTATTGTTTTATTATGGTACTTATTTGTTATACCAGGTGCTATTGTTTTATTATGGTACTTATTGTTTCGTTATACCAAGTACTATTGTTTCGTTATACCAAGTACTATTGTTTTATTATGGTACTTATTTGTTATACCAGGTGCTATTGTTTTATTATGAAGCTTATTTTTTTTATTATACCAGGATAATATATTGAAAGAGAGATATAGAGACGAAGATGACATGTTTTTCTGTCAAGTCCAAATTGGAAGATAAGGATAAAACTCTACTCCATTAACTGCAACTGCCGAGAGAGACGAAACAAATTGCATTTTTATAGTTTTTATAATTCAAATGGTTTAGTTAATTTTAATCTACATGGTATATCCAAATCAGATGTAGACCTAGATGTTATATCCAATTCAGGTGTTATAGGAATTATAAGTTTAGCTGTCAGAATTTGGCATTACTAAGCCTCTCAAATTTTTTTAAAAAGCTATTTTTTACCGTTCTTTTTACTGTTTTCATGTATTGATTCAGCATCCTAATTTTAGATTCTAAATTGCCACAGTTTTGATTAGTTTATTTAGGGTAAAGTTTTGTAGCTAAACTGACTATTTGTGGTTTGATTTTTTTTCTGATGCCATATGGAGATAAAGACACCCACTATTGTATTAATTATGAAAGATTTTGGATGGGTGGGATACACCCCAAACAAAAACTTTTACATTATTTGAAGATAGAGAAAACTCTAGAGTTTTTAATGAGTACTAGAACCGCTTTTATAGAGGACATTTGGTTCAAAAAGACATCAAAATAAGTGTTCTGGCATGCCAAAAATCATTAGATCATCACCCTTGCAATCTGTTAATTGCAATTATTTGATGGAATAAATGTAAATACATGTAATTAGATACATGTAATACAGTTAGAATAATACATGTATACATGTAATACAATTAGAATACATGTAATTGTTTATTAAAATAATAGTTTAAATACAATATTAAATAATTGTAAAATAAATAATTGTTTATTAAAATAATAGTTTAAATACAATATTAAATAATTGTAAAATAAATAATTGTTTATTAAAATAATAGTTTAAATACAATATTAAATAATTGTAAAATAAATAATTGTTTATTAAAATAATAGTTTAAATACAATATTAAATAATTGTAAAATAAATAATTGTTTATTAAAATAATAGTTTAAATACAATATTAAATAATTGTAAAATAAATAATTGTTTATTAAAATAATAATTTAAATACAATATTAAATAATTGTAAAATAAATAATTGTTTATTAAAATAATAGTTTAAATACAATAAATCAATGCAATTATTTATTTATCGATTTATTTTTTAAATTGAAACAAGTGAAATTTTTTCCTTGCTCTAAGACAGCAAACTATTCTGGAAAGAAACAAGCATTCATAATGGAAGAAAAAAATTCATTAACAGAATTCATTCAACAGAAAACAAAAAATCTCTTAACAAGCATTTATCTTACATCTTTATAAGCAAATGTTACATTGCCCTTAATTTCCATATAGTTTCTCAAATGAATTGTTATTTTCGCTTTCCGATTTTTTTTTCAAAGTACCCGTAAATATTCTGCTAGTATTTGATTTAAAATAACGAAATTTCCTGCCTCGAATATTTTAATCGCCTTCCAGAGGAAGAAATATATCCACTTCCTCCATAAATCTCCTCGAAAAGTTTTCACTTGAGGGGAATATATTACAAATGGCTCAAGACTACTATTTCGAATAGGTATTGTCTAAGAATTCTTAAGATAAATATGCAAATTAACATCCGCTTTTACCGAAAGGGGTTATACCGTCTGAGCATGCATGTCCAAGTAGAAATTCTTTATAGACTGGAAGTTATTTTAAATGGTTTCGTGCAGGCTGCATTTTAAATTTCTCACACCTCGGGAAAGTCGTGAGTTAAATTAATATCTGGTAAGAAATAGAAGTGGGATATTATTTGCAATGGAAAAGTTCTTGTTGGCAAAATTCCTACAAGTCTAATTTTATTAATCCACTGTCGGAAGTTCATCATTTTATAAGGTAGGTATAAAACAAAACTTCAAGATACCTGCTATGCATTTTCTGGAAGTTGTGCATTAAAGAACTCCTGGTTTTGATGCAAATTTTTTAAATTCAATCATAAAATTAGGTTTATGTTATATATATGCACTTCAAGTTTAATTTATCAAGATTTTTACCATTTAATGCATTTCAATTTGTGCTCCGTTTGTGGCACAGCATACCTCCAGACTGTATTTAATCTATTTCCATGTCCTGGCCAGTATGTATGGAGCGATATTTGCCACACAAGTGATTGTCCTTCGCTTTTGATGGATTCCTGAATTTTCTCAAGATAAACCAGATTCTTGGTATGCACCCAAAAGTAAAAGTCAAATATGCATTCAATATGTGCCCCGTTTGTGGTGCAGCACACATCGGAACGGTATTCAACCTCTGTCTACGTCCTGGTCATCATGTCTGGAGAGACGTTTGTCACACAAGTGATTATCTTTCGCCTGAGGTGGATTCCAGAATATTTTCAAAGTGAACAATATTCTTGACATTTCGCCAGAAGAAAAAGACTAATGGTGTCAGATACGGCGGCTGGGGAATCAAGAAATAGACCCTGCCCTTCTAATCCACTTGTTGCCTAATCATCCAATGTTCCCTGTACACGATTTTTTCGGACTTCATTGACATGAAGTACGGATTCTATTGACATTCTTGGCCTACTAGACGACTTTTATTTTAACACACTTCCCGTTTCTTTAAGCGCAAATAGCCATTGATGAATGATTTTACCTGTAAGTGCATTACCACCTATTAGCGCCGGAACTTTCTCTGTACATTGTTAGAAGATCCTGTTTCTGTAAACCAGATAACACGCTAAGCCTTTTGCTGTAGCGTCGCCATCGCAATGCACTATGGAATGAATGTCTGCTACGTTACTTCAAAGTCAATGACGCTCGATACTATGATGAAACGATTAAGTTCAAACTGAAACTGGTGTGAATAAAATTTGATGAGCTACTGATTTCTTCAAAATTAACTGATTTGACCAACGTCATAACGTTAACGCGGTATGATTTTTTAAAACCTCGGAGTTCCTTTATAGACATCCTGTATTATGTGAATTGCAAATTACATCTAACATTCGCCATAGATAATGATTAAATTTCATGCATTTGCATGGTTTCGTTTTAATTTGGGTAAGTGTAAATGGCTAATTTCTAGCTTGACTAAGATTAAAGACCATGGCATTATATGGTTCCCTACTATCTATTTAATGTCCCCAGTGTGGAGTCATGTCATGTGTTGCATCAGCTTCTTATCTAGAAGCTATTTCAAGGCTATTTGGGGTTGTACACTGACATTTTATAATATTCTCAGAAGGAAATGATGATTCTTTAATGAGCACATTCTCCTCCCAAAATACAGAAAGGTTTAGCTTTCATTGTATCAGTGGAATCTTGGAACAATTTTTCCAGAAACCTGATCCTCCCTTTCGTAGTTAAGAATCAAGAATTATTTTAACTGTAAGCAACCACGATGTTAAAATACTTGAATTTAAATTTTCTATAAATGCTAATTATGCTCGTTCTAGGACACAACTTTTCCTGAAAAGAGCTAATAATAGAATTTTTCCTTTTATTAATAAAATCATTTGAAAATATATATATATAAAAACACCTAAAGATATATTTCTAATTAGCCAAGAAAGCATATAAAACTATTGCTGAGATCTGAATATAGAAACTATTTCTGACTTTTAAATATTCGTTTCTTATGATTTCCAGATTTGTTTCAAATTCTTTTTCAGCTACCATTTGATTTTCTAAAAATTTTATTTAGTGCTGACTTTAAATTCCAGGCAAGGATGAAATTCATAGTTCATTGTGAAAGAGAAAGATCAATAAAAATACGAGATTAATTGTGACACAAAATCATTTGTGGTAGATATTTTGAAATACAAGGCAAGTTTTTCGTTCCAGTTTGTAAAACTACATCTAAGTACCAACATTACAAAGTAAACATTACTAAATATAAACATTATTAAGTATAAACATTACTAAGTATAAACATTACTAAGTATAATCATTACTATGTAAACATTACTAAGTAAGCATTCCTAAGTGTAGACAACATATAAATATTACTTAGTACATTCCAAAGTATGAACATTACTAACTAAACATTCCAAAGTATAAACATTACTAAGTATAAACATTACTAAGTAAACATTCCAACGTATAAATATTACTAAGTATACACATTACTAAGTAAACATTCCAAAGTATAAACATTACTAAGTATAAACATTACTAAGTAAACATTCCAAAGTATAAATATTACTAAGTATACACATTACTAACTAAACATTCCAAAGTATAAACATTACTAAGTAAACATTCCAAAGTATAAATATTAATAAGTATACACATTACTAAGTAAACATTCCAAAGTATAAACATTACAAAGTAAACACTCCAAAGTATAAATATTACTAAGTATAAACATATTTTAAAAATTAACCATGCATTTCTCATATAGGAAAAAAATAGGAGCAAAGTTCTTATCAATGAATTTTTAACAAAACTTTTTGTCAAATATCATGACTTCATTTTTTTATTTCGTATTTTTCTCTCCTTTATTTCTAAAGTAAATAATGTGGGCATCAAGTACAGATTAAACATCTTGAAATTAATCAAGATAGACAGAAAAAATACGTTGAAATACTTCGGACACACCATCTTCTTTGAATTATTACTCTTCTTGGTAGAATCTACCATCCCGAATAATTTAATCTCATCTTTTAGAACATCATTTCCGGAAGAACTTCCCATCCTTTGGAATCGTCTTGTTCTGGAATAAATCTTGTGATATATAGTCATAGGGTCCAAATACTTTTCCCATCTTGATTGTTTAAACTATTTTTATTTAATTAATTTCGATGCACATGGCAACCAGCAAGGGAAATCAACAAATTTATTATTAACTTGTTGGTTGGAATACTTGAATATCATCTTTTGGGGCGTTATTTTCGAAAGAACTTCCCATTTTTCGGAATTATCAGATATGTTCTGGAAAAGATACTGTGATCTTCGCCATTGTGTTCAAATATTTTTCCCATCTTGACTGTTTAAAATATTTTTAATTTAATTAATTTCGATGCACATGGCAACCAGCATTGGGTACCAACAAATTGTTATTAATTGGAAGCGTTGTAAAAACACAAATAATTAAGATAATATGAAAATTTAAAGAGAACTATTACTTTTTTTCCACCAAAAGTAAATTTTTTTTTAAATAAACATTATTGTGTGAACACGGTAAGTTATATTTCGGGTACAAAAATATTCAGAATATGCCAAAACGGACGACCAGCTTGTTTATCAGTATGACTGTTTCTATGCATATGTTATTAGACAAGGTCAGAGTATGCCAAAAGCTGCGATAAATTTATTCTCAAGCAGGATTATTTCCGTTCAAACGTTGATAAACCAGTGAAGCCATGTTTAGAATATGCCAGAAGACGCAACTTTTACTCTGAACCAACACTTTTTTCGTTCTAGTTTTGATAAACCAGTGAAGAAAATTTCAGATTATACCAACAAAAGCAACGTTTTTTTCAGCACTATTATTTCTGTCCAGTTGCTATTAGACCAATAAAGCTAATTTTATCAACGGTCCAATGTAATATGAGGCAACTCTGTGATTCTCATTGTATTAACCTTCTGATTCAATAAAATTAATTATAAAAAAGCTTTTATTAATTCATTTAGATATTTCATATTATCAATCATGTTTACCATAGACAAAATAGAATATTTGCTTTGAAAATATTCATATAAAGAAACTAAGATATCTATCTCACTGGCTCCTATGGCTGCTTTACTGAATATACTTACTCTAATATGGCCAGAGTTTGAAAAAGAAAAATTGACTAAACGATTTCTTTGAAAATTGCTCTTTACCTTTGCTTTCGTTGCATTTAATTTATACTATGATTTTTATCACATTATTGCAATAATATTTGTTACAAATTTCAAATTATGCATCTTTATTAAAGTAGAATTAGAATCACTTGAAATATTCCTTCGTATTGTTACAAAAAATTTTCTTCTACAAAAATACCGCCAATAAATCGTAATGACGCTGAGCATTTAATCTCTAGTTCAACAGCTTTCTTGCTGTCTAATCCTCCAGTTTCTTTACTTGTCGGCGACTCCGACTCCTCTCACACACGACTTCTGACGATACACACCACTTCCTTCCAGCTTCAGAGTGTCTGTCTTTCTTTTATAGCTCCGGGAGGCGGGGCTAGAATCTTCAGACCAATCAGGGCGTATCTGAGTGTATCTCGGTTCCTACTGGATGGATCGTGAAACTTCTCGAACTTTCCAGTATGATCCATTTAGTCGCCAAGTCGCCAAATGGTCGCCAAGCTCTCAGGTCATTGACACACGGCAGCCGCTCAGCACAGATCTTACAACGGTCTTTCTCACGAGGACACTATTCGTGCCGGGTAGCAAAATTACAGATTTGTAACAGTATTTTCTTTGTCAAATAAATGAAGCCTTGCAAGGCAAATATGAGCAATATACTAAAATAATCTGATTGAATAAAAAGAAAAGCATAAAGAAGTTGTATAACAGAGAAACCAGCTCTAAAAACATTTTGTAATATATTAATATGAGCATAAGACATCACTGAAATAATCATTATTCGATATCAATCTGAAATCATTTATTTTATTATACTTGCACAATTTTACTTGGAATCACGCCCGCTTAAATGAAACTGTTGTTTCTAAATCCATACAATAATGTTTAACCCCTTTTGATGTAACTACGTCTACATACTCATGGCCAGTTTTTTGAATTTGAAAATTAATATATTGTTACGAACCTGCGATGCGGCTTCCCAGCATAGTGGGTTCCATAGGAGGTCCCAGAGTTTGGCGACCATTTGGGGACTTGGCGACGAATTTGGCGACTTTGGCTCCAAAATAGATTATACTCCAAACATCGAGAATTTTCCCGATTCGTCCAGTAGGAGCCGAGATACGCCTCGAACGTTCCTGATTGGTTGAGAGGCGTCTAGCCCCGCCTCCTGAGACCTATAAAAGGAAGCAGCCGCAGCTGCCGGGCAGTCGTGAACCGGGACGGTGAATTGAGAAGAAGTCGGAAGCGGCAGAGCAGAGTAGCGTGAACCAGTGGTGAGTCGAGTGGTGAATTGAATATTCGGAAGCAACAGAGAAGAGTGGTCGTGGACCAGTGGAGTCGTCGTAGTCGTGAACCGGAGCGGTGAATTGAGAAGAAGTCGGAAGCGGCAGAGCAGAGTAGAGTGACCAGAGTCGTAGTGGTGAGTCGAGTGGTGAACCAGCGGTGAATTGAGGAGAAGTCGGAAGCGACAGAGCAGAGTAGAGTGAACCAGAGTCGTCGTGGTGAATTGAGTTCTGGACCAGTGGAGTCGAAGAGTAATCGGAAGCGACGGTAAAGAAGAGTGGCCTTCCAGGGACTAGCGGAGCAGCGACGGAGTAGAACGGCTGTGTTGTATGCTGTTGTAGGCTGCACGTCTCGGCTGAAGATAATCGTCTTCTGTGCTGTATATAGTTGTCGTCTTTGTGCTGTCCTGTGTGTCTTCGTGTAAATAAACGTCGTTGTTTTATTTTCTACTGCCGCCTGGTGATTGAGTGTTCTCCACACCATATAACTCCCACTATCCAAACGAACCCCCGGAAATTTCGTAACAATATGTATTTCGCACATTAAATAGTGTTAGGAGAAATTTATTATCAGTTCGTTAAATTATTTTGGGGAAAACTAAAACCAAAATGGGAAATAGTCTTTTCCATTTTTACCAGCATTCTAATAGAAACTCTTAAAGCGTTTCGCTACGTCTTTTTGTTTTGTTTTCTCTATCCTTCTTGTCCCCTCGTCCTACAGAAAATAAAACAATTCGATGCTACCAAGGAATAAAATTATCAATTATTCCCAAGGATAATTGGGAAATATGGTAGCTAACGCCACCGATTTCGGAAAAAGTGACATTATGTCACAGTGTTCAAGGTCAGACCCCTTCTCGAACTCTTTACATCCTCTTTTCAACCGTTCTCCAGACTCATCAGGATTGCCGGAACATCCCATGTGTTCCCTCGCAGGCATGCTCTGATATTTGTCTTTGCTCTTTCTAGTTCTTTTTCCTCCCTTGACTGCTTTTTCTCCCAATGTGATTATCGAGAGATCTGCAGACACCCCTACCCCCCCCTTCAGATGTATACTGATTATTTCGATGTTTTTTTTTAATTTATTTATTTTCTACTTCTTTTGGATAAATTTGGAAAGAAACAACTATCAGTAATGGTTCAGGTAATCTGGGGTTTGAAAAAAAATGCTGTCTCTATTCTGTTTTGAGGCTTAAAAGATACAATACATGATTTGATCGGTCCTTTCCAGGTTTTTTGTTTTTCTTTGTTAAAAAGGAACACAAAATCTGTTTCGCTAAGTGTGCTGATTTTTATTTTTTTTTTATTTTTTTATTTATGTGGGAGTTTGCTTTTTCCGTCATGATGTTCTGTTTATCTGATATGTTCACTTATTTTAACCCTTTAAAGGACCATTTTTTTCTAGTCATATTATGTTAAAATAGTTTTAAGCTTGAAATTAGAATAAGAAAAGGGATTCATTTAGCTTATTAGATACATTTAATTTGATTCATTAATTAATTTGGTTAATTAATAATTAAGTAACAAATCAAGACACATCATTTTGTCTGAGATAAAGAACAGAAGCATCTAAGTTTCTGTCTTTCTAAAAAAATGTGTCAGAACTTATGCCAACCTACATAATTTCATACAAAGATTGATAAATTTGGTGGGAGGCATACTTCCCACGGCCCTAGAAAGGGTTAAAAATATTTTCACATTCCAAAAGTATCTGTGTAATTGGTAGTTGATTGCTTTTTTTATACTTTACGAAATGTCAAGTATTTTTATTATGAAGATTTGATGAGGTTATTTAGAGAAACATTTAATCACTATATTATTCATCTAATTTGTTTAAACTGAAATTAATGTAGAAATAAAAAATAACTGATCAGCAATCCTTTATTTTAATTTATAAGTTTTTACATTTATTTTTGCAATGGAAAAACTAACCTTTTTTTGTTTAGAGATTACCACCTTTTTTATAAAAATATTCTTAACAACTTTTTCTTCCCTCAAGTAAGTCGAAGCATATTTTCGTTTGGATATAAAATAAATACAGAAAAGTAATTAATATTGTTCTTTTTTTTTGGAAAGTTTCATCAAAATGTCATTTTTATGTCAACAAGAAAACATTAAATTAAACTAAAATTCACAAAAATAAGTGATATTGAATGCGTAAATCTAATTATCTTCTCTTTGAAACAGAAGTTTGTGTTATTGTTTGTGTCGGATATGAATCTGGGGAAGCTACATTTCATATTTTACAGAAACTTTGAACAATATATAAGTGAAATGAATATATAATTATATATAAAATTATATATTTATTTTTAATTTATTAAAAATAGTGAGGTTTTTATCGGAAAAACAGAGTCTGGAGGCTGTTTTTCCTTTTTATTTTTTTCTGCCTCAAGATGTAGATTTGTATTAAATTTTTCGCTCTATTCGATGAAGAGAAAAATTAATTGCTCAAGTCACATACTCGATTTTCTTTGCTATATAGTCACTATCATGCCAAAATTCCATGCGTTTAATTAACTAAAACATTTCTTATTACTGCTTAAATTTGGATATGGTAGCCTTATCTGCTCTCAAATTGTTGTCCTATGTAATTGTTGCCTGTTGTCAAAAGATTTATTCGAGAATAAGTTTCCATGGTTTTCCTTTTACTATTGGATTTCAAAATGATGTAGATGTAGTTACCTCCGTTAATGACGAAACGTATCTCTTACGAGAAGTATTGTAATACAGCTTCTGATGACTCTTCATTAGTAATAAATGTATTGTAAGTTATTCTGAAAATCTGCACAATACCGTAACAATATAACTGGATATGTTCTGTTTAGGACACAACTTTAGTTTCTCATATTAAATTTTCGAAACTACAACTGAAATCATTTGAAATATTTCATTATATGTTATTATATTTGTCCGATAAATAGAATTTTACAATCTAAATGTAAGCTAAAATCCATGATGTTTCATTTATTTGAAGACTAGAAATAACGACTTTTAGTTTTTAAATAGGTGTAAAAACATATAAAAACACCTTTTTTCCGTATTATTATGCGCATAAAGCAACGCATCATAAATCTATATCTTCTTAAAAAGAAACATTTTATTATAAATATATATTGCGGTATTAAGCATTTATTGCATTATAAGTGCATATTGCAATATTATTACATTATAAGTACATAGTACATAATTTTTTTCTCAAAACTACACAAACTTAAATGCATTTCTAATAAAGAATCCCGAATTCATAATATTTTTCGTTCTCATTTATATAATTGTATATCGTTGAACACATTATTTTAATTTTGCTGAAATTAAAATAAAGTAGTATTATACTCCATACAGACATCTTAGGAGGAATATATACATAAAGTATTTAATTTTTTTAAGCACTCTGAATATAAAAAATAATATTTTTTTCTTTTTTTTTCTTTCTTGCATTCTAATAATTATCGATGACTTCTCTTTCGTTGAATGTTAAGCAAAATCTTTTTTGAAATAATTTCGTTTTATTTTTTTCTTTCTGTCTCTCTCTCTCTCTCTCTCTCTCTCTTCGTACCAAAAATAAATGAATTCGGTATCAACCAAGGAATGAAACTATTACTTCTTCTTCGAGTTAATCGGGTGGGAAGGGGAGTGCACGCCACTGATTTGGGAGAAAGTGACATCACGCCACCGCTTTCGGGATTCGGACTCCTCTCAGAGAAAACTCCCTCCTCGAATTTTTTTACTTCCCTTCTCTAAATGTTCTCCGGAATCATCAGTTTTGTGCTAGGACAACCCCTGAACACCCTCCAAGGCAAGTTTCGATATTTTTCTTTTCTCTCTCTCTTTCTCTCTCTTTTTTTTTCTCTTGTCTGCTTTTTTCCCCGATGTGATTATCAGGGGATCTGCAGAGGTTATTCCTGCCCCTCACCCCCTCAGAGGTATTTTGATTACTTCGATTTTTTTTATTTAATTTTTGCTCCGCTTAGATTAACTTGGCAAGAAATAACTATCAGTAATGGTTTGTGTCTTCTGTGGTTAAAAAATAACATTCCTCGTTTTATTTTGGGATTTGATAGATACAAGTTATGATTTGATCATTTTTTTATTTTTTTTTATTTGACTTCGTAAAAAAAGAAAAGAAACATCTGTTTTACTGGAGGTTGTGATTCTTTTTTTGTGTATATGAGGGTTTTCTTTTTTAGACTTGGCGTTTGTGATTCTTTTTTTATTTTGACAAACACAAAGAGTGCCTTTGTAATTGCTTTCTAGTGGCTTTTTATTTTTTGATTTATATATAATTTAATATCAAATCTTTATTTTTTGAATTTTTGGCAAAATTATTTAAAAGAATGCTCATTGGTCTTTAGTTATATCTAAATTGTTTAAACTTAGATAAGCTCAGAAATGGAATTTCTAGCTAGAAATCTTTTGTTTTAATTCAGACGTTTCACCTTATTATTTTTGCAATGGAAAAATAATTAATTTCCTTTGTATTTTTTTCTTGTAGAAAATTATCGTCTGGGATTTTTGTTAATTAAAAATATAATCTCTGCAATCTCGTTTTTTTCAGACGAAGTTCAAGTCCTTTTATTAGAGATTTTATATTATATTTCTCACGCGAAATTCTTTTATTATTTGTTTACAAATCCCCTTTCCTGTAGATGTAAAATAAAAATAGAAAATTAATTAATAATCCTTTTGAAATATATTTTATTTTGATGCAAATTTTATGTTAAAAAAACCATTACAAAAAATTAAAAAAAATATTTGATGTGTAACTTTAATTTTGTCCTTTACCAGCAGGTAACCATCTAACTCTCCTACCCGCCACGAAGGCACACGGATTTAAACCATAAAACTGAATGACCGGACCGCCACAACAGCAACATTGGCGGGAACTGTGGTTGAGTCCTAAGGGCCGTCACCGGCCCCGGTACAACACTCCCCGAAGGAAGTACGTCCCGTCATCGATGGGATAAGTCAGATCCCCTACCTATTAGGGTACCCTCCAGGGTGGCGAGATCCAACCACCATGCCGGAAGCATCTCATCCTCATTTCGAGGTGTCTCCCCCGGGGGGTTCATCAGCAGGTAAAGATAGAGTATCGTTAGAACGTAAAATGATTTCGGCAAATGTTTATTTCATATTTCACAACAAGAGACATGAATTAACACTGTAAGCAATAATCATTTTATTTAATTTGCCGATTTTCATAAGGAAGAAGCAGTTTTACTTGTAAATTTTTCTTTATTATTTGTTTCTACTCTCAAATGTTGGTTATTTTATCAACTTGATTATCAATTTTTATCAACTTGATTATAAAGAAGATCTAATTTTCAAAAATACTTAAACGACTTTCTTTGTTATGTCAAAATATTGCATGTTAAATCTCATAGGTTTTTTTCCAAACATTTTTATTCTTGCAAGATAATTGCATAGGTTGGCTATATCTGCTCTAAATTTGTTAATATAATATGATTTTTTTATGTTATCACAAAAACTGTACAAGAGGGGGGAGGCAAAATATGTAGTGGAGCAACTGGTTCAGTGGCGTTGTTCTTTCTTCTCCAATGAATGCAGGAGTCATGCAAAGGATTGTACCGTGACAATAATGGATCTTAGGTTCCCATTTTCACCTCGTTGTACCGACAATACACATCTAGTTAAACTCTGGATGCCATGATAGGGCAGGCGGTAATCCTTTTGCGGTTAAGGGTATGTTGTCGCATAAGTGTTTTGTGATAGTAAAGTTAATCCGGTAATCGAGCGGTAATCCTTTTGCGGTAATTTTCTGCAAATGATCATATCTTCAATTTTTAATAGCATTTTAACAAGAGTGTATAACGTGCGGAATAGGATATATATTTTTGCACCTCTTCATTCTATTTAATTTTAAAAAGGGACACGAAGGCAATAATGTTTTGTTTAAGGGTGCTAGAAGAATATAATTTTCATCTTCCTGATCACTATGTCACCACTGGCTTACGATTCCAGCGGTTGCATCAAAATTCGGTATGTTTTGCTGCGTGAGGTTTTTGATATACGACATTTTGATATGACAGCGACTGCAAGTCGAAGTTTATTGCAAAACTAGGTATATTGTGGATGTAAATGGAAACATCCTATATTTTTTTATTAATATATACCAGATAAACTTGTAATTATTTATTCTTTGTTGTTTCGTTTTTATGTGTGCTACTGTTTTACAATTTTTTGTTACCTAGTGTCTTTACATCTACCATTTGTTTAGTGCAGTATAGCCAAATTTGGCACCAAAATAATTAAACCCAAATATCCAATCTAATCTTTTTTATGTGTGTTTTGATTTGCTTTTTGGCGTGTTAATTTGCTTTGTGTGTTTTTAATAAAAGTACTCTGCAAATGGAGTCAGTCTCTGTACTGTGCTTATTTCAAATAAATAAATAAATAAAAATTACAGTATACTATTGCCAGTTAAGGCATAATTGCTTTTAAATGGAAGGAAAGATTGCTCCCTTTAATTATTTTGTACTTTTTTGAAAATTGTTGATTTATTATATCTAACAAAAAACAACAATCCTAGATTGTCCTAGATTGTTTATACTTGCAGAAAGTAAACCAACAATGATTAGGAGATATAGATTGAGAACTCTTTTTATATCCTGCGAATTATGTGTCCATTTAAAAGATCGTTTTATTATTGAAGTTTTTACCAAAACCTTTTTATATATAAAGAAGTCATCAACTTTGTCATTCAATGATTTGCCATATCATTAATTTGAAATGGAAAAAAATTTACATGAAATCAAATGAACGTCAGCACAATTAAAATAAAACAAATATCTCAGTTACAATAAATTTAACTATAACTATAAACGCACAGCATAAATTACTATTGGAATTTTCTTCCGAAAACTTTAATGTCAGTTAGACAGCTGAGACTCTTAAATAGAATGACAACTAATAAGCAATCGTCAAAGATCAGCTAAACACTCATTTTTTTTTTTTTTTTTTTTTTTTGCAAGAAGATAACACTTTTATCCAAAATTTTACAATTATTTCAAAGTAAACAAATAAAATTGTCACAATCATACAGAACTTTATTTTTCAAAAACTTAACCGTCAGTACAAAAATTCCCACGGGGGCTACCAAAATCATTCGGATGTGCTTAAATTGCTTTACGCACAAGGTTTGCAAGGGCGCCTCCACCTGTGAACCTTCGCTTTCGCCTTCTGAAAGATTTAATGTAAGTTAGACAGCTGAAGCTCTGTTAAACAGATTGTCATATAATAAACAAATCTCAAAACTTCGTTAAATCCTTAAAAAACTTTTTGGAAAAAAATAAAACTTTTATCGAAAATTTTGCAATTATTTCAAAATACACAAGAAAAATTGTCACTGTCATACAGAACTTTATTTTAAAAAAATCAGTACAAAAGTCATTTCCCAAGGTTACCAAAATCATCCGGATGTGTTTAAATCACATTACGCCCCACGTTTGCCGGGGCGCCGCCCCCTGAGAACCTCTACCTTTGCCTTCTGAAAGATTTAATGTAAGTTAGACAGAAGAGATTATGTTAAATAAAATGGCAACTAATAAGCAATCATCGAAACGCAGTTAAAGGCTCATGATTTTTTTTTTTTTTTCGAAAAAAGATAAAAGCTTTATTCAAAATTGTACAATTATTTCAAAATAAACAAGAAAAATTGTCACTGTCATACAGAACTTTGCTTTAAAAACTGAACTGTCGGTACAAAAACTCCTACAGCTTCTTCCGGGGCTACCAAAATCATAAGGATGTGTTTAAATCGCATTACGCCCCGCGTTTACCGGGGTGCCGCCCCCTATGAACCTCCACCTTCCCTTCTGAAAGATTTAATGTAAGTTAGACAGAAGAGATTATGTTAAATAAAATGGCAACTAATAAGCAATCCTCAAATCTCAGTTAAAGGCTCATTTTTTTAAATTTTTTTTTGGAAAAAGATAAAAGCTTTATCCCAAATTGTACAATTATTTCAAAATAAACAAGAAAAATTGTCACTGTCATTCAGAACTTTATTAAAAAAAATTGAACTGTCAGTACAAAAACTCCTTCCAGGACTGCCAAAATCATCCGGATGTGTTTAAATCGCATTACGCCTCACGTTTACCGGGGCGCCGCCTCCTGCAAACCCCCTTTGCCTGTTCACGTGTCGAGGCATTCGTGTGTCTCCGGGACACGTGATCGTCGAGGCGGAATTTACCTAGGGCGCCACCGTTTCCTGCCGCTGCGCAACGAAAACTTATTTTACCGGTCGGTAGTTGATTTTCCCGCTCGATTAGCCTTCAGCCTGGAATCGGGAAGATTTTTATTTTTTTATTTTCTTCCTCCATTACTGTTGTTTTCTGCCCACTGCACTTGCACACAGTGGAGGGGTTGTGCACCTATTTCGTTCTGTTCCATAGCTGTTAGTGGTGCCAATATATTTTTTTAATTCTTAGTTATTTTTGATACTCTCGGATATTTTAATAGTTTAAGTAAACCCTGTACTTTCTATTACTTTTAGCTTCTCAGTTGTAACTTTTATTTCATCAATTAGTGTAACTTTAGTTATTTATTTAGTGTTTAATATATTAGTGTAATTAGTTGTAACTTTAATTTCATCAATTAATTTTATTTCATCAATTATTTCATTATAATTTATTCAATCATCATCAATCATTTCATCAATTTCATCTATTAGACACTTTTGGGAATTATTGTGTCAGAGTTATGAAATTTTTTATGCATATGTTTTAAAATAAAAATACGTCAAATTTCCTCAAAAACTATTAAAATAAAAAAACGTCAAATTTCTTCAAAAAAATTTTAAAACGAAAAATATTATTTTTAAAAATTAAAAGATTATAATTTTTTTTTAAATTTCAAAATATTCCAGACGTTTTAATTTTTAATTTTTTTCTATTTTTTTTTTCTTGTTATCCAATGTAAATTTGTTAAGAACAAAATTACGTATGATTTTGTAATTCCAATTAAATGCTAATATTTTAGAAAAATTTTATGCACACTTACTGAATTTTCTTAGGAATTTTATGTTTTTCTGAATTAAAATTGAATTTTAACGAGCTAAAAACGCTTGAAATGAAAATGCATATCCCATTTTATAATGTTTGACAGAAATCTTTAGTGCCAATTTCATTTAATCAATTCAAAAATTAAGAAACCGGGAACATTTCATAGCTATTTAAATCTAATTACAATGTCATTTTGAGAAAAGTCATTAAGATGCACTTTCTTTTCCTCTTAGCCCTTCAAAAATTTATTTTATTAAACAATGCATATTATCACATTATTTTAGTTGAATATAAAGTATATTTTGGTGAAGACATGATAAAAATAAAATTGTATGTTTTCGTCCATTTTTGCATACTTGAAAGTCCACTGTTCCCTTAACCTGTAACTGGAGACGTGAGTCAAAAAGATACACATTGTTCATTAGCTCTGATGATCACGTGATATTTTATCGTTGAATATAGTCATCTCCTCAATATCTTCAAGTTGTTCTTTCAACAGTGTGTTGGCAAAAAGTCTAAGTATGAACACGTGCGTATGAGAGTTATTCTTTGTCAAAGTTTTTGCTGTTATTTGTGGAGTCATTGACTTCTTGTCTCTGAAATTGCTTTTAATTTGAATAATGCAAAAAGAAATATTCTTAAAATAATATTTTAAAATATTATATTCTTCACTTTTGTTTGTAAAATTCTAAGAATTATTAACATTAATATAATTCCGCAATATCAAAACGCAGTAAATACTGATTAAAAGATTGTTTAGGTTTTTTTCTTATAACATCTTCCCAACATTTAATACTATAACATATAACTTTTTTAATATTTTTGGTAACTACATGATTTCCAGAATGCATTGTGTTTCCAAAGTAAATCCCTATGCTGTTTCCAAAAGGCAAATAAAGAAAGAAAACAATGGAGTCATTTTGACTCCATGTCTCTGGCCGCGTGAGGAAAATTCTGTTTCCAGTTACGTGTTAATTACTTAAAGCAAAAAAAAAAATCCAAATAAATATTTAAATCCTTATAACATTTTATCCAAAACTTTCTATTAAATTAAGAACAATACTTTTGAAACTAAAAAAAATGTTGCAATTAATAATGAATGATTTTTGAAACTGTTAATTTTTAATTTGTAGTTGCTGTTAGTTTGTAGCCTGGCTAAGTGCATTAAAATATTATAATAAAATATTTACCCCATTGAAAGGCCATTTTTTTCTAGCCACGGTGCATAATGTTTTTTTTATTGAGATTGGCTTAAGAAAGTGCAAAAGAAGTACAAAAATTATCTTTCCAAGCAAATGCTTAAACCTGCATAACTTTTTTATCCAAAACTTTCTATTAAATTAAGAATAATACTTTTGAAATTAAAAAAAAATCGTTGCGATTAATAATGAATAATTTTTTAAACTTCTAATTTTTGATTTGTAGTTACTGTTAGTTCGTAGTTGGCTAAGTAGATTAAAAATATTATAATAAAATAGTTAATCCATTGAAAGGCCAAGGTGCATAATATATTTTGGATTGAGTTTGACTTAAGAGAAGTGCTTCATTCAGCTTATTAGATAAATTTAATTTGTTTAATTAATAATTAAGTTACAAATCAAGACACACCATTTCGTGTAAGATAAGGAAATGAAGCATCTATCGTCTTTTTGATAAATTTGTAAGAATTTATGCCAACTTGCATAACTTTATACTCAAATTGATGAATTTGATGGGAAGTGTAATCCTCATAGCCTTAGAAAGGGTTAATTGAATATTAAAATAACTTCAAATTGCATGATGAAGTTGTAAAATCTTTCCTGTATGTTAAAAACATTATGAAAAAAAAATATGATATATTTTCATTCAATTTAATGCCAGGAATTTAGTAATAGCTTTTTCATTAGATTTTATTTGTTTCCGACATCCATTAATCTTTAATCCTTAAACAAATAATAACAAATTAATTTTTGTTGATACTTACTTATAAACAATTCTTTTTGTGTTATTTTGAGTCTGAGTTTTAAGAATCATCTTAACTTTTAAATGAATAGAATGTATTTTAATTCTAGCGATAAGTTTAAGAAATAATTTTTGTATTCATTTTAATCGTAGCTTTTTTTTCACTTCTTGTATTCCAAAGATTAATAAGTCCTTAATTTTATGAAATTTCTTAAGTATATGCAGCTAATATGAACAAATTTAAAACGAAATTTCGGTACAATTATTTCAAACAATTATCTTCAAACCATATTGTTGCGAATGGGTTATATTGTTTTCCTGCTTGATGGTTTCACAGTAAAGAAGCGACTTTTACAGAGACCAGAGCTTTAAACTTAACAGCCTTAACAAACTTATTAACCTTGTAACCAGGAGGAAGTAAATTTAATGCCTTCTTCTGATGGTTTTGATGAAAAACTTAGCCACAAAATCAAAAGTTCTTGCAGCTATTGGAATTTTGTCAGTATCTGGGAAAGAATGAGTGTATGATATCCTTCTAGAAGCTTCTTTTCCCTATTACGGAGAATATAAAAACCCGAGGAACAAAGTTGAAACGAGTCAGTCGAATCCAGAGTATGAATAGTCGAGTCAATTCTTACTTTGAAGATTGATTGTGCTGTTGCGGTTTTTTTTTAATAATGTTTAGCAGCTTGTGATATTTGTTTCTACAAGTGCTGCTTTGCATTTTGCTCTTTGTGTGCCTTTTGTTATCTGTGTTTCTTTTAACGCTGTTTTTCATTCCTAATACTTGCAAACTTTTCACCTTACAACTGCCCCACCAGATGGATTTTTTTGTAACTACATATATTATATGTAATGATTCATTTAATTTAATTCTTAGTTCATTTCTATTTTTTTAATGATTCCATATTATTTTATTCTAAAATTTTCTCTTATTTCCTGATAGAATTGCCAACTCGTACTTTAAAATATTTTTTTCTTTGTTTTCCCCAAACACGAGAGAAGGGATAAGAATCCCTGGCGTCTATGCAGGTTTTTCAAAGATACCTAAGACTCCCTTTTCTGAAACGACACTTATCAACAAAATCCCTATCAGAATTTCGTAATAAAACAATTGAAAGAGAACATTCTGCCAATTTGCTCTTGTAACGCGATGTGAACAGACATTATTTTATTGTCGATTTTTCCTAGTACAAATTATGTCTTCTGGATGAAATAAATTGAAAATATAATTTCAAAAGTTTCTTCTTTTCTGCCACACATCTGCAAATTTATATTTACATATATTTTTCCTAAACTAGCAATAAATTCCATTATAAGTCTAGATTATCTGTACAAATATCCAAGGCCGATTGGAAATACCACGAAAATGAAAAATAACATGTCCCGAAATAAGGATAAAGAGATAAAATAAAATTCTTTATTCTTCTTCCTCTATCTCCACCTGAAAATACCGGATTGTACAAGAGAAGCCGATTGTTGCTGCCGAATTACTGAATCTACAAACTAACTAAAAGAATATTTTATAAAACCAAGAATAGTGTACGGTAACTCATGTTTGGACCAAATTTCGTCAACAATCGACGAGTTAAACAACGAGACTGCATCTTAAAATTTTAATTCTTCATTTCGAATTTACAGACTCATATTTTGATAAAGAAAATACTTTTGCTATAAGATTTTCAGTATAAATTAATAATCACGAAAATTCAGATTTTAAAGTTGACAATGAAGTTACAATGAAGTCATGTAGTTAACAAAATAATATTTTCTAAAAAATTAAATAACACCTAGATTTAAGCTCGAAAATAAACACTAGAATGTAGTTTCACCATTTTTGTTATATTTAAGGAAAAGAAAAAGTATTTTAAAGCACACCAAAATGGAAATAAAATTAACTTGTTACTTCATTAATCCTGCAAGAGAGTGTGGGATTTCTCTTCAGAGGATTTTATAACAATAAAAGAGAATAAAGCCACTAAATGCCAAAAGAATGCCGAAATTGAAAAGAATTGGAACAACTACAGAAAGTGTTGTTTGAACTACAGAAAATCTTGCTAAGATTTGGAAAGAAAATGATATGGGTTATTTTCGAGTTAAACTGCCAGTATAGTTTATTGTTGCTGAAAAAAAATATATGTAAATTATTTATTAATTTTCATTTTATGAAAAAATAAGTACTATAAATATAAAAGTTAAATAACATTAAAATTGTTTTTTATTTTTTATTTTTTTTATTTTTTTTTAAAAGGGACAAGACTTGGGAATAAAAGATTGAAACATGGAAATTCTTGAGACCAAACTTTTTGAAGGTTATTGAATTTTCTTTTTAATACTCCTTATACAAGAAAATCTTTTTACATTTTCATATACGAAGTATAAAGGAATTATATTTATCCTAAAAAAATTCAATATCGTAATCGAGATTTTAACACGTTTCAGACCTCTTTGAGTTTGAAAAACACATTTTTGGAAAATGTCCGTCTGTCTATTTGTGACAAAGATAACTCAAAAAGGCTTCGAGCTAGACTTTTGAAACTTGATATTTGGTCTTTACTACAAATTTGCAGATTTCTATCAAGTTTTGAGTAAAATCTGTTCAGAGTAAGTCCGTCTGTCCGGCTGTCCGAATATAAGTTAAGAAGATAATTCCAAAACGAAGAAAGCTAGAGAGTAAAACACATTTTTAACATTATTGATGTCTACCTAATAACTTGAGCTAAATGAATGCAATTTGGTATATGGATTTATAATCAAATTTTGAACGAAATCTATACACAGAAAGTCTTTCTGTCTGGCAGTTTGGTTATAATTGAGTCTGATGACTACAAAATGCTAAAAGCTACGAATATGAAATTTAGTAGACAGGTTTAACATCTAAAATATAGATTATTATCAAATTTTGAATCATATATGTCAAAGGATTAATCACTTGTTGGTCTGTACTTCTACATGCATGTAAACGCAATAACTTATAAGTGGAATGACCTAAATCTATGAAATTCCATATATCATCTTGCGTTTACAACTTTTAATTTTGTGTCAAATTTTGATTAAAATCTGCCTGTAAAAATCCTTCAAAAAACAGATTCCAAAAGATTCAGTGAAAATGCGAGATTCAAGCTAAAGATTGATATTTCGTAACAATTGTTCGATAATGCCACACAAGGCATTTGCTATCTTACCTTAGATGAATAATTTTATTGGGGTGGAGGTGGGGAGGTATGAAACCTTAACTGGGGAGTATGCAAGCGATACTCGACCTAGCCAGAGGTCGTACGTGGAACTAAATGGGTCCACCAAGAGCAACTCCATCTAGCACAAAAGAACAAACGACACTTGCAAACAACAACGAACCCTCTAGAGGAAATGTATATTGGTGCAGAAAAAAGAATAGAAAACAAAAACATTACATATTAAATTGTGAAACATTAAAAATGCATTAAATGTACGTTAACTTTTTACATTAGCAGAGAACTAAAGACAAGAGCCTGGACAAAATATACCTAATAGAATATTTAATGACTTAAAGTTTTATGACGTTAATTGGAGAGTTTATAAGAAAGTTTCCAGGAGATCTCTAACACGGAGGGTTTAAAGAGGAATCGAATAGGTATCATCTTCAGTATCACTATACTCAAGTTAATTTCGAAAATGAACTATATTTGAACTAAAATTTTGAGTTATGGAAATTTATCTATGATTCGCCATAAAATTAATTTATCCTAATTTCATGAATTATTTTATTCCTAAGGTAAACTCTTTAGTTACTTGTTTAAAAAATGCCTCTTTTTACTGAATTTCGTTACTTGTATTAGTTTCTCCATATATTTTCATCTTTCATCAAATATCAACCTGATGAAAAATTTTATTGATGTAAATTAAATTTTGTGCTTCACTAGCACAAAATGCTCAACAATATTTTTACGATATTTTCCTTGAATTCAAAATGCCAAACAACATGATTGGTTATATTGGGCAATAACTTGTGCTAATAGTGTGTGGGGCAAATTAAGATTTTAAATAAGATCGGAGTTCTTGCGAGATAGTTTTGTTTAAGCATAATTTTACTTTTTAGCACAGGAGCACATTAGTGCTGAAATGAAATTGCATCGTGAGGATTTGATACTTTCAAAAGAAATGTAGCTTTGAAAACATTAAATTGGATTGCTTGAAAAAATTATTGAACTTTTTTTAACAATCAAATTGTTGTTTAATTTAATAAAATTAACATCACAATCCAATACCGATTCAATTCAGGATAATTTATAATTTTCTCTAGTTAATTTTTTTAACTTCTCTTGATTTATATACAATTTATATAAGAATATTATGCATTAAATTATAATTTTGTTTATGCATTTTAATTTTTTCGCAATAAAGCTAAAATATTGGGAAGTAAGTAATTGTTCTGTAAGCGAATAACCTCGTTAAAAAAAATTGCAAAATAGAATGACTGAAAAGAAACGCAACTTCTGTTTGCTACATCTGCTGCCATCTGTTGTCGAATTTTTTAGCGATGAAACAAGAAAAAGAAGATTCTAAATTGAAGTTACGTTTTCTTTAAACCGAGGGGAATGTCGCGTTTGCAAGGACTTTTTACTAAATTGGTCCATTTATTATTTTAGAAATTGATTACCGTAATAACCTATAGTAACTTGAGTTCAAAAGTAGATTTTTTTAATATATATTTTATAAAAAGGAAATCTTAATCATATAAATAACCTAATTTTTACAACGTTTGACCTTTTTTTAAGACTTAAGGTATTTTTTGAAATAACATGTTGATCTTTCACACATTTTATAAATTAAAGAAATTTGGGTGGGGTATTTCAGAGGGTAAAATTTACTAAGACTTAAGCTACTTTTTATGATATAAGCAATTGAAATATACAATGGCACGTGTAACAGGTGGTAGCAAGAAATAAAGCATATGCAGTTTAGTTATAACATTGCTTATGTCTTTTAATTGAACTTACATTTAAAAATACATCTTAAATTCTACAATGTTCAATGAAATATTTTAGCACCGATTCACTTTTTTTTGCACAAGACAAAATGAATCTTAAACTTTATTATTATTTTTTTTTTTCTTTTCTTAAAATTCCTTTAATCTAGAGTTACGATTTTTTTATACGAGATTATACGTAAATAGGATTAAAATTATTGAAATCCAAAAATTGAAATTGATATATAAATTGTCTTTGAACATATGATATTTACACTTTTTGGAACTATTTTGACAATGAATTTTAAATAGTTATATCTTTTATAATAAATATTTCGGGCAACAGCTAATTATTTGAAAAGAAAATCATCATCTGCTACTTTTAAATGTATCCTTATTTCAAACTTTTACATGCAAATATGGCATGGATATACAGAAAGTTTTAATAAGGATATTAGGATTGTAACAGGATTTTCCAAAAATGGGGAAAAGTAAGAAAAGTGAAAAAAATGTTAAAATGAATTTAACGTTCTATCAAGAGAACATTTTATACTTGATAGTTACAGAAAAATTTCATTTCTTTTTCCCAAAGATTTTGAAAGTAGGTCAATTTTTTCTTTGAAAAAATAAAGACTGTTGCAGATATTACTTATATATCCTTTTATTAACATATTCCTGCGATGTCCTCTAACTATTGCACGGCAATGACTTGACAAAATTTCACATATGGATTATTGCGTTTTTGGTCTGTTGAAAAGATCTCTTTCTAAATACAAACCCACCGATTTTGACTCAGGAAAATAACGGAAAAAGAACAAAAATTTATACACTTTGGAATTTTATGAAAAAAATTCTTATATCTTGGAAATTATAATATAAACTTAGAGTCCAGAAAAAAGGTTATGAAATCAAACATCTAAACAAATAGTCTTTACAATTTATACATTAATTAAACCGCCAGTAATCTTTCAAAAATCTAACACTCTCTATATAAGTGTATGCTTCAAACTGTTAAAATTTTGATTAATTTTTATATAATAAAAAAATTCTATTACCATTTTGTAAGCACTTGTATTAACTATTATTTATTACCTAAAAATTATGACCTGCTAATTTGGGGTTCAAGCTCAAAGGTAAGCCTTTTTAACAACATGTATTCAATAACTTTAATGATATCTTTAAAGGATCAGATAAACACACTACGCTATTTGTGTTTATCTGATCCTTTAAAGATATCATTTATTCTAAATTTGTTAACAACAACAAAACAAACTTCTTTCCATTTCCAACAATTTGTAGACTGAAAGCGCTAAGAGAACACTAACTGCAACTTTAATCGAGATCGATTTGTGATGACGATTACTCAAACGAATTACGTACCAAAAACACAACAAAGTTGGATTTTCCTGCCTTGATGTAGCCCTGGAGAAATGAGTCTTGAGTTGAGGATGCGAATGATTTCTCCCAATTGTTAAGTTAACCTCTATTAAGACTTGGGAGCCATTGAAAAACTTTTCTTTGAAATATGCCCATTATGTGGTTTTTAAAATGACTTTTTCAATTTCTTGCTTTTTGTAAGATTTATAATAAGGGTCTCGAATTTTAATATTTAATGATATTTTTCTTAACGATATTAGAGAAATAACCACTTAATGATGTTATTTTTCGAGGTGTATGTGTGAGAAAATTTTGGGAGATATTTCAAAATAATTATTTTGGTTCAAAAACTTAATTATTAATTATAGAATTTATCAGATATTAAATAAATGTTATTTATCTTATTTTTTTTTATTTGGCACTGACCCAGGCGTATTAATGGACATAAAATTTCCCAGTATTAGAATTGAATCTCGCAGTAATTTAATTATTAATTTCAACTTAATTGTAGAATTGATCATATTAATGATTAATTGTACAATTATGATATAAAATAATATAAGTGATTATATGTGAAATAGTTGTAATTTATCATAATTCGTTACTTGATCTAGGCATTCGCTTATTAGATCTATTCGTTAAACTAAGCATTTAAGATAAACGAATTTAGAATTTCGCAGGACTGAAATTGAATTTTGCAATAATTTAAATATTAATTTCAACTTAATTGTAGAATTGATCATATTAAAAAGCAGTTCTGCAATTACGATATAAGATAATATAAGTGATTATATATGAAATAAATGTAATTTATCATAATTCGTAACTTGATTCAGTTATTGGTTTATTAGATACATTCATTAATCTAGTCATTTAAGATTAACGAACATTAAATTTCTCAGTAATTTAATTATTAATTTTTACTGTATAGAGAATTGATCAGATTAACGATTATTTCTTCAATAATTATATAAGATAATGTAAATGATAAGATATGAAAAAAAATGTAATAATTTCAAGAAATGATTGGGAAAAAAAGCAGATGCAATTTTTATAAGTAATATTTTTCAAAAACTGGTGGGCAGTACTTATTGTTAAATTAAACTACTCTCGCCGCAACGCTATTGCTAATATAAGTATCAAAAACGCTAATAAATAAGTAAAACTTAAAATTGCTCAATAGTTTAAATATTTCCTTCTGTCAAACACTTTCTGAAATAAAGCATAAATAATTATCAGACTTTTCTTGAAAAATAGAAAAAAAAATTATTCCAAGTATTTATTTTCTTTAGAAATGCTAAGTTAATATAAAAAAAATAAATAATATTGCACTTTTATCTCATATAGAATAAGCAATATTTTACACGAAGAAATTAATGTACTAATTTTTAGTAAAGGAAAAAACAATTTTAGAGAGAATTCTTGAAATGCAAATTAAATTTTAAAATTCTTTTTTATTATTTCTATGTTCTTTTAACATTTATTTCTCTTTATATTTAGGTTCACAATTTATCCCATTATAGATATCACCAAATAAGAAATGTAAAGAACCCCTGCATTAACAAGATATATTGTGGTCAAATTATTTTTTTTCCTTTAATGTACTTAAACAAGTGTATAACAGAACTAATATGTAATGAAGACAACTAACTAAATTTAAGCATTTTCTTCTATATTGAAATAAAATATATTTTTTTTAATATCAGTGCTTAATTTTTTACTGATTAATTAACATTTAATTAACAAAATATTATTTAAATTTTAAATTTATGGAATGCAGTTTTTATTCCCAATTAATTTCCATGAAAAAGAAAAGTTTGCGTCTTATTTACTCGCTAATTCTTAGTAAGAATTACGGATTCTTTTCAATTTTTACATTCTTTTGACATTTAGTACCCTTGTGATTTAGTTTAGCTACTTCTCTTCATTACTTAGTGTGAAATCCCACGCTCTTTGTGAGATTAACTACTGTACAAATTAATTTTCTTTCTCTTATTTTATGCTTGAAACCTTCTTTCTCGTTATGTATTAAAACTCTTTATTTTTTTCTCTTTATTGAACTAGATTTGCTCATTTTCTCTGGATTAAAATTATATTTTAAATTTTAGGTTAGAAAAAAAAATATATATTTTAATGCCAATACTCTATTTTTCGTCCTTAGTACTTCACGCTAAAATAATAAAGTTTTATTTAAATTTCAGATTTAAGCAGATAAATATATATCCTCCTTTATTTACCTTAAATAGGAAATGATGCATTTCATTTACTTGCAAAATCTTCTTGCGAATCTCAATTCAAAAATGATTTTCCGGTTCTTTTTAATTTCTAAGTTTTTTTAGCATTTAATATTCTTACGATCCAGCATTAACTATTTGTTTCCGCTACAAGAATAATCTAATATAAAATCCCATCTTTTTAGAAAGATTAACTAATAGAAATTAATTTTTTTCTTCTCAAATATACTTTAAATAAAATTTACATATCTAGTTAAGTAACTGAAGAAGTAAAATGAATCACTGTATTTTATCGTAGATTAAAATAACATAACGCTTGAATTCGAAATTTGAAAACGATATATTTTTCACTTCCGCATTTATTTTTTGTTTGTGATTTACGTTAAAATAAATGAAATATTATTTAAATTTTAAATTCTAAACATAAAAATCTTTATTTTACATCAATTTTTTGAGAATAAAAAATAACGCATTACAATTTCTCTTGGAAATCTTGACAACAATTCCTACAGTTCGAATTAAATTATCTGATTATTTTCAGTTTCCGCGCTCTTTTGACATTTAGTGCTCTAGTGATTTAGATTTACTATTTCCTTCCGTTAGAAATACCGACTAATGCGAAACCCACGATCTTTATAAGATTAACTAAAGTACAAATTAGTTAACCTTCACTTCTAATATATATTCCAATAAAATTTACAATTCTCGTTAATTGTAGCAAAAATGTTGGCTCAAATGCCAGCTATTTAATCTAGAATAAAATAATGTATCATTTAAAGTTCAGAATAGTTAAAATTAGTAGTTTAAATTTTAGATTTTAAGTGAAGTTTTACATCCCAGTTTTATTTCTTTTCTTTAGCAATTTGCGTTAAAAGAGTAACATGTTATTTAATTAATTCGGTTATTTTTATTTCATCCTTATTTCTAATGTTTAGCAACTTACATTAAATATTACATTTTTTCAGTGAAGCGACATATGAAGATTTCTATTATTTGTCAAGCGGAGACGAATGAATAATTTAAAAATATTTTTAAACATTTCTATGCCTTTTTTATATTAATAAAATTTTAATATACAGTAGATTATTAAATATGAAAGTTATAAAATGAAACTAGTTTTAAGTGTTGTGCTTTTTCGAAAATAATTTATGAATAAATTGGAATCTTATAATTACGTTTTCAGTTTGTCCTGTTTGCGCCCAATATTTCGACTTCTGGTAGCGGTAAGAAATTGATTTGAAAAGAATATATTTTTGTATATGAGGAATTACTAAAAATAGATTCAAAAGGGATTTTAGTGACAATTCCCAATTACACCAAATTAAATTTTTTAAAATTATTTCACGATGGAAATTGCTCTATAGCAAAAATATCTTCTCAGTTTCACGAATTATCGCATATAAACTATTTGACTGAAGACATAAACTTGTAAAGAGCTTTAGTCCTTTCACTTTGAAAGGATATTTTGTTATATATTTGATATTTTATTCCCTGCTTTATGACTGTATTGGTTTCTATTCTTTTCTGATCATGTAACGATTCGAATCGATAGCCTTGATTGGAAAATAAAAATAAGAAAAAAAATCCCTTTCGAAAAGAAAGCGAAATTTATTTCGCTTCGCATTCGGAGAGATCTAACTAATTTACCACCAATTCCTGACTTGCTAATGTTGTGTTGCTTTTAAATCAGCTTCCTACTGAAAACCATACCAGCACTACCTAAACAAAATTGAATTACGTTTTCTCCGTGTTAGGAATTTCACTGCAGTAACTTTCCAATAATTTTTAGCGGAGATAAGCATTGCTACAACTAAACTCAGAGTTTCCTTTGAAGTTCTTATTTAGGAATTAATAAAATATTCTGTGGAAGAAAATACGTGGGCTAAAATCGGAAATGTATAGTTTTGAGTGACCTTAGAAAATTAATCTTTTTGTTTTCGATTGGTACTTATTTTCCTACTTGGGTTTTCTTGCATCTATTTTCTCTTTATTGTCGCTGCTGTTCCGGATATTAATATAAGAAATAAAAGAAAAATTTGTAGAAACTAAAACTGATAGTATAAATTTAGATTTAAAAATAAACTAACAGTGATATGTATAAAAAAAGAAATGAATAAGAAATCGGGGAAAAGTCAGGGGAATGGACATTCCGAAAATCACTAATATATACCATAAAACTCCTCTTCTGCTTATTCCTTAATAAATGCGTTGTTCTCATCCCCCCCCTCCCAGCTTAAAAATTATAGATATCGATCAAGACCTAGAACGCCACGAGAACTCAGATTGAATTTTCAGAGTCCCACACATGAACTTTTGGTACTTCGTAGTATAACCATAACTGCAACTCCTACCGCCACTAAGGCACATGGGTTTGATTGACTGGACCTCTGTGACAGCAACACTGGCAAGAAATACGGGTGAGTCTTAAAGGCCGTCACCGCACAGGGTACAACCCTTTCCATGGACAACGCCCCCCCCCTTATTCTGAACCACCCGAGTGGTGAGAACCAACCACCATACCAGAAGTTTCTCATCTTTATTTCTGAAGTGACCGCAGTAGGATATTTCGTAATATAGGAAGACAATTGACAATGCACTTTAGATCCCTTTCACTAACCATCAAAATCTAAAATTCGACATTTTAGTATCAATATTATATAAAAAAAATTTCGTAATCGGCAACTCCTACCAGCCAATAAGGCACAAGTATTTATCTGAGAGACTGAATTGCCTCGATAACAACACTGGAGGGAACTAGGGCTGAATCCTAAGGGCCATCACCGGGCCACGGTACAACATTTGCCTTGGGTAGCACGAACTGTCATCGCTAGGAGGTAGCCGACCGCCACCATTTTTTTACCCATCCGGATGGCGAGAATCAACCACTATACCGGAAGCTTCTCATCCTCATTTCTGAGTTGCCCCCCCCCCAATGGGAGGCTTCGTTGAATAATGAAGATAACTGACAATGCATTTCTAACCCCTTTCACTAATTATCTCAATTTACAATTCAACATTTTTGTATCAAGATCATATAACAAATTTTATATATATGAGTTATTTAGTTTTTGAATTATCGTGTTTGCATGCGTTAGAATGTCAGAATACACAGACACAAAAAGTCAACCTTTCGATGGATTCAAAATTTAATATTGACTTTACTTTGTATTATTATACATTTTAAAACTGTGTATCATGTTTTATTTATCTAGATGTTTGTGTTTTGTAATTATCTCATTCACTTACTCTCAAGTGAAAAAACATACTTCCAGTGAAGGAATTTCTCCAAAAATTTAATAGAAATCTATAAATGTGGTGTAAAGATTTAGTACTAGGTGTACTATATTTCGTTTGTCTATTTCAAAGCTTTTTTGAGTTACCCTCTTCAAAAGCAGATTGATATAATTCCAAAAAATGTATTTTTTGGATTCGAGGAGTTCTAAAAATGTAGAGATTTGTCCACATTTCGGAATTGAATTTTTTAGCTATTACCTTATCTCTGACTTATCTTTTAATATACTTAATACTTAAGATGGTAATAATATTATGACAGTTTTTATAAGTAAGAATATTACGATAGATAAAAAAAAACTTTTACAAAATATATTATTTCAACATATACAAATGCTGAATCTGTGAATATTTATTATGTAAAGAACAAATTCGTCACCCGAGAACAATCACAACATAGAAACAAAATAAATGTTTTGACAATATGGTTTTAATTGAACATCTAATTTCCATTTATATCTGTTACCACAATTTACATCTGAAAAGGGAGACAAATCGTCTCCTTAATTTACTAATTTGAAATTCTGTATTTGTCTGATAATCCTTAAAATAAAATTCTTCAAAATTTTATTTTAAAAAAACGTTATAAAAACTATTGCTTCAGCAGATGCAAATGCTGAATGAATGATTAATTTTTTATGTAAAGAACAAATGAGTCATCCGAGAACAATCAGAACATAGAAACAAAATAAATGTTTTGACAATTTGGATTTGATTGAACATCTAATTTTCATTTTATCTGTTACCATAATTTACATCTGAAAAGTGAGACAAAATGTCTCCATAATTTACTTATATAGAATTTTCTGATATTCTTTCGTATAAAATTCTTAAAATGGATCTGTTCGAAATTTTCAAATAAGTATCAGGAGACTATCAGAAGATTTTTCTAAAACGTATTCTTTAAGGGAAAGGTTAAGAAATAATTTCAGAAATAATATGATGTAAATAAATAAATTTGCAGATAATAAATAATATCAAAAAGGCTTATCCAAGAAGGAGTATTTCTAAAGAGTCTTGAGATCCCGACGGCTTTTATATAATCTATCTCCAGAAGTAACAAATTTTGTTTCTTTTTCTGAAGATGGTAGCAATACTTAAAATGCGTCTTCTTAATATGCAGATTCTAGAATTTCAGCGTTTATGGAAATAAATGCAAAAAATTATAAATCGACTTTCAAAAGGGAATGTGAGTTTGAAGAGTGTAAAATGTGGATCAAAATTTCTAATGTCAAAAGTCTTATGTTTTAGTCGTATTTACAACATACGACTATCACGTATCACATACAATAATTTAAGGACATACGCAATTACGTATACAACATACGTTTGTTTTGTCAATAGGATGTTTAAATAAATCTGACATTTAGCATTTGAAATGGCATTGACGATATTTCAAAACCCTAGTTGGAAAAGTGTTATTCAACATAAAGATAAATTAAGTGGATAATTAAAAAAGAAATTTTATTCCAGACTATCATTTCAAATTTGTCATTTACGTAAATAAGTAAGTGCTAAATTAAGTATATTGGAAGAAATGATTAAATAGTAAAGGAACTAATACAAAGCATGATAATAATCGTAAATTTGTGAGGCAGAAAGGAAACAAATAATGGCATTGCTGTGTTTTGTTGATATTATAATTGTTTAAAAAAAAGACATTTCACATAAATGTTTCCTCTGAATCTCGGACAAAAAAATCTCGGACAAAGTTATTGCATCATAGAACAGAAGTTAACTATTTTTTTTAATTTGTGTTCATTTATTTTTGTGTATCACTTCAATTATAAGATATTTTATAATGTATTTTTTTAATTTACGTATTTTTTTTGGCATTTTTACAATGTGAAGCAAATGATCTGCTATTTTAGAGCGAGAAAAACGACAGTGGGATACCGTTCGTTTGCTTAATGTGTCTCGGAATTGGGTGTCTGATGCAATCTGTCGCTTCAAAGAGCTTGGCAATGAAGGTCGGCTTTTCAAGAAATGAACGAGAACGTATGTTAAACACTTTCAATGGCCATAAGAAACAAAAAAAATGAGTTCATGTTTTCATGAGGATGATCGCTCGTAGAAATGGGAATGATGGACCGATCAGTACGGAGAATGGTAAAGACAGAGCTTGAAGCCTTACAAGTGCCTAAAAGTGTAGCTTCTCACTGAAGAAAATAAACTCGTGCGGTTCCAAAGATGCGAAAATTTTTGAGACGGGTCGCAAGTAAGCTGTATGAGAAATTCCTTTTCACTAATGAGAAGCTTTTTACCGACTAACGAGCTCATAATTCCCAGAACGATAGAACTCTCCAAGACTCTGCAGACGCTCCAAACGCTTCAGCAATTCATGAACATCGCCAACATCCTAAGTCGGTCAAGGTCTGGGACAGAATTTACGCCAGTGGTAAAACATCTCTGGTGTTTGTGAATGAGGACCTTAAAATAAATTAAAAAGTGTGCCAGCGGGACATTCCAGAAGTGGTTGTACTTCCGTGGGCCAAAACACACTTCGGCAAAGTAAAATGGATATTTCAACAAGATTCCGCACTAGCTCGAAAAAAAAAATAGACTCAACAGAGGTGCAGGGTTCATTTTCCGGACGTGATATCATCTGGAGAGTGGGCAAAAAACTTACCAAATCTCAATCCCATAGATTATAATGGTTCATTTTGGAGTTTAGGGTTTGCACTAACCATATAAAAGTTTGGACTCTCTAAAGAAATGGCTTCGGTGGCAATGGGATGGATTAAAGGTAGAAGACTTGGGGCTCATTGCTGAAAATTTCAGTAAGCGTTTGAACCTCTGCATCGCTGCGAAAAGTGGCCACTTTGAAAACAATTAAATTTATTTATCAGTATATGTCTATGTTATATTTTGATAATTTCTTTATTTTTAATAAAATTATATTAAAAATTGTTTGTTCGGGCTCTCTGCGCACGCTGCATACACTATTTATCAATTATTTAATTTCAATCATGTTTATTGATTATTTAACAATTTTCGGGGGCTAAGATTTCTTTTGTAAGGATTTTTTTTGTATCATTATATAGTATTACCACAATAAAAAGAAAGAAATATATTTTTTATTACAAAGAAAATATGCTCTTAGGAAAATATACTCCTTTTCTGATATTGACAGCTAAATTATTTCAAAATACAAATTCATTTTATAAATAAAGAAGTATACAATTCAATAAAAAGATCTAAAATTACAAGAGCAAATCATTTTAAATTAAATAAAAAGAACACATCTTTCACTTTCTAAAATACTGAACAAAAAACACAACTTGACAGCAAAAAAAAAATGCAATATTTTTTTTTCTTTTATTAGAATTTATAAAATATTGTTTTAAAATCTAAAGATAACATAAGAGAACCTTTCAAATTCTAGACTAGCGCTTCATAAGCAAAAATAGATTAGGAAAACTAAGTCAAAATTATTCAATGATATTCTAGAAGTGGAAGCAAGTTTCGTGTTTTCTTACAGTAAATGTTATAACATTCTGTGGCTGCCCCAACCCCTTTGGATACCCCCCCCGCACACATCTTTGAACTGTTTTCTTTCCAGCTATATTTTCAGTCACTGTTTCTGTTGGTATAGCAACATTATCAACACAGCGTGGGAAAATCGTCACATGCTCAAAGAACTGATGTCGAACCGGCAGTAAATGGAGTTGGCAATTTTTTCCTCCGTTATTCTTTCTTCATGCAAGCGTTATCTATTCTGCTGCAGTTCTGCTTTTAGTTCCATGCATAACATGAATAATTGATTAAGACAAGGTGCAAAGGATGCATTATTCGGTATGAGAAAAGACGAAGTTTGATGTAACGTGATCATTGTGAAGCCAGTATAATGGTAAATGAATGAGGGATATTTATAACGCTGGGTAGATATGTGCAATACAGGCGCTTGAATAGTATATATCCCAGTTTCTATGATAGGTTTATAAAGAATTGTTGAAGTTCACAGTTATTTTTCAATACAATCGACCACAATTTAAAAAGAATTGACGGAGAATAAGCCAGCCAGTTCTTTAACTTTTTTGAAGAAGTGACTGGTTTATAAAACAGCTTAAACCATTCTATAAATGTTTCCTTATTAAGAATTGTCGATCACTAAAATATTTCGTTTTTCCTTTCAAATCAATTTCTATAAAATATTTTTTGTATATTATATTTTATTCTATTATAAAACAGTTTCCATCATAGTTGTTACAGATTAGAAGAAAAATGGAGAATTCTCATACATTCCGAATTCTCCCATTTGCTAGACAGTACATCTGTTACTATTAAATTGAAGAATTAAGTTGTTACTTAAATTATTAGTTATATCATATAATAATAAATGAATTGAAATATATGAATAAGTATATTTAAAAAATATTAATATTGATAATGCAATATGTATATATACTCCTGGGAAATAACTGTTTGCCTCTTTTCTGATATTGACAACTAAGTTATTTCAAAATACAAATTCATTTTAGAAATAAAGAAGTATTTAATTTAGTAAAAAGATCTAAAATTACAAGAGAAAATCATTTTAAATTAAATAAAAAGAACATATCTTTCACTTTCTAAAATACTAAGCAAAACCCCAAATTGACAAAAACATATTAATATTGATAAATTGAACAATAGAATTGAATGAACGAATAAATTGAAATATAGAAAATTGAACGTTCAAGCTTCTTTTATATTAGTATATTTGTTATTTTAAGGTAAGAAATTTTATTAACATAATTATGATACAAAGTGTGATATTAATTTGTTAATGAATGCTTCTTCTTTTCGTCGGTAACTTTCCATTTCGAAGTTCAGTTATATTAATGCCCCGTTTTAAAGCAACACTAGGACTATTTTGGGACAGACCTCTAATTTTGAACTGCGGTCAGACAACGAGGACGACATCAGAGCTGGCACCTACCCTTTCCAAACTTCAGCACCACAACAGCGAGAGATTTCCATTTCGAAATATATATACATTAAAGTTGTATGAATGAATCCTTTTTATTCGTTCAATTTTAAAATATGTTTAAATTTGCCTCTTTTTATCTACATTTATGTTTAAAATGTATTAAAGTCATTCAATTTAGTTACATTAAACTAAAGGAAATAAGTAAAATTTCTATCAAATGCTTGAATTTTTCTGGAATAGCTTTTACTCCCTTTCACTGTGCAGGAAGGAAGCAACTTATCAAATAAAACCAATATAAAATTACTCCCAGATATTGATTTTCGCAATATAAAAACATTTCACTTTTGATTTCAAAACTTCTGGTAATCCCTTGCAAAATCTGAAAAATTACATGTTTTATTCATAAAATCCTGAAAAAATAAAAATTGAAATTGAAATTCCCAGTGAATGCAGAAACCGATCACAGATACTCACATAAATTCTATGCAAGGTTATTTCCACACTAAGGCAGTTCTTCTGATTCATACGTCAAATATATAGTTTTTTTTTATTTGTTGAGATTTTACATTAAATTATAACAAAGAAAAGGGAATTTTCACTGTCTGTGAAAATATTAAAAAAGATCCCGTCTACACTCATTTCGATCTTTTGATAATAATATTCATGACTTATTAAAATTACATAATAGAACAATAATAATTATAAAACTAAAGATATAAAGTTTGTATTCATAATTTGGTATCTCAGCAACTGATTACGTAACATGGGATGACTGTTTTTATATTTTTATTGAAAGATATGTTCATGAATTCTATTTTTGTCATGTGAGAGAGCATGATGTTGTTTTGTTAGGAGGTTTTGAAGCTCGAAATTGCGTTGGCAATGAATATTGAAGCTTGAAATTGCGTAGGCAATGAATAAAGCATAAATGGATATTTTCATCGTCATCTTTTAATCGCATATATTTCTTCACCTGCTTTTACCAGTATTGCTTTATTATTACGTATGCTTCTTTGAAAGCAGATGCATTAGGAACCTAAACAAATAAGGTTCTTATTCTTATTTGGTTTCTTAGCAACCGATTACGTATAGTGGTATGCCTACTTTGAGATTTTTATCTAAGTTTTTTTATGAACTTTATTCAATGAGAATCTTCTTTTTTATATCTAAAAATTTATAACTTAGCCTTTAAAGACGGGTTTTTTAAAAAGAAACAATCCTAAACAGAAATTATATTCGCAATGATAATTCGTAAAGGGCATCAAATAAAAAATTTCACCACAGTTTGCTTCTTTTGCTGTGCTGAGTTCATTTTATCATTAATTATAAGGAAAGCAGTTTCTTCAAGTTCCGCTGGGCCATGTAAAAAGACGCAATAAAAGAACAAAGTAAATATATTACGAAAGGTTAAGCACAAACATGGTATGACGTAAATGCTGAAAAAAAAACAGTGATTTGTCTATCAGTCGATCAGGTTTCTGATGCCCTTTTTCGAAAAAACCTTGTCGACAGAAATTTAAGATAGACCATAACACTTTCCGCCAGTCTGAAATCTCTGCAAGGAAAAAAATAGGGAAGTGTCTGAACAATCTCGAATTTTTAAAATCCTCTCAAAATCTCTGTTTCGACATGCCGATAGGTACTGGAATTGCAGCACCTTCATAATTCATCTTTTTAATAGAATAAAATAAACTGAAATTAAAACAATGCATTCCGCATTAATCGTTTAAGGTATACGTACACACTTGAAACTTCGAAAATCATTCAAAATATCGAATATTTTTTTTATTGCTTCAAAATGTTCTCTGATCCTTTATCTTTCAAACGATACCAAGACGTTGTCATTATTCGGAATATTTCTCGGGTTATAATTATTTTTCTTGAAGTACTTTCACTAAAAACTCTAGTTTCGGTTTGTTTTAAACTCATTTTATGAAGAATGATATTTTTCCACTATGTTGCTTCATTCAAACAATCATAACTCAACAAGAAATGAACCAAATGCAATTATTTATACATCAAAATAATCTGTATGAAACAGTGGATGTTTTGTGCCTCAATCAAAGTTATGTTTATAGAAATAAATTTTTAATGGCTATTTAAAAGTTAAAATTTTAGAAAAAAGTCTCGCTTTTTCTATTCACAGTTAATGAAAAAATTGTTAAAAAAAAACTATATATTTTTATAACTTGATTGAGGCAGACAACATGAAGACTCATATTAGGCATCATTTCCAGCTAGAATTGTGTGTCTGTACAAATTAGAATTTAAAATAGCATGTTTCAAACAATAGGCTAATTAGCTCATCAAATCTTATTTAATTAATTAATAATTAGTGTAATTGGTTTTTTCTCATTGAAATGAGTTTAAACATATATTAATGACCTACATTGAAAAAACTGGATTTTTAAAATTAAAATTAAAAAAAATATCTTCTAGTGTGTACGTACACCTTAACAGTCTAAAAATCTAATAATGTGGGCTAACTGTAACAATGAAATTTCAAATGAAACGCTATCATATTCCTACAATATTAGATTTTTCTTTGAAGTTATGTTTTCACTTATATAAAATGGTAGGCTGATATTTTATTCTTAAATGATATTTTCATTAACTGTCCATACATTTTACCTGAAGAAAGGTGCCAGTAATGAATACAAATCCGTTTTCACTTCGTAAATTTGTTTTGTACAATATCACATGTTTTTATTCCATAACTTATCATCGAATTGATTGTTGTTCATTGATGAGGATACAAGGATTAATATCAATGATCACATTTAGAAAATGTAAAAAAGTAATTGCCCCCCTCAAAGGTAGTATAACTTAAGAGTTTGTTTAATCATACACATCAAGCTAACTTGCCAGCATCGTTCATGTCGATGATGTTAGGCTTGTTTTACTTAGACTTTCGACTAAAAATGCCACCAGAACAATCCTCGGCAAAATTGAATTACGCTTGATCTTGTTTAAGAAATTCATTTGAGCAACTAGGACTTCGAAACAATTTTCAGTGACGAGAAGCGTCGCTACAGCTTAACTCGGAGTTCCCTGTCAAGCTCCTATCTAGGAACTAATAAAATATTCTGAGCAGGAAAATGCCTAGACGGAAGTCGGAAATGTAAAGTTTAAGAAGACGCAAGAAAAGTAATGTAACGTTTTATTTTCTGTTCTATCCATATTTATTTATTTATATACTTTTTTTTATTTTGTCCAATCATTTTCTCTTTGAAGTCACTCCTGTTCTACTTGTTAAGAAAAGACATGAAAGGAAAAGGAAAACTCGATTCATTGGAAGCAAAATGAGTGAAGCATATTCAGAAGCTGATACTTAGAAACAAATCTCGAGTTCGTAACTAATTATTTAAGCACAAAAAAAAACAACAGATGTTGAAACTTCCATCTTCTATTCTTCATCATCAGGAACATACCTGGGTGCACGCTTAGAGAGAGACCTGTTCTGGATAGTCGGCTCAACAACTTAAACCATAAAGTGTATATTGCATAACATTTTCAACAATTTATCTTTTTTTTTCTGATACTACTAATGGAATTCTTTTTCATGTATATAGCCAACTACTCCGCCACTGCTGAACGAAGCAGCATCGAAAGAATTTGTTGTGGCCGACCACTGTATTTATCAAAATCCGTCCATAACACCGAACTGACATCTTTTTCGAGGCGTTTGGTCCACCAACCACAAAGTGGTCAATCTGATCTTCCGCCTCTTCTTTCAGTACACCTATCATCCATTTCAAAGAGGAACAGGTCCCCACTTTAAGAAAATATCCTCAAAATTCTTCAGAATTCTCATTCCGCAACAAAAGAAATCCAAAAACTCTCAAAACTTTCAAATAGTTGATAAAAAAAAACTGTCAATTTTTATCATCAAGTCCTTCAGTATTGGAAGATTTTCTGGTGCCATCCGTACTGCACCTAAGTCATTTTTGAGATTCTTTCATTAATTCAGCTTTTAGATTCTTTCATTAAGTTAACTTTTAGATTCGTTGATTAGTCAACTTTTAGGTTCTTTCATTAAGTCAACTTTTAGATTCTTTAATTAGTCAACTTTTAGATTCGTTCATTAGTCAACTTTTTGGTTCTTTCATCAAGTCAACTTTTTGGTTCTTTCATCAAGTCAACTTTTAGATTCTTTCATTAGTCAACTTTTAGATTCTTTCATTAAGGCAACTTTCAGATTCTTTCATTAGTCAACTTTTAGATTCTTTGATTAGTCAACTTTTTGGTTCTTCATTAAGTCAACTTTTAGATTCTTTCATTAAGGCAACTTTTAGATTCTTTCATTAGTCAACTTTTAGATTCTTTTATTAGTGACCTTTTTGGTTCTTTCATTAAGTCAACTTTTAGATTCTTTCATTAAGGCAGCTTTTAGATTATTTCATTAGTCAGCTATTAGATTCTTTCATTGTCAACTTTTAGATTCGTTCATTAGTAAACTTTTTGGTTCTTTCATCAAGTCAACTTTTAGATTATTTCGTTAGTCAAGTTTTAGATTCTTTCATTAGTCAACTTGTAGAATCTTTCTTAATAATACGAAAGGACTATCAAACTGGATACTGAATCTTTTCATAAAAGCGTTTCTCAAGTTTCTGGTATAGATACGAAAAATATAGAAATATTTTTTATTTAAACAAAAAATTTCGTTTTTGCTCAAGAAAATTAATTTCAAAGCATCTGTGTAGCTAAGTGAATAAATCAATGATTTTGAAATTGAAAACTTTTTAATCGGCAACTGCGCTTTATTTCACTAAAAAAAACATAAAAACCAAAGCGTGTAAATACTATCCTTGAAATAGGAAATTGCTCTTTCGGCTATATATTGAAATAAATGTTTATCAATTCATATATGTAATATAAAAATTTTCTACATAATTATTTAACTTTCTAGAAACATAGGAAGGAAGAAGTGAATTTCTTCCAGTAAAGAATGTAATAAAGTTGAGAGCCGTATGATTTAAATTACATCATTTAAAAAAATTGAAGCATATAGTATGTTCAATGAGTATTCAACGTTCAGATATTTACCAAAGTTTCTTTCAAATTTAAAAAAAAAAAATTTCGATTCTTTTAAATTCAATTCTTTATTGAAACAAAATATTTCTTAAGAAAAGAATAAAGCAAATATTTTAAAAAATCATTTAAGTCATAACGGTATTTTTTTTCTTAATTGATTTTTTTAATTTAATCACATAATTTATGAATGTATTTCAAACATATAAATAACCAATTTTAATATTTTTGTTAATCTATATTAAGATATTTAATACTATTAAAATAATATGATGTAAAATTTAAAAATTTAAAAAATTTACATTATTTCTTTACATACTGAATTTACAGATAAAATTATTACATTATTAAAGCAACAATTAAAGTATTCTAACTCTATAAACAATTAGCACGAGGAGCATTTTCAACATTTAAACAGAATGAATGATCAGACAGTAGAACATGAATATCTAACTTCCATTTATATCAATTATCATAATTTATTTTTGATAAATGAGGTAAACCCTGAATTGATTAATTTTAAATCATCTGAGGTACAAATTCGAATACAATTCTTTGAAAGAAATCGTTCGAATTGTTCATCAACTATAAATTATCAAGAGACCGTGAACTCGATTTTCAAAAATAAATTCTCCTACTCCAAGAAAAGAATTAGTCTCCCATATAATTCAGATTTGGATGAAGATGCAGATAATGAATAATCTGGAAACGACTGAGAGAGAGAGTATTTCTGGAGAACCTTGGGAATGGGGCAGCTTTTGGGTAATTTATCTTTAAGGGTAATTAACTTTATTTCTTTTTCTGAAGTTGGCATCAATACTCATAATGCGTCTCCTTAAGAAGTAGAATTTATTCCTAAAGTTTAGCATTTAGGGAAATGAATTATATGTAAAAAATTATAAATCGGTTGGTGGTGAGGAATCTAAATGGGAGTTTAAAAAGCGTGAACTGTAGATACAAAAGATTTTCTCTGAGAAGGAAATGTACGACATTTTGATATGTCAGTTGGAACTATAGAAATGCTTACACATTTTTAGAATAATTTCGGTACTTTTAATTAATATTTACTATGTAAAGATTATTATTTTAATGTTTGATATGATATCTTGTTTTCTGGACTATACGTCTACTTCATGATTTTCATGACAAAAATTCATTTTGTAAAATTCCTAGAGGTATTGACTTTCATTCTTCTTTTTTCTACTCTCCGTAATACATTAATATTCGTGTGTTTTCACTTAGAAAGGGCACTTTTAAACAAAGAAAAGGAACAACAATACATAGATGAAACATCAGAGTGTTTCGCAAGATGATACAATTATTAAAAACTGTGTTTGCAATAATTGTAACAATTTTCATTTTTTTAAAGAAAGTAATGGCACTTTTAGAAATATCGTTAGTAGCTTTGTCGTAATGATTTTGTATTTCTTGAAAATAATTGGGAAAAAGAAATGGAATTTGTGTATGTAAATATCGGACGTAACACTTTCTCTCAAAAGTATGTTGGGTTGATTTCAATATTTCGGAGTTAAGGAAAAATCTGAAAATTATAAATAATGACTTAAGTACAGTACTGATGGTACCAGGTAATCTTAAAACTCTGAAGGACATGATGTCAAAAATTGTCAGTTTTTTGCCAACTATTTGAGAGTTTGTGGATAAGGAAGAAGGACAGTAACTGACCACTTTGTGGCCAATTACCTCGAGGAGAATGTCAGTTTGACAAATCGGTCAATGCAAGGATGGACAATGCTCAAGATAGCAGTCGGCCACAACAAATCCTGTCGATACTGCTACGTTCAGTGGTGGCGGGGTGGTCGGCTGTATGCAAGAAGAAGAAGAAGAAGGGTTGATTTCAATATTTCTTCTTCGTTCATTTAACTTTTTAATTTACCATCGTAGCAGAACCCTGCAACAACCATAAATACTTACTGAAACTGTATTTCGACTGGCGAAACCAAAGTTGACTCTTTTTTTTCCTTTCATTTTCTGTTGTAAATATACATATTTTAATTGCGATTTATATGAAAAAATACTTCTTCAAAGATTATAAAGTGTGTTCTCTTTTTCCGAATTTTTTATAAGCTGCTGCCTTAAAAGCTTATAATCATCATACATATATATTTTAGAGTATTTAAGTTACAAATCTTGGTATAGGAAAGATTTCGGCTACTGATTTCTGCTTCGCCAGATTTTTTTTTTCTTGTTACCAAATATTTGAAACAGCAAGTGCCTTTTCGGTTTATATATTTGAAGATTATTTAAGTTGCGAATAAAAATTTGAAACGAAAGTTTGAAATAACTATTGATAGTTTTTCCCGTTCTTGTTTATAAAGATTCTTATTTTCCGCTTAGAAATTTCAATACGTTACCAGGAACAATATAATACATTATTAGAAGAAAATAAACACAAGAAATGTTTTATATTATTTTATTTCATAAACTGCCAAAATATAATACCCCAATGAGATCTTCAAACAATATCGATTGTTTCAGTTTAAAAAGCTTTTTAAATGCTTGTATAATTTCTGGAAAAGATTTTTTCTATGAAAAATTTAAGGAAATATTAACAAATAGCACAAATTTGAACGTAAAGAATTTTTCGGTGAATCGTTGTTTAATCCCCTTCTTCGCCAAGTTGATACAACTCTTCGAATTTGAGAACCTTTAACCGAAACTTTATTTCACACACATCTTTCCGCTCCAAAAATATTAAATAAAAACACAAATTTATATATAAAACAAGATTCTATTATAAGAACTCTAGAATATATCCTTTAAAAACTGAATAAAATAAAAGTATTTCACAAAATTATATATAAAAAATTCTATTATAAGAACTCTAGAATATATCCTTTAAAAACTGAATAAAATAAAAGTATTTCACAAAATTATATATAAAAAATTCTATTATAAGAACTCTAGAATATATCCTTTAAAAACTGAATAAAATAAAAGTATTTCACAAAATTATATATAAAAAATTCTATTATAAGAACTCTAGAATATATCTTTTAAAAACTGAAGAAAATAAAAGTATTTCCCATATCCTTCCATAAATGTAACATTGTTCGGTAGCGTACAGCCAAAATATGTTAACACATTCAGCAGCGCTTGAAGATGAAAAAAGTGGATGGAAAACAAAGGTAAAACTATTCAATAGTATTCTGAAAGTAAAAGAACTTTTCGTGCTTTCTGGAAGCAAATGTGATAAATATTCCATAAACTCCCTTTCCATTTTAGAGACTTTCCCTCGCACTTTTGATTTGTTTTACTTGGAACTGAAACTGCTATACTTCTAGAGACTGTTTCCGTTGATATAGCAATCTTATTAACATAGGTTTTGGGAAAAATCGCCATCTGTTCAAAGAACTGGCGCCATTGGCGGTAAATGGAGTTGGTGCTTTTTTCGACTCTCGTTTTTTCCCCTTACAAGTAATGTAATATTTAGTTCCATGCCTAACATGAATAAATAATTAACATCAGACGGAAAGAATGCATTTCCAATTTGAGAAAAGTAGAAGCTTTAATATAAGCGATCTTTGTTGTAAAAAGAATGAAGGCGTAGTTATTTACAAATCTTGATAGATCTGTGCGATACAAATGTGAAACTATATTTCCATTTCCTATGTCAGGCTTCTAAAGGTCATTGAACTCAATGATGAAATAAAGTTTTAGGTATAATTCTTCAGAGAATTGATTCCGAAACATCGTCACTAATTAAGTATTGTCAATTTTAGAACTGCAGTTAGTTGATACGTATTGTTCTTTTTCAAAATCATTTGCCATAATTTTTTTTGAATTTATGACATTAACTTTTTGTATAGTAATTTCTGACATAAATGTTTCATTTATGAAAATAGTGCATCTATCATAAACTTCAGAACAGGGTTTTGGTCAAACAAATTTACTAAAAGATTTATGATTTATCATTAGATATAATAATTAACCATTTTAATAACTTAGCAAGAAATAAAAAGAAAAAAATATGAGAGAAAAAAGTGTAAACGAAGAATACGATTAATTAATATTTTCATTCATTATCTCTTTAATATCACGAAATTCAAACGGTTCTATAACTATTAACTATATATGATAGGCATTTGGTGCTTAAAATAAAAACAATTTATTATATGACTATGCAAAAACATATTTTTTTTTTATTTCAGACCTTTCTAATAAGATTAAGGAGGAGCCAGATCCCCCACGTATTTATGTACCCACCAGGGTGGCGAGATCCAACCACCATATTGGAAGCATCTCATCCTCATTTCGAAGTCCCCCCCGGGGGTTTATGCAGACAGTATAAAACATATAGTAGAATTTAACTGTCAAATTTGCATTTATATTTACTCTTAATAAGCTTCGAAAATCAATCTTAAAACATCTTACATTGTTTTAACTAAAATTCTTAAAAAGAATCATTCCGAAATTTTAATTTACTATAAAGTATCTTGAGACTGTGATACGAATTTTCGAAAATAAATTCTTCGAAGCTACAACGGAGAATTAATTTCACGCATAGTGCAGATACAGATAATTGTAGAGACAATAAATAATCTCAAAAGGGCTTAGGAGGCTTAAGGTGTGTTTCTTCAGACTCTTGGGAATGAGACAGCTTTGGATAATTTGTTTTCAGCTATAATTAACTATGATCCTTTTTACGCAGAACTTATTCTAGAATGGGAGTTGGAAGTTGGATTTTAATGGCAAAAGAACCAAAATTGACCATGCTACATCAAATATGGTAAAAACTTCAGCTAGAATTTTAACATTTAGGAAATAATTAAACGTGAAACCTGACAGAAATTCAAGTCAGTATAAATCCATAAGACATAATGACATGTTTATTATAACATGATTGGAAGGCCAAATTTAAAGACACTAATTTTCAATTAAATGTTTGAAAACAAGGTTTCTTGATTTATAATAGAGATAAAAAGAAGAGATAGGACTAGCTTGGATAATCGAAATAGACTTGCGTTTTCAGGTAACCTCACAAACAACGTCATACAATGGGGTTTCTAGGATTTTTCGTAGTTCATATTCTATAATTTTGGGAATTGACAGATCTTCGCATTGCGAAATGAGCTTCGTCTGTCCACAACACGTTAGATAAAAAATCGTCATCTTCCCCTATTTTTTGCGGGTTTTTTTTTGTTTGTTTCAATAAATCCCCATGACATATCAAGCATGTGTGTCAATTTTTACTTCTTTAAATGCATTATTCGTTGAACTTTCAAATGTTAACGGACGTTTGAATCACCCGGTACTTTCATAAATAAATGTTAATGAAGTTTTAAACAAAATGCTTGCAAATCCTTACCAGTATAATATTCATCTGAGATTTATCTTTTACGTAATTTTCGCAGAAACGTAAACTAATAAATGATGTTTTATTCTAAAACAACATTTTCTTCTCTCTGTCCATCCGTCATGCCTGAAGGCATCCAACATTCATATAAATAGAAACTTTATTTAACATTTGATATTCTTATCCAATTACTTTCTTCTCCCCCAATTGCTTTCTATCCAATGATCTCAAAGCATATAATGATATTGTGCAGTTTTTATTAGAAAATGCGAAAAAGCAATCCTTCCAATTTACAATCGACTTGGTCTTTTATCACATAGATTTAACTTACCAGAAACGAGTGTCTTATTGATATTAATTTAGTTTTACATCGAGATCCTACTAAAAAGGCTACTGAACTAAGCTAGGCAGAATTGAATTGTGCCTTTTCCTGAGCTAGAACTTCAATGCAGCAACACTGACTTTGAAGCCATTTCCATCGACGAAAAGCATTGCTGCAATTTAACTCGGAATTCACTTTGAAGTTCTTGTAAGAGCACTAATAAGATATTCTGCGGAAAAATAAACGTTTGGATTGAAGCCTGAGATATAAAGTTTATAACGAGGTAGGACAAGTAGCATTTCGTTTTGTTTTTTGTCCTTAACCGACTTGCATGCTTTTTATTTATCGAGGTTGCATATACATATATAAATAGAAGGACGTAACTTGAGCATTAAGAATAAGATTTAATATAGGTGCTTAATTTTAAAGGTGAGATCACATGGTAAATTTCATAACCTAGCTGTAGTTATTGCATATGCAAAGGCGAGCAGTCCAATTTAAAAACAAAGTGCTTCCCGAAATCATACAGAAAGTAACAAAACATTCAGACTAATCACAATATCTATATCATTCTTTAATATAGGTGCTTCATTTTAAAGGTGAGATCACATGGTTTATTTCATAATCTAGCTGTAGTTATTGCATATGCAAAGGCGAGCAGTCCAATTTAAAAACAAAGTGCCTCCCGAAATCATACAGAAAGTAACAAAACATTCAGACTAATCACAATATCTATATCATTCTTTAATATAGGTGCTTCATTTTAAAGGTGAGATCACATGGTTTATTTCATAATCTAGCTGTAGTTATTGCATATGCAAAGGCGAGCAGTCCAATTTAAAAACAAAGTGCTTCCCGAAATCATACAGAAAGTAACAAAACATTCAGACTAATCACAATATCTATATCATTCTTTAATATAGGTGCTTCATTTTAAAGGTGAGATCACATGGTTTATTTCATAATCTAGCTGTAGTTATTGCATATGCAAAGGCGAGCAGTCCAATTTAAAAACCAAGTGCTTCCCGAAATCATACAGAAAGTAACAAAACATTCAGACTAATCACAATATCTATATCATTCTTTAATATAGGTGCTTCATTTTAAAGGTGAGATCACATGGTTTATTTCATAATCTAGCTGTAGTTATTGCATATGCAAAGGCGAGCAGTCCAATTTAAAAACAAAGTGCTTCCCGAAATCATACAGAAAGTAACAAAACATTCAGACTAATCACAATATCTATATCATTCTTTAATATAGGTGCTTCATTTTAAAGGTGAGATCACATGGTTTATTTCATAATCTAGCTGTAGTTATTGCATATGCAAAGGCGAGCAGTCCAATTTAAAAACAAAGTGCTTCCCGAAATCATACAGAAAGTAACAAAACATTCAGACTAATCACAATATCTATATCATTCTTTAATATAGGTGCTTCATTTTAAAGGTGAGATCACATGGTTTATTTCATAATCTAGCTGTAGTTATTGCATATGCAAAGGCGAGCAGTCCAATTTAAAAACAAAGTGCTTCCCGAAATCATACAGAAAGTAACAAAACATTCAGACTAATCACAATATCTATATCATTCTTTAATATAGGTGCTTCATTTTAAAGGTGAGATCACATGGTTTATTTCATAATCTAGCTGTAGTTATTGCATATGCAAAGGTGAGCAGTCCAATTTAAAAACAAAGTGCTTCCCGAAATCATACAGAAAGTAACAAAACATTCAGACTAATCACAATATCTATATCATTCTTTCTATGGTCACAATAGCTTCACTTTGTATATTTGTCATGATTTGTGTGCAGTGAAGATATTCGAACAGTTTTGTTGAATGTGTGTGAGTGTGTGTGTGTGTGTGTATGTGTGTGTGTGTGTGTGTGTGTGTGTGTGTGTGTGTGTGTGTGTGTGTGTGTGTGTGTTAAGTATCTGCGATTAATTATTATTAAGTTTATTTTGTATACGGCCTCAATATATGTGATTAATTATTATTAAGTTTATTTTGTATACGGCCTCAATATATGTGATTAATTATTATTAAGTTTATTTTGTATACGGCCTCAATATATGTGATTAATTATTATTAAGTTTATTTTGTATATGGCCTCAATATATGTGATTAATTATTATTAAGTTTATTTTGTATATGGCCTCAATATATGTGATTAATTATTATTAAGTTTATTTTGTATATGGCCTCAATATATGTGATTAATTATTATTATGTTTATTTTGTATATGGCCTCAATATATGTGATTAATTATTATTATGTTTATTTTGTATATGGCCTCAATATATGTGATTAATTATTATTAAGTTTATTTTGTATATGGCCTCAATATATGTGATTAATTATTATTAAGTTTATTTTGTATATGGCCTCAATATTTTTCCAATCAAGAATAGCAAATTGTTAAAGAGCTCAAATACTGAAATTTACGGTTCTGGGGACCGTTGCTTTGAAGTGCATATTACGATTCTTTATTTTATATCTTTACGAGACAGAAAAGATGTACAGCAAACTTTCAGGCCAATATATATGCATTATTATTGTTAATAGGATTATAACATTTCTTATACCAAGATGCCTTTTAAGAAAATATTAAGTTTTTTTCACAACAGAAGACCAAATTACTGGAATAAACAAGCGCAATACACATTTTTATGCTATTTTATTGCCCAAAATAGTAAAAATAATATTCGGAAGGGAAGGGTGATTCCTCCGTCACATTTATTATACTGATTAAAACTTTACTCAACAACATATATAATGTTTTAATGGAAAGTTTTTCAGTGAAAAAAATCAAGACATATAGTAACAAAATATTACAAGTTTTAACTTCAAGAATCTTTGAATTAAAACTTGATTTCGTTTCCGTTCTATGAAACCAAACTTTACACATTTCCTTTATCTCCTAAAATATTCAATAAAATAAAATCTTAAAGAAAAGTAAGAAACCATGTTTCTTTTTCCTCTCATTAGAATCCATAAATCAATGCTTACAACGTTAAATAAGACATAAGAATTTCACCCCCCCCCCCTTTCTTAAATGTAACATTCTTGGTGCATTACATCAAAATATGTTAACACATTCAGAACACTTGAAGATTTAAAGGGCGGATGGAGAACGAAGTCGAAATTATTCAATGGTATTCTGCAAGGGGAAGCACTTTTCGTTCTTACTTGAAGTAAGCGTAATAATATTCCGTAAGCCTCCCCTATTCGTTAAACACTCCCCTTTGTCGTTCAGAATTGTTTTTTTCGAGCTCAAACTGCCATGCTTTTATTACTTGCTTTTTGTTGGCATGGCAGCCCAGTTTTTGGGAAATCGTCATCTGTTCAGAGATCTGCCGCCCTTGGCAGTAATGGAGTTGGTAAACATTTCTTCATCTTGCATTTTGTACAAATAATGTAGTTAATCTTTAGCTCCATGCCTATAATGAATAAATTATTAATACCAGGTGAAAAAATATTATTACAAAGATTTAGAAATAATTTTAAAAACTTATTTTACATTATTAGATTTATTAGAACGAAGCAACTTACAAAAGCACAAGACTGAGAACTTACCAACAATTGATGGGACTCATATTTTATATACATATAGAATATTCGAACAATCCAATTTAAATTTTAAGAAATATCTATAATCTTCCGGAGCTTATATAATCAATAGTTAATATTTTAAAAAAGATTCCAGTCTTTGGATAAAACACCGTGACTGAGATTCAAACCACGGACCAACCAATCAGAAAAGAGTTGCTCTTTTGTCTGGGCCACGGCGAATTCAAGGCATTCGGCTTTGTGCCGCAATATACTTTCGATCAGAGAAAAGATAATGCTTCGATCTATCGTGATATTTGTTAGATAACTTGAAATGATCATGAGAGCTTAAGGTATTTATAATTCTCTATAGATCTATGCGATACAGATGTCTAGTCGAACATTCAGTTCTTATGGTATGTTTATAAAGCTCATTGTATTCTATAATGCAATAAAAATTCTACATATATTTCTTTAGAGAGTTGAATCTGAAACATTGTTGTTGAATAAGTATAAGTCATCGATAATTACTAATTGATTTTCTCAAATTATATTTAAGCTATTTCAACAAACATATATTATTTCTACTAAAGACTTTTATAATGAATTCAAGAATTTTATTAACAAAGTAGTCTAAACTTGGATACAACGAATTTTTATTCATTTCCTTCAATATAACAATTTTTAAAACAAAACTTAGTTTTACAATATATCTTTTCCTTTCTAAAATATTGAGTAAAAAAGACAAGTTAATGAAAAAAATTAAATTGCAAATATTTTCACTTATCAGAACTCTTGAATCATTCTTTATGATGCTAAGATTGCATAAGAATTTCAACAATCCTTAACGTTATTAGGCTTTTTTCAATAAATTATGTTAACTCATTCAGAAGTACTTGAGAATGAAAAAGGGTGGATTGAAAACTAAAGCAAAATTATTCATTGGTGTTTTACGAGTGGAAGAACTTTTTCTAATAATACTAGTAATCTGTAGATTCCCAATCCCTTTAGACACACCCACTGGAATTAAAAAAAATTTCTTCATCGAGCAGGAACTACCATATTTTCACATATAATTCTATAGATAATATTATCAACACATATTTGGAATATCGTTGGAGAGCTGTCACTGTTGATAATAAATAGAGTTGATATTTTTCCTTTCCTTTTCTTTTTATTTTCTCTGGTAATTACATAAGTTACATAAAATTCACTAAGCTTTTCCTGGTTAAAAAAATACCAGACTAGCAATTTCTATTTGGTAGCATTACCGACAGCGAAAAGTATCAATGCATATATCAACTTGGTGGCTTATTTTCAAGTTCCTTTTTAGGAAATCAAAAGGTATTCTGAATCGAAAAATTCTGTGATGAATAGCTCGTGTTTAAATTTTGAGGCAAGGAAAGGAAAATAGTTTTCGTTATGCTGTCCATTCTCGTCTTATTTATTTCCTTGTTTTTTTGAGTCTCTATTTACGTTTGGTACTTGCCGCTGACTGAATGCAAGAAATTGAAGCTAAAGTAAGTTTTAAATAAAAAAAAACTACTTTTTTTATCAGAAAAAAATTGGTAGAAAAGTTTTAACGAATGGTTCTTCAAAGCAAAATATAATTGCCATGTATTAGAATAGAGAATGCAAGAAGAAGAAAAGGAAAAGCAAAAAATGCTATTTCTTCCTAGAATTTAATCAGAATATTAGACCACAGAAGAAAGAAAATAAAAATCAAAGGCGGAATTCCGCATGCCTTTTGTTTGATTTCTGCGCTAACGAGTCACCGAAGTTTCTTGCACAGAGAGTTTTTTCCCCTCAAGTTTCCTTTCACAGTATGAATCACAGAAACGATGATTTTTGTGGGTAAAAACTATGTTTTTTTATTGCTCCTATAAAGATCAGTTAACATATTGTAGTAGATTACATTGATTTAATTTGCGTTAAGGAATTCAGAATATCAATGATCTGAAGAGTGGACATAGATATTGTTACGAATCTGTAATGCTGCTTCCCAGCATAGTTGGTTCCACCATCGGAAAGAAAGTTTTACAGTCATCTATATTGGACGGAATCCGTGTGTCGCATCGGAGGTCCCGGAGCTTGGCGACAAACTTGGCGACCATTTGGCGAATTGGCGACGAATTTGGCGACTTTGGCGCCAAAATAGATTATACCCGAAACATCGAGAATTTGCCCGATCCGTCCAGTAGGAACCGAGATACGCCTCGAACGTTCCTGATTGGTTGAAAGGCTTCTAGCCCCGCCCCATAGACCTATAAAAGGAGGCGGCCGCGGCTGCCAGGGTGGTCGTAGTCGGGATCGACGGTAAAGAACTGGCCTTCCAGAGATTAGCGGAGTAGCGACGGAGTGAAGCTAGTGCTGAACTAAGCTGTGCGCTACTGTCTACAGTAGAGACTTGTTGTATGTTGCTGTTTATGCTGTTTTGTATGCTGCTGTTGTATGCTGCACGTCTCGGCTGAAGATAATTGTCTTTTGTGGTGTATATAGTTGTCGCCTTTGTGCTGTCCTGTGTGTCTTCGTGTAGATAAACGTCGTTGTTTTATTTTCTACTCCCGCCTGCTGATTGAGCGTTCTCCACACCATATAACTCCCACTATCCAAACGAACTCGGAAATTTCGTAACAATATGCATATTCGAACAAATACAGTTAAGTCCTAAAAAATTTTTCGATTTTAAAATAAAGGCCAATGCCAAAAATAATATGAATTCTTTTAAGTATAAAATACATTTTTCACTTCATACCATTTGGCAAATAGGTTAACATAATTTTTATTTTAAAGGATTTATTTTTATTTTTATTTAAAGGATACACTCATTTTAAAAATTCTGCCTTGACCTTACATGTTTTGACCTTGAAAATATCGTTTTGATATAAAGTATTCTATTTGGTGATTATATTTTGTAATTTTTAATTCCCAATCTTTTAAGTAAGATACTCGAACACTGTGGCTAAATTCATATTATAGTAATTAATTGAAAAAAATTAGAAACATATCTAATAAATTTTGAACATGAAATTTTGACGAATCTCAAAGTTTCAGACATGTCTGTTTTCGGAAAAACTCAGAAACGGAAAAAATTAGGTCTAACTTTCAATATATAGATAAATAATTATAGCAATTTATATTAAAATTTAAATGATATTATTATTTTTAAATAAAAAAATCCTGTCCTCGAAAAGAACGCATAAACAAGTTTGCCTCTGTATGCAGAGAAATCTGACTCGCGCATAGTTTCCCAATATTGATGTTATGTCAGTTTTACATTGATTTCTTAATGAAATCACAACCAGTTCTAAACTTTTTAAAACTGAATATCAGATTATTCAGTCCAATAACTCTGTTCTTGCAACTTCGATTAGAAAACAATTTTTAAAGACCATTGCAGTTCACTAGGAAATTCTCTTTCAAATTCCCATCCAGGAACTAATAAAATATTTTGAGCAGGAAATTTCATGCTTAGGATACTTATAAAAATTTTGTAGTAACCTAAGATAAATAATTTTCTTTATGTTTCCTATCCGCTGCTTCTTTTAAATGTTTTTGTAAAGGGGTTCGATTTGTTTCCGTTTATAGTCGCCACTGTTCTGGATGTTAGGAAATGGAGGAAAAATTAAGAGAGGTAAAAAATTCTTTTCTCACTAAACAAAATTGGGACAATAGTTTCCATAACTGATGCTTTAGAAAAAACATCAGTGAGAGGAACAAAAAGGAAGGTGAAAAGAAAGGTTCTTCTTAAAATTAAGCAGAATATTCGACCACAGAAGAAAACAATTTAGCAGCGAAGGTGGAAGCCTTTAGCATGCTTTATCGTTTCATTTGCGTGCAGGAAAAATAAGAAAAGTTTTTGCAAAGCATTTTTTCCCATGGTTTTTTTTCTCCGGAGTGGGATGTGTGTGTGGGGGGGGGATTTCCATATTTTGTTTTTCTATGTATAAATTACAGAGCATTTTTATTTTGAGCTCAAAAAGTACCATTTCACTTATGTTGTTAAAGGAACTGTAAATTTATTTTGCGTAGATTTCCTGACTTTAGTTTATACATTCCTGATTTTCCTGGTATAAATTACAGAGCATTTTTATTTCGAGCTCAAAAAATACCATTTCACTTATGTTTTTAATGGAACTGTAAATTTATTTTGCGTAGATTTCCTGACTTTAGTTTATAGATTCCTGAATTTCCTGGTATAAATTACAGAGCATTTTTATTTCGAGCTCAAAAAATGCCATTTCTCTTATGCTGTTAAAGGAACTGTAAATTTATTGTGCGTAGATTGTCTGACTTTAGCTTATATACTGCTGATTTTCAATTAAAGATCTACATAACAAAATGCTTGTAAAAATACAAGCCAAAAACATCGAATAACAGTATTCATCTCCAAAAAAGATACGTTTAACTGAAAAAAAGGGCCTTCAGGGGTCTCGTATCCGCTACGCGATTGGAAAAATGAAAATCCGAATTCTGATTCTATCGTAGAACCGCAATGTAAGCGGGTTTTGTATATGCTAAATCAGTTGGGGCAAAATATACTCTTAATGGTGTTGTGTAGGAGGTGCTATCTCAGGTTTTGTTCTCATCTTCTGACCGCAACTTAAAATTGTGATGTAATTGATTGATTCATGCTTTTGAAGGATCTCATATCTCAAGTTTCTATCTAGTGGTGCTACTTTCAGGTTTCAGGAGCTCAAGTGTTATCAGGTTTCTACCTTAAAGATTTCTTCAGGCAATATCTCAGATTTCGTTCTCATAATCTGAAAGCAGCTTAAAACAATGATGTCCGTCCCCAATTCACGTAATAGTAACTCATAGTAATAACAACCACAGCACAGAATTCAGAATGAGGAGGGAATCTACGTAGCTACACTGTCCAGTCTCTCCTAATGCCTGCAATTCTCCACTGTCTCCTCGTTTTATCTGTATTCAGCTGCTGACTCACTACTACACGACTGGCTACTCCACACACGAATCGATGCTGCTTCTATAATAAACAACAGGATTCGACACACAACTCAATTCACCAAACGCTCTAGCTTCACTCTACACTTGCACTTCGCTGGACTGATACAACTATTCGTCGTTGACTGCCTATGCTAACTCTCGACCTCTATACAGAATATCTTCGGCTTGGGCTATTTGCCCTTTATCTGCCCGGAGCAGGGCAGAGAAGGTTCTGGAACAATCAAGCATATATCGGCTCCTATTGCTTCTATCACCCAAATTCTTAAAGCATTCAGCATTATCTATTTTGTCGCCAAGTCGTCAAATGGTCGCCAAGTTTGTTTCAAAGTCCTGGGATCACTGATTCGGCATCAGACACAGACAGAGCTGATCGTAAAACGGTATTTACAGTCATTAAACTAACCATGCTAGGAAGCACCATTACATATTTATAACAATATTAAAAACGCCTAAAATTTTAAAACCAATATCAATAAAGATACATATAATTTTTAAAAAGGCGGTTTATCATTATTTAGCTAGATAATGGTAAGTTTGATTTAATTTGTTAAATATTCTATACCTGTTAAAAATATTTGAAAATAATGTTGGAATTTCAGACAAAAATTTAGAGGAGGCTATAAACCACGGAACTTCTTATATCACAAATGAAGTAAAAAATTAGAGCGAATTAAAAAAAAATGATTTTAAAGACTTTTTGTTAAAATGTTTGTTCGCCACTGTAAATATTTATATTTTTCTTTAAGATGTTTTAATCTTTTTTCTCAGTAGAGAAAAGAATAAGCTCTGAAGTGAATTAATAATTTCTGTAGCATTTCTTCAAAAATGAAATAAAACATTTTAATCTTCAAAGGCTCATCGGTAAAATTTTGATAAACCTTGTAAAATTTTCTCTGGATGTTTTTAATCATAAAATGAACCCGAAATTTCAAACAAATTCAGAAAGATTTCTCTAAGTTTGATTTCATAATAAATTGATTATAATAGTATCGATATATGAATAAATAATTATAACAACTTATATTAAAACTTAAAAAGTAGTATTAATTTTAAAAATAGATTATTTGGAAAAGGTAGTTTGAATTAACTCATTACATTTAAAAACACTTAATCAATAACATGTAATTTTTTAACCCCTAAAATGTTTCATTTTCTTTACTATATAATAAGATGACACCTTCTATTTTGGAAATATTTTCTTATTTTGATGCAAATGAAAATCCATTGAATAATTAACTTATCTATGTATTCGAAGTAATTTTAAAATTGAATTATGATTGTTATGAATGGTTTATTTTTTGCTTACAACTATCAAAATTTGATAAATCAATGCGCGTATGACACTCGGACAAAACAGTTAAGCAGTTAAAAATAATGATTTCAGGATACATCAGAATAATAATAATTGAACTACTTAATGAACAAGATAAGCAAATTCGGAAACATTTATCATATTCAAAGGATATTAAATTCATCAGGCATTACAGGATTTTTACCTCTAATATTCATTTGTATTAATTAAATCACTTTTGCCACTTTTTTAAAACTTTATCCATTATTCGCCAATTATAAAACATTCGAGGTTACTTTGAATAAAGTTATTTATGAAAAATCCACTCAAAAATCTTTATTAACTTCAAAGTATCATAAGGTCGGGTGAGATTGATTTTCGAAAAGGAATTATCCGCATCAAGAAAAAGAAACTAGTTTTAGATAATTGGGTAAATATTCATATAATAAATAATCTCAAATCGTTTTACTCAAGAGAAAATATCTCCAAAGAATCTTCATTATAGGAAGAGTTTTAGATCATTTATCTTAGGGGTAATTAACTTTTTTTATTGTTCTGAAAATAGAAGTGTAACTTTTAAAGGTTAAGATTTTTATTTTTAAAGATCCATATTCATGAAAAGGAATAAAATAAGAAGCACTATAAACGATTTATTGAATGAAAATCCCAACGGTTAATTTGAAACTAATAAAGTGTAGAACATTAAAATTTTCAGTGAAAGGCAAAATGTAGAAACTTTCTTATTCTTGCACATGGCAGGAATTTTATTTATGTATCTATTTTTATAGAAAACAAATGATGCAAAACAGTTTATAAACTGATATCAATACAAAAATTCATTTTAAAGTGAGTTTGTCAATTTATAATTTCTGATTTTAAATAGTCTAAATAAAGTTTTATTCACTAATAAAAATAAAGTGAAGCAATAGGATAAAAAATGTTAGAAATAAAGGAAACTGATTTATATTCTTATCTGTGACGTAATCAGCTCAATTCAGACTCATGCATTGATACCTCCAAAGCTAATAATGATGCACTGTACCTCCAAGCCTATGCAATGATTTAGCTCTGATTGTTTATTCCGATTCTAGAACTCAGTCTGAATATTTCAACGAGAAAACGTTGGCTGTCGTTTTCAGAGGGACAGACAATATTAATAGATATAAAAAGAGACTTTCTACTTTCAAGCGAACACCCCTTTTCAAATCAGATCATAAAACTATTAAAATGGCTGACTCCCTCTAGTACCTGGGAATAATTATAGATAATAAACTTACCTGGACCCTCATATTCTTAATTGACATAAAAAGGTTTATACACTGATTAATAATTTTAATTATATCACTGGGCCAAAATGGGGTGTCAATATAATTTTTTTAAAAGAATGGTACTATGCTGGGATAGAAAAGTCTCTCCTGTATGGTGCTGCCGTATGGGCAAGGCACTCAACTAAGCAGCAGATTGCTAAATTACATACAATTCAACGGGTTTCATCAAATAAAGTAGCTAAATGTTACAGGGCTAGTCCAACTCGCACTGAATGTCTTCTTGAGGATACCTCCTCTCTATATAGTTGCAAAAAGTCCTTATTTTAAATTCTAGATTTGGCATAAGTCATATCACTGACTCTCCGACCCGCCCGAAGGCACACGGGTAAAGAAAACTGAATGACCGGACCGCCGCAACAGCAGCACTTGCGAGAACTGTGGTTGAGTTCTAAGGGCCATCACCGGTCACAGTACAAGCCTTCCAGAAGGAAATACGTCCCGTTATCAATGGGAGGAGCCACATCCTCCACCTTTTTGTGTACCTTCCAGGGTGGCGAGATCCAACCACTATACCCGAAGCATATCTTCCTCTTTTCGAGGTGCCCCCCGGAGATTTCTAGATTTGGCATAAAAGGTCTCTAAATTTTAAGTTTATTTTAGATGCTGATAAATTAGATAATAATATTAAAATTAATGATATTTCTGTAGAAAATAAAACAATTGAATTTCCAAATAGTATCAAAGATCCTGAATTTGAGGCGTACACTGATGGTTCTGGATTTGACGACAAGATTATGTGCATTTAAAAAAATAATAAAGTAATTAGAGCTGATTGTTTAAAATTAGCCCCTTATAATTTTGTTTTCCAGACTGAGATGGTGGCAGTTAATTTTGCGGCTAGCTGGGCTTTGGAAAACTGTGTCAAAATTAACATTTTTACAGATTGCCTTTCATCTGTTGAAACTTTAAAGAAAAAGAAATGCAATTCGAAATGTATTAATGATATTAAATTAAACATGATCAAGACGGAAGGGTTGGTAGGCTTGTCCTGGGTGACAGCGCCTGCCGGTCTCCCGGGTAATGAGTTAGCCCATCCTGCCAGGTCTGCAACAACTGAGGCAGAATTAATAGCATATCCAACCCCTTATTCACATTTAAAGAAAAAGTCCATCAGTGTGTTTTGGATGAATGGCAACGATATTGGAATAGCTCAAACAAAGGTGTAAGAGTATGTTCCAGGAGGTATGTTCCTAGAGTTGATTTTAATCTATTAACACCTAATAAATACTTATTACTTTTTCTTTCTGGAACATGGTCCTTTTATCTTTTTATTTACATAAATTTAATATAATAAACAGCCCCTTCTGCATCTGCGGTGGTCTGTGGGATGCAGACCACTTCGCTTTTCAATGAACACTCACTAGTCCTTATTACCTCACCCGCCCCTCCAGAAAATCCAAACCTCATTGGTTTCTTAGCGCACTCAAGAACCAGTCTTCGCTAAGGATGATGGAGAAGATTTATGAAGTCTCCAGGGATATTTGTGAGGAAATTCAGAGGAGGTTAGGACAGCTATCTGCGTCTTAGATTGTTTGCAGTCTTGTTTTAATTAATTATTTATTTATGTAATTATTCTTTCTCAGCTTCCAGTTGTTTTTTATGTAAGATTATAGATATTAAAAATTGTACTTTTCTGCTCATATTCTTGATTTACCTTCTAGTAATGCTTTTTTTTTCATGTATTTGTCATTCTAGATTTGCTTTGTATTTTCACCTTATATTTGTGACATTCACCAATTTTTCACTTTATATAATGGGACAGATATATGATTTTAGATATCGGTATATTGTTTGCTATTGCTATAAGTCTATGTACACTATACTACTATACTATGTCATCTACCCTTTGGACATTGGGATTTTTTTTGTGTTTATGTGTGTTACAGCTTTTTATATGTACTTTTCAACTTAATCTCCTGAACCCAGAATTGGCTCTCTAACTATTTAATTTAAATTGTTTATTTCAGTCAAATGAACTATAATGTATGCCCTTATTTACAGCCCATATTCTGGCTATGACTATAAGCCTTTTAATAAATAAATAATGGTTCTCTTACTAATAATTCTTACACTCTCTTTGGTAGGCAGGTCGTTGTTGGGAAGACCAAGCTTTATGTTAGCCAAATTTGACTTTTCCCCCCTCCCAACTAACTACTCTCTCATAACCTAAATAACAATTTTGACTTCTTTTTTCTCTAACTAACTTCTCTCCAACAACCTAACTAACAAATTTGACTTCTTGGCTAACAAGAATGTGTTCTGAGATTATGAAATAATAATTTTTTGTGGCGGTATTTTCGATGTTATTAAAGAAAAACAATCAAATTCCGTTTAATGTTCAGTTATTAAGATTTTAAAAAATACTAAATTGTCAAAGCATCGAAATGCTATATTTTATACTATTCCCAATGTCACTTCTCCGAAGTCCTTATCTCCATATCCCTAAATATATATATAAGAGTTATGGAAATATCCTTAATATATTTAGTAGTTTTGAGTTCAAAAACCTCACATGTTGAGCGCTAATATATACATAATCAATCAATATTTTTGATAGATATATAGAAAGGATGAGGACAAATCAATTCCATTTAGTAAATATTATTTAATTTAATAATAAAATGTGGATATTTTATTTTACACATCATTATTTTACGAAAGGAAAAATGACCGAGATTAATGAAAAGAAAAAAGAATCGAAATCTTTGTAAATCGAAATTCATGAATTTTTCAAATCACAAAGCAAACACAAGAATTTCAAACAGAAAAATATCCCTCTTCTATTCTTGTATATTTAGGTGTGTTTATAACAATAGATGCTAAAATATTCAGTAACTATTGAAGAAAAAAATTTCACTGAATAACTAATGCGAAATTATTCAAAGGTATTTTGAAAATGGAAATGCTTGTCGTAGTCTCTTACAGTAAACGTAACAACGTTCCTCGGCCACTCCATTGAGTCACACCCTTTCACAATTTTTGATTATTTCGCTTCTAGATGGATCTGTCAAGTTTTTGTGCCAGTTTCTGTTGGTATAGCAACATTATCGACACAGCTTGAGAAAATCGTCATCTGTTCGGAGAATTGCCGCCATTGGCAGCAAATGGAGTTGGTAATATTTTCCTCGCTTATTTTTCATGCAGGAGCACTGTCGATTCATCCCATGCTTGCCATGAATAAATTATTAACGGCGGGGGCAAAGAATGCACCATTCGATCTGAGTGCGAAAAGATGATGTTGTGATGTAACATGGTCATTGTAAGAACCATTGTAAAATGAAAAAACTTCGAGATATTTATATTTTTCGATGGATCGTTATGTTATTGATGATGGAATATATTTTCTCTTCCTATAACAGTTTTATAAAGAACTTGGCAATCGATCATGTTATAAAGGTTTCATATATTCTTTAAGGAATTGAATTTTGAGCATTGTTACTTAATGAGTGTAATTTTTTAAACCTATTAAAAATCATTCCATAAATGCTTTCATGTTCTTCCAGTAAATCATTTGCATCGATTATTCTGTGTTTGAATTTTTCCCACATGTTGTAACTTATAATATAATGAATCTCCCAATTGATGGACATACGTTTGAATATGATGTGTCTGTCAAATTCCTGTGCCTGTTTATGTTGGTATAGCAACATTACCCGCACAGGTTGGGAAAATCATCATCTGTTCAGAGAACTGCCGTCGTTGGCAGCAAATGTAGTTGGTAATATTTTCCTCCTTTGTTTCCATGCAAGGAGCACTGTCGATTTTTCTGTACGTAGCCTTTATCCCATGTTATGTTATTATGTAACTTGATTATTGTAAAATCCATTGTAAGTTATTTATATTTCTTGATGTATCATAGCGTTTCTGATGATGAAATATATTTCCAACTTTTATGAGGATAGTTTTATAAAAAGTTTTATAAATGGATTTATAATCGATTGTGCAGTGAGAGGTTACATGTATTCCTTAAAAAACTGAATTTTGACCATCGTTATTTAATGAATACATTTTTATAAAACTAGTTAAAAACCATTCTGCAAAAGATATCAATGCTCAGAACAATAAATCCTTCGATACTATAGTTCTAAATATTTGCTTCCACATGTTTTGTCTTATAATATAAGGAACTTTTTATATGATAGACACATGCTTTGAATGTGATGGGTCTGTCAAATTCCTGTACCTGTTTCTGTCGGCATAGCAACAGTATCAACACAACTTGGGAAAATCATCATCTGTTTAAACAGCTGCCGTCAGTGGCAGGAAATGGATTTGGTACTCCATGAAAATCATGTAAAACTCAACTCCATGGTAGCCTTAAATAAGTGATTGATACTATGTGAAAAGAATATATAATGCAAAGATATAAATAAGCCAATATTGATTCATCTGTAATGAGTATCACAATTCATGTCATTTATCCTATTTATCATGGGTTTGTATATTATTCATTTAAATGTGTTGAAAATGGTATTTTTAGCAAAAACAACCATTATCCCCTAAATGCCAAAAGACTTGATTAACAAATGTCATTAAAATTTTATATCATATGATTAGAAAAGGGACAACAGATGTAAATTATAGATGGTTCTGCAACAAGGACTCTTTATAGAAAGTTTAAACTTCAACTTATTTAGTTTCGATATTTTAAAAACAATCCTATAAAAATTATTTATGAATCCTTTATTTAGTCATCTATTGTATCAATCCCTTTAAAAATTATCATTGGAACATAAAACATGTTTCAAAGTCTGCATCGCATAAATTTATTAAGAATTAGGAATATCCATACTTCATTCATCATTACAATATTTTACAATGCCCAAATTGCATGGTAACATCTTCTTTTCTTACATCTAATGTTGTATTCTTTGCACATGACATTAAGCATTTACTCGTGCAGTTGAACACTACGAGAAGAAGAATCGGCAATGGTTGTTTGAAAAGGAAAAGCGGAAAAGTTATCAAGGCCATTTACCGCTGAAGGTGGCAGCTGAATGAAAAGATGACGATTTTCTCAAGATGTATCAATAAAGTTGCTATACGAACAGAAAACAGGCATTAAAATTATTATTGTCCCATTTCGAATAGAAAGGATTCGAAAGTCCATGAGAGACAACCTAAAATGGAAGGAAAACTTACGGAATAGTATTATTTTTACTGAAAGAGAGTATAGAAAGTAAAAGGAAGAGAAAAAGCATTTGAAGAACACCGACGAATAAATTCGCCTTAGTTTTCTATTCTGTTCTTTTTAATTCAAGCGTTTCTGGATGCGTTAACATATTTTGATCCAACGCATCAAGACACATGTTACAAAACAGATATTTTATGCTTAAAATTCTGATATTTTTTGTGATTTTTTAAAATGTATATTCGTGAATTTCATTAAAAAGATGCATAAATGTTTATATTTTTTAAATCTTGAACTTCTTATTGTTAATTTTCATTAAGAGTATTTGAAGTTTTAATGTCTTTTAAATCTATCCATATACTACTATTAGTTCACTTATATAATAAACAAATTAGATATAAAGCTGTTAAAAAGGCATTGCTTAAGCTTCTCTTAAATTTTACATTTAAAAATACAGTACACTACCGATTATCCTGTTCGCGTCTATCCGGCTACCTTACTATCCGGCCTAGTTTTTTTTTAATCGTAATTAAATGAGGGTGACAAGACGTCTATTAAAGACTTTTTTTAAACCTAAAAACTGTAAGTTTTGTCTCTTATCTTAGGATTACCTTTTCCTATCTGTGTAAGAAAAAAATAAAATCAATTTGAGCCAATTTTCTTAAGAATCAGGCTTACAATCTACGCTAATGTTTTGTTTATGTTTCCTGCATTTAATTCGGTCATTACAGAACTTATGTTAAAATGTGAACAGTTTATGTCCTTTAACTTAGTTTTTCTCTAATAAATTCTTGAAAAATGCAGTATATATATATATATATATATATATATATATATATATATATATATATAAACTATACAAACCATCAGTACAGAACTATTTTACCTAGACACGTTACCGGCAACAGCTTCTATGATTCACCTGGCTGCGACTGCGTTCACATAGAGATAAAAGGAGGGCTTAGAACTCAATAAGAAGTGAGAAAATACGTATAATAACAGTGACTTTTGGATAAAAACTTTGTCTTCTGGTATTGATGGGCAAAGAAATGAAATCATAGAACTCCGGCCTATCCGGCGTTTTGTTATCCGGCTAGCCCTTCCGTCATATTAAACCGAATACTTGGAAGTGTACTGTATACTGTTGAGAAGTCAGGAATATGAAGTTATGCATAATAGATTCAATTGAAATTAAGTACTATCAATATTCCAGGCAAACCAGCGGGTCACCAGATGCTGCCTAGTTGTTGATAAATCATTCCTACTAAGTATTGAATGTTCCGGTATCTTTCTCCTTACCTCTTCGTCGCCAAGAATAATCTAGAGAAATTATTTAGAAAATCGAGATTGAAAACTTTTATGGTCCGCGATTTATTCCCTTCAAATTATCCATTCGAAAACCCGTTTACAGTTTTTTTTTTAATTTGATTTGTTCTTATGAGCTCGATCTGCAAGAATAAATTCTACATTTCTAGAAGATACACTCCGTGAACATCGATGCCATCTTCCGAAAAAGAAAGAAACATAATTACTCCTGATGATAAATGATTCAAATTAGGTCAAGCTGCCAAGATTCTCCAGAAATTCTCTCTTGTAGTTTATGATGTATAAATCTTTTTTTTATTTATTTTTTATTTTCGAAAATGTCTCTTTCTTAATTTGAGATAATCCATTTCAGAAAAATCCATCTCAAAATCTTTGCTATTAATAAAGATCTAGAACAGATTTTTCATTTATATTCTATTCATAACAGATGTAGATATTTTATAATGCCTAAGAAATACAGAAAGATTTCCTTACTTTTCCGAAGTGCATTAAAAGTGAATCAATATTAATGGAAGCTAGACGCAAAATATCTAATACCATTTTTTCTTTAAATATGAAGAACGTCATCGCATTAACCGAATACATATTTTGAATGATTAATTTCCCATTTTTAGAGAGTATTCTAAAAAATATTTTGGCATAATGTAAGTCGGGTATGTATATATAAAACTCATGCATTTTAAATAATCTAACGATCTTTTATGATTGTTCTTTTTCTTAACTATCTTTCCATAATAGAGTTATTCCGTAATAATGTTTTTTTGCAATGTTAATCAGATTGTAAGGAAAAAGGTTTTTACAGATATTTTAAATGGATACCATATCAATGATTCACGGCCAATTAAATGTTCTTTTTTTCATAACTACTATTCCACTTCTAGCATTTCTTAAAAATAAAGTTTTTTTTCTTTTATACTGATATAGATATTTATCCATCCTGTTTCAGAGATTTTCACTATCTTTTACATTCTACATATCCTGTTCATTTCAGGCAAACTTGTAATATTCTATGTTGATACATTTAGTGATTTAACGTATTACATTTAGCTGTTGACAACTATTTTTATTCTGAATCTATATGTGATGTTTGGCCGCCATTGGCGACGTCTGCTGAAACGATTGGCGAGATTCGCCGCCGCCGTTGAGAGTTATTGTTTTTTTATATATATGATGAGAAGAGTTTGTGTGGCGGAAGGAGAATGATGGTTATGATTTTGCTTTGATTTTGAATAGATAATTTTAAGAAAAGCCTGAGTAATGTGTTCTTTTTAGATATGTGTTTTCTTTAAGAATAGGCTGGTGTCATTACACTATATAAGCTGATGTAATTTCTTTTACAGCGTTTGTAAATATATTGATAATATTTCTCATCAAATTAATTAAATATAAACTTCTATTTGAAATAACTTGAGGTTTGAAGAAACCGCTATTGTAAAAATTACATACTGTTCAAGTAATTAACTTATTTTGTGTATGCTGTAAAACAATTACTAATGATTTTATAAACACATTCTGATAAGCAGAAGTTTTCAATTTTGTTACTCTTATATATATTAACATTGAAAATGCACTAATTCAATGCACGCAGAAAATAATTATTACTCATTCGATTAGTTTAGTTAAATTTTGTTTCTCTGATCGTGGCATCATCTGTAAGTAAAATAGAAAAGACAGTGATAGCAATATTCTATAACATTTTTACAAAAATGATATATAATTTAACAATTAAGAAATAAAAAATAAATAAAATGAAATAAGGAATTTCCTTTCAGCATCACTGCCAAAGTTACTTTTAAAAGTTGTTTCTAATTAACAAAAGAAAAGTGTATAGATTCAATTACAAACCGTATTCATATTAACTGTAGTAAAAGCCATTAATTAATAAAAAAATTATAATGAGTAATCTATACTTATAATAAAGCTCAATGTGTGTGTGTGTGTGTTGGCGCTCTACAGGCCAGGTCATTTGACATACAGCTATCAAATTTGGTACATGTATACCTTAGAGGTCGGGAATGTGCACCTGGGGTCCCTTTTTTTGAAATTTTAATTATTAATTAAAAACTAACTTTTCCGCCAAAAAAATTTTCCATTTTCCCCACCGCCAACTTTTCCACCAAAAAAATCTTCCATTTTCGCCACCGCCAAATGAGTAAGGCTTCCGGTTTTTTTTTTTTTTCTCCCAACAGTAATGAGGCTAGGGTTAGTGTTTTTCGGCGGATTATTTCAAACGATTCTGTTTATTTTCTTAATGTTTGATGCATTTAAAATTAAACATTGTTAATTAATCGATCCTCCAGATTCATTCTGAAGTACTTTTGAATTAAAATAAAACAGAATAAAGGAAATTAAAAATTTGTAATCCGCATAGCGTTACCCCAACTGGCGTAGAAAAAAAATCCCGTATTTGCGTTACGTAGCTGGCGTTGAAAATTCACGCATGCGTTTTGTGTTCTGAATTCCGCATTGTGTTGACGAATTATTATCAACGGATGCGGACTGGATTTAAATTTTTTTTAGGTTCGTTGCATGTTTTTGTAATTAAAATGTATTTATGTTAGTTATATATTTTTTGTATATGCTTATAGTTTTAAGTGCATCGTTTTTTAAGTAGTTTTTTAAAACCTGTTTTAAACCGTCTATTTTAAACGATTCGTTTCATTTTCTTAATGTTTGATGCATTTAAAAGTAAACATTGTTAATGAATCGATCTGCTCATGATGAATCTAAGAAAATTTTGTTGACAAATTCTTGAGATAATACGTAAATTGAAAAAGATATTCTTTAGTGCCCATAAAGTTTAAACGCTGAGTGACTCTATTTTCATTAATCAGATTATAAAAAAATTCTTTGTTTCAGTAAAAAATATTATTATATTAATTGCAGATTAATTCTTTCCACTTTAATTTAAAACATAAATTCTACGGGTGCTAACAGAAAATGAGAGAGATACATATTACGTTATGACTGAAGGCCTTTATAATATTATGAGTGAATTATATGACTATCAAAATTTGAAGTTTTAAAATATTTTGATGAAGAAGCTATTAAAGTAGGAATTGCATAAAATATTTAAATATAAAAATTTTAACGAACATTAAGATTGGCGTACCGGTTGGTCGACAAATTCTTATGATATTACATAAATTAAGAAAGATATTTTTTAGTTCCCATAAGGTTTAAATGCTCAGTGACTCTGTTTTCGTTAATCATGTTATTAAAAAAATTAACATTTATTGACGAACACGAACACACTGATATTCACCGTTACTCTGATTAGATGTTATAAAATCTGAATAGATAAACATAAACGTGTTAACAGCTGTGCGCCGGTTTCTATGGCAACACAGCTGGAAAGGGAAAAGAAGTTTCCGAAGAAAATTGACGCATGCGCATTGTTCTGATTGTTGTCATGACAACCACTTTCAACAGATGATTTATATTATTTTTAGGTTAGTTACATGCTTTTGTAAGTAAATTGTATTTATGTCAGTTATATATTTTTTGTATATGCTTATAGTTTTAAGTACATCGTTTTTTAAGTAGTTTTTTTTAAACCTGTTTTCAATGATTTAAATTATTTTTAGGTTAGTTGCATGCTTTTGTAATTAAATTGTATTTATGTTAGTTATATGTTTTTTGTATATGCTTATAGTTTTAAGTACATCGTTTTTTAAGTAGTTTTTTTAAACCTGTTTTAGACCGATTATTTTAAACGATTCATTTTATTTTCTTAGTGTTTAATGCATTTAAAATGAAACATTGTTCATTAATCGATATGTTCATGATGAATCTGAGAAAATTTTGTTGACAAATTCTTGAGATATTACATAAATTAAGAAAGATATTCTTTAGTGCCCATAAAGTTTAAACGCTCAGTGACTCTATTATCAGTAATCATATTATTAAAAAAAATGCTTTGTTTCAGTAAAAAATATTATTATATTAATTGCAGATGAATCATTTACACTTTAATTTAAAGCATAAATTCTACGAGGGGTAACAGAAAATGAGAGAGATACATATCACGTTATGACTGAATTCCTTTATAATATTATGAGTGAATTATATGACTATCAAAATTTGAAGTTTTAAAATATTTTGCTGAAGTATCTATTAAAGTTGGAATTGCATAAAATATTTAATTATTAAAATTTTAACGAACATTAAGATTGGCGAACCGGCTGGTCGCCAAATTCGGCTAGTTAATAATAAAATTAATATTTAAATGTGCAATGGCCAGGAATTTTCCTTCCCTTATAATATTATCTTAAAAAATATTCTTTAATTTATAATAAAAGAAAGGCTATGTGTGTGTGTGTGTGTGTGTGTGTGTGTGTGTGTGTGTGTGTGTGTGTGTGTGTGTGTGTGTGTATAACCTTAGGTTTTGATAGGAAAAATATTTCTCCATAGTGCTAATATATTAATAAGATTCTGATGAGATTTTCTGACGCATGTCAATCACATGTAAGGGAAACACAGGGATCTTTTAAAAAGAATGTGCTTATTGGACATTTTTTACCCCTTCACGCATAGCGTAAGAATGTGTCGGCGTTTAGCCTATTCAGCAATTTTATAAAGCTTCACTTGAATTAATTAAGTAAAGAAAGTGGAATTGGATCACGAAATAAGAGAATATTTTAGAATGAAGTTACTATGGGCTAAATTAAGATAAAACCTTGGAAATTAATTAAATTGAAATTAAGAGTTTAAAATATAATTATATATATATATCAATTTAAGTAAATTTAAACTGTATTTTATTAAAAATCTTTCCTATTAGAGAGATAATAAAAATTTCAAATACTGATTTCTTGAGTAGTCTAAACACTGCCTGCTGCAACTGTTGTTTTTAATTTAATATTTTTATGAAATTTTGTTTCACTGAATCATTGGTGTACTACATAATTTTGACTCATTTTAGTTTTTTATCAAAAGAATTTTAATTCATTTTTAGAAAGTTGTTACGAAGCATGTTTATATCAAAGCACAATTTATTATCATATAATTTTATACAGAATTTATCATACCTCCTAAGAAAAATGGTTTCTTATTTTCAAATATCTAAATATTTCTAGCAAAAAAAAAAAGATAAACGTTAAATTTTCATTTAATACAAAAAGCATAAGTACAATAATATTTCTGATTATTTGCAATTGTTTGTGACCCACATTTCCAAGACATTTCTTCTCCCCCCGCCCCTCCCTTTTCACACAAACTCAATTCAATCGTTTTCTTCAAATTGTTTTTGAGATGGTAAGCAATTAAAACCAATGTAATCTTGACTTAATTATATATTGCGACCTCTTCATATATGTGCCATTTTAATTCAGTAGAAACTGAATGTATTTTTAATACGGTTGATTTTAAAAATCCAGAATAATTTGAAATTGCTTAATAACACTATATCATTTTGAAGGTTTGAAATATTTTTGTCTTGGCATTTAATCATATGGCTCATTTTTTCTACATAAGTATTAAAAATTTTAAAAAAATGCTATTAAATTTAACATAAAACTAATAGTTTATGTCCAAAACAAAAGGACTAAAATACATTTAAAATAATTCCATTTTTTTTTCTTTAATTCAATCACTAAATTTACCAAATATAATTACGCAAATTATAAACTTTTTGACCAAACAACAAAACTTGAAAAAATATGAAGTATCTAAATAAAAAATATAATCATTAGAATAGAACTTTTTTAGAAGTGAATTATTTTTTTTTGTTTGTTATCATAGAATTTAGAAATTACATACTATGAAATGCAGACTGCATTCTACTTATAAAAGATACTTTCATATTTTTGTTTATTATTTTACTTGAAAATACCAAAACTATTTGTGATGGTCGTCAAATGCTTAATTGCTTTTATGGTAACTGTGAAATTTATTTTTTAAATGCTTTTTTCTCTAATGATCTTCCATTTTTTTTCTTCTTTCTTGAGTCTTTGATTCATAAACATGCGCACCAAATACCACACAATTTACACTAAAAAAGTTTGAAACTTTTACCTGAACAGTGACGTTCTTTCTTTGTGCAGAAAAGAAAATGTTTCTGTAATTTCCCTTGTGAGCAAAATCTTGAGAAAGGCCTTCGCAAAATGTTCCGATAACTAGCCCGCACGCAAATCAAACAGACGCAAGAGCAAAAGGATTCCGCCCTCACATTTGATTTGCCATTTTTTTCTGTGCCCAAGTATTTTGATTAAAAGTCTAAGAAGAAACTTTTTTCTTCTGCATATTCTTTTTTCTTTCTTATTCTTCTCTCCTTTCATGCACTATTTCGTATCTACGTTTTGCTTTGAAGCCAATAGGTTTTCAATGTCACATTCTTTTTATTTTTATTTTGCTACATTTTTTAGCATTCCAAACAACGGCGAATACAAAAAGAAAATAAATACATTGAAATGAAGTAAATAAGTTGGGAGACTGGTCTTCCCAAAACTTTCTCGCATACACTCTTATAAAGGGGTTGTTCCAGAGGACACTTTGAATAACATTGACGTACAATTGTTACAAAATATTAAACTTTAGCGGGAATTCAGCATTTTTACTGAATCGATCGTGTCATCCTTTACTGCATTTTTGGCGATTAATTCCTGCCATGATTCAAATAGTATCAGAAAATCAAATTTGCGTTTTAGACGTGTTTCTTCCAATCGATTGAAATAAAAATATGACACAAAACTGCAATTTTAGTCACAAGATGCCATGCCTAATTTGATATATTTAAATCATTGTGTTTTTGAGTTATTGTGCTAATGGTTAACCATATTCGAAGAGTGGGACAGACAGACTTCCACTGCACATATTTTGCACTAAATTTGATAGAAATCTGCAAATTTGGTACAAATTCCGCATACCAAATTCCATCCGTCTTTCTCAAATCGTTTGAGTTATCTTTGTCACAGACAGAGAAAGAAAGTTGGACATTTTTCAAAAGTGTGTTTTTCGAATTCAGTGAGGTCTAAAATGTGGAGATTCTTTAAAATCTCGAGTTCGAATTTTTTACTGATTGCTATACTTTCTCTTGCTGCGTATGCGAGAAAATAAAAAGAAAGAAAGCATAACAAATTGTTGCTTCCTTGCGTCACTTCCGTGCCGTTATATTTCCAAGTTTTGTCTACGAATTTTTCCCTTTCAGAATACCCTACTAATATAGTTGAATACAAAGGCCGCGATAGCCTGGTTGGTAGAGTCTTGGATTCGCGTCCCTTAGGTTGAGAGTTTGAACCCCGCCGCTGGCCGAAGATTCCCCGCGTGCTTGGTGGCTGACGCGCGTATAAATCTGTCGCGGTCACAAAGTCCTCCATGTCGAGAGTAATACCACTGGAGGTACTGGATCAGGGGTGATCGTTCTCTGATTCAGGTCTAAATTACGATCTGTGGATGAGTGAATGAAGTCCGCCACGTAGAAAGGGTTGTGACGTGTGTGTTCTTAAGTCGTTGGCCATAGTTGGCTCTACGATAAAAACAAGAGGCGCTCCCCCTCAGGCTTAAATCGGCTGTTTTCGAACAGCGGACTTTACCGTGGCAAGTGACCATAAGTAACAACAACAACATACCTGAATACAAACTAGAAACCGAACTGTCGGGCTTAGAGCTAGGAATGCTTCATGCCTCTGAAAGTTGATTCAAAATCAAAGTTTCTGCCGTGAAGTTTATATACTGTAAACGTATTATTCAATTTTACCGCATGTTTTGCTGGTATTAATTTTCAAAAAAAAATTGATGTAAAACTAGCATATCAGCAACGAAATAGGTTGCTGATACCTTAGTTGTATCTAAATATAGAGGAAACTTTCAATATATTATCTTTTAAAAAGTTTACAGCTTATACAAAATTTGCTGTACTTTCTTATGTTTGACAAACATAGGCATGTTCAAACATTTAGAATTTAACTAAGTCTTCAAAACTTATCTTAAATTTTAGAGAATATCTTTTTCGCATTCTCTACTAAAAACTTTTTTTTCTAATCAATGTTTTTACAGATAGATTCCTAATCTTATTAACAACTTCTATAAGATTACAGCAAAAAATTCAAGAAATTTAGGTAAAATTTACTTAACTTTCAGGATTTTCTTCTAGTTTTTATTTTTAAAAAAAAACAGAGAAAACGAGTTTAAAGTTTCAAGCACATTAACATTAAGTTAAAAAAAATTATAACAAACTAGTTACTTTTTGAAACAATAACGAAACATATAGAAGTGAGAAAGTAACTCTCTGATGACGTTAAGTCGTTTCTCTAGTTAATAGTAGTTCTATCCAGCTCAGTAAAATTCAGAAATTGTTTTGAAAAATTTTAAATATTTCATCTCTTTTATCTATTAATATTTTATAATCAAATTATCTAAATAAAAGTATTTTTTTATGAAATCATTCTTAATTCTATTCAAAGAAGGCTTCTTAAAGCAAAAATATAAACCATGTAAATAAAATACAATTCGAAAAAATTATAGTGAAATAAGCAAAATTTCTAAAAGAATGATTTGCATAAAAATCGCTCTTTTAGGAATTTTGCTAATTTTAAGAAAAAAATTTTGAATTATCTTTTTTTTATGAATCTAAATTATATTGTAAAACGCAGTTAGAAATTTGGCCGTATCAAAACTTAAAGATTCTAATTAACATTCACATTAATTTCAATTAAAAATTTAACATCCATATTTAAAAACGTTTTTAAAATCGTTTGATTTAGAACATTCATTTTAAGCACTAAGCATCTCTTGACTTTCATAATAATTTAAGATTGTTTTCTGTTAACTCGCGGCATATCCGTATCTATAAAAATTAATGTAAGCTATACATAGCGTTAGAGATTTAAAAGGTTGATTTTCTTTTTAAAAATGGTCCAAAATGGACAGGCAAAACTTTTCTCAGAAAGGCTACTGTATTAACCAATATTGCAAACTAGCGATGAACAAACCATGAAGTTTTCAAATAGTGTAATGCTTTACGTTTTTGAAAAAAAATTAAGTTAATAACGTGTTTTTCAAAATGCATCCGTATCTCGATAAATTAATGTTCTATTCTTTTGAAATAATAAAATAATTTATTCAAATGGTCAGGGATGATTTTAAACTTACAATTCAGTAATTTATATTTTCATCGATTTTAGAATACCAAATTCATTTAATTTTTTTAAATCGTAATGCCTTTTCGGGCCATTTAAGATGATGGATTCGTATTAATATAAGTTCAATGGTAAACAGAGATGAATTTAATTCAAAGCTTCACTTAAATATGCCTTTTGAACATTCCGAAATTTTAGTCAAATGTTCAGATATAATTTTATATTTAAAATTCAAAACTCAGTTTTCTGGTTTATTTTAGAATACCAGTCTTCTTAATGAATTTTTCCTCAATCTAATTAATTTTAATGTAATTTAAGATCTTTTATTTGTATTGTTATAAACTAGGTCATCAGCAGAAGCCAATTTCATTAGAAAACTCAAATTAAATATAACAAACGAAGCATCTCTTCAAAATAACTAAATATTATTATGCATCTTCAGTCATAATTCTTGAAGCAGAAAAAGATAGTTTTTCTTTAAGAATGAAATACAAAACCCCTCAAACATATGTTTAATTTACAGATTGAAGACATGACAAACATGTATTGATTTTTTCATAAAGATAACAACAGAGGTAAATTTGATAAAAATTTATGGCCTTCAAAAATTTATGGCATTGCTGTTTAGTTGAAAAGAATATAATAATGTTATAAAAGTATATTGTATTTAAGAAGGTGTAACTTCATTTTTCAAATATAACTTCATCTTAATTACCGTTCATTCCCCTGTGACATAAAAGCATCGAATCATTGCTTCTCAAACTTATAAATCACTTCAAATCTCTGTAATTTGGTACAAAAATTACACATAATTTGCAAATACAGGGATTCCTAATTGAATTAGTAAAAAGCCCATTTACAAAATGAATAATGTCATCAAATTAGTTTATGAAAAAAAGTAAAACAGTTAAAGAGTTAAAAAAGGGAAGAAATGTTTTCTTATTTGATATGCTATATGAGTTCAATTGGTGTAATGGACAAAATTCAAATGGTTTCCGATAAATTATGTTCGAAACCTTAGAAAGTTTCGCCTTCTTCCCAAGGATGCTATGGGATATTATTCAATTTTCTAAATTTTATTTGCATTTTTAGAACAATTTCATAGATTTCAGATATAAAATGTAATTGGTGCGAATTAATTCGAAAGTGCGTACAACAGCTTTGCTGATCGGTTTAATTTGAAGATTTCAAACAATCTACGATGATCAACAACTTCATTTATCACTGGGTTATTTATTAAAACTTTTGTTGACAGTATATCTATTACCATATTGCAAAGTTCACGAAATTTCAGTCACTTATCGAAATGGCCTCCGACTATAAGATCTGAACTGAATTCAGTGAAAAATTTCACCTATGCAAACATGAAACAAATTCAATAAAAAATATGTTTAGTACTTTAAAATTTTATTTAAAGGCAATTCGGGCTTCATTAATACAGAAAATAACAAATATCTATTGATGATGATGACGTGTCCGCGTTACCACGGAAATGGGGTGCTGTAGCTTCTGAGGGTAAAGACCCCTGAGCACCCGAGTGCAGAAGTCTGACTTCTAGCTCATATGAAGATGAAACTCACACAATCGCTTGCACAACCCCTTTTTAAAGGGGGGGGGGGCACATTCACACACCTCAAGAATAGAGCACAGATGAAGAACAACCATGCCCGAACCGGGACGCCCAGATGACGGGGAATATGCGCTACCCCTATGCAAGGACGCCGGCAACAAGTATCTATTCATAATTATAAAAACTCGTGCTGTTTCATAAATATGGAAAACAAATTTTCTTGCTTTATAGTACAAAATATTTAAAATCTTAACAGATTTTAGAACAAACTTGCATCTTCATACTCATAAAACCAGTAAAATGAAAAAATACGGGTTCAATGAATTAAAATGGTATTTCATATAAAAACAATCTACGTTTCATTAATGTCTAAAATAACAAATTGCTCTTTTCTATTTATAATTCTGAAAATTTGCGCGGTTTCTTCATTACTGAAAAATTATTTTTCTTTTCTTTAGAGGACAAAATACTTAAAATCATTTATGATTTGTTCTAATCTGTAATGATATGAAAATCAAGAAATATCGGTCTAATAAGGAAACGAATTTTGTTTCCATTTACAGTAAAAATGATTATTATAAGTAAATACACAAAATTACTTGATATTTCATATTATTAATAAGTGAATGAGCATATCTGTTTAATTTCATATTTTATCAAAAGTCATAAAAACATTTCCCGAAATCGATAGATAATACATTTTAAGAAAGCACTAAATTGATGATACGAATAATATTTATTACATTTCTTCAGTCGAAACAATTTTTTTAAGTATTACGAATTTTCTAGCTTAAGATTTTTTTTAAAAAAAACTCTACCTCTGCATTCTAACTCTCGATTACAGTAAAAGTGATAATTATAAATTAATACATACAATTACTTGATACTTCATATTATTAATAAGTGAATGAGCAGATCTGTTTAATTTCATTTTGTATCAAAAATCATAAAATCCTTTTCCCGAAATCGATAAATAATACATTTTAGGAAAGCACTAAATTGATGATACGAATAATATTTATTACATTTCTTTGGTCAAATCAATTCTTTTAAGTGTTACGAATTTTCTAGCTTAAGATTAAAAAAAAAAATTCTACCTCTCCACTCCAAATCTCGATTACAGTAAAAATGGTAATTATAAGTTAATGCATAAAATTACTTGATATTTCATATTGTGAATGAGCATATCTATTTAATTTGATATTTTATCAAAAATCATAAAAACATTTCCCGAAATCGATAGATAACATATTTTAGGAAAGCACTATTATTGATAATTAGTTTTAAGAAAGAACAGATAGAACTAAATTGATGATACAAATAATATTTATTACATTTCTTCAGTTCGAAACAATCAATTAAAGCCTTACGAATTTTTTAGCTTAAGAATTTTAAAAAAAATACTGTAGCAAGGAAAGTGCTATTTAAAAAAAAGTATTATGGTATTACAACTCATAAATTCTTGCCGTAAATGATTGAAAAAACAGTAGAATAGATGCTTTTTTATTAAATTTTGAAGAAATCTTTCATGATATGCCTCATGTGTTTGTTTAGTATAGATATTTTAAGATAAAATCCTTTCCAAAATATATTTTGATCTTTATTGCATCATTGTCTGTAATGTCTTATATAAGCCTGTCTCAGAAAATGGAAAGTTATTTTAACGCATATATAACATAAATCCACTAGAAAGATAATAAATATCACCAATGCCTATCATGATTTCGGAATAGCATTCATTGGCAGTTTACATAAAAATAACAATTTTTCTGCATTTCAAAAGTTTATCCTTTGCTCTTAGTGTTAATCTCTCATTCATAGCGTTACTATGTGCAACAAAACAGACATTTCTTTCATGAAAGAAAATTATGGAAAAAACAATACTAACTTCATTTACTGCTCATAACAGGATATTTCTGAACAGATGATGATTTTCTCAAGCTGTGTTAATAAGGTTGTTTCGCCTACAAAAACGGAGAATAAAGACTTGGCAAGCATTTAAAAATGCTAGGGAAATTTTCCAAAGGGAAGATCTACGTAATACTATCGCATTTACCATAGGAAAGTATGAAAAACGCTTTTACTTCCAGAATATCATTGAATAAATTTTCCATCAGTTTTATACTGTTCAGTTTTTTTTCTAAGATCCGCTGAATGTGTTAGGATATTTTGCTAGAATCTGCCAAAAATATTTTAGGTTTGAAGAAGGGCATTTCCCTTTTGAAATTCTAATGTTTTCGTGAACATTATATAGCATTAGCTCATAAATCCGGATTAAATAAAATTAATTTAATTCTATTTCTAAAACGAAAAAAGTCATGTGGAAAAAATACTTTTTCATTTACAGATTTTAAAATTTGATGATTTTTTAAAGATTTTCATAGTTCATGTTTTAATTACACTGAGATAAAATCTAATTCACAGTTTAATCGTCCTTTGATCTAAAAGTTCAATGGCATTCCTTTTTTTCCAAATTATTTGTAGATTTTTGTTTCGAAGTTAGGGGAAAATAAATACCTGACGTTGTTATGAATTTATAATATTGCTTCCTGATGTCATAATTCTCCTGATAAGTTAGAGAGTTTTTACAGATATTGTGATGGATAGAGATTATGGTATGGATAGAGATTCAATGAACCCCACCTTGGCGACCATTCAGCGACTTGGAAACGAATTTGGCGATTTTGGTGAGAAAAATAAAAGATTCTGAATATTTGGGAATCTTGGCGATAGTTAGAATAGGGCTCAAGTATCGTTGTTTGTACTAAAATATTTGATGCTTAAGCAACGGAAGTTATGAAACGTGGAGACACAGAGTAGGATTGGAAGTGGAATCAATAGTCGACTTGAAAGAAGGAGTATCTAAGTGAAATCATTTTGTTATTTTGTTTGAATGAGAGGGATTTAGGGGATTTTTAGCTACAAAGGCATGAAATCATTTTTCGAGTTTTAATTTCCAACGAATTCTTCCTGTGCATTTTGAATCATTGCGTTTAGTAATCATTTGCTGCTTGTTTGTGTTGTTGACTTCTGCAAATGCTGTTTGTCTGTTTTTTCTTATCAATGCATTCGTGTTTTCTCATAGATTAAGGCGTTATCATCCATTATTGAACCTGCTGGGCATTTTCATTTTATAAATGAATCAGACAGTTTTCGAAACTTTATCTAGAAGTTCAATGGGATTTTTTGCAAACTATTTAGTAATTTTTTTTTACTAGTTAAGTTAATATAAATACACTACATTTTAGAAGACATAGAAATATATTGAATAAATTTCCATAACTCTAATATTAGTAGGTTATATCAGCTTGCTGGTCATAAAATGTGTGTGTGTGTTTTTTTTTTCAAACTGTTGTTTGGACATAATTGCCTCAATATTCTTTTCAACTTTGACTTCCACGCGACGTTTTTACTTTATGATAGGAAATGCCCATAAAATATGTAAATGAAATGAAATGAAATAAAAATATGAAAATCATACAATGATGAGGTTTGCCTGTAACGAAGTCGAGTTACCCTATGACGTCATAGAGCATATTTCAGAAGTCAATGAACTAAAATATTAGAATTTCATGCAAAGTTTTATTAAAAATATAATTAAAAAATTTATTGAATAATATTCGACACACAAAAGAAATCTATTAACATTTTATTCATTTCATTGCCACCTGTTTTTTGTGGATCACAGAGAACACTAAACAAAGAAAGTAATTTCATTATTTTCCAGGTACATATAAACGTTCAGGATTATACTTGAACTAACTATCCCGGTAGTGAAATCGAATAAAATCGAATAAAAAAACTTGCAAAAATCACTCTTTGGTTTTCTTTTCTTTCTTTTTTTTCCTCTCTTTTGTGAACTAATATTCTAATTAAAGTTCTATTTTTCTTACTCTCCTTTTTTTTGTTCTTGTTCTTCCTTTCTTTTACCCACAACAAAATAATATCTTACTTTGAAGAATCGATCGCTGCACTGCCAAAACAAATTCATTTTCAGCAAAACCTTTTTTTCTTTTATTTTCACCCAGAACATCGGTGACTAAAAGAAAATAGCTTCACAAACACAAACTATAAAATGTATCAATAAGTAAATAAACAAACGAAAGAAGAAAAAAAACACATGATGGAAGTTATTTTTCTTGCTTCCCTTCTAAAATCTACATTTCCGTCTTTCGTCAACGAACTTTTCCTGCTTAGAATACCTTATTAGTTCCTGAATGGGAACTTGAAAGAAAACCGCCGAATTGAGCTGCAGCGATGTTTCTCGTCGCTGGAAATTGCATCCGAGTCCATGTTGCTGCACTGAAGTTGCCAGATCCGAGGAAGCGTAATTCAATTTTGCGACGCGTGGTGTTGCCAGCATTTTTAGTACAAAGTCGATGTAAAACAAACATAACATCAACGAGCGGACATTGCTGGTAAGTTAGTTAGTTCTTTCTGAATACAAAGACTAACTCGATTATGCTTCCTTTTACGAGAGCTTATGCTTCTTTTTTCTGTTTTACTTTCTTCAATGAAGACCCATGATTTAGATCGTTATTCCCTCTGGTTTGAAATGAAATAAATCCGAAAAAGAAAAAGAAACTAAAAATATCAGACGATAAATGCAGCATTATTTTAAAGCGAATTGATTTCAATGAATTTTCTGCTGCGTATATGCAGGCAATGGAAATGAGCTGTAAAAACAAACATCATTTTAGAATAAAATATAAGCGAGCCATTTTGCATTTTTTAAACTATTACTTCAAAAATAAATGAAATACATGTTATATGAAGGTGTTAACATCATCTTAAAGACTACTTTTTCTTTGCTGAAACATATTGTATTGACTGTATTGTTACGTGTTTCAGTTGTTATATCTTTCTTTTAACAAAAGCAGAAACATTTTGTTTCTTTTACGTAATTTTTAATTTTGTTTGTTTTCTAACTCATAATGTTTTTATTATCGACTGATAACAATGCCAAAAATGTGTTGTTTGAATTCAAGGAGATCTGAAACGTAGATAACCGTAAAAACCCCGAATTCGATTTTTTATACCATTACAACACTTTTTCCTTTCATCGTATAAGAGAAAGAAAAAATATTTGAAGAGGGACGGGTTTTACAATGATAGTTATGCTTATCTTGTCGCCATATTGTTATGAATGTTTACTTTTTTATTCTTATTTTATATAATGAAATTTTGTGATAAATCATTTGGAAAGCCATTAAAGATGTTAAATAATATATCCGATTTGTTAAAAGGAAAAACTGATAAATAAGGATGACGGAATTAGTTTCCCTTCCTGACTCCAGATAGCAGTGCACACCCTATGTCTCGAAAGTTATGTAGAAAAGATTTCTTGTTTGTTTCACAGTAAAGAAACGTAGACGTTCACATGGAGTGTGAGCGATCAGTACCGCGCGAGGAAAAGCAGAGAAAGTTTATTTCAACTATTGCGCGGAAACCAGGAAGGTTCTCATGAAATTACTAGTTTATGAAGAAAATAATATGTATTTTTTAAAGAAATATTCGTAACCGTGATATGAAATTGTTTATCGGAAATTGTATAAAAAGAAGGTGTGACTCGATGTCAATGAATGGATGACTAGTCAAGAAAATTGTTTCTGGATTTTTCTTGCGTAGAATCTTCTATTTTTTGCGTACAGTAGCACAGGGTTATGCGCTCACGAACAGTTCCTATATTCGACAAAGGATGTGAAGTTTTTGTTTTGCAAACATGCATTGATATGCTAAATGATGCCGGCAGTTAAGCTTGTGTTCAAATCTAATGCATTTAGAGTTAAATCCATTAGGAAATCTCATGTTTATAATAAACAAAAAAATTCAGATTTATTACGATAAGAAATAAGCTGAAATACCAATCGTCGATTCATGTTTAAAATATTTTGTTGTCAGATCCACAAATATCAAAAAATTCATTGGAGATTTAATTAATATTAAACAGTGTCACTATTCTAGCCAGCTAGTTGCCACAGGCTGCTAATAACTTATAAAACAAGTACCAAAAATGCTTCGGTATCTCACTCTTTGACGATTCAATCCGAAAAGTAGCCTCAGGAAATTATTTAGAAAGTCATAACTGAAAACTTTTGCGATTTACTGTCTATTCCCAATCGAAAACTTCTTTGTAATTTTACACAATCGATTTATTCTCATGAGCTCTGATCTGCAAGAATAAATTTTACGTCTTTAGTTGATACACTCTGTGAACATCGATGCCAAATTAAGAAGAAGAAAAATAATATTAACAAACTTAATTTTTCCGGAAGATAAATGATTCAAATCTCATTCCGTTGCCAACCTCCATCAGAAATATAGCTTACGATACTTAAATATTTAGGTATTTAGCGTATGATGAGTAAATATTTAGGTATTATTTGTTACCAGGGTTGTTTTATATTATCACCGAAAATGTTTATCTTTTATAGTCACAATGAATTCATTTTCAAAATCCCATTTCACAAAGTCTCTTTTTGGTTCATAAAGACTTGGAGAAAAATTTTAATTACTTTCAAAACTTCAGCGAATGGTTAATTATTAGTAAAAGACAGAAAAAAAAAGCCATCTTTTTGGTAAGAATTGAATTCAGAATAATTAATATCAAAATGCGCAAAATATACACTCATGTCCAAAATTAAGGTCACAAAAATGTTTTTCAAAGTAATTCTAAATGGCTACTAGTAAAATTTAAACAAATTATATTTTATATACTGTGAAGGATCGCTAACACGATATTAACCTTTGTTGTTTGAAAAAAAATGTTGTTTAGCATTAGTTTTTGGGGAGCTACTGAAATTTGGGATTTTTGCCTGTAATTTTGTGAATATTGCATTAAAGCAAAAAATTGAACCTGTTTCCTGTAAGAATGAGTTCTCATAATCGTATTGACAATGCCTTGAGATGGAGAACCGTTGGCAGGCTTGAAGCTGGGTCACATTCCATATTAGACAGGCTTTTCGCGAGATAAATGCTTTATCTCTGATTCATAATGTAACACTTTTTGATATATCCTGTTTCTTAATTCCCAATTAAAATCTTTTCCATGTTGTTATGTGTCTATGTTCTTTCTTCTATTGTAGTGTACCTCTGTGCTAAATTTCGTGGCAACACAGTAAATAGTTTTTCATTTTTCGCAGATTTTATATTTGTGACCTTAATTTTGGACATGAGTGTATATTTTCGAATAGCTGGCCAGCTTCTTTTCTTTAAATATGATAATGTCTTCGCATCAGTTGATAATTAATATGACAATAATAATAATAATTAATTTGTCAGTTCATAAAAAGTTGCCTGTAAATTCTCTGAAAGATTTGATACAATTTACATTCGCATTTATATTTAAAATTCGTGCATTTTAAAATATCTAATTAAATGTGTTTTTCTTTTGTAACTATATTTCTATATTTAAATATTTAATATAAAATCATTTGTTTGTGGATTAAAAATTCGTTATTCGCAACCGCGCTTGTTCAATTTCTTTCATTGCGCTTGTTCAATTTCTTTCGTACATCTATCAAACGATTTCTGTAACATTATTGATATTTTTAAATAATATATGTATATTTTCTTTACTTGTTTCACAGTTTTCTATTTCCCTATAAGTTTTAAATTTGTAACTGGTCATTGCAGTTTTTATGATCCAAATACATAGAATTCTGTGCTGAGACATTTGACAATTAACTGCAAAGTAAGTAAAAACTATGGGATCAGTTTCAGCTTTTTAATTCATCAAGAATTTTTCAATAAATTTAAAGATATTTTTACTTTCTTTGCTTAGACGCCATTCTGTTATTTAGTTAAATGTTGGTAAAAAATAATATTTCTTCTTTAAATAACGGCATTAAAATATTTTTTAAATAATATAAGCTGTTGAATTTTCGAGAATTTTTATTTTTCCTAAATATTAATTTTACAATTTGTGCGTAGTTGGCAACATATATATACTCCTGATTAAAGGTTACTTTAGTTTTCTTAAATAATTTTTTAACTTACTTATTTTGATTTATGGAGGAAATAAATCTTTTTCTCTACCATTTTTCTTCAGATTTATAGAATTTTGTCTAATATTGGAACATTTTTCTGCATTCAAGATCGTGTTCTATATTTGAGCATAGATCCAAGATAAAGACGATAAAATTTAAATTATTATTGATATTTTTTCTTTAATGTTATTTATTATTATAGAAAGAATTAGTTATTGACAAATGAATTCAAACTCAAGATTTTATGAATTCCCACCCTCCAGACGACTATGATTCCGAAAAATACATTTTTTGATATTATGTTTGTGTGTAGGTGAACATTATAATTCAAAAAACACTTTAGCTAGATGGATAAAATATTCTACACAGACTTTAAATCACATTTGTCGATTTCTATCGAATTTCAAAAGAAATCAATTCAAAGGAATTCCATTTGTCTGGTAGTCTGAGTACAAATCAATCGATAACTACAAAATCCAAAGAGTTTGATAAATTATAAAATTTGTTATAGTATAATAGTTTTCATATAATAAATATAGAAGTTTTTAGCAAACATTAATCTTGACGAAACAGCCGAACATCAAAATGGCAAATAATATTAGAAACTGTAGTATACGAATCTGTAAATTTAAATTGTATTTCATTGAATCATTCAAAACTTTGAAATCATAAATTCTCATACATTGATTTGTTGAGTACTCTAATTATTAACGTTGTAATTGTTCTTTCTAATTTAATCTGTCAGCGATTTAAGCCGAGTGAGCGTGTCTATCTTTTTCAGTAGCGCCAACTAGAGCCAAGAGTACGACTTAACTACTTCATGCTCTCATTCACTTGCACAACCCCTTTTTACAGGGGGGAACATTCGCACACCTCACAGATAGAACACAAAAGAAGAACAAACATTCCCGAACTGAGGCTTGAACCCAGGACGCCCAGATGACGGGGAAGAAGCGTTACCCCTATGCCAGAACAGCAGCAATTTATTTTAGTAAATCATTTATGTATTATATGTTCCCTTATTTTGGATTTATGTAGCAAAAACATTTTAATTCATTATCGGAATGATGTTTTATAATATCTTAGATCAAAGCAAGGTAAATTAATATAATTTTTTGTAGTTTCAAAATACCTTTCAGAAAACAACAAATGTGTTTCAAAATGGTCAAAAGATTTCAAGCAAATAACAAACTCCAGCATTCATTTATTATAAAAAGCATCCGTACAAAAATATTTCAGAATTTTTTTTTTTAGTCTTTCCGTGTCATTTCTATCAACCCTCGAAAAAAAAACCTGAATCCTTCTCTCAAATTGCCTTTCGAATGATAAACAATTAAAATCAAAGCATTCTTGATTTGCATGTCATTTGCAAAGTAATATGCGTGCCGTTTTAGTTTTGGAGAAACTGAATATATTCATAAAAATATCAGTTGAAAAAATCAATTTGAAAGCAGTTATGAACATATATATTTGTGATAATTTCAATTATACAGCTGTGGCTTTTTAAACTTCATATGTTTGGTATTTTTAAATAAATTCCAGTAAATTTAATATAAACAAAACAAATGCAAAAAAAAATGACTTCCTGATCACAAAAATCAAAACATCAGAGAATTTTTTATCGGGTATTTTTTGCGTTTTATGCCATTCAATTCCAGAAACAAATGATACTAAATAAGTCATATCATTGACTCTCCGACCCGCCCGAAGGCAAACGGATAAAGAAAAATGAATGACCGGAACGTCGCAACACTGGTGGGAACTATGATTGAGTCCTAAGGGCCATCACCGGCCACGGTACAACCCTTCCGAAAGGAAGTACGTCCCTTCATCGATGGGAGGAGCCAGATCCCCCACCTTTTTGTGTACCCTCCAGGGTGGCGAAGTCAACCACTATACCAGAAGCATCTCATCCTCTTTTCGAGTTGTCCCCCGGGGGTTATGATAATAAATAAAAAAAGCCATTTTATTCACAAAAAAACTCTTTTTGTAGTTTTAATAACGTTAATCTAGGTCATATAGCTGGTTGCCAAACATTGCTATTCATAAATAATGATTTAATTATTTGTAATATCAGAATTTACATAAATTTAAACTGTGTTCGATTAAGTCATTCTGCACTAAGAAGTAGTAAATATTTCACTTGCAAACACCAAAAATATTTCGTGTGGAGAATTGCAATCTTTTTCGAGTGTTTTTTTTATCTCTGCCGTTCTTTTCTTATTTTTATTTCATGATTAATAGATTCGGAATCACTGATATGCGCACTAAATACCATTCAACTTATTTTAAGCAGTTTATACTTTTGCTGAAATATAATAAACTATTCTTTGTGTAAAAGGGAACGCGTTTCTATAATTTCCCCTGTGGACGAAAACTTGAGGAAAGCCTTCAGAAGAAACTCTGGTAGCTAGTCTGCACGCAAATCAAGCAATAAGACGTGTAAAAAGCTTCCGCCTGTTTTTCTCTGTGGCCGAGTTTTCTGATTAAAGTTAAAGAAGAAACTTTTCTTCGTCTCAGTACTCTTTTTTTTTCTTTCTTTCTTGGTTTTATCTCCTTTCATGTATTTCGTACTTATGCTTTGCTTTGAAGCCAATTTGTTTTCGACATTTTCCCCCTTTTTTATTTTTTTAACTTAATTTCTTAGTATTCAGAACAACAACGAATATAAGGAGAAAATTGATACAGCAGAAAGGAAGAAAATAAGCAAGAAGAAAGCACAACGAATTGTTGATGTTTTTGCCATACGCTTCTGACTTTCGGCTGTGAGTTTTTTCCTGTTCAGAATGCCATATTAGTTCCTGAATGGGAACCTGAAAGGAAGCTTGGAGTTTAGACGTAGTGATTCTTATTTTCGCTGGAAATTGCTTCAAAAATCTTTACTGTCCTGAAGTCCCTATACGGGGACACATAATTAAGTTTTGTCACGCTTAGTGTTGTTATCAGATTTAGAACCACCCTGTGATGTCATGAAAATACAGCCGAATGAATAGGCTAAATTTGTCTTTTAAATTTGTTTATTTATAACATCACAGTCAGACAATGCACACAACATAAAACACATAACATAAAAAACATTCACAACATATAAACAACAGGAAATTCATACATTGCAATATTTATAAATCCATTCCCACGACCATTATCTTAATCCACAAGATAGAACACCATCACAAGGCATCAAGGCCTTTTACTTTCAACACCATCTAACACAATACAGCATCACACAGCACAACACCATGCTGACTCCAAGTAAAAAAAATCGCCGCCCGGTCAACGATCTCCGGCGTAATGTCATCACACCCCTGATCTACACCAATACAGTGCCGCCATCCACCCCCTGGAACTTCTCGAGTCAAATTCCTTACAACCCCAATGTAATTAACACTAGCATCAACGAAGTAGAAGTATTGTGTCGCAAGATACATCTCACCGAATACAAATCTTTCTTTTTCTGACTTTCTTTCTTGACATTTTTTTGAGTATTATCACTGTTAAGTGCCATTTTAGATCGAGGATTAATTTGACATAAGCTGAGTGATCACCTTTACTAGAAAACTAGCCCAAAGTATTTCGAAAAATAAAATCCCTTTTAAAGTAAGTAGATTTACGTATATTTCCGGTCATATATTTTACAGGAGCACACAGTTATTGGACATAAAAAGAAAACCTCTCTAAAGAATAATATAAAAATATATGTTCATTTTTCATCAAGATAACATCAAAAATAAATTAAATAAAGCTGATAGATTTGAAATACATGACGGTATTTTGAGAAAAAATGCTAATGGATGTCTATCTGTCACAAGGTATATTATAAATGTTTATTGCTTTTGATGACATGACGAGTCTTTTCTCGTACAATTCTACTAACGTTTAGCAACTCAATTGCAGATGTAAAATCGTTCAATGAAGAAGTCTGAATTGTTCTTATGCCGTTTTCTTTTTATTTGACTATTTTCTTTCGACAGTAAGTAATCAGCGATTGCTATGCCACATATGTTAATGTTTTTATGTGCATAGTTTTATACCATAATTTCATTAATAGGTTTAGTTAATTTTTCTACGTTGTGATATTAAATTCAACTGGTACGAATCACGATCAATATCACGATTTGAGAAAATAGGCGATGATAAGTAAGTTTATGCTTCACTTTACTTACCAATTCAATTAAGAGAATGGGCCGGTATGCAGGCATAGAGGTCGCGCGTCTTCCCCGTGATCTCGGCGTCCCGGTTCCGGCATGGTTGTTCTTCTTCTGCGTTCTGTCAGATGTACCCCCCCCCTGTAAAAAGGGGTTGTGCAAGCGAATGTGAAGCCTGAAGTAGCTAAGTCGCAATTTTGGCCCTAGTTGGGGCTACTGAATAAACAAGAGACGCTCACTCGGCTTAAATCGCTGACAAATAACTGTCGTCGGGCTTGTAAAGTGCCATAAGTCACACATACCGGGTGCGGCATAAATTCGTGCAAACTTCAAAAAATCATAATAAAAAAAGTAATGCTCGAAAAAAATTGCGGTTTGCGGAAATATGTTCAGAGAGCCTTTGGATTTTGTTATTTCCATTAAAAAAATGTATTTAAAAAAATGACCGATAGATGGCACTCAAACGTCATACCTATGCTGTTTATGCAAATCAGCATAACTATAAAACACAAGGCTGGAAATGAATCTATCATTCGAAGCCAGTAGCATGCTATCGCTACCGGATCGAGCATTCGTAGTTAAACTGTTCTGTAAGAACGGTGAATCCGCGACTAAAGCATTGCGACAGTTACGGACGGTGAAAGGAATTAAGGCGAAGAAAAACCCAATTTATTGAATGGGATATTCAATTTAGTTCGCCGTTTTGAGGAAACGGGAAGATTATAGGATCGTCCACGAAGTGTCCGTCAGCACTGACCGCGTCCCTGCTGTCCAAAGGGTCATGAGAAATGTGGCAGCCGAGACTTCAATGGGGAGTTCCAGTGCACGTGAAGCAGGTAAAATAACAGGAATTCCGGAAAGGTCGATCTGACGCATACTGCAAGTAATCTTGAAATTGCATCCGTACAAGATAGAGGTATTTCACCAGTTGTTGCCAGCAGATTGCGAGAAAAGACAAGCCTTTGCAACAAGGGTGCTCACACAAATGGAACATGACCCACAATGGTTACTGAACATCATGTGGACAGATGAAGCCCACTTTTATTGCATGGTGACGTCAATACACAAAACAGTCGTTTCTGGGCAGCATCAAACACTCGTACCTACACGACCAAACCACTACATTCTCCACATGTGACTGTTTGATGCGGTTTCATTGCGTCCTTCATTCTAGGCCTTTTCTTTTTTGTAGAGCGTTGTGCTGTATCCAGTTCGAAAACCTGTTCCGTCACTGCAGAACGCTATCTTGGGCTTTTGCGAGATCACGTTATGCCTGCTTTGCAGCAAAGACTTCCGTCACCTTCATGCAGCATGGTGCCCCGCCCCACGTTGATAGTTCCGTTAAGACGTTCCTCCTAGACACATTCATTGAGGACAGAGTGATAAGTAGAGGATGAAAGAATGAGTGGCCCTCACGATAGCCAGATCTTTCTCCAGCGGACTTTCGGTTGTGGGGATACCTGAAGTCTCGTGTCTACCGGGGCTCTCCTGCCACTATGATGGAATTGAAAGATGCCATTCAGTTGGCCGTTAGTGCCATCGATGCCGACATGTTACACGCAGATGTAATAGGCGCCTCACATCCTTAATACCTTGTGGTGGCGGTCATGTTGAGCATCCTTTGCTTTAAAATAAAATGTACTATAATGTTACTGTGCTCTGTTTTCCTGATTTGCATAAACCTTCTCGGTATGACCGTGTGAGCTCCATCTATCGGTCATTTTTAAATACATTTTTAATGGACATAACGAAATCCAAAGGCTCTCTGAACATATTCCCACAAACCGCCATTTTTTTCGAGCATTACTTTTTTTATTATGAATTTTTGAAGTTTGCACGAATTTATGCCGCACCCGGTATTTCATAGTACATCAATAAAAATCAATTATAAACTTTTTCAAATATACAAAAAAATTAGCGATCCAGAAATTGCATTATTTTTCCATCATAAAATAAAGATACGTGAAGTTTCTTATTTTTTAATTGTCAAGACTAAACATTAAAAGAAATCTTTATTCGTATGATGGATTTTTAGAAGTTCAAAAGGATAAATATCTTAAACAAAAATAACCTTTAGTTATTTGTACGTCGTTTCCTAGTACAAATTTTTCTATTCTTTTCACTATTTAGTCATTTACTGCTCTAGAAAAAGAATCATTTAGTTGTACATTAAATCACACCAAGATATTTCAGATAACTTTACTGGCAGTTAAAAGAACAGAGAACACCTGTTCTTTTTGAACAGACTCAAAGAACTTCGTAATTTTGCCTGATCTCGAAAACTACAGAAATGCTTTTGTAAAAGTTCCAATAACCAATGTACTCACAAATAAAACAGTAAGGCATACAAAAGATTTGCACAGTCTTTCATATTTTGTGTGTGTGTGTATGCTTTAACAATCTGATTAAGCTTCAATTTTTTTCTTACTTGTTTATTTCTTATCATGTGGGAACAAGATGTTGTTTTGGTCAGGGAGTTTTGAAGCCCGAAATCTCGTAGGCAATGAATATTGAAGCTCGAAATCACGTGGGCAATGAATAAAGCATAAATGGCAATTTTCATCATCTTTTAATCGCTTATCATTTTTACCTGCTTTTACTAGTATTGCATTATTATTATGTATGCTTCTTTGAAAGCAAATGCGTTTTTAAAAGGTTGACATAGAACTATGACATCATAGCTGTTATTTCAGCTCAAAATCGATCGAGCCCCCAAACTTGGTTTTCCGGCTAGAAAAATTAAATTGAAAGTTTAAAAAAATTAGTTATATATGTATATATAGGAATAGGAGACCGAAAGAGAAGTCTCGTGATTGTTTTAAACCGGTTTAAACTTATTAATGACTTAAATTCATTAAGACAAATAATGATTTAATAATGTTCTCACATGATAACTTCAAATTTGCGATCGTAGATTTCATTTTAATTTATCTTGTTTCTTTCCTCTTTTGCGTCCAACAGAAAAACGTCTCGATTTGAAGAATCAGTCGCTGAATCTACCATGGCAATTCCATTTTCGGGTAAAACTCTTTTCTTTTTCTATCATTCTTTTGAATTATTTTCTCTCATCTAAGACAGAGGTGACTATAGAAAGAAAATATATCTGCACAAGCAAAAAGAATAAAATGGATAAATAAATAAGTAAATAAACGCACGAAAGGAAAAAAAAAACATTATTTTTTTTGCTTCCTTCTAAAATCTGCATTTCCGTCTTTCGCCAAAGAAATTTTCCTGCTCAGAAAACCTTATTAGTTCCTGAATAGTAACTCGAAAGAGAACCGCCGAATTGAGCTGTAGCGATACTTCTCGGCTTCTCGTCGCTGGAAGTTGTTTTCGAGTCCATGTTGTTGCATTGAAGTTGCCAGCTACGAGGAACCGTAATTCAATTTTGTGGTGTTGCCAGACTTTTTAGTACAAAGTCGATGTAAAACAAACTAACATAGCATCAACGAGCGGACATTTCTGGTTAGTTAATTCTTTCTGAATACAAAGACTAACTCGATTATGCTTCCTTTTTCGAGAGCTTCTGTTTTACTTTTTTCAATGAAGATCCGTGATTTAGATCGTTGTGCGCTCTGGTTTGAAATGAAATCAGTCAAAAAAAAACTTAATCTAAAAATATCATAGGATAAACAAAATATAATTTTTTAAAGAGAAAACATTTAAACGAATTATCGGCTGCATGTCTTCAAGCAATAGAATGATCTGCAAAAGCAAATATCATTTAAGGATGATATATTATAAGGTATCACTTTGGATTCTCATACATCTAACATCAAAAGTAAATAAAGCGCAAGCGCAGTTAGGAATTTCATGTGACATTAAATTCTTGGTACTTGTTCTGCGTGCCAGAGATTGGTCCCAGAAAATTCGCTAAAGATGTCGTGTTGATCTGTGGACTATGTTATCCAATAACATGCAGCTAACCGAATGATCTCGAAAGACATTCAGTTAATACATAAGTACCAAACTTTTGTTTAGAAAAGGGTCTATCTACACTTAGTTCCACCCCACACTTATTTGGTGCTTTTATATGAAGAACAGACAGTTTAAAGAAAGTAATATCTCACTGGATATATCAACAATTGCAAATTAGATACATGTTTGAATTTGTACAATTTGGTTCAATAAAGTTCTCCTGAATACAACTTTCTCCTTTTAGCCTTTTAATCGAAATATGTCCCCCGCAGTTTACAGAAGTAATGTTAAAGATTCCTCAAGGATCTATTTGATATTTGGTAAAAATTAAGGACTTAAGTTTTGGTTTGTCGCCAAGTACATGAAAAATAGAGCCAAGTTTTGAAAATTCGCCAAAAATCCGCCCCAAGAATGACTATAAGCGATAGAAGAATATGGCTTTTAGGGTTGCAATAAAGGATTATCAGCTTTGCTTTTGGTGAAAAGTTGCCCTAAAAAATTTGACGGAGACTTATTAATTAATGGCGATTCGTTGGCGAAAACAAAGATGATCGAATGAAATTTTCTAAAAAATACAATTTTCTTCCTGTAAACCTTGTATAAATAGGGTAAATAGATACTTATTTTCTTCTCTTAAGTTTTAAGCTCTCTCATAGGGTTACAATGCGAATTTGGTTTTGGAGCAACACTTGGCGAGTTTTGGCTCCTTCACTGTTACTTAATAACTACCAATTCGAGTTCTGAGAACGCACATTAATCTTTATTCGGGCAATATTTGTTAATCTTTAAATAAAATAAATAATTATTGACTTTACAAGGTTGTCTGTGGTTTGATTGACAAATTGGTTATGCTGCACAAGCTAAGTATTATAACTGTGGCTTAAAAAGTGATAGAGTTTATTTTTTTCATTTTGATTCAATGTCCTTTAACTTCTTTAAATAATTCCCTTAAGGAGAGAAAAATAGTCACAAATAACAGGACGTATTACTTTTTTTTTATTCAGAAAAATTCTTCCTATTTCTACAGCGGAAGAAAGAAAGAAATTACCTCTTTGAATTTAGATTCATTATTTATTGCACAGATTATATATCAATACTATCTGCTGAAGTATAGGATAAATGAAAATCTTTGTAATTTCTGGTATGATGTCAGAAGAAGAATAAAATATATGAAATTAGTGCTTTGCCACTATTTACACAATAACTGTGCTGACAGCAATCAAGATAAATTTTATTGATATTAATTTGAGTTTTATAAAAAAAAAATTTAGAATAATATAACTATATCAAAACTATATGATTAATATAAAAAATAATAGAAAGAGAATTAAAAGTGAAATTGAATTCAAATCGAAATAATAAGCTTAACTCTTAACTGGGGAGGTGAAATTTTAGAACTTAACTGGGGAGGTGCTGTCTACGAGACCGCATTTCATTTACACTCTAATTAAATTTTCTAATGAATGTATTAATATGAAAAACTGCCAATATATTTTGAAGATATTTTTCTTGATATATAGATATGTTTTAGAAATTTTTCAAAATATATTATCATTGAAAAAAGTAAATGCGTTGGAACATACATTTTCTTCTCAAATTACAAGTTACGATAAATAATATTCTTTAAAAAACATATTACTTTTTTCTTTTCAAATCATATTTATTTTTACAGTATATGAAGGTATATAGAAGACAATATAATGTAAAATTCCTTAATTACATGAAAAATAAGAAAATTGACTATGGGTAAAATTGGTCCTTTTTTATCGGCTTGTGTGACTTTCATAGCACAATTTTCTAGGGCATTTTAAACATACAGGTTAAGAACTAGTATAAAAATCAACATATAAATTATATATACATATATCTTGGCATATTAATATATTTTATAAAATTTTCAAAGTACATTATCACTAGAAAAATTAATTATGTTTGAACATACATGTCAGAATCAGTTGAATGCCGACTTTAATCGAAAAACTCTTCTGTACAATTATCCTTATCACTAAAATCACTTTTTGCTTCATTTAAAAGTGTCTGGAGCACAGCTTCATAATAGGATCAGTAAATTAAATGATATTTTGGGGCCCAAGTTTTAGTGCCATACGCTAAACCTTGTTTATAACTGAGACACTAACAGGGAGATGCGGTCTTAGAGACCGCGCTAAAAGAAATAACTGAATTATTTAAAAAAGCATCAGCTGAAATCGGTTGAAAAAGTGCACGTGTAATGAAGGTCACAAATCAGGAAGTTATAGGGTCAATCCATTCAATTGATCTAAAAATAGAATAAGGGTGACCGAAAACCCATCGCTAGCGGTTTCACAGGCCGCACGTCCCCAGTTAAGGGTGAATGTTCATACAAGCCTTAAAATCCATGTTTTGTAGTCTATTAAAATGTAAACAATTTCCCGTAAATGCATTTTATTTTTTAATTCATAACAATTATTATAAAAATGCAATCTTTAAATCCATTTTTTATAGAATGGTGCCAAGTGTCACGATTTCCAAGGTATAAAAAAATTGATTAAATTAATCAACTAACGGATCAGGGAAATAAAAAATGAATGCCCTTTTATCCAGAAAATTTGAGTACAAAGTTTCAAAATTCTAGCACATTAGGAAGTCAGTGCAAAATCGAATGCGAAATTCAATCTTTGGTAATAAAAAAAAGCGTATAGCAATATCGGCTGAAAGCTGAATAACGGAAGGATTCAATAACTGAAAATTTTTTCCCGGTTACTAAACATTTTTATAGTCTAGAATTATATATAGATGTATAAATATTCATGAATAAATATTGCCATTCCTGAATAAATATTCGTAAAAATCCATTATTTTATTTTTTTTTTTTTAAATAAAGCAGAAGAAATGCATCCAAGATTAATCCGAAATCTAAATTTTGAAGTATTTTATTTTCTTAAATACACGAAGATTTAATGACCAATAAAGTTTAAACCATACCATAAAGAATTTATAAAATTAAACGCCAATTTAAATTATACTTTGAATGAAACGATTTATTTATTTAAACTTCCCAAACAAGTCTTGTATTTTTTCTATTTATTTATTTATTTCAAAATGGAAATTCATCTGGAGAAGGAAATTGATTTTTTGTGTTAAAATCTTTGAGATAAACAGAAAGAACAGAAAAATTTGGAAAAACAATTCTTTTGAAAATAAGAATGTTTTTTTTTTTTCTTCTCTTCTTAGAAGTATAAAAACTAAATCTGCATCTTTTCGTCGTAGGGATAAAGTAAAAATCTGACAGCTCCTTCGAATAAGTTTTTGACGAGAAAGCATAAACGGATTTTCTGCGAAAATGGGAAAGTAAATATTGGCTAGATCCGTTTTCTAGGGTCTCTTTCTAGATTCCTTTCGTAATCTGCTTCTTGCAATACAAAGTAAATGTTCGTTTTAAAATGGCAGTTATTCTATTCGTTAAGAAACTGAAACTTTCTTCCATAACCTTTTCCTAGATAACACAGCTTATCGCACAATAATATACAATGTTTTGATATATTATATTATTCAATATTGAACAATATTAGACAATATTTCGAATACTGTTTAATATCATGAAATATTATACAGCACTATGATGTATTATTCAGAATTGTACAATAATGTGATATATTATTTTATTCAATATTACATAATATTGTGATATGTTATATTATATTCAATATTGTACAATATTGTTATATATCATATAATATTACTTAATATTGTACAATATTGTTATATATTATATTATATTATTCGATATTAGACAATATTGTACAATATTGTTATATATTATATTGTATTATTCGATATTAGACAATATTGTGCAATATTTTAATATATTATATTATTCGATATCAGACAATATTATACAATATTAGGAATATTAAACATAATAATGTTTAATATCAATATATTTATGCTACTAAGGTCATAAATAGAACTCAAATTCCAGATTTATTTTGTCTTATTTTTACAAGATAGCATTTTTCCGATCCCTACTTTTTTCAGGTAAAAGAAACATATAAAGAAAATGTAAGACCAACCAATGAAATCATTTTCTTTGCAGAAAGCTAAAACTAGTTTTTCAGAAAACTTTACGAAAACCATAAAATCACGGATTACACCAAATAATCTGCGTATTGCTAAGTACCAGATGTCAACTACCCTAATAAATATTAGGGGGAGGGACAAATGAATCCTTGCCTTCCTCATCCAAATTTCATTTTACTGCTTCTGTGTGAGGTACTCTGTGCTCCTTCAGTCCAACATTGAATCCCATAAAGCGGTTATAATTGATCGGCCTGACGCATCGCAGTCCCAAGAGGGTGTACTACCCACTGTCAACGAGGCCGGAAAGGCCGAAACCAAATTAAAATGGGTATGCAACATTTGTCAAAGCTCGGCGGACAATGGGAAGATCTAATTAGAAGTAACTGATTTGGATGAGAACTAATGGCGTAAGCTGGTCGAATGACAATTTGCTTATGGGATGAGAGGAACTAAATGCGGAAGTCATTTGTATGATATCAGAGGATGTCTTGTTTTAACAATTACCGGTGGATTGTGTTTTCACTTCCTGGCATCCATCGAAATAATACAACGATGGGATCAAACAATTGGATGCGAAGCATAGGTGAATTATCTCATTTTTAGATCTCAAAAGTGTGCTGTATTGCTTTACTATTTGGTACAGAAGCAACTTCCGAATTAGTGCAGAAATCGTTAAGCAAGCGGATTTGAGAGTTCAATGAATTACTGTTCATTTCAGTATCCTGACACGACCACTTTTCGACGATTCTATCTCATTAGTGTGGAAGAATATGCGCACTTTCGGAATTTGCTTCATTGTTAAAGATAAACATCTCCTTCTTTTCTTTTTCCTCTCACCCCTATTTTGCTGAAATAAACCCATTCTAACGCATTCCCAAAAGCGCGGGAAGTTTTAGAATCCATTGGCAAACATCTCGTTATTGGCAAACATTGGCGGAATCCATTGGCATGTACTTGACATATGTTGGCGAAATCCATCGGCATGTACTTGACATGTGTTGGCGGAATCCATTGGTATGTACTTGAACATGCGTTGGCGGAATCCATTGGCAAACATTGGCGTTATCTGTTCTCGAAAATGTGCTGGATTGTTTTGCTTTCAGATATAAAAGCATATTCCGAAATAATTTAGCTGCCGTCACATAAATGGTTTTGTATGCATAATTGTTTATTTTCACATGCTTAGATGAGGCCATGAAAGCGTGCTGGATTACTTTGCATAAGCATACAACGAAATAGTATAACAAATGTCAAACAGTTGGGTTTGAGATATTTCGATGAATTGTGTTATCCGAGATTTTGAACTCCCAAAGGTTATTGTTGGATGAATTTATTTAATACTTGTAAATTTCATGATTGTAAAGAAGGGCTCCTACTAGCAATTTCCTAGATAAAAATGTAAATAAAAATTATTTACAACTTTATTTCCATTTAATGAGCTAGATTTAATTAAATTTTGCTTTTGATTTAATTAAAAGAAATGTCTGGAATTAAATGAAAAAAATAAATTAGTATAAATTTCTGTAACAATTATACTGATAAATTAGGAAATACATACGTCTGAAACAGTAAAGTATTACAAAAATAAAAATTTCCAACTTATAAATAATTTATCTATAACTTATATACTTCTAATAAAAATAATTAATTAATAAAAAAATAACCTAACGTTTATTAGTCTACAATGAAGGAGAAAATAGTTTTATTAAAAATAGCTGGGAGAAAGGTTAGATTTGGATCGTAAAAGTGTGTAGAATTTAAATTAATACCATAACGAATTGTGATTATGATTGACTGTGACTCAATGAATAATACAAAGAATAAAGTTCCTGAAAAATCATTTAAGATAAATTATCAGTTTGATTAAAATTCCAAATTATTTGACTATTTTTATTTGAAATAATATTTAAAGGATAATATAGAAATTTCTACAATCTAAATTTCTAATCTTTTAAAAACATAGTCATAATCTTTTAAAACCCTTATCTCTTCACCCCCTCCCCCCCCAAAAAAAAAATTGGAAGCATAACCAACATTAAATTTTTCCCCGTATTTTATCAAACCTCTGTACAGCCCTCTCCCTTCTTAGATTGAAGTTCATAAATTTCGGAACTCTTCAGCAGCAAACTCCCCTTGTTTTTCCCCGGATTCACGGCCCACCCCTCCCCAACATAGTTGCCGCCGCATTACAACCCCAACACTCACGAAAACGCCTCGTTTAGCCAAGTCACGAAATTCCCACACATTCGTGCAGTGCTCACATTCCCGGACTACATGCATAACGCGAGGAGGCAGCATGCACGTCCCTTGATTAATCGAAGTGGAATATTGAACCGGGAATATTCAATTAACCGTGTCGGTTTGGAGAGGCAGCATGTCAGAAATTTGGAATCACGGAGCCTCTTCGGATCATCGGGGGCTTTGTCACCGCGATTTTCAAAGTGGATTCTCGGACTGGATTCGTCCGATCCGAGAATCTGGCAGCACGGTGGACGGATTCATTGCCATTGCTGCTCGAGGCATCTGGTGAATAAAAGGAATGGATGAATCCCTAAATAAATCGACGTTTCTGAGCGCGCCGATCGATGTAACTTTGTTCGAATTGGATTAGCGCATGGTGAGGAATTTCGTATTTCATGAGTGAAAATGCTTCAGAAAGAAGAGTAAAAGCTGAAGTGACCCTGGTATGCTGAACTTCAGCCTGAACTAACTTGAAAGCAGATTACTTCCAGAGGCTGGTTTGGTTTAGCTTATTCAGGATGTGTATTATGAAATTATTTAAAGTTTATTTGGTAGACAAATTTGTATTTCACTAATATTTAAATGATTAGAATTTAAAGAGAGTACAGTATTGATGGAAATGTAATCTATTTACATATAAATGTATAGGGTATACACTTTTATCGTTTAATTTTAGTTTAGTTATATTAACGTCCTATTTGAAAGCAAAACTAAACTATTTTGAAACGTACCTGGTAATTATCAGTCCCGGTCAGATGAAGAGGACAACAATTGATCTAGCAGCCGTCTCTCCGCACTACAAAATATTGAGAACGTTTGGCCCACGGCATAATATTTAACTTACGCCAAGCCCTCGCATACGGAGGATCTCTAATGGAATCAGGCCCCAAACCGATGCTGAGGTAGAGAGATCTTACCACTAGATCACCACGATTTCTCAACTTTTATCAGCTCCGGTCAGATGGCGAGGACGATACTTGATTTGGCAGCCATTTCACCGCATCATACCAGGGGGAAAACGTTTGATCCACGACATCAAATTTAACATACACCAAGCCCCCATACACGGTGGATTTTTCATGTCCCAAACCTATTCTGCGTTTGAAACCTTACCACTGGATCATCACGATTCCTCAACTTTTATCAGCTCCGGTCAGACAGCGAGGACGATACTTGATCTGGTAGCCATTTCACCGCATCATACTATGGGGAGGACGTTTGATCCACGATATCAAATTTAGCGTACGCCAAGCGCCTATACACGGTGGATTTTTAATGGTATCAGGTCCCAAACCTGCCCTGTGTTTGAAACCTTACCACTGGATCACCACGACTCCTCCACCTTTATCGTGACCAATAAGTAATTTCTAATTCACTAGAAATATAAATATTGTTCTAATTAGAAAAATGCTAATTTAAAAAAGGAAGAATTTTATTTTATATTGTTTTAGTAAATAACTGCATTTCAAAAACGTTAAAAATTTTAAATTTTTATAAGGTGCCATGGCCAATCCTTTAAAAATTGTTGACACTCGAAAACATTGATAAAAATATGTTATCACTTTAAGACAAAAATTTAGTGAGTTGTATCTGTTAACAGAAATAGGAGTTGTACACAAATTTATTCTTTTAAAATAACTGAAAAAGAAACACAACACATTTACATTAGCGAAATCGTTCTGAAGGGGAAAGATTTTTCCGAATATTAGTATAATTTACAAGTTAAAACAGAAACTGAAATTACTTTATCGTTAAAGACAATATGCTGAGTGAAACAAGCTATCCATCAGTCAAGTTTCTTCTTTGATGAGAGAATAACAAATGCCAAGTTATATATAATTGATCTAATTGAAATTAATCGCATTCAGTATTTCTGGTAAACCAGCTATTCTCGAAAAGATGCAAGAAACCAAACAAGGCTACTCCACCACGCCTAATTAAAGGCATTCGGATAAAATTTGAGCTACCGGACCACCGCGACAGTTGGAAAGTTGAAACCTAAGGTTTATCCCCGGTCACGGTACAACCATTTCCGTGGGAAGCTCGCTCCGTTATCGGTGGGAGGTATCCGACTCTCATCGTTTCTGTATCTATTTGGGTGTAGAGAACTAACCCCCATATTGTAAGCTTCTCATACTCATACCTGCAACAGCAACTCTGGTGGTAACTAAGGTTGAATCCGAAGTGCTATCCCTAGCCACGGTACAACCATTTCCGTATGAAGCTAGTTCCGTCATTGGTGGGAGCTGTCCGACCCCCACCGTTTCTGCATCTACTCGGGTGTAGAGAACTAACCACCATATCGGAAGTTTCTCTTCCTCATATCTACAACAGCAACTCTGTTGGTAACTAAGGTCAAATCCGAAGGGTATCCCCGGCCACGGTACAACCATTTCCGTATGAAGCTAGTTCCGTCATTGGTGGGAGCTGTCCGACCCCCACCGTTTCTGCATCTACTCGGGTGTAGAGAACTAACCACCATATCGGAAGTTTCTCTTCCTCATATCTGCAACAGCAACTCTGGTGGTAACTAAGGTCGAATCCGAAGGGTATCTTGGCCACGGTACAACCATTTCCGTGGGAAGTACACTCCGCCATCGGTGGGAGCTATATGACTCCCACCGTTTCTGTATCTACTCGGGTATGATAAAGGAAGTAAGTAAATAAAATAAGAAAAAAGTGTATTTTAAAATACACTAAAATAATATGATTTGAAAAACTTATTTCAATATAACTTCTTGTTTCCATTGATAAAATTTAATAAATAGGGATTTAAAAGGCTTATTCACCAACATATTAAAACTATAGAAAAAAAATCAACTTCAGAAATCCTATTTATTTCACACTTTCCTTTTGTTTTCATATTAGCAATAGAATTTATGGCTCTTGCATTTTAAAATTGATTATTGAAACAATATTCTGTTAGCTTGTTCTAATATAAAACAAGAAATTATCAACTCATATATTTTTCTCATTCTTTATGATACATACTTGCAAGCTATTGTGTTTGCTTGTGCATTATGCAATCTACAAGAAAAACAACCCCATCCCACCGCATTGCTTCTTGACTAGCCTGATGTCATTGCCGTCCCATATATTTTCCTTCCCTATTCATTTTCCCGGGGAAACGCGCCGGCGAACAGGATTACCGGAATGAAATCCTCCTCCAAGGAGTGACCCTCCCCTTCGCCGGATTTACCACCTCACAAATCCCGGGCCCAGATTAAACGGTGTCAAGAAGCAACTCCTCTAGAGCCGGATTCCCAACAATAGACCCCGGGGCCGTTTTCTTTTCTATGCCTCCCTGTTGTTCGGAACATTCTTCTGCAGGTGAATAATGTGGATGGCGGCTCTTTTATTTGGGTTGGCCCATTTTATTCTGGATGCTGCCAGGAAAAGTTTATTAAATCGTTTCTATCTCTCCTTCTCTATTGCCTGTGAGTTTATTCTCTGCAGGAAGTTAAGTCAGGTTTGGTGTTGGTGAAATATTTTGAAGCAAAGACTAGTTGGCTTATGGAAATATTAAGCTTAAATTACACTTTGAAATAAATTAATTTAAGTTTAGTGCTTGTGTATAGAATTAAATTTGGTACTTAAGTGTTAGAATAGTAAGTTGAGTGCTTTTGTATAAAATTTAAAAAAAAGGAATGGAAATTAGCTGTACCCATTTATGAAATTTGTAATAAAACAACTTTTTATTGATATAGAGCTTAGTATTGAAACAGAATATAAATATATGTAAATTGCTGTATAAATATGAAATAACACAATTAGTTGCAAAGCCGATTATTATTAATAAATGGCGGGAACAAATATCATGAGGTTATATGTGAGAAATCATTTGACGGCCCTCCTATCTATTCAATTTCGTAAATTACTTCATTGAATAGATTATGTTTTGAGCTATGCTTCCCCCACTCCAGAGGTGAGGCTCGAGGTGAATGGCTGAAGAGCCTGTGTGAGAGACTACCACAATTAATAAAATAATAATTAATGAGCTATCTTGAAATATTTATTGATATACAAGGTGATTAGAGCGAATATTCCAACTTAGCAAGCCCTATTAAACGAAAAAAAAAAACCAAAATACGGCCTTTTTCTTTGTAGAAAATTACAAATAACAGTTGAAAGTTCAAATTCAACACATTGATATGTGTTCATTGTAAACCTGTCAAAAAATATGAATGATATCAAGGCGATGCGATTGCTGACCCCCTGTTTATTCAGAATCTTTAATGTGACGCTTTAGGAATGTCTTAAGTTCGTTAATGTCATTTGGTAGCTGAGAAACAAACAACAGTTTTTTGATGCAGCCCAACAAAAAGAATCAAATATAGCCATATACGCATATATCTAATTCCTTTCACAACTTCACATCATGGATGTAAATAACATTGTGTGATGAATTGCCGTAATGATTCGATATCCTTCATATTTCTGAAGGCTACATCACATTGAATATTTATAGCTGAGTTGAATGTAAACTTTAAGTTGTTATTTTTGATTTCCGATGGGCAACAAGGCTGTACACTGTTTTGTTTCCTTTCAACAAATCTCCAAAGATGTTATATTCTTTTATGATAGCCTTGAATATAATGCTTCTGGAGATGTTTTCTCCACTCAATAATTGTGAAAAATATAGGAATAACATTGTAGCTTGTTATAGGATTTTAGACAATATGGGTGAAAAAATATTTGCTAATATTCCCCTTTCTCATTGTATGATCATTTTATCGCCAAGTTTGTTTGTTTTTCTTTAAATATACGCTGGTACAAACTTTCTACAATTTTCGCAACTTTCTACTTTCAACCCACTTTCTCAATGGAACAAACCCCCCGGGGGGCACCTCGAAATGAGGATGAGATGCTTCCGGCATGGTGGTTGGATCTCGCCACCCTGTAGGGTACACTAATAGGTGGGGCATCTGACTCCTCTCATCGATGACGGGACGTACTTCCTTCGGGGAGGGTTGTACCGTGGCCGGTGACGGCCCTTAGGATTCAACCCCAGTTTCCGCCAATTGCTGTTGCGGCGTTCCGATCATTCAGTTTTATGGTTTAAATCCGTGTGCCTTCGTGGCGGGTCGGAGAGATAGATGGTTGACTTCTCAATGGAACACATCTATTTATCCTTCCTAACAAATCCATTTCCATGACATAATCAATGCGCATAAAGAACAAAGATAAGATTACAAAAAATGAATTAGCTTAATATTTTTAATAGAGGAAATTTAATAAAAAAAACAATATAATTTTATTTTTGTAATATAATTAACTTCAAAACAATACATATAGACTTTTAAGAAATATATTTCAAGGTTAAAAAAAATGGCATGAAAAGTTTCTTATCGATCTAATTACTGAGAATTTAGTAATTTTCCAGAATGAACCGTTGATTTCTCATATTACTGTATCAATTACAGTATAAACTGTTGAAAAATGCCTAGGTATTCAATAGAATGCCTATGTTTCATACATTATCGGAAACATATTTCCTTGATAATTTGTACATTACCAGAACAAAGAAGTATAAAATGCAATAGCAAATCATTTCGACTATTATCTCCTTTCCTTTTACCTAAGTAGTATTTATTATTTTGCAGAATGCGTCTGTATTGCACATAATGCCCAAAGAAAGAATATAACATTTTCAAATAATTTTCATTATTTCTATTCTACCTAAAAGTGTTTAGGCATTCTGCAAAATGCTGCGTTTCATATATTGCCGGTAACACAAACGTGTAATGAAGCTCCATACATAATTTTAATTATAGTTTGTTTTTTATGTAAATCATGCATTATTGAAACTTTTCTGTAGTATAGTATGTTGAATTTAAATCCACTGATACATTTTCTAATGTTCTACTATTCAAAGTTTCTAAGATAAGATAAATATAATAAAAGACAAAAAAGAAAGGAATTTAAATTTTTAGGGTAATTTTGTCAATTATTCTTATTAAAATTTTCAATAAAATTACTTGATTCGTATCAAATGAATTTAAAAATGTATTTGGTAAAGTTTTAATTATTTCCATATGTCTGTCAAATACGTCTGTGTGTGATTTCCATACATTTAGTGCATTATAAAATTTCTACAAAATTTAATAAGACAACCCTTAAAGTGAAAACAATTGCAAATCTTTTTTTAGAATATGGATAGAAAATAAGAGGCTGTTTTTTTTCCGTTTGTTTGTTTGTTTTTGTTTATTTAATGCATTATTTAAAATAATCTTTTATCATGTGAGAACATGATGCTGTTTTGGTTTGAGGTTTTTGAAGCCTCAAAATGCGTAAGCAACAAATTGTTGAAGCCTCAAAATGGATAGGCAATAATTTGGCGATTTATCGCCTTATCGTCAACTAAAGTTACAACTTGATTTCCAAATTATTCATTCTCTGAATTCTTACGAATTGTCTTAATTAATTTAAATCATTAACCAATTTAAACCGATTTGAAAACAACACGAGACTATCAGATTACGCATGCGTCAATATTTAGAAAAACGAGTTTTTTTTTTTTTTTTTTTCTCAAAATCGGTCGAGTTTCAAAACTTTGTTTGCCAGCTAGAAAAATTAAAAATGAAAGTTTCAAAAAATTATCATTTTGTATATATATATATATATATATATATATATATAGAGAGAGAGAGAGAGAGAGAGCGACAGAGAAGTCTCATGATTGTGTTTCAAACCGGTTTAAACTAGTTAATGACTTAAATTATTAAATTAATTAAAGCAAATAATGACTTAAAACAATAATGTTCTCACATGATAACTTGAAATTTGCGATCGTAGATTTCACATTTTAATTAGTGTGGAGTCTTTTATGCCTATATATTTCTTGACCGCAAAAAAGAATATTTTTGATTCTGCCGAATTTCCTGATACTGTCATGTTCCTAAAATATTTTATAAATTTGCTTTCCCAATGGCTATAAAATATTTTAATACTTTCAGGAAATTATTTATTAAATAATCGTTTCATGTTAGCGAAATTTGATTTGTTATGAAGAACGTGATCTGGTGATTAGTTTTAGAAACACTGATTACATGATTTCATGATGAATATAATTACAAATTATAAAATAAATTCAAGAATAAAAATTAAAAAATAACAATGAATGAAATGAAATAAAAAAAATCTTTTTGAAGCTCTATTAATGAGTTTTTTAAATGCAAAATCTGGAATTGAAAATAAAACTTGTAAAAGAGAAATGCTCTGAATATATCTGATGTCGACATTTAAGTCAAAATGTATGTAATGAAAAAAAACCCACTTAGAAAAATTCGATAAAAATTAAAATCCATCGTAGAATAATCAAAATTCAAATTCTTTCAAGGTTCTATTAGCAGCCCATGATTCAATTCTATTAGCAGCCCATTCAAATTTTATTAGCAGCCCATGATTTCAGGATATTTATTTACATCTCTGTATTTTTGATTTAAAAAATAACTTTAGTAAATTTTTCTTGTTGCATGTTTGTCATTATGACATTTTGTAATCAAGTTTTCCCTCGTTTCCTATTATATAAGTTTTGACATTTAGCATATATGTATATTTTGATGATAAAACATCATTTCAATGTTTTAAGAATTTTTTTATTATAAATTTAAACTAATTAAATTTTGATTTTCGTCCACCTGATAACGATCTTTTGAAAAAATAATTTCAAAATTAAAAGTTAGAAAATGTTAAAAACAAAAATAATCTGCTACTTAATTCATTAAAAGTAAATTTTTAAAGGAAATTTAATTATTTATTAAGAATTAATTCATGTTCTTTGTTTGTAAACATAACATTATTTTCTAATCCTTCACCCACAACTTCAATGGAAATGTAAATTATTTAAATCAAGAAATTCCAATTTCCACCATTCAATATTATTCCTATTCTAGCAGTGTCCTTATCAAAGTAGCAACAACCCAATAAGAATTCATTTCTCTTTTTACTTTTTTAAACAACCATAGAAAATGCAAAAAATTAATCACAAAATTAAAAGAGAGAAAATGATAAAAATAAAAAAAATATTCTACTGTTCAATGCATTAAAGGAAGGAAATCTAATTAAAGTTATTTAGAATTAATTCATGTTCCTTGTTTATGGCAATAACATATTTTCTAATCCTTCACCCACTACTACAATAGAAGTTCAAACTGTTTGAATCAAGAAACTCCATTTTATATCTTTCAACAGTTAATCGAGTTTCCTATTCCTATTCCTTCAGTGTTATCCTAATCAAGCTCAGCAACAACCCATTAAGAATATTTAAACAGCCATAGAAAGTGTAAAAGATTGCGTAACCTTTTACAATTGCCCGTACTGAAACATTTTTTTTCTGTGTTTGCGCACACTGTGTGCTTTCTGCAGATGATTATCACAACAGGGAAAAGTCAGACCGCACACACTTAATTGCACAATCCCCAAAACCGAGAACGGAGTCGAAAATTTTGATAGATAAAGGCTTGAATGGCTTCGGGGCACGAACGTGACGATTGCCAAGAAAATTCATGGGGTTGCCCCTAATTGGAGGACCCTCTAAAAATTGAAAGCATCAGCACTCCTTTGGTGACGAGGGTGGAAGGACTGAGTGCTCATTTGCTCGGGCCCTCCGTCTTGTTCCAGTTCGGATTGGGTTCGATTGGGGTTGGTTGAAGTGGTTAGCCTTTGAAAAGTACAGCCGAAATCGAATAAAGGGAATTATTCTAGAAGACAATTGTTTAAAAACGTGTGGTTTGAGGGAGCTGGAGGAGTTCTTGCATTGTCCAAAGAAAAGAAATGTTTAAAGGTTTTTGATGTGTTTTTTTTTCGTTCTAAGTACCATTTTTCGGTAGTTCTATGCATGTACTTTTTCAACAAAAAGATTCATCTGGCTATTTTGATTTTAAACGAATGAAAGTGGTAATAATTGTTTGATATTTTCTTTTATTTGGATATTAAAAAGTATTGGATATTTTAGATTCAATTCCAAGAAATAAGCTTGAATTTTATGAATATAAACTAAATTTTCAGATATCAAGTGTCAGAAACCACAAATATAGCATTACATATAAAGTATTTTTTTTCACTCTCTTCTAAATTCTTTTACAGATATGTGACTTATTTATAAAATAATTATAACCCTATTTTTTAAATTAGAAGAATAATTCAATTAATATTTAGCTTGCTATAGCTGACTATTGTTATCGATTATACAGAGAGATATATCGATATTTAAGAGGTCATGAAAGTTGACATTCATTAAAAAAAATCTGGTGGAGTTGTTTCCTCCAAACTTTCTCGTATACATTTTGCATAAAATGCCAATAATAGTTTGTCATTTGGCATTTTATGTAAAATGCTTAGAAAATTTATCGTTTCATACATTTTTTAACCAGTGGGAGTGGTCCCCAGAGACATTCTAGCACATTCTGGAATAAAAGTGTTATTCCAAAGAACGCCTTTCATGGTATTGGCATACAATAATTGCGAAATATTAAACTTTGTCATGCATTTAACATTTGTATCGTGCCATCCTTGATGAGAGTACTTTTGGAGGAGCAATTAATCTCTGTCATGCGATTAATACTATCCAAAAATTGAATTTTTGTTTTAGATACATTTACCCCAACCGATTAGAAGAAAAATTTGACGGAAAACTACACTTGTAGTTACAAAATACCATACCAAATTGTCAAAAAAAAAAATATACCAAAAATATTTAAGTCATTCCGTTTTTGAGTTATCAAGTTTATATGTTTCTGAAAATGCAGACCGACAGACAGTCAATCCTCTATCGGATTTCCCTAAAACGTTGATGCTTGATATAAACGTTAAATCTGTGCATCGATTTTTATTTATCTAGCCCTTTTCGTTTTGTGATTATCTATTAACGTGTTAACTTATATTCGAACAGCTGGAGAGAGAGACTTGTATTGAATGGAATTTGCTCAAAATTTGATAGAAATACTGTATACAAAATTTCACCCATCTAGATCAAAGCGTTTTAGAGTTATCTTTATCCCAGACAGACATCTTCTAAAATTGCGTTTTTCAAACTTCACGGTGGCCTAAAACGTGGAGATTCGTCAAAGTCTCGAGTATGAATTTGTTGACGAAAACAATAGTTATTTTGTGTACCCAATACTCGTGGCAATAAAAAGGTAGTGGGCCATATCTAGATTCACTTCTATTCCGATCTCGAATACACAATGCCGTCGACCGGAGCTCCAACAATCTTATAGGCTTACAATTGAACAGATCATTCTTCTGCCAATCGTTGAAATTCACATTTATGTTGTATACTAGGCCAAATAGGGGCAAATCTCATCTCAGATGCAATCAAAGGAGGCAAATTCCGAGGCCAAAAAACATTGCATTTTATGCTGCGATCAAGGAAATTCTGAATTCGGAGGATAGTTGAGCATTTGGATCATATTCTGGGATAAAAGAACAATAGATTGCCAGAAAATCCCTTTCAGCGGTTGCGATGGCGATCAGCCAATAGGATCACTTCCACCAGCAGCCCTAAATGTCCCCTACCCTGGAATGTCCATGTATTTATTCTAGCTGTGGTCAGGGGCGTGATATTTTTTATTGCGTTTGGTTCTTTTCTTTTGTTTGGCAATGACTACTCTTGGTGCCAATGCAAGGCTTTCTTTTTTATTCCTCACAGAAATGTTTATAAATGTGGGAGCTGGATTTTGGTGGGATACAATGGATCCACTGTCATTGTTCTATTTACGCCTTTTTTTTTTTAATGTATTTAAATGTAAGAAAATATTCTACTGAATTTTCGCCAATCTTATACTGGCATTTTTTGGGGAGCATTTCTTATTTTCATTTCGGGGAGTTGATTTTTTTTTAATAAAAAAATAATTAATTTAGTTTTTTATTGTGGAAGTTTTTAATAACAATTATTAGACATTTTTTTTCTGAGAAATAGTTTTATATTATATTGGCATATTATGGTCGAAACAGTTTATTTTACATTTTCCTGAGAATTCTGAACCTTTTGTAAGATATATGCCAAAATTAACACATACTTAAAAATTAGCATTTCGATAATAATAAAAATATTACCCACAAGATTATCAAGACTTGTTATTTTAAAATGCCATAGTATATACTTTAAACTAAAATTTCAGTGGCATTGTTAAGTAAGCATTATTATAATTTCTGATTATTAATCAAATAAGATTGTTTTTATTCATCTAATATGCAGAAGTGCTATTAGAGACCTATTTCCTTAAAAGTATACCTTAATTATATTTGTATATATTTTATTTGTTTACACATTTCATAATTTTATAACAAAAATCAATAGATTTGTCAATGTAATTTATTTTTAAACGCTTTTATTTAACTTTAATCATATTTGCAAAAACGGTTTTGAAATTAATTTCTCACCTACTTCTTAATGTTCTAGAGTTTTGTAATTTTGTTGTTGTTTCTTATGGTACTTGCCACGGACAAGCCAGCTGTTACGAAGACAGCGATTTCAGCGGGAGGGGGAGCATCTCTTTGTTTTTATAGTAGCGCCAGCTAGGGCCAAGAGTACGACTTTGCTACTCACGCATCTCTCATTCGCTTTTGCACAACCCCTTTTTACAGGAGGGCACATTCACACATCTCATAGATACAACAACGTATGAACAACCATGCCCAAACCGGGACTCGAATCCGGGACGCCCAGATCACGCGGAAGACGCGCTACCCCTATGCCAGGACGCCGTCTGAAATTTCGTACATATGGATATTGTCGACAATAATAAATTATTTTAAAATAGAATAATCATTTAATGTATTAATCTGAGGAAACTTTTCTTTTACAGGAGTGGCGAAATCTGGTAGCGATTGGAATAATTATTAATTTTGAAATTCCATAATACTCAAAATGATGAATTACAAATTACTAAGCTAAAAAGTAGAAAATTATAATAAAATTTATCCTTAGTATACACATAAAATTATATTTTTAAAACTTTTTATTGGCTTAATTATTAAAAAAATTAACCAATGGGAAAGTTGAATAGCAATTTCTTATAATTGCAACAATCGTCAATCATGAAAATGATTGCATACATTTACCTGCATGATTGTTTAAGAGCATTACATTTTCAATCAGCAGTTGCGTAAGTGCATAAATCAGTTAACGAATGGACGCTGCGAAATCAGTAAAAAATCTCATGTTTTGCAACACTGACAATTTTCTAATGCATTTGAGTGTCTTGACCTTAGATAGAAGTATCTGAAGCGTTGCATTAGGATTTTTTTAGGAGTTTCTTTACAGTACTCTCAAAAATACCAAAATGTATACATATGTAATAAAAGATAAAACGTTGTTGTGTTATAGTATCTTGAAGAAAATGCGTTCGTATTAAAGATCCAGAATTTTATACTTGAGGTAAGTATTTATTTTATTCTTCTGATATTGTTTTCAGCGAATCCTAACCAAAACCAATGAAGGAAAACGCGACGAATTTTCATCAGTAAGAATTTCAAGTTAAAAAGAAAACGATAGAGGAAGTTGGCGACTTTTAAACAACTCAAAAAGGAGAGTCCCCTTTTCCCGAACTGGAAATTAAAACTGAAGCGGGATTCACACGGAACCAATTATTGGGCGCAATAGAAGGTCACACCTACTTCAAGAAAATCAAGTGACCGAAGTGGAACAATGGGAAATAGTTGTCCCAATGATACAATCATTGTCCGTTGGGGCCATTGTTCCGTTGGGGTCATGTGATTTTCCTGAGGTAGGCGTGACCTTCCACAGCCAAGAATATTTGGCCTCGTGTGAACGTTGCTTAAAGAATTTGCATGAGTAGCATTTGAAGATAGTTAAGGTTATAGTTATTACTTTCCAAAAGCAATGATATAGTGAGGGTTAGTGGTACCCGGGGCAATGTGCGTTTTTTGTCAATAGCTGAAAAAGTGTAAACGACGCTTGAGACATGGTACTAATATTTTGTCTCCTAATCATATTTGACTGTATAAAAGAACATTAATTCGCTAATGCATTGTGACGTTGGCTTTTCTAACACCAGTATTCGGGGCATGAACATCATCTCCTTGCACCATGATTGCTACTCTACTGCCCCCCTAAAAATAGAAAACCCAGATGTTTTACAAGCACCATTGAAAATACTTTTTAAGGTTAAAATTATTTAATGATAAAATTGATCATGATCGACAGCTAATTTTAACAACTTTTTTTCAATAGTGAACTTTTATATAAAATGATTAGGGAAAAAATTAGCTTATTAAAAAATCAAAAAGTTACGATTTTAAGATTTCAATTTTGATTCTAACATAAATTACTAAATAAAACAAGAGTTTTTTTAAGAGTCATATCAAGTATAATTATTCCTACGAACTCGATTACTTCTTTGTAATACATTTCAAAAATGTAGTAAATCGTCTTATTTGAAATTTTAGAGGAATGAACTTTGGCTAGTATAAATGTAAATGATATAGAATTATTTAAAAGCTATATTATGTCTATTTTAGTCATATTGCTCCTATTTTCACTCCTCATTTAGAAATTTAGGGAAAAGAGTTTTGGCAAAGAAAAAATAAGTAATATAAATCTGTTTAAAAGCTTTATTATGTCTTTTTTCAGCTATAAATCTTTATTTTTCTTTCTCATTCAAAACTTTAGAGGAAACATTTCTAGCAAGTAAAAAAAAATGATATAGATCTTGATAAAAGCTCATAATACGTCTAGCTTCCTTTCTTCTTCCCCTAGTACCACACAAACACTGTTCGATATTGTATGAGGCTGATCAATATTTACATTATTTTAAAATATTGTGAAATATTGATTAATATCATATAATATCGCTCAATATTGAACAATATTGTGAAACAGGCTGTGATACCAAGATCATAAACTCAGAATAAATTGCATTGAAGTCTCATAATTAATATTTATGTTCAATTAAGTATATGTTATGTTATAAGTATACATATATAAGTATATGTTATGCTATAAGTATATATATATATATAAGTATATGTTATGTTATAAGTATACATATAAGTATATGTTATGCTATAAGTATATGTTATGCTATAAGTATATATAAAAGTATATGTTATGTTATAAGTATATATATAAGTATATGTTATGCTATAAGTATATGTTATGTTATAATTATATGTTATGCTATAAGTATATGTTATGTTATAATTATATGTTATGCTATAAGTATATGTTATGCTATAAGTATATGTTATGCTATAAGTATATATATAAGTATATGTTATGTTATAAGTATATATACAAGTACATGTTATGTTATAAGTATATATATAAGTATATGTTATGTTATAAGTATATATATAATTATATGTTATGTTATACAAGTATATGCTAAAAGTTAATTTCTTTTCAATACACAAACTGATGAAAAGTTTCATCGAAAAAGGAAGTACATAGTAGTTAATTATTTATTAATTTCTTCTACGAAAACAAATTGCAAGAATTTTTCGCATCAGCTAACTTTTAAATGTGGGCTGATTGCCTTAGCGATTGCTTCTTTTTTTATTTTTTTTTTATTTAAAATTTATTCTCTATTCCCCGATCTTAAAAAGAATTCTCGTCTAAGAGAGTTGACTTTTGGGATGTTCTTTCTCCTTTATTTTGCATTCATCTCTTCACTTCGCAGTCCACCCCTCCTGAGGGAAATACTTTCCCCTTCCTTCGGGATTCCAATGCTTGCAGATTTGGAGAAAATCCTCTGCGACGATCCATCATCGTTAGGCCCCGCCCGTGGGCCACCGTGCTGTATAATATCGCACTAGAATATGATGGAAACTCCGATTTCTTGTCAAATACTAAGCCCCCTTTGCCGTGTTAAACTAGCTGGTCGGGCCATTTTTGTTCTTAGGGTTAAATGAGAATTTACGGCAGATTTAGGGCTAGCCAACACATTTTCCATAAAAAGAATCCCAGGATGGAATGAAATCATTCGTTTAAGCTTTCGTAAAGACTCTTTATTGGACGTTTTTGCTGTTTAATGGTGTGAGAAAACGATATTTTTGGGAAAGGGTTTAATATAATGGTTAAAATATTTTAGCTTGATAAAGTGATTTGGTGTAAAAATTAACGATTCTTTTTTTTTTTGTTCTAGGCTATATTGAGATCATTATATTAATCTTAATAAACGTGAGGCTTTAAAAAATATATGCCATTAAACGCAGATATTTTAAATTTAGAGTTTTTAACTCTATCTCATATCCTCACGGTTGCAATCATTATGGCTACTGAATATTTGAATGAGTATATAAATGCCTATTTAGCAAAGACAAGTCGCCTTTAGCGACAAGTACTCCAGTATTAATAATTGCTTAAAATTTCAATTAATTATTTTGTGCAATTTAGTGTTAATAGTTTCCAACAAAATGATTTTAAACTAAATTTAGATATAGAAATAACTTAAATAAAAAGCCTTATCCGATTCTGTTTATTATCATTCCATATATTCCATATTCCATACTCCAATTTTCTTTAAATATATTTATGAATCAATTACAGAGCAGAAAACAGAAATATTGTTAAAAAAGGGACGAGCCTAAGAAAGACAAATTCTCTATTACTCAATTTTGAAATTAAATCATAAGTACAACAAATTTCACAAATATTATTAAATACATGCCTTACATTGAAAATTATTCAACATTTAAAAATAAGTCGAATTATCATATTTTATTCATTAACAAAGGGAAAACAAGTCAGTAGTAGTAAGAATGAAACTACAGTGAATAGCTTATAAGCCAGTTAACAGCTACGCTGCACGAGCAATTGCTTTTGTATCATGGTCATGTTACTGGACTGCGAACCACAAGGTCTCAGGTTCTATCCTCGCGGATTACAATTCACTACAAAACCAAGAAGCATTTCGCTTTAATAATGAAACCTATTGATTTAAATTGAGCCTAAAATATTTTATATGAGTTAATTATTTTAAAAAATCATATTGCATAAAAATCGGTAACTCTGAAAAGATTATTTCTAGAATTTTAAGATAGTATAATAATAATTTTTATGCTGTAATGTTTTTAAAAGCCCTAAAACTTTGTTAAGTTTTTAATTAATTAAAAATCTAATGAAAATTTTAAAAAGTTTCTCTAATGTACACATTATCATTCTCCAAAATATGCATGTGCCATGTAAGTTTCTTTATGTCAAATAGCTTGACCTCTAGAGCTCCAGCTCAGATACATTAATCTTTATCAGTAGTAGAGATGACATAAACATAAAAAATATGCTCGCAGGCGTTCTTGCGACAATGCTTATTCAGCACAGATAAAAAGAAAATGATTGAGTAGCTGTGCTCATGCAGTAGTTCCACGAAGAAAAGCATAAACTTAAATAAACTGAAAAGTGTGAAACATGAATAAACAATAATTGCTGTTATTAATAGCATAAAAAACATGAAATGTTTTACAATATTAAATCTAAAAAAAGATAAAAAAAGTATGAAAATGGCTATTATTCTAAATGTTAAAAAGAAGGAAAAAATTATAATAATAATATTAAAAATAATTTTAAGCATATACTTATATATTTATTGTATGTATGCATTCAAAAACAATATAGTTTAAAGACATGCTATTTAATAACAGCAACAGCAATAATAATAATATTTCTAATGTCAAAACGAGTTAAAAAGTATTGGACTGTTGAAAAATATAATTCACAGGTGCAGTTTTTCATTTAACATAATTTAGCTATATTTATGTCCTGTTTCGAAGCAAGACCAAGATGATATGGCTATTAAAAAATAGTGAATACCCCAAATGCCCATTTAACAAAACTACAGCGACTGCCCGAGACACCTGATAATCACTACAAAACTTTTCTCCCTTTTTGATAAGTGTGATTGATTGAATGCCTGTGGCGTGTACTTTGTTTAGTAGAAACGCTCATCCACATGAATTTCGGGCACATGTAGGTTTTTTTAGCCCTTTCAAAGAATTGGGTTCATACAGGTGATCAAAATAATGGAAACGCCTAAGACTAAAAGTGACATTTTTGAATGGGCTTCGTAAGCATTAAAATATAAAGTAATAGCCACCAGTTTTTTTGTAAATAGCAATGTATATTTTTAGTAGTATGTATTAGCTTTATAAAAGTTCTGCAATTCTTAGATTTTTTTCAAAAGCGTAAAATGTCGGACCTCTCAGATTTTCAAATAGGGCAAATTGTAGGAGCCCGTATAGCTGGAGAAAGTGTGACCGAAACTTTCCGAATATTAGACTTTTCTAGAGGTGCGGTATCTAAGGTTATGACAGCATACACATAACGTGGCAATACATGATCAATAAAGCGAAATAGTGGGGGGAACTAGAAGCTGAGTGAAAGAGACCGACGGGTATGGAAGCTGATTGTAATGTCTAAAAAGCGAACAACGGCAGCAAAAGTGACCGCAGAGCTCAATCCCCATCTGGGCTCTCCAGTGTCGGTGATTACGGTTACAAGACACCTTCAGAAACAGACCATTTATGGCAGAGCAGCAATTCCCAAGCCACTTGCTACAGATGTGAATGTTAAACGTCATCTACAGTGGTGTTACACTCACAAAACCTGGTTGATTGATAAGTAGAAGAAAGTTATATAGTCTGAAGAATCGTGTTTCACACTTTTCCCTACAACAGAACGGGTGCACGTTTGGAGGACACTTGCACAAGCGATGATCGTGACTGTCTCCTTCCTACTGTCAAGCATGGAGGTGGATCTGCCATGATATGGGTAGTCATGTCGTGGTTTTCTGCCGAACCAATCGTAACCCTGAAAGGAAGGATCACTGGAGAGATGTATAGAGAAATATTGGCTGATCAGGTCCATCCTATGATGCAAACTTCGTTTCCTGCAAGAGAGGTAATTTTACAGGATGATAATGCACCTATCCATGCACCGAGATTTGTCCAATCTTAGTTTGATGAACACGGGGATGAAGTTAAACATCTGCCTTGTCCCGCACAGTCACTCGACCTCAATATAATTGAATCGTTACGGTCTACTTTAGAGCGTTGAATGCGGAATCGATGTCCTCCACCGGGATCTCTCCCAGAACTTTCACAATATCTCCAGGAAGAATGGTACAATATTCCTCTAAACACTATTCAACACTTTTCTGAATCGATTCTTAGGAGACTCCAAGGTGTATTACATGCCAAATGTGGTCCTACTCCATACTGATAAAGGATTCTTTATAAATCTAAGGTGTTTCCATTATTTTGATAACCACTTTTGATAACCATTTGTTTAATTACCGTCTATAAAAGAAGTCATCTTTTCCTTATTAACCCTTAAGAACCTGAGCCGCCACTGTGGTCTTTGCAGAGGTCGGAAATTTTCCGTGTCTTGGAATGAGAGTTTACAAAGATGCTTCAAGTAGAATTTGTTAGGAATGAGAGATTTGCAACTATATCTCGCAATTCTGAATCGGGATCAGATGACGAGTAGACACCTCCGGCCAATTTTTAGGATCCAGCATTACTTTTTTTAAACTTTTATATAATGGCAACATTTTAAATGTTGCTTGTCTTTATTTTCGTTTTTTTTATATTTGACGAAAATTATTCTTTTCATTTAAAAATGTCTGAGAAGTTTATGTTATGATGTGCGAAATCTTATTATTTTTCATTATAAAAGTGGATGATTTATTTGAGTGTAATATATGTATTCCATCTGACTTTTTATTCTTTGATAAAATGATTCCAGAAGGAAGTTTGAAACGGAAACAAGGCAAGAAATAGTTATACATCAAAACTAATTCGACTTGACCACAGAGTTATTTTGAGAAAATAAATGCGTTGGATTCCTCTTGAGTGCTCTAAAAATTTCTGTGAAATTCAAAGAAAATTTTTCTACTGCATTTTAAACGGAAACTATACGACGAATAGTCCAACTACTTGATGAACATATATGTTCAGTCAAAATTTTTATAAGTGTGAACAACAAAAAGAACACAGTTACATTCTATTAATCAGTAATGAATAAAACTCTAGTGTGTGTGTGTGTGTGTGTGTGTGCGTGCGTGTGTGTGTGTGTGTGTGTGTGTGTGTGTGCGTGCGTGTGTGTGTGTGTGTGTGTGTGTGTGTGTGTGTGTGTGTGTGTGTGTGTGTGTGTGTGTGTGTGTGTTTGACTTTGATTTTAATGAAGTTTAGCTTTGATTTTAATGAAAATGCGCCATTTTTCAGTTGAATCTTCAAGAATAGAGCAGGTTTAACTATTCGAAAAATAAAAATATAGATCTAAAAAAATAATTTTTTCATATTTTTTTTTATTCTGATGTTGAAAGATAATGCATTTTTTTCAAATAAATAGAATAATAGTATAATATAAAATAGAAAAATTTCTGCAATATAAATAAATAATAGTTGTTTTATAAAATATTTATTTCTTCATTTACTTCATTATATTGAATTTGAAAACGATTTATTCTGTATGAATTAAATTTAAAGCTGCAAACGATAATATACATTTATTTATGTTACAGAAAATTATAACTGCTTTACACACATTTCATTATTTTGTATAAATTTTCTAAGTCGCAGATACCATCTGTTCGAATTCTTTTTATCGATTAGAAAGACTCGTACGTTTTACGTTTGTTCGTTTTGTTCCAAAAATCCGAACTACGTTTGTTCGAAAAATCCACTTATTTTAAACAAGATTAATAAAATAAAGGTTGCTTACTTCTTTACAATTTCGAGTGATAGTAGATTCATTTATTAATATGAAATAAAAGATAATTTTAATTTTCTTGCACTGAAATCTGCTAACACATTTTTACCATTCCTCGAATTTAAAATACAACCGACAAGAAATCATTCCATTCAAAATACAACCAGCAATATCTCAAAACTTCTCACATACTCTTCAATTAAGGTCTGTCGATATTGCTTCTTTCAGTGGTGGAGGGGTGGTCGGCTGCACACTCTCTAATATAAGTTTTATCAGTGAATAAACTCGCATAGCACTGGTGTACAACAGTTACGAAATATTAACCTTTGATGTGAATTTAGCATTTTTACTGAATCTACTGTGTCATACTTGGCGAATTATTTGGCGATTAATCCGTGGCAGGCGATTAATAATATCTGAAAATCGAATTTGTGTTTTAGACGCGTTTTTCCCAACCGATTTAAATAAAGATTTGTCACAAAATTGCCTTTGCAGTCATACAATCACATACCAAATTTGATATATTTAAGTCATTGCGTTTTAGAATTATCGTGTTTATGTTTCCAAAAGTACAGATAGAAAGATGGTCAATCCTTTGTTAAATTTGGTTCAACATTTTGTAGGTGTCTAGACTATAGATGTTAATTCTGAGTATCGAATTTTATCTATATAGTTATTTTCATTTTGTATTTACCATGTTAAATTATTTTCGAACAACCATTCAGACGGACTTCCTCTGAGCGGATTTTTTTCAAAATTTGATAGAAGTCTTTTAATTTGAGCTAATCAGTTAAAAGTGTTTATATTTGTCACTGATGGACAGATGGACATTTTCAAAAAATCTGTTTTTCATACTCAGGGTGGTCTAAAACGTGGAGATTCGTCAAAATCTCGATTTAGAATCTTTTAACGATTGCTATACTTTCTCTATTCTACTTATAGGAGAAAGTAAAAATGACCAAACATGGCGAGAATTGGTCCATCCACAAACACATTCCTAGGATTTTGGAACACACTGAGTTGCATACTAACTAGGAGAAAGTTACCCAGTTCTTTCTTTTAAGATCTTGCGAAAGGAAAGGACTGAGCTTCTTTCGTTTAAGAAAAGAAAGAATTACCGTCTTTTATGGATATACAGCCGCATAGTTTTTCTCGCCATAATCGTTTTTTCCATCTGTTCTCCTCTATGAAACGTACCTTGGAATGCTAAGGGGGTGAGAAGCATTATTTTGGGGGAGAGGACATTATATTTTCTCTGTTCTTCTCATGAAAGATGATGTGACGATTCGGAAATGTGTTTTGATTTCATGATATTGTGCTGTCCACACTTTTCTGATATTTTCAAGGATACTTTAAGAAATTTTGAAAATCAGAAGTTTTCTATCATTGAATTCGTGTCTATGATATAACACACATGAAAAATATTTCTAAAATAAAATCCAAAATTTCTTATCGTTGGAATAAAGTATTGATTAGATTTTTTTTTGAAAACAAACCATAAGACTCAAGTATTATGATAAAATTTTTAGAAATTCTAATGCTCATTCAAAATAAAAATTGATTTTTGTTGATTTATTGATTTATAAAATGTGATTTGTTTTTGTTTCATTAATAAATGCATTTCCGTATTATTTGAAAATGTGAGTAAAAATTATTAGAAAAAAGGAAAAAAAATTAAGTATAATTTATTATTACGTAACAGAGACTTTTAAGTAATTTGAGTTTTAAATTTTACTGCTAATAAATGTTAACTAATTTTTGCGTCATGTTAATTTTGAATAAGAAATGCAGCTTCGCATGAGATCTAGAAATCTATATATATCATTTAGTGCTTTTCATATATCAATAACAACGCAACATTTTTCAGTTAAAAAAATGATCTCAACTGTGGTTCATATGGTGGATCAACATGATGGCATACAAAATGATCAAAATCATAATTAGAAATCTTGTTCGGTTCCTGCAAGATAAAGAAGATTTTATCGCTCCAGAACCAAACCCTAAACAAAATTTTTGTTTCTTTTCTCAATCAAACCCTTCTCCAAAAAACATTAACTTCATCAAAATTCTTGAGCTCATATTCCCCACCGAACACTACTTTTCTTTTCACTATTATATTCTACAGGGTGGGGCAGAAATCCCAGACAAACAATTCTTAATATAACTTTATACAAAATAAATAAACTCACAAAATATAACTAATAATAATAAGAATAGCCTTTTACTAATAAATAAATTTAATTTCTTTCCAAGTGACTGCCTTTTGCAGCGATGCAGAGGTGCAAAATCTGATTGAAATTTTCAGCAATGGGCCGTAAGCCTTTAATCTATCTCATTCCCGCCGAAGGTATTACTTTAGAGAGTCCAAACTTTTATGCCGTTTAGTGCAAGGCTTAGGCTCCAAAATGCCATTTAGTGCAAGGCCTAGGCTCCAAAATGCCGTTTAGTGCAAGGCCTAGGCTCTTACACCGTAATCGTGATATTGAGATTCAGCGAGTATTGTGTCCACTCACCATATGATATCACATCCGTAAAATGCGCTTTGCACCACTTTTCTCTCTTTTTAGCCTTGTGTGCCGGTGAAGAGTCTCGTTGAAACTCCCACTTTACATCGCCGAAGTGCGTTTTGGCCCACGGAAGCACAACGGCTTCTAAAATGTCCCGTTGGTACACTTTTGGATTTATTTTAACGCCCTCATCCACAAAAACCGTCCTCGCTTGTGCAAATTCTGCTCCAGACCATGACCGACTTTGGATATTTCGGATGTTCAACAATTGCTGAAATGCTTGGCTCGCCTACAGACTGGAGCCTATAATTCTAGGAATTACAAGTTTTTGGACGGTTAAGAGATTCTCATTAGGGCAAAGGAATCTCTCTCAGCTCTGACTTGCGGCCCGTCCAAAAGGTTTCGGCGTATTTGGACCCGCACGAGTTGGTTTACTTCAGTGAGAAGCTGAACTTTTTGGAACTTGAAAGGCTTCAGGTCAAGCTCTGTTTTTGCCATTCGTTGCACTGATCAGTCCATTATTCCCATTTCACGAGCGATCTTTCTCATAGAAACCCTTGGATTTCGTTGAACTCGCTTTTTGATAATTTTACTGCTATTGAAAGTGTTCACCATATGTTTTCGCTCATTTCCTGGACTTTGACCCTCATTGCCAGGATCTTTGAAACTATAGATTGCATCAGACACTATTTGACGAAGCATATTAAGCAAACGAACGACTTCATACTGTCGTTTTTCTTACTTAAACAACTCTAAAATAGCATTTCTTTTGCTTGGCATAGTAAAAAAAGTCAAAAAACAAGTTGTTGTGTTGTTATTTCGTATACTATATGTAAACTTTAACTCTTTTTTTTTTCTTCTTAATAAATCTTTCTACGTATATCCATTCAAATGACAAGGAAGATTCAAGTTCGGGGATATTCTGTGGCGAAAAGAAAAAGAAAGAAAGAAAGTGGGGAAAAATGCTTTAGTATCTGGTACATGGCTTTCATAACGCTAAAAATAAAAAATTTCGAAAGCAAACAATCGCAAGTTTCCACATGATAGTCCCGGTCATCAAAAAAGCACATAACTATGAAAGAAATTTCATAAACTTTTTCTGTTCTCTTAGAATTGTATCGAAACGGAATAACAAACACCTGCTGTATTATCCCTAAATCAGTGCCACTAACGGTGGACCTCTTTACTCTGCGAAGAAGTGAACAAAACCATATTCTTTTATTAACCGCAAAAGAACTACCTCCACCCTGCTTAAACATCCTGGAAAAAATGAAAGATGACTGCAAAATATCTCCACATTACGTTGCAGCTCATATGTCCACCATCCAATAAAAGGTATGATCAGACATCGGCATAAAGATAACTTAATCCCACACCAATCATATATCCTCCAGGGAAAACAGAACTATAGTTACTTCTATAGAATTGAAACAAACAGTAAGAGGTAGAACAGTTCACTCATTTTTAGGGGTCTATTGGTGAATGTGATTTTGTAAGCAACAAACACAAAATAAATGGTATTTAAGGAGAAAAAAATGTTTTTTAGTTTTATCGTCACATGAGCATAATGAAAGCATAACATGCGTAAAAGGAAAACCGGATATTAAACATTTGTATATTCAAATCTAATACGCATAATATAATCAGTGATACATGAAAATAATGAAAACATTACATTTTCAGCTACAAATCATGTGTGAATCTAGCGTAATATGTTAAAAATCTAATCTGCAATCAAATTCGTTCCACGTGTTTTGACGTTTTATACAGTCAGAGGTACTTAAAAAAGCACTGGTACATTCTTTAAGTTAATTCACTGTTTTTAGCAATGGGAGCTTATTAACATTGTCTTCGATGTAACCCTTTAAAAAAATTGTATTAAGTAAGATACTGGTATCTTGGTAGAAATGAAGTGAAGGGTAAACTAGGGTTACCTATACGTCGAATCCAGCGTTGTGGAAGTTTTTGATTTAGGTAGACTATGAGCATCCAAACCTCAAAGGGTTGGGTCCCAATCTTGTTGAAAGATAAAATACATGCAATACTCAGATATAGATTTTTTAAGATCCAATGATTTAAATAACATTATTCTTCCTTGACGAGCTATAGCCTTTGTTGTAGTGAGTTCTACCACAGCTAAACGTTTGTTTATTGCTTATAGATTCGTAGGTATTACAAAGTTTATTTGATGAATTGTCTTCTTTTACTTATTTCACTGGGAAAGAACTCTACAAAAGTTATCCTTCGCCATTGTTGCTTTAATGTTTTATTGTAAAATGAGTTGTTTCTATTTGTTTGGCTTATCCTTAAAGGATATTCCATAATTTTATAGCTATCTCGTATATTTACAGCATAAAGCTAATAGATTTTCTTATATTCTTCTGCTAATTTTCTAAATTTTAGTGTTCAAAACTTAATGCAAAGTTCACTTTTAGGGACACTTTATTTTGGTGAATGTTTAAATAAACAGAAATATTCATCAACTGATGGGACTATAAACTGAGGTTTGGCTTTGTAAGAAATGTGCACAATATGGTGAATTCTATCAGTAAAATCCTGTAATGGATGTGATAATGGATAAGGTGAATTACTTTAAAATTAATAAAACAAAGAATTTTATTTCATGTAAACATGCGAAATTGATACTGGAGGTTATTACTGATATTGCCTCTAATATATGTACAGATACAATTTACAGTTACAGATAAGAAATACTATATAGGTAATATATGGGAAAAAGTTAGTTGGAATGCTGATAGATAACAGGTGGATAATCACTGACATTCAAATCCGAGGTTTTACTGGTGAATTTCGAAAGAGTAGATCCTACAATCCTAAGAGCAAACACATCATTGAATACTTCTGTTCGGTAAATATCGTAATCTAAATCGTTAATAGACATTTAGCAAACGATTCCTTTTCAGACATTTTATAACTGCTACCATTTTTATTTTGTTAAAATATTATTAAAATGTGAAAGCAAACGATTTTTTTCTTTAATAAATATTTTTATTAAGATTATTTCGTTTATTTTTTTGTATAATAGCTGATGATCAATTGTAAACCTTTTGGGATTTTGCAACGGTTTGTAATAAATGCTGTTAAATTGAAAGAATAAACGAGCCGATGGAATTCTAAAATGCTTGAATAATTTTTTAGTTTTTAAGAATTTAAGATGCTCTGCAAGCTATAGTTTGAAGCTTAAGAAAACGGGTAGTTTTCTAGAAAGTATGCAAAAACTTCACTGTCCGCGTTTTGATCATAATTAAATAATAAATGTATTAAAATGATATTTCAGTGAATTAATTTATAGATTAAGTCTATTTAATCAGCAGTTTAGTTAAAGTTTTCAATTGATTCACCGAAGATTTTGTATAGTTTATCTAAGCTACTGCAGCGATTTAAACGAAACTCTTTTCAATAGGATTCATTTTCTCTCATATTCTTATTCATTAAATAGCCTGTACTCATTCTCTTTGCATCCACTTCCATAATTCCACTCCAAGTTTCAACTCTAGAGGGTATTTATATATTTTAAGGCCACGCTTGAAATCTAAAAGATGCTTGCGCTCTTCGTTTGAATTGCATATCTTCTAGTCCGTAAACTCGAACTTGGTACACACCACTCCAAACTGGAAATATATATTAAAGTTGAGGAGTTCAAACGGAATACGTAATAATCGATAAAGTTAATTAATCTCAAAATATGCAGAAGCTGCAATGCATTTAATTTCGGTTTCAGTAGTTTCTTGGTACAATGGATTCTTGTAGACGAAGATTCGTATTTTCTTCTGGGATTGCTATTTCATGAATTAATCGAGGACTTCATAATCAGTATGGGAAGTATTTGCATTATTAACATTTATAAACCTTTGATTAGAGAAATGTAGATTCTTTTTTGAATGAATGAATAGTTGCAAATTGATACTATACTTTTTTATTTAGAGGAAATGGTTATTATTTGATTCTCCAAGCATTTTTAAAGACTTTTCTGTGTTAATAAGAGGATACTACTTTGGAAATGTTTAACATGCAATAAGAAATCACAAATATGTTGCATAACCTCCTTTAGATTGTCAAAGGCTATAGAGAAATATGATTGCTTAAACTAACTTTCAGGGAAGTCTACTAACTCTCCAACTCGCACACATATAAAAATACTGAATGACCGGACCGCCGCAACAGCAACACTGGCGAAAACTGTGGTTTAGTCCCAAGGGCCATCACCGACCACGGTACAACCCTTCCCGAAGGGCGTACGTCCCGTCATCGATGGGAGGAGCCAAATCTCCCACCTTTTTGTGTACCCTCCAGAGTGGCAAGATCCAACCACCGTACCGAAGGCATTCCATCCTCATTTTGAGGTGTCTTCCGGGGATTTGATTTTCAGGGAAAGAAAAAATGAAATGAAAATATTCTTTCGTTGTTTTTTTCGTATATTTATACAATATGGCATGTTTTATATTTGGCTTCGTAGTGCAGAGAAATAGATTGAATATATATTTTGAACTTAATTCTATTGATTAATTTTAACCAAAATTTGGCACCGATATGCAATTCTAGTAATAAAAACCATATATCAATTTCTCGTTGATTTATCGAGTTCTGCTGTTGATTTATGGCGCTTATCTTCTGAATTCTGAATCTGAATCTTGAATTCTGAAAGGGTCTTTGGGAAATATATGACTCTGTCACACCATTTTGTACATTCCCATCTTGTAAAACCGGATATTAAATTAAGTTACTATACAGGTAATAAATTTTTATCTAATACCTATATAAGCAGATTTTAAATGAAAAGGGAGAAAAAATAAATTAATACAACGGACAGAAACAACAAGTTATTTATTTCTGGGCCATTATCAAGAGAGTTTTAGTACCAAGGAAAAAAAATTACCTTGAATGGAGTACCCTGGAAATTTATAATTAATTTTGAAATAAAATATTAATGAATTCTGAATACTATTACACAGAACCTTCCAGGATTGCTAAATTGTGAATCAATTAGCGAATCACAAAAGTTAAATCATATTAATCTGCAATTTAATTTAAAAATATAAGCAAAAAAAAAACCATATGAAAAAACAATGCCCTAAAATTTAAATGATACTTGATTTGACTGTATAGTATGGGTGCATTGCCTTTGAAAATGAAATGACAGCTCAAAATTAGATTACACTGGAAACATTGCAGAAAAATTATCCTGATCCCTACGCCCCTTCCCCCAAGATTGTGGGTCCCGCAGATGGTTTTACTTGCTTATCCATAATCTGGTTTTGAACCCAGACGAGCATAAATTAAAAAAAGTTTGGATTCTAACTCAAGTAAGTTTAAAAATTGAAAAAAAAAAAACGTGTAGTAGAATTCTGCATCCATCCCCTGTGTACATCTTATAAGAGAAAGAAAAGAAAAGCAACAACTCGTCAGAAATTCCTTAAATATTTATTGATATGCATTTAAATGAATGCTGGTGCTTTAGCTTGTAATATTATTACTTACAGAATTTCTGTAATATAATATGAAGTTGTATAGTGCATGTACATATAAAGACTAGCAAGTTCAGTAACAGAAAAGGATACTTTATTCTGGAACGAAAATACGAAACATAGATGAAACCCACCTTAAATAGCAGCTGCGGAAATTAGCATCCCACAAGAAGCAAAACTTAATTAATAGACCGGAACAACACAATGAGCTAAGATAGAACTCGATAACGATCAACATTCTAAAGAGAGAGTTCGTTGAACAATTCACGTTTCTAGACTCGACTACTGATTGTCATCTGTGGGCCTCCGCTTTATATAACTCCTTTGACAGGTCATCGAATGTTCTAGAAAATTTTGAAATTCCATTTCTAATGCTGCTATCTGCAAGATTCTCGAATATTTTGGGTTCGTAACTTTTGTCGTTAAATGCGGGTTGTGTTGTGACTTATGGCATTTTGCAAGTCCACTGGCAGTTATCTGTCAGCGATTTAAGCCGAGTGAGCGTCTCTTGCTTGTTTAGTAGCGCCAACCAGGGCCAAGAGTACGATTTAGCTACTTCATATGTTACCTTCGCTTGCACAACCCCTTTTTACAGTGAGACACATTCACACACCTCACAGATAGAACGCAGAAGAAGAGCAACCATGCCCGAACCGGGACTTGAACCCTTGAGGACCAGATCACGGGAAAGACGCGCTACCCTTATGCGAGAGCGCCGGCTTTATATCCGGCACCAAGTTATCAAACTGCCTCCTAGCTTCCCACCAAGACTGAGGGTCATTCATTCGGCATCCATTCAGCAATAATTACATATCTATAAAACTATCTTTCTTACTAGGAAATTTACCGAGCAGAGAAACAAAATTACAAATTTCGTAATCTTGCTGAAAGAAAGGCGGAGACAGTTACGGCACCTTTTGATATATTTTGTCCAAAATTTATAGATAGTAATAATATTTATATATATTATGAAAATTATGTACTAAATTTCATTTCATTTGATCGTTGTATTTTTAGAGCTAGTAGGAAGACAGTTTTAACTATAATTTAATAATTTAAATTAGGTGCAATGGCCTTAATACACGCTAGTAGCGTTGATATGTAATTCCATTTTTAGTTTACTTTCATCACAAACAAAAATGTCAAACATAACTCTTTTTTTACTTTTTCTTATAGGAAATATACAAAAATAAATCATTGTAATAATTCAAACTTGTGATTTTAACGGATCTCATGTTTCCCATGTCTCTGAATCCAATTGTGATTTTAACGAATCCCATGTTTCCCATGTCTCTGAATCCAATTGTGATTTTAACGAATCCCATGTTTCCCATGTCTCTGAATCCAATTGTGATTTTAACGGATCTCATGTTTCCCATGTCTCTGAATCCAATTGTGATTTTAACAAATCCCATGTTTCCCATGTCTCTGAATCCAATTGTGATTTTAACGAATCCCATGTTTCCCATGTCTCTGAATCCAATTGTGATTTTAACGGATCTCATGTTTCCCATGTCTCTGAATCCAATTGTGATTTTAACGAATCCCATGTTTCCCATGTCTCTGAACCCAATTGTGATTTTAACGAATCCACGATTCCCATGTCTCTAAATACAAAAAATACATTTTTGAGATTATGTCTGTCTATCCGTCTGTGAACACAATAACGTAAAAACGCTTTGTGCTAAATGATTGAAATTTGGTATGTGTTCTCTACACCAAATACTGCAAATTTCTTCAGGGAAAATTTGTCTGTACGGTTCTTCTATTACCAATACGCACAATTTCTACAAAAAAAAGGGAGAGGAAAATAAAAATTCAGTAATCGCGTTTATCATTTATATTAAAGATTTTTACCAAATTCGAATCCATATCTCTCAAGGAATTCATCGTTCTGTCAGTCTGTATTTTCTCATGTAAGTAAGCGCGATAGCTTAAAAATTTAAGTAAATGACATCTATTAAGAGATCTTTTGATTGCATTTAGAGTTCTATGTTAAATGTTGGCTTCAGTTCTGTAAAAAACGGCATCCAAAACAGATATCAGGTTTTCTGGTACGTGTGCATTAGTCGCTTCTCAGCAGTTGATTACTATAAATTACTAGTACTCTAATAGATTCTTTTATAATTATTATTCGCCAATGATATCCAATGAATGATACACAAAAGCTATTTTTTAACGATGCTTCAAAGCACAAAATTCTCATAATGGAGTAATGTGCTCCAACGTTTATTGGAAACAGCTGCCACTTTTTTTTTTTTTTTTTTTTTTTAAGAAAAAGATAATTAAGCATATCTAAAATGTGGAGAAATTATTGCAATCTCGATTCTGAATGTCGTGACATTTGTAACTTCTCTTAATATTATAATTTAAATCACGATTTTAAACGTTGCACGGCTCAAAATGATATAAAATTGTAACGAAAATACTTAAAGAAATATCAATTTTTTTTAAAATATGAAATCTACGAAAAGCATTCTTCGAAAATGTGTCGATATTTAGTATTATGAGAATCGTGGTAATGCATCATATTGTTACAAACTTGTAATTTGCTTCCCATCACGGCTAGTATCACCGTAAGAAAGACCCTTTGTAAGATCTGTCCTGTGCGTCAATGACCTGTGAGCTTGGCGACCATTTGGCGACTTGGCGACGAATTTGGCGAGTTTGGCGACTAAATGGATACTACTGGAAAGTTCGAGAACTTTCACGATCCATCCAGTAGGAACCAAGATACACTCAGATACGTCCTGATTGGTCTGAAGATTCCAGCCCCGCCTCCCGGAACTATAAAAGACAGGCAATCTGAATCTGAAGAGGAAGTCGTGTGTATCGTCAGAAGTGTGTGTATAGTCAGAGGCGATGGTGTGTGAGAGTGGTCGGAGTCGCCGACACGTAGAAAAACTGGAGAATTAGACAGCAAGAAAGCTGCTGCACTAGCAATTAAATGCGCTGAGTTATTACAATTGAGTGGAGGTATTTGTAGAAGAAAAATTTCGTAACAATATGAACCCACTAAATGCGAGAATGATTGTAAGCTGAATATTCTAAAACAATTAATTATTTATTTTTCTTTTTAGGAGGAATTATACGCATAAATAGTTGTAGTATTCATGGTAAAATTTCTCAATCATCGAGAGTGGATTCAACAAAACTTTCTGGCATACTCTGAAATAAATTTGTCATGCAGGAGAAAGCCTAACATAAAGTGCAAAAGTTAAGAAATATCAACCTTTGGCTTGTATTTAGCATTTTCACTGATTCTATCGTGTGATCTCTTGGCGAGTTATTTTGCAATTAATCTCCGGGATGCGTTAATAATACCCAAAAATCGACTTTGTATTTCAGACATATTTTGCTCAACCGATTGAAACAAAAATTTGGCACAAAACCCTATACCAAATTTGATATATTTAAGTCAACACGTTTGTGAATTATTGTATTTATACATTTCTGATAGTACAGACCGACGGTGAATCAACCCGTAGTTCACATTTGGTTCAAATTTGACAGGTGTTTGGCTGTAGATGTTAAATCTGTGTACCTAATTTCATCCATCTAGCTCTCTTTGTTTTGAAGTTATCGTGCTAACTTATATTCGAACAGCCGGACTTTCTATGAACAGGTAAGACTCAAAATTTGAAGGACCTTATACTAAATTTCAACCATTTAGCTCAAAGAATTTTTGGGTTATCTTTGTCACATACAGACAGAAAGACACAAGGGCATTTTGAATCTTTTTTTCGAACTCAGGATGGTTAGAAACGTGAGTTCGAATTTTTTGGTACTTTCTCTATACTACGTATACGAGAAAATAAAAAGTCCTCAAAGTCTCAATATAAGATTATTATGGCGTTCCTATTTTTTAAATATATATATATTTTTTAATTTCACCAAACAAATTTCCAGTGCTACAAGTATATTCGGGTGAAATTTCATGTCACCCAGACCAAATATAGCTAAGTAACAAATTTTAAACTCGTAAAAATTTACTATGATCATTCCTGCTTCTTAAATAGGAAATTGAAAACAACATTTTTGAAGAGATATTCTTCGCAAATCTTTAAAATGATCTTTTACAGAGTTGTCAATTTCTGATCTAATGAGTCAAAACAACCTTAACACTGATAACCTAAATCGCCAACATTTTCCCTTCTAAACAACCGAAAACTTAACAAAAACCATCACAGGAATATTACCACCGCACGAACACGCAAAGCACTATCGTGTATCAGAAGTTTTTCCCTCTATTGTATCGTTCTTATGCTGGAGAGACAGCTGGTTGGGATTGACGTCAGGATATGACGGAGGGTGTAGGGCAGAGGAAAGGGGTGGACGAACTTAATGGATGTCGTCTGCGTGGGAACCGAGGGCAGCTGCTTCGAAGATCGAGCTTAAAGGAGATGCTTTGTTCTGCCCTAGTAAAGAAGAAAAAGTTTTTTCTGGAAAACTTGAAATTTTGTAGTCTTATGTTGTCAAGAGTTTAGTGTGGTCATTTATGTGGAGTGTCTTCTTCAGAGGTAGATGCTCTGCTGGTATTATTTCGACCGATATTTCGAAGGCTGTTAAAAGAAATGCTTTTCATAGGTATACATTTTCGATGAAGTAATAATTTCGTGAGGGTACATTATTGAGAAAGATGAAGTTTGAAAAAGTTTTTCATGATAAGAAAGCTTGCGTAAATAAAGGTAGATATAGTGTCATTATAAAGAAAGAGAATTACTAGCAAAGTTTCTAGATGTCCATTTAATTTAATGGGATATTTAATTAATTAATTTCTCCTTCACCATGAAATTAGATTAGAATTCTGAAAATATCTTTATATTACGTTGCTCAAAAAATTAATCTTATCTTTTTTTTAATGCTTATTGTAACTCTCATTGAAAAATAGAATTTATAATTGAGTTACAAAACCGTTTAATCATAAAAATTCAAACGATTTAATCACAAAATTCAACGATAAGAAAGGCCTGCGTAAACAATGTCAGATATAGTATCATTATAAAGAAAGATAATTACTAACAAATTTTCTAGATATCTGTTTAATTTCTCATTCACCATCGAATTAGATTAGAATTCTGAAAATATCTTTATATTAAGTTGCTCAAAAAAATAATCTTATCTCATTTTTTTTAAAGTTTATTGTAACTCTCACTAAAAAATAGAATTTATAAATGAGTTGCGAAATCGTTTAATCATAAAAATTCAAACAATTTAATCACAAAATTCAACGATAAGAAAGGCTTGCGTAAACAATGGTAGATATAGTATCATTATAAAGAAAGAGAATTATTAGCGAATTTTCTAGATGTCTACTGAATTTCTCATTCACCATCGAATTAGATTAGAATTCAGAAAATATCTTTATATTGTGTTGCTTAAAAAATTAATGTTATCGTATTTTTTTTATTTTATTGTAACTCTCATTAAAAAAAAGAATTTATAATTGAGTTTCAAAATCGTTTAATCACAAAAATTCAAACGATTTAATCACAAATTTCAACGATAAGAAAGGCTTGCGTAAACAATGTCAGATATAGTATCATTATAAAGAAAGAGAATTACTAAACAAATTTCTAGATATCCATTTAATTTCTCATTCGCCATCGAATTAGATTAGAATTCTGAAAATATCTCTATATTAAGTTGCTCAAAAAATTAATGTTATCTTTTTTTTAATGTTTATTGTAACTCTCATTGAAAAATAGAATTTATAATTGAGTTACAAAACCGTTTAATCACAAAAATTCAAGCGATTTAATCACAAAATTCAACGATAAGAAAGGCTTGCGTAAATAATGGTAGATATAGAGGGGGGGGAAGGAAAGTGTCATCAAGTAAGATAATAAAAAAGCAAAATAGTTAAAGGTTTTCAATACGTTTTATTTGTAATCTTTTTTCTTGCTTTTATTGTGAAGTACTACAAAAACAAAAATAGTTACTCAGGTTCCTTTTTTTAACTTTATTACTATCAAGATAAAGCTCTTACTCTCTCAGATAGGTTATATCTATGCCATAAGATAATAGCAAAAATGCTAACTGCTGTCTGCGCAATCCGGGTAAACTGAAGGACTATCGTCATCGCTATAGCCCTCTGGCGAGAGCTATGGTAGAGCCTCAATGACCATCATCGGACATAGTATATCCCCTCTCGAAGGAGGAATACCTTTTATCAGAGTATAGGCAAAAAACCCCCTGTCATTTTTTATCCATGACAGAAGCGAGAACCAAACACTATATTGCAAAGTTCGCATTCCCATTTTTAGTGATGATGTTATTGGATAAAAGGGTTGAAATTTCTTTCTGGAAGAAAAAATTCTTTCACTTAGCAACGATACCAATAATGATTTTGGTTCTTCATATGTAGCAAGTGGAAAATTCTCAACTTTAAACGTCAAGTAAATGCCCTTTTTAAAGGCAAATTTATTTTCGTGAAATAAAGTGAGTACTGAAATTTATACTGCAAAAGATTTTATTTGCAGGAGTAATTTACTGAAAGTTCGAAATATTATTTAAGGTTGTGTATTTTTATCATGATTAGGTTACGAGCTGACTTATTATTAGAATTTTATCTTCGTTGGTATGTTTTTATTGTTTACTATTATATATCATGTCCTTGGCAAAGTTTGGGCGGGATTTTCACAAATGTCATCAAATTCTACTTTCAAGGAAAATGTCAATTTTTGTTTTTTTGTTTGTTTGACCATGAGCATTGCACTTAAAAGAAAAAGATTTCTTTTATCCCTATAAGATCCCTACCCTGTCCTTACAGATTAATCGTAAATTATTGAAACTGAAAATCCGGGCAAGATAATCAAATTCCTTTCACGATCCTTTTTTCAAGAAAAGGCAAAATCATTCCTAAAAAAATGGCATTGTCGAAAATCTAGATTGAGGGAAATTTGCTACGCAGAAAAATGAACTCTATATTTTTGATTAATAAAACTACATTCTCTAAATTTCATTTATTTAAAGTTATCAATAGGTTGGAATGGATGTATATATAATCATCTGATATTTCATTATTCTAAAAAAAATAAGAAAATGGCATTATCGAACTTCTAGATTGATGGAAATGTGTTACGCAGAATAATGGAAGCTATATTCTTGATTAATCAAGCTATATTGTCTAAATTTCATTTGTTTAAAGGTTATCAATAGGTTGGGTACGGATATATATATACAATAATCTGATATTTCAATATCCTAAAGAAATCAAAAATGGCTTTGTCGAACTTCTAGATTGATGGAAATGTGTTACGCAGAATAATGGAAGCTATATTCTTGATTAATCAAGCTAAATTGTCTAAATTTCATTTGTTTAAAGGTTATCAATAGGTTGGGTATGGATATATATATATATATATAATAATCTGATATTTCAATATCCTAAAGAAATCAAAAATGGCTTTGTCGAACTTCTAGATTGATGGAAATGTGTTACGCAGAATAATGGAAGCTATATTCTTGATTAATCAAGCTATATTGTCTAAATTTCATTTGTTTAAAGGTTATCAATAGGTTGGGTATGGATATCTATGATCATCTGATATTTTACTATTCTGAAAAAAGATAGATATCTTTATTTTCATACATTTCTCATGATTAATTTGGCAACATATGAACTTTGATATTAAATAAAATCACCTCAATTAAATTCTAGTAGAATAATAAAAAAAAAATCAATGCTGGATTTTGAGGTGAGGGACTTGCTGCTAATACTTCCAAATGCAACACGCAACTTTTATCTACTCTGATCAAAGCAGCTACAAAAAAAAAATCCACCCCTATCATTAAATATAGTCCTGATCTTATCGAAGTTACGTTTTTATTTTTCTTTCATTTAATATCCCTCCCCTCAAAATCCTTTTTCTTTAAGGGGGCTTAGACTCAGTAATTACCAAACGCCCTCACGTACAGCGGCAGGAAGTTTTTCTTGGAGAATCGAAACAAAGGGAGAAGAACACTCCCTCGGGAGTGACAAAGGGTTGGACGGCCCGTCCTCACCATCCCAGTCACGTGACCTCTTGATGGGCGGGAGTTCGTAATTGTCGCCCGACAGTTCCATTCCCCCTTCTTCCAGTGTTGGATCAGCCATTCGCGTCGTGTCCCCCGAGCCGTTTGCGGGCTGCGTCGCTTTGATCCCGTGGATTCTCCACTTCCGCGTTTTTATTAATTCTCCGGGCGTTTGGATGATAGGGAAAGCGATAATGGGGCTCACTTAAAGGGATGGTACTTAGTTGTAGTTTGTGAATAAAGAGTAGGGATTCAAATAATAATATTTTTTTTTTTTAGTTGTAGTTTGTGAATAAAGTGTAGGAATTCAAAAAAAAATAATCCTTAATTGTATTTAGTGAATAAAGAGTAAGGATTCTAAAAAAAAATTTCCTACTTGTAGTTTGTGAATATAGAGTAAAGATTCAAAAAACTATTCTTTTTAGCGGTAGTTTTTAAATTGAGAGTAGAGATTCAAAAAAAAAAAATTCTTAGTTATTGTTTGTGAGTAAAGAATAAGTATTTAAAAAAATTTCTTTCTTAATTATAACTTGTAAATAAAGAGCGGGAATTTAAAAAAATTCTTTTTTTCTTATTTGTAATTTGAGAAAAACTGAGTAGGGATTCAAAAATTCTTGGTTATAATTTGTAAATATAGAGAGGAATTCATTTTTTTTTTCTTTTTAGTTATAGTTTGTGAATAAAGAGTAAGGATTAAAAAAATCATAGTTGTAGTTTATAAGTATAAAGTATAGATTCAAAAAAAAAAAATTTTTTTTCTTAATTGTAGCTTATGAATAAAGAAAATACCCCCCATCAAAAAAATTTTTTTTTTCGAATTGTAACTTGCGAATAAAGAGTAGGGATTAAAAAACATTTGTTGTGGTTTGTGAATAAAGAGTAGAGATACAAAAAAAATTCTTAATTGTAGTCCGTGAGTATAGAGAGGAATTAAAAATAAATGTATTTTCTTAGTGGTAGTTTGTGAATAAAGAGTAGAGATTCATTCTTTTTATTCGAAACCTTGTAAACAAGAGGAATAAGCAGATTCAACCAAACGAGTTCCATTTGAGATCAAAAATAAAATTATTTGTGACCATATTCGCACAATACAGGAAAAAGCTTTTTTTTAACTTTCTAGTTAGAAGAAATGTAAAGTAATTATAATCGTCAGAAAATCAGACATCGAGATTTCGATGAATCTCTATTTTTTGAGGTTCACCAAAAATGTTTCTGACTTTAACAAAGTACATCAAACGCTCTAGATCCACCACGGAAAATATTGAAATAGTCATCGCTGGAAATCTGTCTGTCCGTTAATAAAAATACTCAAAAACAAAAATCTAGATAGATGAAGTTTAGTATGCAGAACTTTCACCAAAGCTGTAAATATGTGTTACTTTCAAGACGAAAAAATACCAGAAGTCTTATCCATGTCGTATGCATATGAAGATGACACAAACATAACACTAACTGGATGAGCGAAATCTGGTATATGATTTAAAAAAAAAAAAAAAAAAAATTAGAATCGGAAAACTGCTGACGAATTTTGAATTAAATCTTCAACGAATGGATATCTAGGGATCTTCATGCCTATATGTGCATGATTTATTCAAGAAGGAGACATGTCGGATGGATGTTTAGGCATATGACCTTAACCCGTTCTGGAGTGTGATCACGTCACGCGATTCCCCAATCCGGCCTACGGTATCGTATATGAGACGAGCCTTTCCCACTCCAGGAGCCCATGATCACATATACGTGATTTCAGTTTGGAACGTTTTATTTAAATTTTTAAATAGGACTAGATGGCGGTTGAAGACCGTTATAATTTCGAATAATGGTTCACAGAACATTGACTTTAAATATGCTCGTTTGGTTCCGAGGGTTTTTTTTTTTGGGGGGGGGTCAGTTTTATTGTAATCACTATGGTGAAAAGAGTGAAATATTTTGGCGAGAACGAGATTTCAAAATTGATGCGTGAATTAAATAGTGAAACAGAGGAAAGTAATTTTTCGAATACAAGCGGTATTGAGTCTGACTATTAAGATGACACTGAAATAATATATTATGGGGATAAAGTGCGGATTTTAACTGCCACTTCTGGAGTTTTCTGTAAATAGTGGTTTCTACAAATTGAACAAATAGTACAAAGCCAGTTGAAGAAGAATTGAAAATATATATTGTACATCACATTCTTTTATTAAAATGTTATTTTAACAAAAACCTTCTTTCATTAAAATGGTATTTTAACAAAAACCTTCTTTCATTAAAATGTTATTTTAACAAAAACCTTCTTTTATTAAAATGTTATTTTAACAAAAACCTTCTTTCATTAAAATGTTATTTTAACAAAAACCTTCTTTTATTAAAATGTTATTTTAACAAAAAGATACTTTTATTAAAATGTTATTTTAACAAAAAGATTCTTTTATTAAAATGTTATTTTAACAAAAAGATTCTTTTATTAAAATATTATTTTAACAAAAACCTTCTTTATTAAAATGTTATTTTAACAAAAACCTTCTTTCATTAAAATGTTATTTTAACAAAAACCTTCTTTTATTAAAATGTTATTTTAACAAAAACATTCTTTTATTAAAATGTTATTTTAACAAAAACATTCTTTCATTAAAATGTTATTTTAACAAAAACATTCTTTTATTAAAATGTTATTTTAACAAAAACATTCTTTTATTAAAATGTTATTTTAACAAAAACATTATTTTATTAAAATGTTATCTTAACAAAAACATTCTTTAATTTATTTCATTTTTTTTTTAATTTCGCGATTGTTTTTTAAATATCGTGACAGTTTTATTATAGTATATTCAAACACTATCAATGATAATAAACTGTAAATTCCAGCTTATTTAATTGCAGTAATGATTTTATTTAAATTTTTAAATAAAATTAAGCTTAGCGGGAAAAATTGTCCGGGCCTGTGAGTGCGTACACTCTCGGAGCGTGCAAGTCTAGGGGAATGCTTCTTTCTCCTTTCGCCGGTCCTGAACGGGTTAAAATAAATTGCTCTTATGTTTCAAATTCCGAATCCAGTTGGTTAATGGGAAGAAATTTAAAATACCATTATCTGTTCTCTACACTATAAAAAAATATTCGAATTTTCAATTTCTCAACTATGAACTTTTAAATATTTTATGATACAAAAAAAACATGGCCTAGGGGTCTATATCATGTCTGTAATTTGACTAATGGGCACCAAATTCGCAATGGCTTTTCAAGCCTGGGTTTTTGGAAGTCATATAATTGATGTGAAAGTTTAGAAAAATTCAGCTTAATAAATAAGCATTTTGAGGATCCTATTTTATACAAATTCTGCTTTCAAGATGACTTTTCGCACTAAACTGATGCTACTTTATTATTGACTTTTTTGCCATATGTCAAACAGTTTAGAGTACAAAAGTGCAAGCTACAAATCCTGTCGATACTGCTACGTTCAGTGGTGGCGGGGTGGTCGGCTGTGCGCAAGAAGCAAGAAGAGTACGAAAGTTAACTTCGAATTTTTCTGCTAAGTGTCGTAGAAGTGGCCTCATTCAGTAATGCATTGTTAATTACACACACATAATCTTTCTAGACACAATTTCTGTAGGTATATTTGTCGCTTTTTTTAAATCAAAATGTAGAGGGGGGGGGCTAAATAGTTCTAATTGGTATCACACTACATTCAGATTAAATACTAACTTTTTTAAAAACAGACATTTCTTAATGTCAAACAAAACAAAATTCAAATATTCTAACCTAGCATTTCAGTTTTAAGAACTATCAGTTCACTTCGTTACCTAATTCTTCCTGATGGGAAAACATGCATATAAAAAATTAAATATTTCACATAAATGAAATTAAAAACATTTTGGCTCTCTAAAAACTAATTGAAAATGCTTATTTAGATTAATGGTGAGTAATTTACAAGTTAATTCCTAAAATTCTCGAATAATAATTAATTCAAAATTTTTGATAAATGATAGAAACATCATTTTTCAATCTTCTTCGGCGTGAAATTTAACATGGCTGAAATAATTTTATGAATCTACAACAATGAATTAATTTTACCCCAAAAGAACATTTTTAATCTTATAAATAAAATTAAACTTTATGAACTTAAAATAAAAGCATTAAGGGGAGAAAAGGTTGATTATTACTCTATCGTATACCAAACATATATAAATACTCTGTCAGCCGATCTTTCTAACCTCGATATATTTAAAGAACAGTATTTGATCAGAAACTGATATACAAGAAACTCGATTTCTCATAAGATTCATCGCAAATAAGGACATAAATGCAAATAGAATCACTCAAGGATCAAATGCCTTAACGGCCATGTTGACTTAAAAAATTTGGAAAGAGAGTTCAGGTATTATCCTCATCATTTGACAATAAACCAAAACTATGATATCTATCTCTTAAATTTTTTCAAGTGAATTCTGAACTGGACGTTAATATAACTAATTTAAAGCAAGAAGTTATTCATTCCCAAATTCTGAGAAAAGATTTTTTTTACCATACTCTCATTGTGGTGTCAAAATGCTGTATGTACAATTTGCCGAAACATTTTGTTGACGCAAAGCGCTTACGTAGATTAGTTATATCTGCTGTAAAATTGTTGTATGTTACGTATTATTGCATATTGTCACAACATTTAACTCTTAAATCCCTAATGTACTTTTAAAGATTTTGATAAATAAATCATATTCAGTTTTTAAATTCTTTATATATTTTTTAATATTTTAAAGATTCAGAGTTTACATTTTCTAACTTTTAGGGTCCTTTTTTTAAATAGTCTATGTACTTATAATAAATTAATATTGCTCTTTTTTTTAATATTTTTTTTATTTCTCTACTTATGGTTTTTAGCACTTGTATATTTAGTGCTCATTTTGAAACTTTTATTGTGATTTGCATTCTATTTTAAATAAATACATATACATGAATATGTTGTATTTGAATACATCATGTTCTACTATGCATGGTTTTTGACGTATGATTTTGATATGATGATGACTATATAAGTATTGTTTATAAATATATAAAGCACTAAAAGAAAAGTCAACCATCTAACTCTCCGACCCGCCCGAAGGCACACGGATTTAAACCATAAAACTGAATGACCAGACCGCCGCAACAGCAACATTGGCGGGAACTGTGGTTGAGTCCTAAAGGCAGTCACCGGCCACGGTACAACCCTCCCCGAAGGAAGTACGTCCCGTCATCGATGGGAGAAGCCAGATCCCCCACCTATTAGTGTACCCTCCAGGGTGGCGAGATCCAACCACCATGCCGGAAGCATCTCATCCTCATTTCGAGGTGCCCCCCCGGGGGGAGCACTAAAAGAAAAAGGAAAAGAAGAAATCAATCTTAAGTTCCTCCACAAAAATAACTTAATCTACATTTTACTATTTTTTTAAAATTAATTCAAAAACTGCAATCATTAATGCCCTGACTTTCATGCAGGTTAATGCCCCATCTCAAGTCACTCTTTCGCCAAGACATTCTTCTCAGACACATTCACTGAGGACAGAGTGATAAGCCGTGAATGTAAGATTAAGTGGCCGTCACGATCGCCAAATCTTACTCCAATAGACTTTTCGTATATGGGATACCTAAATACTTTAGGATACCTAAAGATTCGTGACTATCGGGACTCTCCAGCCACTTTGGTGGAACTGAAAGACGCTATTTCAACGGGTCGTTGGTGGTATCGATGCCGACATGATATACTCAGCTATAATAGGTGTAGTTACGCGTCTCACTTGCTTAATACCTTGTGGTTGGTGGTCATGTTGAACATATTTGCTTTAAAATAAAATTTTCTGTGTTAAGTTACTGAGCTATGCTTTCCTGATTTGCATAGAACATCTACTTCTGACGTGTGAGAGCCATCTATGGTGATTTTTTGAATGAATTTTTTATAAAGAAAAAAAAATCCGAAGGCTTTTCAAACATATCCCTTCAAATCGCAATTTATTTCGAGATTACTTTTTATTATGATTTTTTGAAGTTTGCACGAATTTATGGCGCACTTTGTACATATATACGCACCGTTGTATACCTCATGTTCTACTAAGTGGTAAACATATACAAAGTAGTTTTTGATATACAATATGACAATTTATTATTTCAATATCCATTATTTATTATTTCAATATAAATATTAAATAAACGTATTGTTTATAAATATATATGTAATGATATTTTAATTCTAATTTCAATTTAATTAATTTCCAAGATTTTATCTTAATTTAGCCCATAGTAACTTCATTTTTAAAATATTCTCTTATTTCGTGATCCAATTCCACTTTCGGTTTAATTCATTCCTCTGTAAAAACTAATGCGTCATCAGAACTACGTATCAAATGAAAGTGATACTTCCGTGTCCTTGTCAAAGGTCAACATATGCATTCCATAGGCAAGTGGCCGGAAATCCTATGTTATATAAGACTATACTCTGTTTCACCCTAACTTGGCAGTATTGTAAAAGGCAGAAAACGTGACGTTCCGCGTTGGGAAAGAGTTCCCCATCAATTCCGACTTTAAAATAGTTAAAATGCTCAGAAATTTATCAAATAATATAAATTACAGAAATCCTTTTTTTATCAGTATGTATTTAAAATTATTCTCAAGTTAGAAGTGATTATCTGTTAAGTATTTTGTAAATAAAGCGAACGAATAAAACGAAACGTTTGACATAATGAATTCCACTTTGGCTAGAACCGGTCTTCAAGGTCAAATATTTGGCGCGCTTTTCTTTTACGTCTCCGCCAAATCAGCTTCATTTAGTTCCCAACCATTTATCATCTTTCGTACTTTTTAATTCTCGCTTTTTTACCAGCTGATATTTTTGATACTGTTAATCACATTAGTAGTTATTAGGTTTGATTGTTGAATATTTATTCGATTTGTCATTTCTATTCACTTCTAAAATGTCTGAAAAAGAAAAAGTGTTATCAACGAATACGCTGTGCACACCTTCAAGACGAGTGAAATCAACAAAAAGTGCAACATGAAAACAGAAATAAAGGCATCCAGTCCTTTAAGTACCCCTGAAAAGAAGCGACCAGGCTCAGTAGGTAAACATTCAGGTCATCTTATGAAAAAGTAAATATGATGATGTAAAAATGATGATTTTACATTATCCTGTATCTGACGAAAAATCCATGCATATTTTCGTAGAAATGAGATCCCAACATTAGATAAAGTTTTAAAAGATGTGAACGATGATACAGATATCTTTTCTAAAAACATTAACCGAACTACGCTTTACAGTATATTGAAAGATTTAGTGTTTTCTTTTGAGAAACGATGAAACGAAATGAAATAACTTTAATGATTTATTAAAATAATGATCAATAATATTGAACAAAATAATGAAAATAAGGAAAAAATTAATTCTCTGATTTAAAATGATAATATAATAAAGTTAATAAATATTTACTATTTGGCGAAAAATTTGCGAGATAAAGTTCCGCCAGCGATCTGCATTTCTAGTAACTTTATAGTTTAAAGTAAACCCAGTTCCCCTCGCAACTACTGTGATTCGGCATACCTAGAATATACACTACTGCCAAGTTAGGGTGAAACAGAGTATAGAGATCATTTGTTTCGCCCCTTTTTTACTTCTGCTTTTGTTTCGTGCTGTGGTGGACGTGTCTTGTCAGCGTCTCTGCTTGTAAATAGTGTTACAAACCTATAATATTGCTACCCGGCACGAATAGAGTCATCGTAAGAAAGACCGTTGTACGATCGGTCCTGTACGTGCTGAGATCAATGAACTTAGAGCTTGGCGACAGACTTGGCGAGCATTTGGCGGCTTGGCGATGGATTTGGCGAGTTTGGCGACTAAATGGATAGTACCGGAAAGTTCGAGAACTTTCAAGATCCATCCACTAAGACACGAGGTACAGCCAGCTACACCCTGATTGGTCTGAAGATTCTAGCCCCGCCTCCCGGAGCTATAAAAGACAGGCAATCTGAATCTGAAGGGGAAGTCGTCGTGTGTATCGTCAGAAGAAGTTGTGTGTGTATCGTCAGAAGTTGTGTGTGTGTGAGAGGAGTCGGAGTCGCCGACAAATAAGAGAAATTAGAGGATGAGACAGCAAGAAAGCTGCTGAACTAATGAACTATAGCAATTAAATGTGCTGCGCTATTACAATTGATTAGCGGTATTTGTTGTAGAAGAAAAATTTCGTAACAATAGTTATGCTTTCTGGGATGTTGGTAGAGAGAGAATAAAACGAAATTAAAAATACAAAGTCTCTTCACTGTTTCGAACCTGCATTCTGCTTCAACCAAAATAAAGTTACATGTATAGGACACTAAAAGAAAGAAAAGAAAAAAAAAAAGAAAGTAAGTCTTAAATACCTCCACAAAAATCACTTAATCTACAAAATACTACCCTTTCCATTACTTCAAAAACTGCAATAATTAATCACTCAATTTCCCATAAGGTATAATCCTTCCTCAGATTCGCTGCCATTCAGTTATTCCACCATTTCCCAATGCCCCATACCACCCCATTTCCAAAACCTTCCGCTCCATCTATGGACATAAACCATTACCTCTAAATTTGAGCGGATTAAGTTGATCCGGGGGTGCGCGCAATTATAACGCTCGCGCAAATGAAGATTAAGCGTAGAGCCAACTTAATCTGACAGGGAACTCTAATCCACACAGGCGAGGTAGCTGCGATTACGTGCGTCCTCTTTTGAGGTCCTCTCATTCATATTGGAACACATAATCTCATTCGAGGACTTCGAGGGAGTGAATTCAGGAAATAATAAATCTAAATGATGATTGGTAGGAGGTCTATTTGTGGAAGAAAATTAGAGATTTATTAAAATAGGGTAAAAGATTTTATGATATGTGCTTAGATGAAAGTGAATAGGTAGTAGAAAAAGCAAGAAGCCATGAATTTATTATCTGGTGATTATAAAGTAGGCTTATACTAATGTGAGGGATGGCAATCCATATAACAAAGATTTAATCTCCGCATTCTCCGATTTTCTGCACATTTGCAGCAGTAAGGTCCCGAATTCATTGCTACGAAATGAATTAACTACCCTAATTCCTCAATACCCATTGCGAATATTTAGATTTAAATTAAGTAAATATAATATAAATGGATTATATGTCCTTTTGGAAATTTAGAAGAAAAAAGAAGGGAACAGATTCTAGCCTCTAATCTTTAATATCCCAAAGTGATAATGAGGGGCCGCGGCTCCCTGGTAGTAAGTCCCCGGCTTCGGAACAGGTAGGTTTCAGGTTCGAGACCTGATTCCACCGAACAGCCGTCGTGTAAGCGGGTCTGGTGCAAGCTAAACATCAGGGCCAAACGTCCTCCCACCGGTGTGGCGTGGTCTGGAGATGGGGGTGTCAGATCTGGTATCGTTCTCGTCATCTGACCGCACCTCAAAATTACGAGGTTTGTCCCAAAATAGCCCTAGTGTTGCTTTAAAACGGTACGTAAACATAACTAAACCAAACCAAACCAAACCCAACGTGATAATGATTTAGATTTAATTCGTTGAGTATTGTCTTTGTCTGATTTGATTGCATTAGATGTTGCTTCTTTACATAACTAATTTATATCATGAATTTAAAGAAGGAATGTCAGCCTAAATTATCATCATTCAAAAAAAAACATTCAGTGTTTTGAAGTATGTTAAAGCATTAGTTAGGAAAAAATAAAAAATAGCTAAATCTTAACTTTACTTAATATCATGATTTAGTAAATTCGTATTAATTAATAAATTAATACGAATTATCTTTTTATTAATAAATTCATATTAGTTATCCACACGATTTCATTCTGATTCACATGATTATGTAAAAGAAAAGCAATGCTTTACAATTGGGACAAAAATTAATTTTGAATCATTTATTAGAATTAACGAATACATTGCAAGGACATAAAATTCGTGGACTACAAAACTTAAATCTAGGATAAAGAGTTCTTAAAAAAACGTTTTGGTACAATTAAGAAAAAATGCTAATTTGTAAAATTCTCTTATTTACGCATTTTTATTTTTAATTATTTTTGAAATTTAAAGTCGATATTAAAACCAATTTCCTTTCGATAATATTGTTAAGATTTTATTGTTTTGTAGCCTAAGACCCTTTATAATCTCATTATGAAAATAATAGCCGAGTTTCAGGTACAGATATTTAATTATTTTCAAAGCTCCACAAGACAAAACAAACACGAACACGAAAATGCACAACACTCCCTTAGAATATAATCTAATAATGACCCCCCTCCCCTCAAGAAGGATCACGGGAAATTTACCTTGATACTAATAAGGTAACTCCATCCGTTGTATCGAAAGTGAAAGTAGTAGAGTTATGAAACCGCTACAGCTTTAAAAACCTTCGGTACAAATGAATACTACCATAACAACCATGAAAAAAAAATTTATCGATAAAATGTCGAAAAAACGATCGACTTGTCAAAAAAAACTTAGGTTACATATAACATGGCCAATGCGATTTATCGAATCTGATTTATCAATTAATAATAGGGACCACAATACATGCATATATCTTGGAAGGTTGAGGTGTTGCACAATTAATTATTTTGGTGAATTGGACACACTCTGCTTCTTCAAACCTTTTCATGTCATTAGATTAAAAGGTATATAGCCAAACCTATTTTTATCTTCCTAAATTAATAATTAACTAATCCATCCTTCATAATCTATTGCCCAATATTAGGTTTGGCCTGCACCAGACCCATATACACGATATACATTTTAGTAGAAGAGAGCCTCGAAATAAGAACCATCCGCTCTCAAATGGGATATATTATGATATGGTCATTGATTTAATCAGAAAGCATATGAATGAATCGATAAATAAATTTAAAATATCAACATACATAATATTGCATCTATACCGCCTATTGATACGAAACTACAGTTGCGGTGACAAGATAACATACCAGCCGGCATCCTGGGATAGGGGTAGCCCGTCTTCCCCGTGATCTGGCTGCCCTACGTTCGAGTCCCGGTTTGAGCGTGGTTGTTCTTCCGTTGTTCAATCCGTGAGATGTGTGAATGGTCCCTCCTGTAAAAGGGGGTTGTGCAAACGAATGAGTGATGTGTGAGTAGCCAAGTCGTACTCTTGGCCCTAGTTGGCGCTGCTATAAAAACAAGAGAAGCTCCTTCATCGGTTTAAATCGCTGTCTTCGTAACAGCGGGCTTGTCAATGGCAAGTGCCATAAGAAACAACAACATACCGATTTTTGCTGATTGAAGTTATTCTGTTTATGAATTGTACGAAAGCATAGACCAGCAAACAGTCCACCCTTTGATTGCTTTAGTTCAAAATTTGATAGAAATCTTGTTTTAGATGTCAAATATGTGTACCACATTTTATTTACCTAGCGCCTTTTAAGAAGTCGTCATTAAAGGTGTTAAGGTGTTCTAAATACAGAAAAAAAGATTCTAATAAACCTAAAGCTAAAAAAAATTCTAATAAACCTATAAATATACTGTCACGTAGGTACTTTAGTGTGGAACTCAATGACACACACAAGAAGTAGAGCTAAATCAATTTATTAACTCAACTCTGAACTGAGAACACAGTAACTGACAGATCCTCTGCTATTATACTAGCAGGAAAAGTTCCAGAATACTTTTCTGGAGACAGTAAGAAAAGTCTAGAACACTTATCTGGTAAGCTAAAGAAATGTCCAGAATCTTCTGGGACATGAAATAAAGGAAAACATAAAAACAAGGGATTAAATACTTACACAGACTGTGAACCGCATTGTCTCTAACGGGATTCGCACTTACGATCTCTTGATTAAGAGACAGTGCTGTGACCATTCGACCATGGAGAGTCGACTGCTTCTTTTCAATGAGGTAATACATTTTAAAGTCACATTAGCTATCTAGAAAAATATAATTTATGAATTGTATATTTACGAAATCTGATAATATTTCATTAAAGTCGATATCAAATACTTCGGAAATAGATATCAAAGAAGATCGATAATGAGCAGAAGACAGCAAATTTCTTCCTTTGACTTCCCAAAGTTTGTTCTTGAAACATATTTAAGATGCAACATACATTCCATAACAACAGCATGCTGAAAAGTAAAGTGTCTATGTTTAAAAGACATCACATTAACAAACTCTTTTGGGGTTCAGATGTTTCAAAATATTAACTTTCCACATTTGTGCAAGTTATGCGAACAAAACTGACACCATCCCCCCCCCACACACACACACATTCACCCATCTGACACTTAACACAAAGATCAGCGCCACTGTCGCTTTGGAACCGAATAAATTCATTTTCCTCTTCAGTCCCGCTCGGCAACCTCAAATCCGAGTGAAGCCAGGCATCGTCCCATTCGCCATTCACCCATCTATTTATCCCGGCATTTCCCTCATAAAAGGGCTGACATCCCGAGGTGACCGTGTCTTTTGAAAAGCCCTCTTGCCTCCTCTAAGCAGGGGCTTACTCGAAACTTAGCCGGAGACTCCTGATGTATGGGAAGACTGCCTCCAATTTGCATAGTAAACACTTTCTACGAAAAGCGAGGGTCTTTCCTCATTTAAATATCTGGAACCTCTCGACACAATAGCTTGGAGTCCAATTTTTCATGCTTAGTTAAAAGAGATGGAAAAGTTGCGCTAACTCTTTAAAGAAAGAAAAGAGGAAGAGGTAAAGGTTCTTTTTTTCCCATTTCCTTCCTTCTTAATTTCTTCGATCGAGTTGAGGTGTTGAGGGATTCTGCAGGCGATAAAATATCGTTAAGGGTTTTTGAGTTCTTAAGGCTTATAAGGAGTTAAGTTATATCAGCGACGCCCCGGCTGTAAATTTCTTGGGAAAAGATTAGTCGGGGAATTGTTTTTGGCTCGATTACATTTTTCATCATGTTTTGCTTACCCGGCGAGCCTTCCACTTTAATCCCTTTAATTAGAAAGATTTTTGCCGGATGAACTGAGGGTGTTGCTTTTTTTTTTTTTCATTGTTGGGATTTATGCTTCAGGGAATAAGGCAAAAGCTGATTTTCAGAAAGAAGAAAGTACGGTATCGCACTAATCTCATTATCTGGTTTATATCTACCTTTTGTTTTGCATGCTCTCAAAGTGACTTGAGATAGTGTTTAAACGTGTCGTCGGGATTATGGAGATTGCATAGACTTGTGACGATTTATGGTAATGGGAAAAGACGAGGAAGTTAAGCCTCGAGGATTTTGGTTAAACATATTGCTTTTATTAAGTGCCGAGGGAAAATGTATGTCCGGTAAGGACATTAATTCTGTCAAGATTATGTATGTCTCCAACATAAAGTAGTGAAATATCAGGAAGGAAACAAAGAAAGATTATCTTCCAGTGAATTAGCACATGTGTCATAAAGCACCTAATGGATAATTTTTCTTTCATGAATTAGGGATATGTAAATTTTTAAACTCAGAACTATAAAAATTAGATACATATTTTAAATGTTGCTAATATAATCTTTTTAAGTGAGTGTTTGTCTTTATGAAATTCCCATCTATATACAGATGAATAGAACTTATCTGCATTCATTCATATTGATATGCATCTACATTTTTTTATAGATTTGAATAAATTTTGTCCCACCACCTCCTTAGGGCCTGATAACGCAAATATAAGTAGCGCCTAGAGCAAAATTTTATTTATCCACACTTACCACCTCAAGTAGAATTGCAGGTCATTAACCTTATTCCCTTTGGAAGCAGAAATGGTTTAACAAGTATAAAGGAAACTTGGTAATGTTCCGCCCCTGCATCATATTTGACTTTAAAAATGACATCTTCTTACTAATGTTATCTCCATAGCAACCCCTACTTTGGCAGTTATTAATTTATTAAACAGAAATCTTTATTATTATATTTCCTTGGCTTAGTACCAAATGTCACTGATATAAAATCCTCTGACAAGAAAACTTTTCAGCCCTCAAAAACTTTTTTGGGGGAAAAAAGCAATAATTACTCTGGAAAAAATATTTTATTACCATCATTGAAACGACGAAAACGAACTTGAAATTACTAGAAAGGTATATTGCTGGAATTCCTGTAACAATATTGGAATAATGGGTCATTTAAGACTTACTATTTTTTCCATTTCCTATAATGTCCTAAATATGCCATATTCTCAAAATGATACTAAGCGATTACTCCAACGCGTCCAAAGACAAGAAAATTTACAATAATAGAAGGACCACCTCAAATCCATAGTCAAGTTCCATGATTCAGTCCTAAGACCAACACCGGCTACAGTACAACTCCTCCTGTAGGAAGCACGCCTCATCATCGGTAAGGAGTTAGTTGACCTCATATCAAATTCCAGGGCGACGAGAATTGTCCACTAATCTAAGATGAACAAATAATCCCCAAATCTGAGATGGATAATTAAAATAATATTGAACAAATTGTTCACATGGATCAAGAACTGGAGAATAAAGGGACCATTCCAAGCTTCTCTGCGGTCAGCGCATGTCTTAATGGGATAACTTCATTATAAAATTGTTCTGTTTCATTTGATTGCATTAACATTCTGATTTCAAGATACTCGAAGGTAATTTTACGATGGGTCTAGTCATTCTGATTTTTCGTCAGATGGTGATAATAACGTCTGGGCCAGCAATCTTCTTTCGAATTTCCAGCCCATATCAGTGAGAGGATGCTTGAATATTGACAGGTATAATGTGCACCAAATACTATACATGACAGTATTTGGTCCAGAAAATAAAGATTCATTTTATTCTAGAAAAATAACTTTATCGTTTTTCTGTATTTGTTTCTCTAGAAAAAAACAATCCATCGATTGTGTAACATTCTAACATCTAATGCAATTTTCAGCCGTGATTCTTATATTGGCATGCGATTCTTATTACCTTATCAAATAAGTCTGATTTCTAATAATAAATTAATTTCAAAATAATTCATAAATAGAATAACAATGTGACCTGTTTCCATCCTGCCAATCAATCTCACAACAGGAACCGGAAGCCTGTAGGAATTACCAAACAGCGTCACCGTGACTATAATACCCAGGGCAAACATGACGTCACTGCGCGTGACTGTGTGGACAGAGTCAATTTATGCCGGGGATTGTCGCTGATCCGTATTAATTTTGTGGCTTCAATATTATACCTGGGCTAACAGTCAGCAATTACTGGACGGTGGGGATGACGTCATGTTTCCATGGCAACGGCTAAAGAAGAGCGAGAACATGCCCCTCTGGCCCCCGAGGGGGGGACCCAAGGATGAGGGATCTCTTCCGCATCAGGGGATGGCCACGCATCGCTTCCGTAAATCTGTTCTTCTTTCCGGTTTGTGGGCTTTCGTCGAACAATGTTCATCCGATGCATGAATGGAAAAAGCTAACTCGACAGATCTCGATGGCCATAGAGTTTTTTCCTAGCATGACGGGTTTTTTTTCAGCCGTTTTTTCCCTCCTTTATTTTTTTCTTCCAGTGTTTGTTTTGTTGCTCATAAGTTTTGTTTGGTCTTTTGTTTTGAAGAGGAAAAAGAAACTTATATATATATATATACATATATATATATATATATATATATATATATATATATATATATATATATATATATATATATATATATATATATATATATATATATATATATATATATATATATATATATATATATATATATATATATATATATAGGGTAGTCGGTAAAGTCCTTTTAAGTCCTTTAAATTCGAAGCAGCATGTCCTTAAGGCATGGAAGGAGCGTGAACTTATAGTAAAGCAGCTATGTTGAATTTATTGTGAGAGTTTAAAGTGCCTCTAGCGGCGATATAATGAAATTAAAAAAAAGTGACTAAAAAAATAAAGGAGATTCCAGTGTTAAGGTTCCAGAAGCTAAAATATCCAGTAGAAAACACATGAATACGAAAATATACGAATTTAAAAACGAAATATACGAATGGAAAAATATTCGAAAAATATGAAAACACTGAAAATAATCTTTTATTTATCAACATTAGGATTCCCTGGAAACATGCATCATTTTCAATAAGCTGACCTTCTGTGTAAATGATACTACATCGGCAACTACTATTTTCTTCTTCTTCTTTTTTTTTTTTTTTTTTTTTTTCTTTTCTTTTTTGATTTTTAGAATTTATCTCATCAGAGGTTTCATTTTATTTTTTCATTTCAATGTTTACGTTTAATTATTTTATGTATTTATTTATTTTTCGAAATATTGAATGGAGTGTTTCCAAGCACTTTGCAAACAAACAAACCAGTAAATGTTAAATATCCTGGTCACCCTAACATCACCTGGCATGAAGATGCTCTTCTTTACTTGTATATCATCTATGTGTAACGATTCTTATTTATCAGATTCTTATTTTGGTTGGTTGGCAAGAATTTTAATATTTGGTGACTGTTAGAATTTAATAAAACATTTTCCAAAACCGTCAAATATCTCTAATTAAGCGGCCCTAGTTAAGCGGCTTTTTTTTCCATCACACCATAATTTTTCTTTTATAATTACCACTCATAAAATGTTCTCTGATTCATATTCATTCCTACTTTAACCCTTTGACTGCTCTCAATGAAAGAGCTTAACTTCTCTACATATAAGCACTTCGTGCAAGCGGTGTGCGGCTGCAATAAAGATGATTGGGACCAAAATTAATTTCTTATGCTGGACGCAAATATGCGCCCGTAAGCCACACCAATGGTTTATGCTGGACGCATATATGCGCCCATAGCGGTCAAAGAATAAAGAGAAAAACATAAATCATTTGCATAGTATATGCACAATATCTTATTTTAATATGTCCCGATTCCCATTATATAATCTTGTGTTGTCTAATCAATCGTTGCCTGATTTAATTATTTGAAGATTAGTCAACCAATCAATAACACATATTGTTACAAACCTGCAATTTTGCTTCCCAGCGTAGATGGCTACATCATCAGAAAGATTGTTTTACAGTCATCTGTATTGGACGGAGTCCGGGTGTCGCGTCGGAGGTCCCAGAGCTTGGCGACCATTTGGCGACTTGGCGACGAATTTGGTGACTTTGGCGTCAAAATAGATTATACCCGAAACATCGAGAATTTTCCCGCAGTAGGAACCGAGATACGCCTCGAAAGTTCCTGATTGTTTCAGAGGCTTCTAGCCCCGCCTCTTGAGACGTTTAAAAGGAGGCAGCCGCAGCTGCTAGAGAGTCGTAGTCGGAATGGACGATGAAGAGTAGTCGGAATCGACGGTGAAAAACTGGTCTTCCAGGGATTACCGGAGTAGTGACGGAGTCAAGCTAGTGCTGAACTAAGTTGTGCGTTACTGTCTGCAGTAGAGTCTTGTTGCATGCTGCACGTCTCGGCTGAAGATAATCGTCTTCTATGCTGTATATAGTTGTCGTCCTTGTGCTGTCCTGTGTGTCTTCGTGTAAATAAACGTCGTTGTTTCTTTTTCTACTGCCGTCTGCTGATTGAGCGTTCTCCACACCATTAACTTCCACTATCCTAATGAACCCGGAAATTTCGTAACAATATTTTTCCTCTCTGGAAATCGTGTCAGCTTCTTTCGGCACTTGCAATCCACCCTTTTATACGAAAATCAGTATTATGTATTTGTCCTTTAATTAAGACATGGGTGAAATTATGCATATTGAATTCAGCCTGTGTTGAAATGAAAGAAAAAATTGAACTCGAATGAACATGCGAAATACAGATTGGTTTCTAAGTTTCTAAACGCAGATTGGCGTACAAGCTTCAAAAAACAAATCTGGGCTTCTAAAATGCAACTAAATGTACGGAATTATAACTGGACTCATTCCATTTCTATTAAAAGTACTTACATTTGCAGCACCCCCGACTAAAACATTCCAATTCGAAAGCATTTTCTTAAACGTCCATGATACATTGATGAACTTTCAAAGAAGTGGGTTATAACACATGAAAAGAAGGAAGAAGCTTTCTTCCTCCGAGGAACTGAAAGTATTTAAAATTATTGTAGTTATACTTCAAATATTTTTGAAATTCCAAGCCGTAGATTATACGACCACAATATATTGCTGAACTTTCAAAAAGTGACCCTCACTTGCCTGTTAGCGGATTAAAGTATATGAAGCAAAGGAAGAAGTTTTTGAATTTTCTATTTGGTTCTCTGTTGTTGTTGCCTATCCCCAAGATCAGCAGGGCTAGATCAAGTCCATGATATTGTGCTCCCTAAAAAATTCCAAAAGCATCAGTGGGCTGTTTGTCATATTCCGTCTCTTAAGCCCCAGGCAGGCAAGGATGTGTTCAGGTGAAGCCTGCACCTTAGATTTGGTTCTCTTTTTATCCCCAATTGCTTAAAACTGATGGAAAAGTAGAGGTTTTAGCAAAGAATTACTTCTATAATCCAGCTGGAGCTTTTCATCCTAGTAGAACATATTAATTAAACCAATTTCTCACAAATATTTAATAGGAAAACATTTGCCAGAAAATATTGGAGAAATAAGTCAAATTTCCGCTTCAGATGCTACATATATACTTCAAGAATATACAGAAATAATTAAAAGTAAAATTAAAAATAAACAAACCTATCAATATAATTCAAAGAATTGGAAAAAAAATAATATTTAAGAAAAATATTGCAATTAGATCGCGCAATTGTTGCAATATACAAAAACACAAATAATTACACTAAGATTACAGAAAGTAGAAAAATGTTTGAAGATACGGGGGCATAGTTTAATAATACGTAGGCATATATGGGGTCATTAATACGGGGGCATTAGTTTTATCCGGGGACATTAATAAATAGAAATAAAAAAATCAGAGTGAGCGACCCTCCCCCCCAAATTTTTCTCGTAGATTTTACAATAAGGGTCATATCCTTATGCCCCCGTATAAAATTCTGGACCTTGTGTAAGGCTGCGAGGGCTATCTATATATTACGAATTATAGGTCTTTGACATAAATCTAATATTTTATTAAATTTATCATGCGAATATATATTTTGAATGTAGTATATTTTTACTAAATTGTAGGCAATATGTGACAAGCAATTACAGTATTCACAAGATCGCATACCAAATTTCATAAATTTATTTTTCTAGCTCTTTAATTTTTGAAATTATCGAGTTCACTTGTATTTGAATAGACAAACAAATTAAATTTTTCTCAACACAAATACATAACAAAGGTAAGAAATAAATGAAAAAAATGAAATCTACGATCGCATGTGACAACATTATTATTTTTAAGTCATTATTTGTCTTCATTAATTTAAGTCATTAACCAGTTTAAACCGGTTTGAAATAATCACGTCTATATATATATATACAGAGAGAGAGAGAGAGATGTGATATATATATATATATATATATATAACTTTTATTTTCAATTTTTCTAGCTGGCAAATAAAGTTTTAGAGCTCGACCGATTTTTGAGATTAAAAAAAAAAACACCATCGTTTTACTAAATATCGACGCATGCGTGATCTGATAGTCTCGCTATTGTTTCAAACCGTTTAATAACTTAAATTAATTAAGACAATTCGTAAGAATTCAGAGAATGAATAATTTGAAAATTAAGTTGTAACTTTAGTTGGCGATAAATCGCCAAATGTGACAACCTTCTGCATTATTTTCTAATAACCCTAAAAGCGAAAAATTGATGCCTCAAAAGCGATAAATCGCCAATTTGTTGCCTATGCATTCTGGAGCTTCAACAATTTGTTGCCTACTCATCTTGAGGCTTCAAAAACCTCAAACCAAAACCACATCATGTTCCCACATGATAAAAACAAAATTCCAAATAAACAAAAATCCAAAAGTCGAAAATTTCGCTGAAACAGAATTAAATACAGAAACTGTAAAATACCAGTTTGAATCAAGAATTAAGATATTAATTAAAGAATTTAGTAAAAACATCCACAATTTTAAAAATTGAACACAAAAGTTAAAATTAATTATTTACTGATTAAAATTAATTATTTGTACAATGAAGAAAGGTGAAAGATTACCTGAAGTTAAAAATATAAGTATAGGACTAGCAATTTGGGCAAAAAAAAAAAAAAAACAGTGGAAATTAGAGAAATCGCTTTTGGAACCATTCCAAGGTCACATTGACATATAGAATCACACTTTTCCTTTTCCAAAACTTCTTTTTCTTTATCCGTTTTTGACAAATCTTTGACTATTTGTCATATGTCGAGTCCAATCGGAATTAGAAACTCTGTTTTCAAGAATTTATAATCTTTTCAGGAATTTTATAAGCTAACTTGATTTAACAAAAAAAATTTTACTATTTTTAATCTAGCTGATAGCTATTAATTTTTTAAATCCCTTTTAACAGGTGAAATAAAAGATTCATTTTTTTAAAAAATGAGATTTAAGCCATTGCTAAACCCAATAAAATGACACGCAAATAGTAATGCTTTAAGCCACTTCAACATATTTTAAATCAAAAGAAGTTTTTCTCAATACTTATGCAACTTTATCTAGAACATTCTTTTCTTTAAAGTGCTTTACTTCAATTAAACTGATGCGCAGACAATATTATCCGACTTTTTCGCCAAAAGAAATTCAAAAAGAAAGAAACTGAGTCTCCTAATTAGCGAACTAAATTAGGAATTTATCACTCTTAATGAAGTTTTAACGGTTTCACCCGATACCTCATGATAGAAATGACTTAACCAGTCAAAGCAGTTTTTCTTATTTATCCAATTTCACCCCCCAAACCATTTGTTACAGGGGAAGAATTCGAAGTTTGACGAATATTTATTTTATCTTTTGTGTCTTCGTCTCCTTCTCTTTTTTCCCCATTTGCTTCTTAAATTCTCTACTAAGCTCTAAGTTGAGAAATTAACGGTACTTATGAGACTTTAACACTCTACTTTAAAAGTAATCATCGTAGCGAAACTTTTTGATTAAGTTGGAAGTGAGGGATGCTTCGGCGGGAAACGATGTTGCGGCATTTTTCTTGAAAGAAATGGAGCAGAGGCAATAAATCTTCAATTAAACGACTTAATTCTTTTCGATAAACGGATAAAACAAGATGTAGGTGGTGGTTTCATGTTGAGGAGGAAAGGGGGCTGTCTCATGTCAGATAAAGAAGGAATAAAATCTCCTAATTTTCTGGTTTTTGTCTTAATGGACTTATTTTGATTAGCTTGGAAGAACTTCAATCTCACCCTCAGTGGTTCTATAAAAAATGAAGCGATTAAAAATGTAAGACGTTATTAATAAAATAGGAATTTAAAGTACTTGTCGTTATTTTAACGATGTGCAAGCGAAGAAGTAATCAAAAGTTGCGAAGTTACTTATGGCATTGTTTTCTTTTTATACAATGTCTGACACGAAATTGGTTTTAATAGAGATTTTCTGTGTAAGAAAGTAAAAAGTAAATTAGCTCTGAAATTGTTATTTCATCGTTATTATTGAATTTAATGAGAATCGTTTCAGTATGAAAACGACTTTGGGCGCCTCTAATAATAACTTGAATATATGAAATGTAAAAAGAAAATGTTTCACAAATTTTAGAGTATTTTATTAGAGATCTAATTTTGAAGAACTGCTGCCTAGTTTCTAACTCTTCATTTTAAGAAGTATTCATACGTTACAATGTATGACTCAAATTTCAGCCCCTCCCCCGTATTTCAAATAAAGTTCAGAGTTTAATCGATCACGGTATTGCATCAGATAGCAACAGGTTAAGGACCTGATTTCTAGGAAAATTCGTCGAGTATGCAACCTTTGTGTATTGAAATACCCATTGCTCCTCCCGAAGGTGTTCAAATTTGTATAGGAAGATGCCTACCCAAGCGTTGTCCACATCTTCTGCTCACGATTCAAAATTGCAATTCTTTACAGCAATAGTTTCAGTGCAGCATCAATCAAGTTATATTAAATTAAATTCAGAATCAAATACTGAAATACTTTCTATATGCTGCAACGTGGTATACTTATGGCAGAGTCTTGTCTTCCAAACCAAATGAGAGTATATTCATGATCTGATTCCTTAAAAAAAACATCTGCTATGTAAGTTGCTTTTGATAAACACTGTATCAAATATTTTCATAACTCTGGTGTATCGTACGACAAGTGGAAGCGCAAATTCCGTCTGCGTCTTCTGATTAGAACTAGATACATCCCAAATAAACTTTGAGCAGTCTCAAAAAACGGACAATTCAGAGATAAAAACAATTTTTTTTTTCGCTTCAAAAGCGATGTTAATAGGTGTAATGATTCATAATAAAAAAAAAATCCGAATTGGTGTTGTAATCTGTTGTCGTCATAATATAATTTTTTTTCAAATAGTAAATCATCAGAAAGAAAGGAGAAAAAGTGTTCCTATACAGAAGACTTCCGACGAGGATTGATCATCATTTTAAACAATTACTCAATTGAATTAACTCTGTAAAAGTCACCCAAAAGGAAGAAAGTTGTTTGAGCGGCACAAATTCCAAAGTATATCCTTATAAAACAATAAGTATTCACTAGTAAAGAAAATAATAAAAATAAATTAAATAAAAATATTACATTTTCGATTATCTTGTCTCGGGAATGTTGAAATAGCGTTCCAATTATTCCATATATATTTGTTGTACGACTCTTTCATAAAGTTCCATGCAGATGCAAGGACTGGAAATTTATGAGTTGCAATTACAAATATATAATTACAGCTTTACTAGTATAAGTATTAACTAGTAGTATAAATATATAATTACAGCCCAGTAGCATAAGAATTAACTTGAAACATCTGTAGCCCTTTGATGTAATACTTATCGTTGTATGCAACTTGTTTTTTGTTATGTGAAAATCGCAACGTTTCTTATAAGCATTGATTTCTTAATCCTACTGCGGTAGAAGTTGATTTTCTCTTTTTCATGATTTCTGGATACTAGCCCCTGAGCATATGATTTGGTTTTAAGGATAACTCTACAGTATTGTAGTATCTACAGTAGATGACTCTACCGTATATCATAGTCCCTATCAAACTGCAATATAGCGTTCAATACAGATCTACATTTGATCTCCATATTTAATAACAGAAACTATTATTAAGTATGGGAGAAGGGAGTATAGAAGCCTTCGGAAATCAGTTGTTTATCACAACATTAATGGTATTCATTTATTAATATCAACCTAATTTTATTTTCTCACATATTAAGTGTATTAAGGGCTAAAAATTGATTTTCCTTTTTTCATGATTTTCTCCCCAGGGAATATTGATTGATTTTAAAGATAACTCTACAGTAACTTGATTTCCATTTGATCTCCATAGTTAACTCGTAATTGGAGACATTTATTCCCTCATGCGGCTAGAGACATGAAGTGAAAATGACTCCTTTGTTATTATTATTATTTATTTATTTATTTATTTATTGTCTTTTGTAAACAGCATTGGAATTTATTTTGGAAACACAATAAATTCTGGAAATCATGCAGTTACGGTAACATGTACTGCATGATTGCGGTATAAAAATATTAATATTGAAAATGTGAAATGTTATAATATTAAATATTGGAAAGATGTTATAAGAAAAGCCTAAACAATCTTTTAATGAATATTTACTTCGTTTAGATATCACGGAATCACACTAATGTTAATAACTGCTAGAATTCAACAAACTAAAAAGAAAAATACAATATTTTAAAATATTTTTTTAAGAATATTTCTTTCTTCTTTTTGTATTATTCAAATTAAAAGCAGTTTCAGAGACATAGAGTCAATAAATAACAATAAAAACTTTGAAAAAGAATAACTCGGTTATACGCTCATGTTCATATTTAGACTTTTGCCAACATACTGCTGAAAGAACAACTTGAAGGTACTGAGGAGATGATTGTATTCAAGTACAAAATATCACATGATAATTCGAACTAATGAATAATGCAGAGTTATTTTGACTCTCGTCTCCAGTTACGGGTTAATAATAGAAACTATTATTAAATATGAAAGAAAAAAATGTAGAAGCCTTCGAGAACCAGTTGTTCGTCCACAAGTTTAATAGTATGAATCTATTCATACCAACCTTTTTTTTTTTTTTGTATAAAATGTACAAAAAAAAGTATTATAATCGCCAAACAAATTCAAAATTTAGGATTTTAACTCCGAAAAAAAATTGGGCGGGGGGATTATTTATGTCCCGCTGTCTGTCTGTCAGTCTGTGAGCACAATGACTCAAAGGTACTTTAAGCTAGATAGATGAAATCTGGTGTATTATCTTGATATCGAATTAGCATTATCTTTTAAATGATAACGTTTGAATAACATCCATTCAGAGGAAGTCTGTCTGTCATCTGTCACAGTAAAAATGAGCACGATAAATGCAGCACAAATAGAGAGATAAAATTTGATACACTAGTTTTCATCTAAAGATCAGGTAGATCATAGTCAAATTTTGAATGAAATCTGTAATAAATATAACCGTCTTCCAGTCTATAAATCGGTTAATTTCTAAGTGTCTTTTATAGGCTTTCATAAACATGTAAAAACAATAATTCAAAAACACTACTTGAATAAATGAAATTTTGTATGTGATCTTCTGACTACAATTGTAGTTTTCTTTTAATCTCAATCGATCAAATACAAGGCGTCCAAAATGCATATTTGATTTTCTGGTGCTTGTGTATTAAGGCCATAAATGAGATTAATTGCTAAAATTCGTTCATTTTAGATTTTTTGTAAATATTGTTCGCCAAGGGGATGTGATGAAGGCACAAGTATCTATTTTCTTTGCTATATTACGAAGCACAAAAAAAATCCCTTCCTTGAAAATAAAAATCTGAGCACTTGTGATGTTTATGATTTTGCTTCAGATACACAATGTTATGCGAGACAAAATTATTATGTGAAAATTTGGAAGAAAGTTTCAGTAATATAACTTGAGCTAATTTTATTTGCACGTTATCAAATTTCTCAATTTCACCTATTTATGAAAAAATGGCATAATATTAGATTTAAGTTATCTAACGAAAGACCAATTCCGAAAATAATTATGAACTGTCAGTAACACAATTTCTAGAACATAGAGATTTTAGAACAGCATTGTCACAGATAAAATATATTTAAGCTGTAATATTTTTTTATTATTATTATTATTTCTTTTCAAAAACGAAACAATATGAGATCAGAGAATTGGTAAGAAAATAAATTTAATAAGATTCATTCAAAATTCTATTAGCTGCAGGAAAGCCATTTTCTTGAGACAAATCCTACTCAGCTTAAAAGAATATATCATAAGATGATAATAGAAGTTACATAAGCGAATTTCTAAAACCACAAATCCTATACATCTCAATTATCGTTGTCTATTTTATCTCATTTAATTTATTTCTGAACTATTGTAAGGCTAAAAATCGAAAAATGTTTGTCTTGTGCAATCTAATAAGAAGGTCTTGTTTGGTTAAACTAAAGTTTAAGAAAATTTTGTCAGCTTAATACGAGTTTCAAAACGTGTGAAATACTTTAATATATCCAAGAGAATTTACAATCATAAATGGAATTAAAGGATGAGATTGCGTTTACATGTTCAAGTGCCATTTACACTCTTTTATTTAACTTGATGTCTTTCGCGATAATAAAAATGGAAAATTGTCATTTATTTATTTATTTATTTTGTTCTTTTCTCGAGTTACTAGAACACCGAAATGTGCATGGTTAGAGTGAAAATACAAATACTTTATCGTTTAATTCGATTCATTTTTCTTTAATAGATTAATTTTAGTTTAATATTTGTTTCTTATAAAAAGTCCCATCTGGAAAATAATTTTATAAATATTGTTTATAATATTTTATAATTATCATAATAAAAAGTAATGATGTGTATAAAGTATTAAAAAGTAGAAAATAATTCAAATGAAATGGAAACAAAACACACATACATTAATGGTCTCATAAGCAGAAAACAATTTATATAGTTAAAATAATTTAAAGCAGCAAATAACCAGTCCCCCAATCTCAACTACTGGTCTGATTTTACCAATTTTTATTGAATATAAAAGCTCATGGCTCATAAATATGACATCAATGGTCACGTGCCTTCCACCTCCTTCTAGTTACAAGACATATCGTCAAATAACGCTTTCCTGCACATTCTGGATGTAAAATTATAAATTAATTTTTCGTTTGTTATGTTAATATGTATTTAAGGACGAGAGCGAGTGGTCTCCCGAAACTTTCTCGCATACTCTCTAATAAAGGCTCTTTCCCTTCCGCATAAAATGTTGAACCTTGGGTAAGATGGTAAATGTCCCTAGCATACATGAGAGTTTTATGCTTCTTACCATAATAATAATAACAGCAGTAAAATTGCCGCGGTGGCCTGGTGGTAAGGCCTCGGCTTCGGCATCGGAGGGTTTCGGGCTCGATACCCGATTCCACCGAAGAATCGTAATGTAAGTGGGTCTGGTGCACGTTTAATCCGTCGGGGCCAAACGTCCTCCCGCTGGTGTGGCGCGGAAGTTTGGAGAGGGTGTTGCCAGCTCATATCTCATCCTCGTCATCTGACCATGGTTCAAAATTACGAGGTCCATCCCAAAATAGCCCTTGTGTTGCTTAAAAAACGGGACGTTAATATAGCTAAAACTAAAGAAAAAAAATAGTTAAGACGTATCAGTCTTTGGTGTGAATGTAGTATTTTTATTGTATACTAGCCGCCTTTGGCGACCAGCCGGTTCTCCAATCTTAATGTTCGTTAAAATTTTAATAATTAAATATTTTATGCAATTCCAACTTTAATAGATTCTTCAGCAAAATATTTTAAAACTTCAAATTTTGATAGTCATATAATTCACTCATAATATTATAAAGGCCTTCAGTCATAACGTGATATGTATCTCTCTAATTTTCTGTTACCCCTCATAGAATTTATGCTTTAAATTAAAGTGTAAAGGATTAATCTGCAATTAATATAATAATATTTTTTACTGAAACAAAGCATTTTTTTAATAATATGATTACTGATAATAGAGTCACTGAGCGTTTAAACTTTATGGGCACTAAAGAATATCTTTCTTAATTTATGTAATATCTCAAGAATTTGTCAACAAAATTTTCTCAGATTCATCATGAACGGATCGATTCATTAACGATGTTTCATTTTAAATGCATCAAACACTAAGAAAATAAAATGAATCGTTTAAACTAATCGGTCGAAAACAGGTTAAAAAAAACTACTTAAAAAACGATGTACTTAAAACTATAAGCATATATAAAAAAATATATAACTAACATAAATACAATTTAATTACAAAAGCATGCAACTAACCTAAAAATAATTTAAATCATTGAAAACAGGTTAAAAAAAAACTACTTAAAAAACGATGTACTTAAAACTATAAGCATATACAAAAAATATATAACTAACATAAATACAATTTACTTACAAAAGCATACAACTAACCTAAAAGTAATTTAAATCGTGCGTTGAGAATGGTTGCCATGCCAACAATCAGAACACAGTGCGCATGCGTGAATTTTCTTCGCCTTTTACGGTAACGCAAATGCGTGAATTTTTCTACGCCAGTTGGGGTAACGCTATGCAGATTATACATTTTAATTTCCTTTATTCTGTGTTATTTTAATTCAAAAGTACTTCAGAATGAACCTGAAACATGGATTAATTAACAATGTTTAATTTTAAATGAATAAAACATTAAGAAAATAAACAGAATCGTTTGAAATAATCCGCCGAAAAATCTTAACCCTAGCCTCATTACTGTTGGGAGAAAAAAAGAACTAAAGCCTAAATCATTTGGCGTTGGGGAAAATGGAAGTTTATTTTGGCGGAAAAGTTGGCGGTGGGGAAAATGGAAGATTTTTTTGGCGGGAAAGTTAGTTTTTAATTAATAATTAAAATTCTAATTAAAATTTCAAAAAAAGGGACCCCAGGTGCACAATCCCGACCTCTAAGGTATATATGTACCAAATTTGGTAGCTGTATGTCAAATGACCTGGCCTGTAGAGCGCCAACACACACACACACACACACACACATTGAGCTTTATTATAAGTATAGATGACATGCGATACTGGACGATTTTTTGGCGATTAATCGCTGACTGCAGCCAATATATAAGTACTAGAAAATAAAATATGAATTTTTGTTGCTTTTTTTTTTCGGGCCAATTGAAACCAAAATCTGATACAAAATTACAAATGTAGTTACGAGATCACATATCAAATTTTATTTGTTTAAGCCATCACGTTTTCGAATTATTGCATTCACTTGCGCGTGGAATTACAGATGGACAGACGGTCAAATCTTTGATAAATTTAGGTCAAAATTTGATAAGAATCTACTTTATAGATGCTAAAACTGTGAAACAAATTTCATTTACCTAAGTTTTTATCTCATTAACATGCAATCAAGAGTGAAGACGGACAGACAGACAATTCTTCGACGCATTTGGTTTCCAACTTACCACGAATCTGCATTTTAGATGCAAAAATTATACATTAAATTTTATTTACTAGTTCTTTACTTTTTATAATTCTCGTGTTCAACGTATACTCGAACAGGCGGACAGACATTGGATTTTGTACAAAATTTGTTAGATACCAACAAACCTGACATAAAAACTGTAATAAAAATAAATAAATATGTCCATAGGAAGAGGTTTTGCCATCAAATTAAAAACTATTTTTGTATTATGATATTCACAGACATGTTGTTGTTTCTTATGGCACTTGCCACAGACAATCTTGCTGTTCAAAGACAGCCGATTTAAGCCTAATGGGGAGCGCCTCTTGTTTTTATCGTAGAGCCAACTTGGGCCAAAAGTACGACTTGACTACTCACGCATCCCTCATTCGCTTGCACAACCCCTTTTTACAGGAAGTCACATTCACACATAGAACAACCAGCCCAAACCGGGACTCGAACCCAGGACGCCGGCGGTCACAGACACACAGGCATAATCCAAAACTGTCCTTTTGAGATACAGGGAGGTCTGATGCATGGAGATTAGACACAATCTCGAGTTCGAATTTTTTTTTAAATTTTACTTTCTCTTGGTACAATTCATATACTATAAAGTAAAAAAAAAAAAATCAGTTATAAAAGCTGTATAATATGCCAGCTGGGCATATTAAAATTTTGAATTGCTGAAATATGAGACAATAATCGGTCAAATAATTAAAGAAATTGCAACAATAATAAAAAAAAAACATGCTTAGAGGTAACTTATCCCATGCACGTATTAAACATAATTATTGTAAATAATAAAATCAAAAGTGAAAATAGCTGAAACAGGAATAATAATTAATAATAAGAAATAAGAATAATAACCAAGCAAATGTGGTTAAACAGTGAAATGGGTTAATTTCAACAAATAAGGCAAATTAATACAAATTATGTTAAAATCGATGGAAACTTGATTAAAAATGAAAGAAAAACTGTACAGAAATGGAAACAAAATCTGAAAAACTAATTACTTGAATTTAAAGCTGATCTTAAAATAATTTCTGTGGATAGAAATGTTCTTTAATCTAGGTGAAAAAGTATTGTTGTTGTTTCTTATGGCACTTGCCATGGACAAAGCCCGCTGTTACGAAGACAGCGATTTTAAGCCGGTGGCGGAGCGTCTCATGTTTTTATAGTAGCGCCAAGAGTACGACTTTACTACTCATGCATTACTCATTCGCTTGCACAACCCCTTTTTACAAGAGGGCACATTCACACATCTCACAGATAGAAAAACGGAAGAACAACCATGCCCAAACCAGAACTGGAACCCAGGACGCCCAGATAACGGGGAAGACGCGCTACCCCTATGCCAGGATGCCGGCTAAAAAGCTATAAAATTATTTTACCTCCGTAAAGAAACATAGTATATTTTTAATTAATAATTAATACTTGTAGGTACAAAAGAGCATATAAGCCAAATTTCGTTCTAATACATCTAGGAATGTGCAATTGAATTTTAACAAGTAAACAGATGGATAAACATTTTATTTTGGATGCATAAATGATAACAGTGTTATCTGAGCTTCCAAAAACATTAATGGACGGTTTTCCATAAGTATTTTCAATCTCAGAATTTGAATTTGCATTTTAATACAATTTCCATTGTTTACTTTAGTTCCATTTCAATAAAACATCCACTTTACAGAAAATTCATTTTCTGAACTATAAAGAAACGACTTAACACTTAAGAAACAATCTTATAAAAGCGATAATTTCCCTACTCCCATTACAAATCGGAGAATCGAATTTTTCTTTTGCGAAGATAACGCTTTTGTCATTCCCAAACGACGACTAGTTTTAAATGATTCTTTAATTGCCAAATAAAACGAGGAAAAGCATCATTAGCCAGCGTCTAAAACAAACAAGAATGAAAAAAAGATCAGTCTGAGTCAGACGACTCACTAAAATGTCTCTACTAGACAAAGAGTGCTGGGAAAAAAAAAGAGCACAGCTGCAGCGAGGATCAGCCGATGGTAAAGTTGCACAATAGAAAAGGTGCTCAGTGTCAAAATGGGAAGGCATTATCCCAAGTGCTGTAATTAGAGGGGATTATGATGAGAAGAGTGCTAATGATTTTTACAAGATGCGTTTTCCGTTTTGACTTGTTTCCTGAAATGGCAGTAATCTGCAAGTTTTCTTTCAGGACATGCAGGAAAGAACTAGAAGGATTCCCCCTGGAATAAGGGGGGAATGTGTGATGATGTGAAATAACGAGCAATTTTGAGGGAGCATTTTAGTTGCTTATTTAAAGTGGTGAAGCAATTTTGTGTATTTACCGTTTGGGACCACTTTGTAAACTATTCGCTTTTTAATACCCAGACAATTAGTGCTATAACCGTGTCTAAATAATTAATAAAATTTTATCATAAAAAAGGGAAACATAAATAAGTTTTTAGAATGATGATCAAAAAAATTAACTAATTAAAATTAAGATTTTTAAAAATAATGCTGTTATTAATGTTCTTTAAAACAAAATATTTTTTTAATCTGTAGATTGGTTATTTTTTAAATCACAGTCAGACAAGTAGTCCGTATCCATATCAGCGTAATAACTGAAAACTGCAACAAGCTAACTTGAAAGAATTAAGCATTATATTATAAAAAATTGTGCAAATGCTTACATTTCAGATGATTCGTTTCCAGTTTGAATGTTTTTTTTATATATATATTTGAAGCCTAAATGTGCTTCAGCTAGATAAAGATAGTTTGGTATAAACAAAATTTTTAGATGCGTACCAAATTCGGATTCAGTAAAACAAGGAAAATGATCCAAACTTCTTATTCGATTCTGTTCAACATATTACAGAATTGGACGCATAATTTTCTTTATTATGTAAGGATACGAGGGCTTGATAATGAAATTGCTTTGTTTGTTTTATATATGAATATATATTAAGATTTTGTTAATTATTCTTGCAGCAGTTTTTAACGCAGGAATATTAATACCTTCAAATGGTATAAGATCTAATTTTATTGTTGAAGAAGCAGTAGAAATAATGTGTGTGTGTGTGTGTGTGTGTGTGTGTGTGTGTGTGTGTGTGTGTGTGTGTGTGTGTGTGTGTGTGTGTGTGTGTGTGTGTGTGTGTGTGTGTGTGTGTGTGTATGTGTGTGTGTGTTTCCATCGAAAAATCTATCCTATACAACTGTGCTTCTTTGTCATGATTCACTCAAAGATGTAAATGAGGATTCTGAGGGATGAATAGAGAAAAATTACTTATTTTGTATCTCTTCCATCCCAGTGACTATCCTGTACAACTATATATTTTTGTTATCGTTCATATAAATATGTATATGCCGAATAATATCTCCATTAGTCATCTTCTCTTGTGAATCACTGCACTTCTTCGGAACTTGAGAATCGTTGTTCTTTAAACAAATTTTTCAATTTAAAAAAATAGAAAAGTCCCTGGGAGTGAATCAGAGTAATAAAGTTGTAGGAATGCGGTATGTATTGTTTTAACAAGGTTGTTTGATACCAGGACTAAACATATGCATAATCGTGATGGTGTATATACAAATTGATTTTACTAAGATCTGGTAGTTTGTGTACGTATTAAATCACGTAGATGTACCTATATTTATTTAATGCTACATATCAAAGCACATAACGTTGCTTATATTGGAGAAATAGTCTGTGAAAACTGCTTCTCCAATATAGGCAACATTTTATTGTCGGCCATTTTTTGCAATTTCTTTGACATTGGTAAATAATCAATCAGTTTTTGATGTTAGTGGACAATCTTACTTCTCATCATCGGCCTCGATCCTCTGCCCGATTTTTCTTTAATATCATTCACAAATTCTGATTCGATTGACCATTTCTTCAATCTAAGATGACTTAATATTTTGAAAAAACTTTGCAATAGATTTGACATTGTCCGAAATTCGACAACTTTTCTACGATACGGAATGTTTTGTATGTTTTTTGCATTGCTATTACGAGCCTTTTGCATGCTCTGAGCATATTTTAATTGATTATTCCTGGTTCTCATTAGTCTGTGACACAATTCACTTCACTTGTCCAGTGGGAAATGACGTTATACTTTTACATACGGGAAAATATTAAAAATTTTAGAACTTTTTTAAAATACAGCAATACAAATAAAAATTACTTAGAAAATATATTTTTTTGATTATTAAAAAGTTTCTTTCTTTTTTTGTGTTTGTTTTTAACTTCATTAAAATACCTATATACTTCATAATAATAATTTTTTCAGTGTTTTTGTTCCAAGATTAATGACTAAAATTTTTTTGATAGACGGATAATACTATTCATTGTACCGACTTTGTTAACTACAATTTTTTCTCCTGGAGATAGGATGATATTTTATGCCTTATCGTTGACATGTTTTTCTTGTCTGGGGCCATAAAATAAGAAAAGCGTAAATAAAAATATTTTTTTAGATAGATTTTGATGAGTTAATTAGATTTTTTTAGAAATTTGTTTTTCTTAGTAACATTGACAAACAACACGTAAACACAAAATGAAAAGAAAATTTATCTTGTTTACCCTAAAAAGCTGTTTTTGTTATTAAAACTAATTAAATTACAGTTTTCGTAAACAGATACATCACAGATTTATAACCATTTTCTTAATTGCTGATCTAAGGTTAGAATAGATATTTTATTGTAATATTGCAATATAAAAAAAACTCCTTAAATTTCTAATCAGAATCATTTTATAATATTTCAGGCTTGATTGCAAGGTCTTTCAGATTCTATTCATGACTGTTAACAACATATTACAAAATCGTCGCATCTAAATTTTTTTCTGTTAATATATTTTAATATTATATATTCTCTTAGTACATAATTCCCTTTTAATATTTTATTGACTGAATGTAGTTTTAAGTAAAATGTAGCATTTTCGTTTATCTTCTGTAAAGCAGCGTTCACACGAGGCCAACTATTGAGCGCTATAGAAGGCCACGCCTACCTCAGGACATCATGTGATTCCAATGGGACAATGGCAAATAGTTAACCCGATGAAACAATCATCTGGCATTGTCCCATTGGGTCATATGATCTTCTCGAAGTAGGCATGGTCTTCAATCTTTCGCAATAGTTGTCCTCGCGTGAACGCTGCTTAAGAGAGACAGAAAAAAAATCTAAGTCGCCTATACGTTTATGTACTTTGTCTAGAAGCAGTATATTATTGCCAAATAGCATTGAGCTATAAAGGATTGCATGAAATTTATATTAATTACAGAAATTATGGTGTTTGAAAAACATCCGTCTTGTGAAAATTAATATTATTTAATCAGATTGCGTATTCTCGTATTTTCTTGTCTTCTTTCTTTCTCAAATTGTATTTTTGTATTTATTCATTCTGAAATTAAATTGCGTCTCTCATAATAATATTTTTATCAGAAAGAGAAATTATTATTATTACATAATTTAGTAATAATTTGCATTCCATAACTAAACTATTTCTTTTATGCCTTCTTTAAACGTTCTATTGTCACGTAGATACTTTAGTGTGGAACGCAATGACACACGCAAGAAGTAGAGCTAAACCAATTTATTAATTCAACTCTGAACTGAGAACACAGTGCCTGATAAATCTTCTACTTTTATACTAGCAGGAAAAGTTCCAGAATACTTTTCTGGAGACAGTAAGCAAAGTTCAGAACACTTGTCTGGTAAACTAAAGAAATGTCCAGAATCTTCTGGAACATGAAATAAAGGGAAACATAAAATCAAGAAATGAAATATTTACAGAAACTGTGAACTGCAATGTCGCTAACGGGATTCGAACTTACGATCTCTTGATTATGAGACCAGTGCTATGACCATTCGGCCATGGAGAGACATCTGCCTCATTTCAATGTGGCACTATTATCAGCAAATTTATTTATTCCATTATTGTCACTCATTTTACAGAACAGAGATCAAAAATCCATGGATCCAAGAATCCATGCATCAACCATCATACATTGTGAATCTGTATTGTGGTATTCATTCTATGTTTCTGCTTTATATTATTGATTGCTAATAAATTTGCTGAGGCTGTGGATTTTGAATTCCTCATCCAGTTCATACTCATCTGAAACTCCAGATATCTAGGATCCCCAGATTTAAGGGATTCCAGATCTAGTCACAAAAGCACTATATTTCCCATAAATCCACTGTTGTACCCAGGGACCCTGTGCGACACTTCTTTTGCCATGAAACGTTGTTAATAGGACGGACATCAAACGCCAAAGAGTAGAAGAATGGTAGTACACTCATATTAGGACAGTAACAGAAATGACATATATCCATAACAGACCTGCACAATTTTAACGGATCCAAGAATCCTTGCACCAATTATCATTGTGAATAACGTTGTGGCAGTAATTCACATTGATAAAAATAGCTTCGTTTCTTTTTTAAAAGTAAAGAAGTATGATATTCTCTGAAAGGGAATAAAGATGAAGAACTCTCGAAATAACTAGCTATAAATAAAAATAAAGAAAAATGATTCTTTCTCAGTGGAAATAAGATGCCCCTTCTTTAAAATCGATAAATACATAAAAACAACAAAATAAAAATATTTAGATATTAGTCATTTAACACTATATGTATTAGTCATTTAACATTAGGTATAGTCATTTAACACTATATGTATTAGTCATTTAACATTAGGTATAGTCATTTAACACTATATGTATTAGTCATTTAACATTAGGTATAGTCATTTAACACTATATGTATTAGTCATTTAACATTAGGTATAGTCATTTAACACTATATGTATTAGTCATTTAACATTAGGTATAGTCATTTAACACTATATGTATTAGTCATTTAACATTAGGTATAGTCATTTAACACTATATGTATTAGTCATTTAACATTAGGTATAGTCATTTAACACTATATGTATTAGTCATTTAACATTAGGTAAAGTCATTTAACATTAGGTATAGTCATTTAACACTATATGTATTAGTCATTTAACATTAGGTATAGTCATTTAACACTATATGTATTAGTCATTTAACATTAGGTATAGTCATTTAACACTATATGTATTAGTCATTTAACATTAGGTATAGTCATTTAAAACTATATGTATTAGTCATTTAACATTAGGTATAGTCATTTAACACTATATGTATTAGTCATTTAACATTAGGTATAGTCATTTAACACTATATGTATTAGTCATTTAACATTAGGTATAGTCATTTAACACTATATGTATTAGTCATTTAACATTAGGTATAGTCATTTAACACTATATGTATTAGTCATTTAACATTAGGTATAGTCATTTAACACTATATGTATTAGTCATTTAACATTAGGTATAGTCATTTAACATTAGGTATAGTCATTTAACACTATATGTATTAGTCATTTAACATTAGGTATAGTCATTTAACATTAGGTATAGTCATTTAACACTATATGTATTAGTCATTTAACATTAGGTATAGTCATTTAACATTAGGTATAGTCATTTAACACTATATGTATTAGTCATTTAACATTAGGTATAGTCATTTAACACTATATGTATTAGTCATTTAACATTAGGTATAGTCATTTAACACTATATGTATTAGTCATTTAACATTAGGTATAGTCATTTAACACTATATGTATTAGTCATTTAACATTAGGTATAGTCATTTAACACTATATGTATTAGTCATTTAACATTAGGTATAGTCATTTAACACTATATGTATTAGTCATTTAACATTAGGTATAGTCATTTAACACTATATGTATTAGTCATTTAACATTAGGTATAGTCATTTAACACTATATGTATTAGTCATTTAACATTAGGTATAGTCATTTAACATTAGGTATAGTCATTTAACACTATATGTATTAGTCATTTAACATTAGGTATAGTCATTTAACACTATATGTATTAGTCATTTAACATTAGGTATAGTCATTTAGAAGTTAGTGATTTAACACTCCACTGTGGACTTAAAAAAATAATTTTTAAGTTGACAGTCGTGTATATTGATTTGCGTCACACACAGCATGTATTTACAATTATTAACTTGTCAACATCTCGATATGCACTGGATTCAAGGAGTTCTTGAACTGAAAGGCTCTCAATCTCCGGATATAGTTAAGGTGTACGTATACACTTGAAACTTCGAATATCGTCCAAAATATCGAATATTTTTTTATTGCTTCAAAATGTTCTCTGATCTTTTATCTTCCAAACGATACCAAAATGTTGTCAATATTTGGAATACTTCTCGAGTTATAATTATTTTCTTGAGATACTTTCACTAAAAACTCTAGTCTAGGTTTTTTTAAAACTCATTTTATGACGAATGATATTTTTCCAATATGTTGCTTCATTCAAACAATCATAACTCAACAAGACATTACCCAAATGCAATTATTTATATATCAAAATAATCTGTATGAAACAGTGGATGTTTTGTGCCTCACTCAAAGTCATATTTATAGAAATAAATTTTTAATAGCTATTTAAAAGTTAAAATGACAGAAAAAATCTCGTTTTTTCTATTCATCGTTGATGAAAAAAATTGTTAAAAAAAACTATATATTTTTATAACTTGACTGAGGCAGGCAATATGAAGTCTAATATGAGGCATAATTTACAACTAGAATTGCGTGTCTGCACAAATTAGAATTTAAGATATCATCTTTCAAAAAAATATGCTAATTAGCTCATTAAATATGAATTCATTAATTAATAATTAATGTAATATCATTGTGAACCATGAATATATGTGTTAATATATGTTTCTCACTGAAATGAGCTTAAACATATATTAATAATCTACTGTAAAAACACTGGATTTTTAAAGCTAAAATTTTAAAAAAAATCTTCTAGTGTGTAGGTACATCTTACTGCTGCTATGAAAGTAAGATAAGTATCTTTTACACGTAGGAATGATTTTAAGAATATAAAAACATAATGGGAGATAACATTTTAGGTGCAATTGGTATGCGAGTAAAAAAAGAATTATGGTATGAAAGTATTCATAATAATCATTTAATAAAATCTATCGGCAAATTAGCTTTCACTCAGTCATCTCGGTTTAATCAGACATCAAGTCTTAAGGGAGTAAATTACAGATCAGTGACTTCCATCATATTTTCTTCTCAGTATTCACAAAATACAAAAAGTACATTTTTGACGAATTCATTACTGATTTGATATTATTAAACTAGAAATTAACACCCTTTAGAGCAGTCAACACAATTAGAAGAAAGTATTTGTAAGATTATCGTTTACCATTTTCATAGTCTGTAAATTATTTGTTATTAGGTATTCATGCATTTTGCCATTCAAAACCTAATTAAATCATATAAAGCTTTCCTAATCACATTCTTCAGTTAAATATCTTAAAAGAAACGAAATATTTTGATAAAACCAAAATTGGCAGCTGCGATCTGATCCAAAGTCTGCCTAGATAATTTAAATAAAAAATGTATTTTGAATCTAAATTCTGAAAAAAATTCAACGTCCTCATAGAATAATTAAAAAGTTAACAATTTGCACTCCGAAAATTAATTCGATGCATAATTATTCACTTAAAACATGAACTTGTTTATTACACCAAAAAATAAATGCATACAATTGTTTTAGGTTGAATTTCCTTGAAAATATGAATCTACATCAATTTAACATTCTGTAGGTAATTTTATCAATCTAAATTGAAAAATAAATAAATAAAAAGTCAAAATGATGCACCACTTTGAATGGTGCTTCAAAGAAGACATTCGAGTGAAAAGGGTTAAATAATGACCCCAAACCATAAGAAAGCGTTGCATTTAAATTTTATTTTAAAAATATGGGTTCAAAAAGATAAAAGGTAAAGAACCACTGGTATAAATTATCCTAAATTTTGTCCAAATTCTGACTAAATTTCAAAAGCAGGAAAAAAACTCTCCTAAATCTAAATCCAGAAGTAACTTGGTACCTTTCTGCTACAACCGAAGACATTTCCAGGTGATAATGATACGAAGTGCAAGGGCAATAAATCAGAAGGGTGGTCCGGACACAGAGCTGACATAGAGAAGCAGGTGAAGCACCCTCTGTCACTAATCCTCCCTCAAGACGCTATCGTCCCGGAAAAATCCGTGGGTTTTTATTCCTTTTTCTTTCATCCGGGTTGCGTGTCGCTAAGCTTGATGAATATACGGCTGGCTGGCCATGCCTGAGTCGAGAGTATTAAACATTCAAAGACAGAAAGAAAAAGTTGTATTATTAGAAATCTCTCGCCTAAAAACTGGGGAAATTCTTGCAATGATTAAGGGTGGGTGGCCAGAGGATTAGGCTGATTGGTGGATTAGGTTACATATTCGCACTAATTCTTACTGTATGGTTTTGTTATTAATGATAACGGAGATAATAGTATAATTCTACTATTTCGTATAAGAAGTGTAGTAGATATATAATGGAATCTTTTGAAAATTCGACCCGAGGTTTAAGTGAATCTTCATAATTTATACCTTCTCGGTATCATTTATATTATGGCCATTTGAGAATATAACTAAAAAATTTAAATAATTAGATGGAAGACATATGATAATTATTTTGCCCAAAATTGTAGATTTCTTTGAACTTAAAATCGGTTAGCGGGAAATTCATCTCTGGTTGTCTGTCCGTTCATGCGTACATGAATAGGGATCAATATAAGCAGAATAAAATAAGTTTGGTAAATGGTCTTTTAGTTAATGGTTATAATTAATGTTTATCTAGTTAATGGTTATAATTAATGTTTAGCTAGTTAATAGTTATAGTTAATGTTTAATTAGTTAATGGTTAATGGTTTTAGCTTTTAGTTAATGGTTTAGTTTGGTAAATAGTTAGAATTTTAGATCTCTATTTAATCTTGGACTAAATGTCAAAGAATAAAACTGTATGTCTGTACATCTGCCCGTTTGTATGCGATTACGAGAATTCAAAAATGCTTCAGATAATTAAATTTATACTAAATTATTTCTGAATTTTTTTATATTATGCTATATTCTATATGTTATCATTTAATTTAAATTTCAGATGAAGTCACCACCAAGCAGTGTTACAACATGGCACTTGCTAAATTAAAATTTTCAATCTATCTTGAACTTTAAGAGTATCCTATATATCGATATATACTCTAACTTAAGCTCCATACATATGTTTTGAATATTAGGAATATTTGACTTCAGAATAGTTCAGAATTTTAGATATCAACATTTATTGCTTCAAATGTTAATGCAACCATCAGGAATGATTTAAATTTATTTCTAATATGCTATGTATGCATTTATTGGCAAATTAACATCTTTCTTAAACTACTCTATGACTAAAAGTGTGAAACTGACTTAGGACTTTATTTCGCGATCAAATTATAGAGCATATTTAAAAATTTGTTCAATGATTGAAAATACTGGCTGTATGACTAAAAGTGTGGAACTGGCTTAGGATTTTATTTCACGATCAAATTATAGAGCATATTTAAAAATTTATTCAATGATTGAAAATACTTGCTCTATGATTAGAAGTGTGGAACTGGCTTAGGACTTTATTATGTGAAAATACTTGCTCTATGACTAAAAGTGTGGAACTGGCTTAGGACTTTATTTCGCGATCAAATTATAGAGCATATTTAAAAATTTATTCAATGATTGAAAATACTTGCTCTATGATTAGAAGTGTGGAACTGGCTTAGGACTTTATTATGTGAAAATACTTGCTCTATGACTAAAAGTGTGGAACTGGCTTAGGACTTTATTATGTGAAAATACTTGCTCTATGACTAAAAGTGTGGAACTGGCTTGGGACTTTATTTCGCGATCAAATTATAGAGCATATTTAAAAATTTATTCAATGATTGAAAATACTTGCTCTATGATTAGAAGTGTGGAACTGGCTTAGGACTTTATTATGTGAAAATACTTGCTCTATGACTAAAAGTGTGGAACTGACTTAGGACTTTATTTCGCGATCAAATTATAGAGCATATTTAAAAATTTATTCAATGATTGAAAATACTTGCTCTATGATTAGAAGTGTGGAACTGGCTTAGGACTTTATTATGTGAAAATACTTGCTCTATGACTAAAAGTGTGGAACTGGCTTAGGACTTTATTTCACGATCAAATTATAGAGCATATTTAAAAATTTGTTCAACGATTGAAAATACTTGCTCTATGACTAAAAGTGTGGAACTGGCTTAGGACTTTATTTCACGATCAAATTATAGAGCACACTTCACACTTTTCACACTTTTAGTCATATTTAAAAATTTGTTCAATGATTGAAAATACTTGCTCTCTGACTAAAAGTGTGGAACTGGCTTAGAACTTTATTTCACGATCAAATTATAGAGCATATTTAAAAATTTGTTCAATGATTGAAAATACTTGCTGTATGACTAAAAGTGTGGAACTGGCTTAGGATTTTATTTCACGATCAAATTATAGAGCATATTTAAAAATTTATTCAATGATTGAAAATACTTGCTCTATGATTAGAAGTGTGGAACTGGCTTAGGACTTTATTATGTGAAAATACTTGCTCTATGACTAAAAGTGTGGAACTGGCTTAGGACTTTATTTCACGATCAAATTATAGAGCATATTTAAAAATTTATTCAATGATTGAAAATACTTGCTCTCTGACTAAAAGTGTGGAACTGGCTTAGAACTTTATTTCACGACCAAATTATAGAGAATATTTAAAAATTTGTTCAATGATTGAAAATACTAGCTAAGTTGGAAGTATTTTCACTTCAACCTGAATTTTACATCTCATATGTGAATATATACTCCTATATATATTCTGGAAACATGTTGAATTATGTCGAATATAAAAAAAAATGTTAATATAACTAGATATCGACATTTATAGTCGAATACATTCATATCAAAATTTTAGAAATCAACACTGCTTCAAATGTTAGTATAACCATCAAGAATGATTTAAATTTGTTTCTAATATGCCATGAATGGATATGTTGGCAAATTAACATACTTTTTTTAAAAAATTGAACTATGACTAAAAGTATGGAATTGACATTTGAGTTCTTTTTCACGTTCAAATTATGGAGAATAGATAAAATTTATTTGTTCAATCAATTAGGTTATTTTTCTTTATATAATTGAAATTTTGCTTGAAAAGGATTAAATCTTAATAATCACAAAGATAATATTCCTTTAATTTTTTTTCTAGTTGCAATATGTAATTAAAATAAAGAAACTTTTATCAATGTGTATGATTTAAAAATTTATATAATTTCAAATATAATCTTCATAAAAGAAGACTTATTTTCAAGAAAGACAGCCTCTAAATCATATACGGAATTTTGTTCGTATGTTTAAATGTAAAATATTTCCAATTTTTAATATATATTATTAATGCAGAATTTGTAGTAAAATGTGTTTTATCTTGATTGCATGTAAAGTTCAGAGCATGAAAAAATTAAGATATATTGACAAGATTTTGAAACAAAATAGACAAAATTTTTATAGAATAATCAATGCAATTTTATGATCCAAAAAATTGCATTATTTATTTCGTCTCTCTGTTTAAGTCTCTTTTTTTTTTTCTTTTTTATAATCCGAAGTGGGATTTCTATTCCATAGCTGGTAACTTTTCAGTTCCAGTTTCAGCTCATGTTCATAACAAAAATAAATCGTCTAAAGCTATGCGTTTTTAGTTTAAAATATTTTTATTTCAGTTGTCCTGTTTTGTGATACTTTGTATGTAATTAAAGTTATTATTTATATTTAAATATAAGAGTTTTCGTAGATTCCTAGTATTTACTTATATTCATAGACACTTAACTAGATGAGAAATTTTTACAGTTTGAAAACATAAAAACAACAGAACATACTTCGTATAAAGTAGCTTTAAATTCTGAAAGGACCTTCGAAAAAACAAAAGATTAAATATATTAAAAACTCCCAAAAATGGACTTGATTCCCATTTTTACTGAACCTTTAGCATAATATTTAAAATATTGTCTTTTTCTTTCTCGTAGACGAAATATAAAACGAGAAAATAAGGTAGTCCCCAAAGAATTCGGCCTTCAAATTTTGACAAATATCTACCTTATAGATCTCTGTGAATTCAAAGGGAAATTATTTGAAACAATGTCTGTCTGTTTGTGAAGACGATAACTGAAAGACGCTTTGAGCTAGACGAATGAAATTTGGTATATGATCTTTACGCCACATTTTTGGAAGTCTATCAAATTTTAAACTGTCTATTCATGGGAAGCTTCTCTCCCCGTCTATCCAGTGAGCATTGTAACTGCAAAATGTAAAATTGTAGTTAAATAAAATTCGGTACACACTTTTATCAACTTCGTATTGTGTATATTAGTATCCAATTTTGAGTCTACTCCTTCAAAAAGTTGGCCCTCAATCAGGCTGTACTTTCGTTTGCACATAAAATCAATAACTCAAAAACAAACTTGAACTTCAAAAAATGAAATTAGATATGTATACTCATTAATAAAACTGTAATTCAGCGTCAAATTTTGATTGTAATTGTCCGAAAACAATTCATCCGATACGATTTTCTATGATTCATAACGAAGCAAAAAATGTTCATGTGCGAGCTTAGAAGTGTTCATGGCATTTATATTTAGGGCGAGACAGCATCTTTATAATAGAATGTGCGTAAAGGTTTCTGGGATATCACTCTGGATTCTTTTCATTACAATTGTATTGACGATGACTTTACTTATGTGACTGAATTATGAAGATTATTATTCATGCATCCTGCATTGTTTTCAACCGTTAAATCGCTCCATAAAATCTTGTGTTAAATGTTCGACAGAAGCAGAATTTTTACAGTTTCAAGCCTCCGTAATAAGAAAATATACATAGTGTTTATCTACATAAAAATCACGCATTTTAGATTCTTTATGTTCATAATAATTTCTTGTTATCATACATAATTTCAAATACAACTCCTATAATAATTTCTTGTTATCACACATAATTCCAAATACAAACTCTTATAATTATTTCTTGTTATCATATACGGTTTCAAATACAACTCCTATAATAATTGCCTTATCATATACAGTTTCCAAATATAATTCTATAATAATTTCTTATTATCATACATAATTCCAAATGTAACTCTTATAATAATTTCTGTTGTTGTTGCTTCAAATGGCACGTCATAGACAAGCCCGCTGACAAAGTCAGTGATTTTAAGCCGAGAGAGCGTCTCTTGTTTTTCAGTAGCATCATCTAGGGCCAAGAGTACGTCTTAACTACACACGCGTCACAACCCTATTTACGGGGCGGACTTTTTTCATTCACTCATCCCCAAATCATAATTTAGACATGAATCAGAGAAAGATCACCCCTGAACTAGTACCCCCAGTGGTATTACTCTCGACATGGAGAACTTTGTGACTACGATAGATTTATAGGTTCCATACCCGCACGGAGAGTCTTCGAACTCACAATCCAAGTAATGTGAATCCGACAACCCTACCAACCAGGATATCCCGGCCATATAATAATTCCTTGTTACCATATAAAATTTCAAATACAACTCCTATAATAATTTCTTGTTATCATGCATAATTACAAATACAACTCCTATAATAATTTCTTGTTATCATGCATAATTACAAATGCAACTCCTATAATAATTTCTTGTTATCATGCATAATTACAAATACAGTTCCCTAGAATAATTTCTTGTTATCATACATAATTTCAAAGATAATTTTTTGAGCATCCATGTTTGAATTACTCCATTTTTTTCTCCTTCATTTTGCATATAAAATCACGTCTAAAGAAATAATAATATTGATATTATAAACACACCCAAAGTGATTAAATCCGTTATGAATCACATCAAGTAATTGCTTTTTTAGTATCAAAGAAAAATTCTTTAAAATGGACAAGAAATCCCATAGGTTGTATATCATTATACCCAAACACCTACACGTGCTAGAATTTCAATTCCGTTCCCACACTTTCGCAATTAAAACAGCCCATTCCTAAAAGGATGTTATCATTTTTCTAAAAACTCCTATTTTGCATAGAGACCGAGGCATGGAATGTTTGCTGATGCAAATTAAGAAATCGTCTCCTTTCTTGAAAGTCATGAGTGTGGAATATTAAAATTGCTTCGCATTGTTAGAGGAAGAAAGGAATAAAAAAATTCATAATCTTATGTTAAATCCTTTTATCTAAGTTAAGACCTCCGGCACTCAACTTCATCCTCTTATTAAAATCAGGAGCCGCAAAGATATGGGTTGAAATTAATATAAAAAAGGATAGAAGAAAAATGGAATCCTTTGAGCAGTTCTTTGATATGCATATGTGGATCAGAAAAGAAACGCCGTGTTTATGTTTTTAAAAATTCGGAATGAATAAGATCATCTATATGCTTTGTGTCGAAAGTTTTAAATGAGTGGAAAGTGGGATGTACTTTGGGAATGTATTTCTTTCATGAAATTTGTGATTTGTAATAAAATTCTGAATAATAATAATAAATTCTGATTTGTAATAAATTCCAGGGATTAACTGCGTAATAATTCTTCAAGGATGACGATAGATTCAGCAAAATTGATAAATTCACGCAAAAAGTTAATATTTCCTAATTGTTGTACCCAAATGGCATCCAATACATTCACTGGCATGATAAATTTATTAGAGAGTAGGCGAGGAGGTTTTGGGAAAACCACTCCAGCTGGTTTTAACCCTTAAATGGGGAGGTGAAATTTTAGAACTTAATTGGGGAGGTGTGGTCTACGAGACAGCATTTCACTTACATTCAAATTAAATTTTTTAATGAATGTATTAGTATGAAAAACTGCCAATATATTTTGCAGATATTTTTCTTGATATATAGATATGTTTTAGAAATTTTTCAAAATATATTATCATTGAAAAAAGTAAATGCGTTGGAACATACATTTTCTCCTCAAATGACATGTTACATTAAATAATATTCTTGAAAAAGTATATTACTTTTTACTTTTTAAATCATATTTATTTTTACAGTATATGAAGGTATATAGAAAACAATATAATGTAAAACTCGGCAATTATATGAAAAATAAAAAAAATGACAATAGGTAAAATTGGCCCTTTTTTTTATCGGCTTGTGTGACTTTCATAGCGCGGTTTTCGAGGGCATTTTAAACATATAAATTAAGAACTAGCATAAATATCAACCTATAAATTCTGTATATATATCTCTTGGTATATTAATATATTTTATAAATTTTTCAAAATACATTATCACTAGAAAAATTAATTATGTTTGAACATACATATCAAAATCAGTTGAATGCGAACTTTCATCGAAAAACTCTTCTGTATAATTATTCTTATCACTAAAACCGCTTTCTACTTCATTTAAAAGTGTCTGGAGCACTGCTTCATAATAGGATCAGTAAACTGAATGATATTTCGGGCCCACGTTTACAGTGAGACACTAACAGTGAGATGCGATCTTAGAGATCGCACTCGAAGAAATAACTGAATTATTTTAAAAAGCATCTGCTGAAATCGGTTGAAAAAGTACACGTGTATTGAAGATCACAAAACAGGAAGCTACAGGGTCAATCCATTCAATTGACCTAAAAATAGAATAGGGGTGACGAAAATCCATCGCTAGCGGTCTCATAGACCGCACGTCCCCAGTTAAGGGTTAAAGCAAATCCAAAATAAAAAATACAAAGAAACGATTAATAACCACGCTTGATTTTTAACAAAACAAAGCAATAGTTCTTAAAACCTTTTTCCACAGCTCACATTATGAAACATACATCACAATTAAAAAGTTTCTTTAGAACCAAATATTAAAGCAAAACACGTTACCGAAACATTAAACGCATAATGAATTATACAAGAAAGACACCTAGTCAGCTTCCCCAAGAGCTTTCTAAGGTGATGCGAACCTATACCTCGTAAAATGGATTCCTGTTCACCATCAACTAATTCTTCATTAGCAAGAAGCCATTCGATATATATTCTCAGCGTTCCTTTAAAAGCAAAATTCCGCTACTTTCTGCAATATCTCTTATTTTTCGAAGGGATGCTTTTTGCTGATATCTTCATAACCAAACCATAACACCAAGACGTGCCAAGAACCTCAAACCATATCCCCCTCTTCGTCAATGTGGAACCAACATCAAGGAGAATGATTCCACAGGGAATTGGGGGGTGATGCCCCGCGGCCAGTCTATACCGATTTGTTAAAATAAGCACTTTTTTCTCCCTAAATCGCTTGCTATTCAAAACACGTTAAGGTGTCTTTCTTCTTTTTACTGTTTGTACGTATAAGGTGGGTACTAAGTGTTGCTTTGAAAAAAATTTTATTTGGATTTAGAACGATTTGGTTTATTCATCGTTTATTTAAAAAAAAAAAAAAGAATAATGTTAATTATATGTTGATCCAAGGTCCTAATGTGGTAATTAAGAGAAAATTATTGCTGTTTCCAAATATAATATATTTCATGACTCTGTCTTCTTTGATTATTAAACAACTGCGCAATTAAAAGTAAATGACAATTAAATATTTTAATGTTACTTTCACTTGAAAGATTTCAAATAATTTATTCAACAAATAAACATAAAAGTTTAATTAGTTGATTTCACAGTTTCAATTATACGGAAATTTAAACTGCTGATGGATAATTATCATCCGATTTACAAATATTTGCGGAACATATGAAGCGTTTTAATATTTAGTTAATAAAACTTTTATTATTTAATAAAAAGCAGAAAAGTGTAGAATTTACCAATGATATTAATTATTTAGAAATTCCTTTTTTTTTCATTTGCTGCTATAATTATTTTTTCTGGTATATTTTTTTCATTATTGCCTTGCTTAACTCTCAATTATCATTTATTTACTAAAAGAAAAGCAACAAATTTCGAATAAATCTCTGCTAATAATAAAGAAAATAGTGTTTAGGCGTTTGACGGCCCTCTACAAAACAGGAAATCTGACCTATAGCTATCAAATTTGGCACAATTGTACGTTGGAAGGTGATAATTTGGAACTCGGAGTGGATTTTTTAAAATTTTGTTTAGAATTTTAATTAAATAGAATTAAAGCTATATTTTGCCCTTTTTTTTCTGTGATAACTTTTGATAAGATAGATCCACAAAATTAATTTCAATTAAAAATTCTACAAAATTTTTAATTTTAATGATACCAATTATTATTGTGCTGTGAATCACACCTGTAATTTGGTAATTTTTTTAAATGCGTTCCTCTCACCAGAGGCACCTTAGAAATGAGGATGAGAAACTTCCGGTATGGTGGTTGGTTCTCACCACTCTGATGGGTACAGAAATGGTGGTGTTCAGCTACTTCCTATCGATGACGGGGCGTACTTCCCAATGGGAAAGGTTGTGCCGTTATCGATAATGGCGCTCAGAACTCAACCACAGTTCTCGCCAGTGTTGCTGTCACGGTGGTTCAATTATTTAGTTCCTCCGTGTGCCTTAGGGTAGGATGGAGTAGCCTGCTATGGATTTAAATGTGTTTTGGATAACTTTTAAAAACCGATTTCATTACTGCGTTAAAATGAAAACGTGTTCTTTATTTTCTCATGTATTTAATCTTGTAATTTTCTTCCATTGTTGAAAACTAAGGAAGAAAGATTCCACTAATTATCTGTAGATTTAAAACAGAAATTGGAAAGAGGAATTATCACTAAGCACTCGTAAAAAGACATGTGCAATTCGAAAACGATTATCCATTCAGATTAGACTCCCTTAAGAAAGTTCTTGTACATAATTAACACAGGTGAAAGACTATTAAACAATACGTTTTTGGTTTTTGTCACTATTCGATGCTTAAAAGTATTGGTATTTGTTTATTTTTATGGCATCCTCGATAAATCGTCAAAAACTTCAAACCGTTGCAAACCTTCTTTTCGAAATCTTATGTATCTTAACTATCACAGATCTTCACGTAATTTGAAAATCGCCAAGTAAACCATTATCTTGTTATTGTTGTCAAAATCTAAAAACCACCTAATAAATTCAAGAATTCGATTACCTTAGCATCATATGTTTATTGGGAATTGGCGAAATATTATACATATTTTGGAATAACCTGAAAATTGCGAAGTGAATTCAAGGAGCAGTAAAAACAAACAAGTATTAAAAATATCTTGTAGAAAAAATAACGAACATCAAGTTAATCATAAAATATTTAACTGAATGTTCACAAGGAATTTTGAAAAACCTATTGTTACAAACCTGCAATTTTGCTTCCCAGCGCGAATAGTGCCATCGTAAGAAAGACCGTCGTGCGATCAGTCCTGTGGGTGCTGATCGGGTGCCGCGTCAATGACTTCAGAGCTTGGCGACAAACTTGACAATCATTTGGCGTTTTGGCGACTTTGGCGAGAAAATGAATAATGCTGGAAACTTCAAGAATTTCTCCGCGAACCAACCAGTTGAAAAAAAACAGCTGATATACATTAAGCAATAACATTCATCAAAGATCAGATTTATATCTTATTTAAGTATATTTCCAATACTATACCATTCATGAGCGAAGCGTTTTTACGAACATAAATGAACCAGAAATATTTATGTCATTATCAATTTAATAAATATAAAATCGGCTGTCGAATTGATACTAAATGCCAACATCTATGATGATCATTTCCTTTTACGGCCTAAATAACCACTTTCCTTTATTTGTTCTTTATGTCTTCTTAGAACAATCTCCGTCCAATTTTATCAATACCTATTAGTCGCCCATTCTTTACTCTTCACTTTCCAGTTTACTCAAAACAAATTAATGCGATATTCGAGAGAAATCCACGGTGACGCTGGCTCCTAACGTGCGCCTTATGCATATGCGATGACCCTAATAATCTCGAGTCCTCTCCATTGGGAATGCCCCATCTAATGGGGAGCGAGCATGTCCAGTATACTCACCACCTGTTCTAGTATAAAGCAGTTATTAGGCTCCAATAATGATCAATAGGCGAGAGTTCCTTGAAAGTCCTCCTCAAAGCAACGAATAGGTCATGATTGAGATCTTGTTTAAACAACGTAAGGTGAGATTGAGCTCTGATTTGTTTATGCGAAATATTGCATCAGGTGGTATCAGAATATCTTCGTATGTTTGAAATATTGCACATACCCCACCTGCCTCCCATGGGATGAAAGGTTTGATGAATATTTGTAATTTTTATGGATTTAGTTTATGTAATTGAATATTATATTTTTAATGATGCCTCGAAATCTATACGGCAATGTGAAGTATGACATGGAAACAATAATATCGCGTTGTTAGTTCCAATAGAAGTGAGTTTGGAAATTCAGCAACAAACTTTTAGGAGTGATCATACAAGACATCAGAAACCTTTTTTTATAGTAAGAACATAGATCGCAAAGATTGTGGATTTCACTGCCATTGAACAAGTTAAAAGAAAAGGATACATCAGATAAAATGTATATTATATTGCACAACTTACATCTTCATACTATTTAGAATCACAATTATCTTCCAATTTAGATAAATAGGTGTAGATTTTATTTTTTTAAGGGAATACGAAAACTAAGAAGAAGTAGAAATTGTGAAATCACAATACACAAATCATGTATAAACAAATTAATGAACCAGAACACAAAAACAAGAACCAAAAAAGTAAAAAAAATGTATCAAAAAAAGAACGTAACATTGGAGAATTTAGAGCTGATGAATATGAAGGCCATTTTAAAAGGATCTACATACAATAACTTTCATCTACAAGAAGATTGTTTTCTCCGCGTTAGAAAAGCATTAAAGTCTGACTCTTGATAAATTATTTGTAATGATGTTCTTAAACCAATATATCAAAAACAGAAAATAACATTGGAGAATTTCGGGCTGATGGATATGAATGCCATATCAAAAGAATTGTTTTCATTACACAAGAAAAGCATTAGAAGTCGAAGTCTTGATAAATTATTCGTAATGATGTTCTTAAACCAATATATATCAAAAACAGAAAATAACATTGGAGAATTTCGAGCTGACGGATATGAATGCCATATCAAAAGGATTGTTTTCATTACACAAGAAAAGCATTAGAAGTCGAAGTCTGTTTCTTGATAAATTATTTCTTATGGTGTTTTTAAGCCAATGTATTTATTTTCTGTTGTAGGAGTTTGGAAATTCAAAGAATCTGTCAGTGGGCATTTTGTATTATGGTGCACTGGATTACCTTTTTCTCCATCGTAGCTTTAATACTTTCTTCAGCGTTTGAAACATAGAAGGTATGATGGGAAGAGATGCGTCTTGAAATGAATGCAACCACTTTTCTAGTCCAACTTATTGACTTGTTTATGACTTCGAGCATAATTTCAAATTTGCTTCTGCCAGTTTTTCCGTTGTTTCATTTCTTTTGCCAGAATTTTAAAGCAGCTATCCGAATTAAAGATTTCAAATAGAATAGTGTTTTTGTTTTGTTTTGTTTTTGTTGTTGTTGTAGAGAAAGAAAGAGTTGAAAACTGTCTAATGTTATGGTTTTTTGAATTAGTTGGTCAGTACATACATTATACACGTAACTGGCGTGGGCCTTGAATCATCTTAAGTAATTTATTAAGATGCAACAGAGAATGAATTTGACTGGCTAATCCGTAATTTGTTTTAAGATTAGAGATCAGACAAGAAAAACTACTTATCCAAATTTTAACGGGTGTTCATTCCGTTAAAGATACTTCAAAGATCTTTCTTGGAACACCGAACTGTGCAGATTCAATTTACCTAGCCATAAAGTTATGATTTTATTAATTTTGAAAATGTAAAATGCAAAATACACTTCCAATGACTTCGACTTTTTGTATCTATCTATATGGATAACCTTGACTCTTATGTGTCTATTTGTCTATGTACTTCAGAAATGGAAATTTGGTTCTGTAAATCTAAATTTTTGGGACATTTATGGATGCCATTATTCTTTTAGGATGAAATTTATAGTTTAAAAAATTGGCTGGGAATCTTGTTCGAGCAACTTGGACGTACGTTGTTACTTCTTGAATTTGTAAATGAAGAGTTGAAGACTAATGGCTACTTAGAGAGCAGCGGTTATGATTGTTCTATCAGCACCAGTGATATCGACAACAGTGGAAAAAGGCACTCAAAAGAGAAATTTTATTTTCAAATGCTTGTGTTTTAATTGCATGTCAGAGATTAATTGCTAAAAAACAGCAGTATAATGAATTCTGTAAAAATATTGGATTCACGCGAAAAATCAATATTATTCACCAACGCTATGCAAGGAATTCTGGGTATTATTCAAAGTTCCCAAATTTACATTTGGGAAAGGGTTAACTCTTTTATTGAGGAGAATATGAGAAAGTTTTAAGGGGGCCATTCCCACTGGTTATTATTTTGAAAAAGGGGTTTTCTCTTATTTGGAAAGTGAGAGGAAATGTTTTACAGAACAGTTTCTATCACACAAGTTACAAGTTCAAATATTAAAGTAGATTGCTAAAAAAGAGGAATTGTATTGTTTAAGTAATGAAAATTTCAATAGACTTTATCTAAACTATAAATTTTCTCAAGTTATTCAAATGCATGTTGTAGTTGAAACTACTGATCTTGAATAATATTCAAAACTGCATGATCTAAATATAATTTACAGAATGAAGGAGGGAAATTAGAATCCCCAAAGTTATTAATTTGATTCTAAAAAGGTCAAACAGAACTTTTCCTTAAATTCTCCATCTTGTTTAAAAGATAAATAGCATATAGGGGAAAGGTAATGCAGCAATATTTTATAAAATTATCAATTAATTCATCATTTTTAATATCTATTAACTTCCAACGTCCCAAATGTAGATCCTAGAATTATTTTTACGAGAAAGAATTTTTAAGCTGCAGTTTACCAAATTTTCCATTTTGGTATTATTAATCAAATAGTTAAGCAAAAGATTAGAACCTTTTTAACACTATTTTAAAATAAGTAGCGAAACATGTTATTATATCTTTAGAAAGGGAATTTGTTGTCCACATTTTACCATAATAATTTTATTAAAACGGTTTAAAGATAAGATTAAATGAATTTTACTTGTCCAAATTGGACTGCTGCTGAAATTGGACAGTATAAGTCAATTAGATTATTACCAAAATCTAAAATAAATATCATCTCTAACTAATCTAAAATAATTAATCCAAAATAACTATCCTAGGAAGTTATACTCCCTAGTAGTCTGCATAAATTGAAAGTGAAGCAAAATAAATAAAGAAACATTAAAAAGACAATATAGGCACCATATGGTGATTCAAAAAGAACAAAAACTAAAGCTACATGGTTTTATGTTATATGTCAGAACATAAAGAAAGAAAAAGAAATGATGCAGTACATTAAAATCCAGTATCTTGATTTACGCACTGCATGATAAGGAAAAATTTTAGAATATAAAAAAATGTTTTGTTTTAATTATGCTTAAAGAAATTGAATGTAATTTAGAAACACAGGGGGTTTCTTTGCTTGAAAATAACACTTATTTTTATGCTATTTTGTTTTCTACTTTAATGTGCGTTTTCTAAAAAATAATTATATTGTTTCGAAAGTGAATGAACTACTAAAAGGTTTCACTACATTTTTAATTAAAACTACTTCTTTACAACATTGTAAATTTTAAAAATTTTAAAGGATCCGAATTCAATAAACCTTTTCATGTAACAAAATAAAACGAATTCAATATTTATTTATAGAATACAATTCTTATCAAAACTTATAATCAACGCATTAGTATATTAGACAGCGTATAAGAATGTGCATTAAATATGACAAAGCAACTGATTAACAATTTCACTTTTTTGTTTATTTACTTCATTTAAATAATTAATATAAAATATATTTCACACAACTAAACTCGACTAAAAGAAATTAGAAGTTTTGAATATTATTAATTTTCTGTTCAGGAGAAACCAAACAATTCCTTTTCACCAGACGATATTTATCTCGTCTAAACAAACTTTAACATTTATTTTAGAATTGTGATTGCCATTTATCATTTTTATCGTTGATATAGTAGAAAATTATTAGTATTTATTAATTTTATACATTAATAAATAATTTCATCCTGTTTGATTTAAAAATTATAATTTTAAAAAAATGACAATGTATCAGTATTTTAGTCAGTTCGATGTTTCAAATTTTATACATCACTTTTATACATGATCCGGTTCTTTTCTCTGAAATACGCTTTTACATTACATTTTATGTACTTTAAAGAATCTCTCATGATAATTTCTAACTTTAATTTAAAATTGCAATTATTCACACTTATAAGAATGATTGAATACGGTAAAATGTATTTGCGTATGTATGTATTGCGTATTTATGTATTTGTAAAAAATAAAACATGTTTTTGCGCGCAATTCAACCTTTAAAATATTTTTTTTTTTATCTTTCTTTCTTTTACAAATTTAGTTTATTCTGAAAAATACCTCCGAATTTGAAACAATATTCAGTTCAAACTTTCTTATGAATAAATACATTAAGTTTTGAATAAAACATGCTGCATTTATTCATATGAAATCTTTCAAGTTTGGAATAAAAGTTTTTGAAAAATTCTTTTTCATTTCATTCTTTTCTAAGATAAAAAAAAATATGTTTAAGTTACAATCTAGTTTTATAAACTATTGTTTTTAAATTCAATTTTTTTTTCTCTATAAGTACTACATTTCTCTTTTGGCATGGTTTTTACATACATTTATAAGTTAGACTAAGAATTAATGTATGATCACCAAAGTTGAATCATTTTGGAACGATTTCTTGCAAAATGTAATCATAGCAATCTTTATTGGAAAGCTGAAAGTGACTTGTTATTATATCTTGAAGTCATCAAAAATGATAGACTTTTGGTTAGTGTTTGGATAATTGGCATAGTTTTGACAGGTTTGGCGAGAAACCGCCCATTAAGGTAACCCTTTCTCTTTTATCAAGCAATATAAATTGTTGCATTAGTTTAAATACAAGTTCTTATTTTCTAGTATGCGTAGTATAGAGGAAATACAGAAATCATTAAAAAATTCAAACCCGAGATTTTGACGAATGTCTACGTTTTAGAACTACACGAATTCAAAAAACACATTTTAAGAAAATGTGCATCTGTCTGTTTGTGATAAAGATACCTTAAAAACCCTTTGAGCCAGACTGTTGAAATTTGATATATACACTTTACAATAAATTTGCAAATTGCTATCAAATTTTGAATAAAATCTGTTCTCTTCCCCATCCCCGCATATAATTATTAACTTTGGCCGTGAACGCCGTGAGTGCTCAGATTATTATTTTCACGCATGAGAGTTGAGAGATTCGTAGTACAGTAAAGAGATTCCGTATATGTATATTGTTAACAATGCTATTGGCGGATAATTGTTACAAACGAACTATTATAATGTGATATTTGGTGATATCTTTTTTTCCCTAATCTAATTTAATCTAATCTATTAATCGCTAAGATGAGGTTCATATACAAGTTCCAAAAAATCGGATATATATTTTACTGTCCTTTCGACCGATTAATATCACGTATCAAGATAACATATTAAATTTCCTTCATTTAACTTATTGGTTTTTCAAGTTATAGAACTTACATGTATGCATAATTTATAGATTGACAGACGGTAAAATCCCTGATGTGTCTCGTTTTAATAAAATATGGATTGGCACTTTAAAATCAAAATCTATGGGTCAAATTTTATTCATCTAATTTTTATTTTTATAGTAACCAGATCACTTTATGTTCGAATAACCGATTTCCTCTAAATGGATTTCCTTCAAAATTTGATAAATATTTATAAATATGCAATAGATACACTGTACCAAATTTAATGTGTCGATTTCAAAATGGTTTTGAGTTACTTTGTTCAAACAAAGAGGCATAATTCCTAAAATATATTTTTCGGTTTTAGGAAAACATGGAGATTTAGCTAAATCCCCACGTTACAAATCTGATGGTTTCAATACCTTTTTCTTTATTTGAAAAAATAAAAACCGCTGCAGATATTCCAAACGCTTTGTAAACTGACTAACTAAATACATTTGAAGGCCTTGAATACCCAACTATAATTATCACCAATGCTTTCGTGGATTTCTTCTTATTTTTTTCCATGTACTTTAGGGCGGTACTTAGTAATAGATTATGATTACTAATTACATCTTATAAAATGACATGCTAACACCCATCAACTAATTCTTCATCAAAATCAATCGATGCATATTCTTTGAGATTCTTTAAAAGCAATATTCCTCTCCTTTTTGCAATGTTGTGTTATGTTTTGTTTTTAGATTATACATTTTGTTGACATCTTCATTAAACAATAGATCTGTCGTTGTTGTTTTTTCTAATGGCGCTTGTCATAGACAAGCCCACTGACTTTAGAAGCTAGTGACTTTAAGCCAAGGATACGTCTCTTGTTTTTCAGTAGCGCCATATAGGTCCAAGAGCACGACTTTGCTACATACAGGTCACAACCCTTTTTACGGGGTGGACTTCATCCTTGCATTTCATTAACTCATCCACAGATCGTAATTTAGACCTGAATCAGGGAACGATCATTCAGTGGTATTGCTCTCGACAAGGAGAACATAGCGAACCAGAACAGATTTATACGTGCGCCAGCCACCACACACACACGGAGAGTCTTCAGCCGGTGGGGTTGGAACTCGCAACCCAAGGGACGCGAATCCAACGCCCTACCAACCAGACTATCCCGGCCTAAATAATAGATATAGATGTTTCAAGAATTTCAAACGAAAATTTGGAGCAAATATAAATGGAAATGACTCCGTAGGGAATCTAGATGCCTTTCCCGACCAAAAATGTTGACTTGCTTAAAAAAGCCATTTTTGCTAGCGATATCACTTGCTATTCCAAACACGCTGAGGTATGTTCTTTTTTTCAGTTCAGTTTTACTGTAACATTGCCTTTGTAGTTGAAGATGATTACTAAATTTTGCTTCATTAAAACTAAGGTTGCTTTCATTTTATGGGTTTGGTATATTCATCTGTTTTGTTAAGAATACTATGAATAAATAATAATTTTTCTGGTCTCAAATTTCCATAATTAATAAGCAAATTATTGTAGTTCGAAATTACGACGGACGTTTTCGCGCATAGGATGGGTTTCAGCAAAAAAAAGTCGCCAAAAACTTAAATGAGCCTGAAAGAAGAAACCTGTTAGGAACAACATGAAAACAAGATTTATTTAAGATTAAAAAAAAAGTAAAGTAATTCAAGAAGTAAAAGGAAAAACAAAATTAAACGTATGTTTGAAAGCAAAACCAAGGGACAGACCTCATAATTTTGAATCTCTGTCAGATGAAGAGGACGAAAAGAGAGCTGGCATCCTTTCTTCACATTTCCGCACGACACTAGCAAACAGACATTTGGCCCGCGATGTCAGATTTAACGTTCACGGCAGATCTTTAATGAAATAGAGACTTGGATCTGAAGCCCGTCATCCCATACTTTACCAATAGGCCACAGCGGCATTTCTGAAAACTGCTAAAAACTCATAATTAAAGCTTAAATAAGACTTCAAATAAATGTTTTACTTTGATAAAGTATGCTAATGAAATTTCGGTACTTACTTGAATCTAATCATATTTGTAAAAAATGCTATTCTTTTTCATCTAAACTCATACGATCCACGTTAATTCTGCACATGTTAAGAAAACAATAGAAATGTGAAGTGTCTGCAATTGCGTGAATCCAAAACTGAGGAGGAACGTTTCTTCTGTTATCTTTTAGCGTGAAATTTATATGTTGTATAAATTTTGGTATTTACAAATGTATATTTATTAGGATAAGTTTCATTACATTTCTTCCACTCGAGACGAAGTAAATATTTATAAATGCTACTGTTACTGAAATGCATTCACTATTACTTTCTCATAGACGTAATATAGAGAAAGTATAGTAATCGTCAAAAAATTCGAACTCGAAAATTTAATGAATCTCCACGTTTTAGACCTCCTTGAGTTCAAAAAACACATTTTTGGAAAATGTCCGTCTGTCTGTCTATGACATTGATAACTCAAAACTGCTTTGAGCTAGGCGGATGAAATCCGGTTTACAATATTTGTACCAAATTTGGCAGATTTCTATCAAATTTTGAGTAATATTGAGTAGTAATTTTGAGTAATATATTTAAGTTAACACGATAATTACAAAACGAAAAGAACTAAGACTTCGGTAAAATTCGGTAAACACATTTAACATTTATAGTGTGCATAATTCACACATTTTGAGCCAAATCCAAATATGGGTTAATTATCAGTCTATCTGTACTTTCAGAAATATGTAAACACGGTAATTAAACAGCGAAATGATTTAAGTATATCGAATTTGCATGAGATTTAAAACACAAATTCGATTTTCGGATGCTATTAATAGCATTCCAGGAATGAATCGCCGAATAACTGGCAGGAGGAGGATACGATAGATTCAGTAAAAATGCTAAATTAAGACCAAAGGTTAATATTTTGTAAATATTATACGTCATTGCCATGAAAGGCATTCTATGGCAATGACAAGTTTTTTGGAGAATGTCCTAGAAAATTTTGGGAGACCTCACCATCTGGATTTATATAACTTTTTATTTTATAGGCAAAATTTTCTTGAAATCACTAGACTATTCTGGGGTTTATCGCTAAATCCAGCCTTACTTAGCTACTATTAGTTTAATTTAATTATATTAACGTCCCGTTTAAAGCAACATTAGGGTTAGTTTGGGACGTACAACGTAATTTTGAACCATGGTCAGAGGACGAGGACGACACCTGAGCTGGCATCCCCCTCTCCACTCCACACCAGCAGTAGGACGTTTGGTCATGACGGATTTAACGTGCAATAGACCCCCTTACACGACGTTTCTTCGATGGAATCGGGTCACGAATCTGAAACCCTCTTTTTTAGAAGCTGAGACCTTACCACCAGACCACCATATTTCACTACTATATGAATCCTCTTATTAATCATTTTTTCTTACGCCATATTTCTTTTAACTTGATAAATTGGAAATGGATAATGAAATGAAGCTATAGAATTTCGATTGTTTATTCTTAGTTTATTGCCACTCATCAGTATCAAATATCAAAATTATACTGTCGTCAAATTCCATGTTATTCACGAAAGAAACTTATCCAATACTAATTTGGCGCCCTTATCTTCGAAAAAGAAAATCTGGCTGTCTTAAATTTGATTCCTTATCACCGATAGAGTTTTCCAGTTGCCAAACTCAAAATCCTCAATTTCCCTGAATGATATTTAAAAAATCGTTTTCTAAACTCCAAACTATTCATCCACTTTAAGCACCTATGGCGAATTCTGCCAAACCCATTAATCGCACATTCTTCACTCCTTGGGCTTCCAAATCAATCAGAATAAATTAATGTGGAAGTTCTCAATGTCATGGGTGCCTAATGTGCGTCTTATGTATATGAGATGACCCTAATAATCTTAAGTCCTCCCCAGTGGGGGTGCCCCATCTAATCGAGTGCGTGCAAGTCCTACGCAGACTCCTCCAATTGTAGCATGACTTAGCAATTAGCCTCTAATTCCAATTAACGGGTTCTGCAAATATCCTCCTCAAAGCAACGAGTGGGTCTCGAATGAGATCTTGTTTAATCAGCGGATGGTGAAACACAGTTACTCTTGCAGTTTGTTATTCGAAATGTTGCATCAGGTGGTGGCAGATTTGCACCAACTGTTGAAAGTGGTCTTATTTCTAGATTAGCAATATGTCCTCTTTTAGAGGGCTTTAACCATACATCAGCCACTGAATTATCATTTTTAGAGATAAACAGAACAATATAATAGCAGGAAACATCTTCACGGTCAAGAAATTTTAATAGGTATATATTAAAAAACATCTGGATGAGGAACATTTGGAGATAATTATACTTTTCTTTTGTTCATATTGTCACGTAGGTTCTTTAGCGTGGAACTCAATGACACACACAAGAAATAGAGCTAAACCAATTTATTAACTCAACTCTGAAGAGAACACAGTGACTGACAGATATTCGGCTTTTATACTAGAAGGGAAAGTTCCAGAATATTTTTCTGGAGACAGTAAGAAAAGTCTAGAGCACTTATCTGGTAAACTAAAGAAATGTCCAGAATCTTCTGGAACATGAAATAAAGGAAAACATAAAATCAAGGAATTAAAAATTTACACAGACTGTGAATCGCATTGTCTCTAGCGGGATTCGAAATTACGATTTCTTGATTAAGCGACCAGTGCTACGACCATTTGGCCATGGAGAGTCAACTGTCTCTTTTGAATGCGGCAATATAAGAGATGATAAAAAGTGATATAATCATCATGGATTCAATTGTACAGTCGAAAATAAGCGATTTTGAGCATAAAATAATATTTGTATTAATTACAAGAATCAGTTGGTGAGGTTTCCCCAGAACTTTCTTGTATACACTCTAATACAGATGTTATTCCAGAGAACGCCTTCATGGCATCGGGATACAATAATTATGAATTATTAATTTTTGGAATGAATTATTGGTATAATTTCTATTGAATTTACTGTGTGATCGTTGGCAATTAATCCTGGCAAGTCGTTAATAGTATCAAAAATCAAATTTGGGTTTTAGACGAATTTTTGCCAACAGATTGAGATCCAAATTTGACGCAAAACAACACTTGTGATCAGAAAATCACATACCAAATTTAATATTTAAGTCTTTACATATTTGAGCTAACGCATTTACATTTTTTAAAAGAAATGCAGACTGACAGACAGTATTTTTTTATTTATTTTTTTTAGTTTTATTAACGTCCCGTTTTAAGCAACACTAGGGCTATTTTGGGACGGACCTCGTCATTTTGAACCGCGGTCAGATGACGAGGACGACACCTGAGCTGCCTCCCCCCCCCCTTTCCACACCAGCGGGAGGACGTTTGGCTCTGACGGATTTAACGTGCAATAAATCCCCTTACACGACGGTTGTTCGGTCGAATAGGATATCGAATCTGAAACCCTACGGCTCACGAGCCGAGACCTTATCACCAGGCCACCGCGGCCCAGACAGACGGTCATACCCGTGTTGGACTTGGTCGAAAATGTAATAGGTATTTACTCTATATATGTGTATCGAATTTTATGTACCTATTTCCCTTTGTTTTGTAGTTACCATGTTAACGTATATTTGGTCTTCAGGACAGACTTTTTCTGAACGAATTTTGCTCAAGAATTGAGAGAAATCTACAAATTCGGTAAAAATTCCGTATACAAAATTATATTCGTCTCGCTCAAGGCGTTTTTTAATTATCTTTCTCACAGTCAGGCAGACAGTCGTTTTTTTCGAAAATATGTTTTTCCAACTCGGGGATTGAAACCGGAAGATTCGTCAAAATCTCGAGTTCGAATTTTTTGACGGTTATAATAATTTCTCTATATTTCATATACGAGAAAATAAAAATACAATAATCAAAAAATTTCAGACGCTGAAATATAATGTATTATCTGACGTGTTTCGTCTCTTGCAAATAAAATAAGAAATCAAAAAAACGTCTCCAAATCGCATGCCAACCAGAAACTGCATTCTTTTCTTTTTGTTGTTGTTGTTTGTTTCTAGCGTACGATAATATTTGAATTTTGTTTCAAATTCAAAATATACAAGAATTAAGCCATGAAGCAAACAAGAATGTTAGTATGCTAAAACGCTCTGTTTTGAGGATGAATTGACTATCCTTTTTGAGATTCAGGAAAATGATTTCAAAATTCAGCGAAAAAATTTGCTTGTTTTACCACATTTTCGGAATATTTCATGGAAACGAAAATAGATTCCTATATTGATTGATATGGATTCCTATATCTTTTGGCATCATTTACTAAGTTTAATTTTGCAGGTAAATTTGTTTTTGTGCTTTACAATCACAATCATTGCGCTGTTTATTCAGAATGTTATTGTATACTTCAGAAACCACAAAAGAAGATATTTCTTAAATTAACGGGAGAAGGCCCTCAAACACTTCCTTACATATTCTCTAATAATAAACGTTTTTATTATTAACCGTATGTCATAGGCGAACGATAGTTATAAAAAGCTTATTAGCTTGCGATCCTTTGAGCGATTTGTCACAAGGACTCGATTGATACACAAATAGTATGACGATGTGGTAAATTAACTCCATGAGAGGGCGCTCTGCGTTCTTCCGGTGATAGCCAGCAGTCGGAGGGCAGAGTTCAGAATTCACTGGGGAGAGACGGACATCCGCCGAAAAAGGTGCGACCGGAAATCGAGAAGACATGATACTCTGAAAAAAAGGCCGAAACTGGAATTCTTGCGTAGAAGAATTCCTCTGCAAATGCCAGTGTACCACGAGTAGGTAGGAAAGATCCTTTGAACAACATCAACTGTCCATATTCATGTAATATAAATTCCTTCTTCATCATTGAATTCCCATTTGAAAAAATCATCATTTGTCAATCAAGAATAAAAAGATTAAACTAATACAAGTGGACTGATGTATTAAAACCCATCACACCCACATGAAACCGAATCTGCACTTTGGACAATTTTTTTCCGATCCATTGAAACCAAAATTTGACAGAGAACTACAATTATAATCCAAAATCACACACTAAACTGAATATATTCATGAAATAGCTTGTTTGAGTTACCGCATTTTCATGCTTGGGAAAGTACTGGCCATTAGACGTCACCTGCTTCATAGTATAAGCTCCAAATTTGATACAATCTGCACTAAAGTGCATTCATGCACCAAATTTCATCAAACTAGCTATCTTTATTTCTATTTGTTGTGTTAATTTATATTTGGACAGCCGGACCGATAACCGGATTTCTTCTGAATGGATTTTGTTCAAAATTTGAATCAAATCTACAATTTTTGTGTTAAAATTCACATACAAAATCTCATGCGTCTAGCTCAAAGCGTTTTTGAGTTAACGTATTCACGGACATATATAATTCAAAAATACATTTTTTGGACAAGAATATGTGTCAAAATTTCGGATTCGAATTTTTTGGCGATTGCAATACCGTATCTTTGTGAACTTCATACACAAAAAATTAAAAGGACAAATACTTCTTTCTCTTTAGTTCAAAACTCTTGACTCAAAAAATAAAAATGAATTTACTTTCTCCTTGAGTTTTCAACATAGAAATATGAAATTCCTTTTTCGACTAGAATTTTTTTTATACAAATCAAAAGAATCACCATTTTTATTTCTTAACTTTAACCGAAGTTTATTGTCACGAAATTTTAATAACAGGATGAAATTGAGATAGGGTGGTCCTTAACTTAGATAAAAATATTTAACATAAGATTATGACTTTTTTATTATTCCTTTCTTTCCTTAACAAAAGGAAAGAATTTTAATGATTTCCCTTTAGGTGCCTTTCAAGAAAAAGATTTCTAAATTTGCATCAGTAAACACTGTACAAGGTGTCTTTGAAAAAGAAGTTTTTCATAAACGAACCCTACTTCTTTTGAATCAGTAATTTTAATTTGGATATTCTAGAAGTGATATTCAAAATTCTGTTGACGCTCATGAATCCGGATGTAATGACATAAAGTAAAAGTTGGAGTAGTTTGTTTGTCAATTCTTAAAGAGATGTTTTTAAAATTTTAGCTGTAAACAGAGAAATGAAAGGAAGTAATTTCACACGCACGTAAATTATTTTTCGCAAAATTATAGTATCTCAACTTCAAAGTTGTTGTTACTATTTAAAGGAACAAAAAATATGTAGAAAGAGGGAAACGATGCAAATGGATTCGAATCCGGTAAACTACAATGTATAATTTCTTTGAAAATAATATTATTCCTTGTTAAGAGGATTCAAAAATAAAATAAAATCTGTTTTTGTTGAATTTTTCAGTATCAGAATTGTTTTGTGCGAAGAAACAGTTAATTAAAATATTAATGTCACGTGGCATATAGAACTTTCAATAATTCTGTTACATAGTTACTTTTAAAATAATTCAGAAATTAATATAGTAGTAACTAAAAAGTCTTAATCAGAATTTTTTTTAAATTCTGATTAACTTTTCAGCGTATATTCTCTACTCATATAGTCCTTCTTCTAAAACTAACTTTCCAAGGACTATCTCTAAAGTCAGTTGTCTAGAGATTATCTTTAATGTCATAGAATTGGAGATAAATACAAAAAATAAAAAAAATATAATAAAGTTGATAATTATTTGAAATTCGTAATAATTTAAATATTAATTTGAAATCAAAATGAAGGATATTTATACATATTTACAAAAACTTATAGCAATGTTTAAGAGGTCAGTTGTCTAGAGATTATCTTTAATGTCATGGAATTGGAGATAAATACAAAAAGTAAAAAAATATAATAAAATTCATAATTATTTGAAATTCGTAATAATTTAAATATTAATTTTAAATCAAAATGAAGGATATTTATACATATTTACAAAAACTTATAGCAATGTTTAAGAGGTCAGTTGTCTAGAGATTATCTTTAATGTCATGGAATTGGAGATAAATACAAAAAGTAAAAAAATATAATAAAATTCATAATTATTTGAAATTCGTAATAATTGAAATATTAATTTGAAATCAAAATGAAGGATATTTATACATATTTACAAAAACTTATAGCAATGTTTAAGAGGTCAGTTGTCTAGAGATTATCTTTAATGTCATGGAATTGGAGATAAATACAAAAAGTCAAAAATATAATAGCATTTATAATTATTTGAAATTCGTAATAATTTAAATATTAATTTGAAAAATTCAAAATGAAGGATATTTATAAACAGATATTTATACATATTTACAAAAACTCATAGCAATGTTTAAGAGGTCAGTTGTCTAGAGATTATCTTTAATGTCATGGAATTGGAGATAAATACAAAAAGTCAAAAATATAATAGCATTTATAATTATTTGAAATTCATAATAATTTAAATATTAATTTGAAAAATTCAAAATGAAGGATATTTATAAACAGATATTTATACATATTTACAAAAACTCATAGCAATGTTTAAGAGGTCAGTTGTCTAGAGATTATCTTTAATGTCATGGAATTGGAGATAAATGCAAAAAGTCAAAAATATAATAGCATTTATAATTATTTGAAATTCATAATAATTCAAATATTAATTTGAAAAATTCAAATTGAAGGATATTTATAAACAGATATTTACAAAAACTCATAGCAATGTTTAAGAGGGATTTACGAATTAAGCAGGTAGATTCATAAGTCGAATCTGCATTTTCGCCATTTGTAAATGTATTTAAAGATATTGATTCCATAATTAATATCACAAGACAAATGAGATAAAACTATTTTTCCTGCGTTGCACTTTTGATAGTGCAGTAGATAAAAGCAAGGACATTCATTGATCCTTGACAAATTCCGATGCATGATTCGTCTACATTGCATTTTTCATTGAATAAAGGCATCTAATGTTTTTCAATTTTAATTTGTTCGTGTATTTTAAGTTTGTTTCAGCCCAACAACAGCTGCAATGGAAATAGCGTAGAAAAGACTTAAATGAACTATGTATGCACTGTAATACAAAGACTTTAATTCCAAAATAAAATAAAGTGATAGTTTTGGATTGAAAATTTTTCATTCAACTCCAAATTAGCGAAATTAGATAGGAAATCTCATTACTTTTATTACACTGAAATATAAATTCGTTTAAAGAATTAACATTGATCACAAAATATATTTATGGAAAACATTTGTATAATTATTGAATTTCATTAATTAAGGTAATATCTTTTCTATTATTTGCCGATCAAACATCTCTAACAGGATTAATTTTTAATACATTTTATGTGGAATTCATTTAAAATTACAATTTTTTTTTATATTGTCGATTATTGAAGAAAACCAGCGAGAGTGTTTTTCCCAAAACTTTAACGCATATTCTCTAATAAAAATGTTTTCCCAGTGAATGCCTTGCATAGCATTGACTTACAACAGTTACGAAATATTAATCTTTGGCGTGAGTTTAGCATTTTAACTGAATCAATCGGGATATTCTTGGCGAGTTATTTGGCTATCAATCCTTGGAATGTGGTTCATAGTATCCGAAGATAGAATTTGGATTTCAGACAAGTTCTTCCCAGCTGACTGAAATAAAAATTACATTTAAAGTGATAAATATATCGATTTTGGTGCCTGATTTTATGCCATTGAGTTTTTAAGTTATCGCGATTACATGTTTCTGAAAGTACAGACAGACAGATCGTCAGTCCCTTGTTGGAATTTCGCTCAAGATTTGCTAAGTGTCTATACTATTAATTAAATTATTAAATATGTTTACCGAATTTTATTTATCTAGCTCTCTTCATTTTGTAGCTATCGTGTTAACTTATATTTGAACAGCCGGACATTCAGACTTCCTCTGAACGGATTTTGCTAAAAATTTGATAGAAATCTACAAATTTGGTATAAAGGCCGTACATCACATTTCAGCCTTCTAAATCAAAGCTTTTTTTCCGTTATCTTTGTCACAGACAGACGGACATTTTCTAAAAATGTGTTTTTCAAATTCAAGGAGATCTAAAGCCCGAAGATTTGTCAAAATTTCGAGTTTTAATTTTTTGATTACTATACTTCCTTTTTACTTTCTATACAAGAAGGTAAAAAAAATGCAGATTTAGAACTAAAATTACTTAATATATTATTTTAAAGGGTCGCTTCTACATCTTCCTTAAGTTCTTCATAAAATTCTCTCAAAATAAACATCTCTTTTATACCCATTAATCGCTCATTCTTCGTTCCAAGCGTTTCCAGCTCAATCGAAGCAAATTAATGAGATGATATTCGGAGGAGCTCATGATCACGCGGGTTTCTAACGTGCGTCTTATGCATATGCGATGACCCTAATAACCTCGATTCTTCTCCATTGGGGATGCCCCATTTAATGCAGAGCGTGCCAGTCCAGCACATCTTTCTCCGTTCTGCAGACTGGAGCAGTAATTAGATTCCAATTCTGTTCAATAGGGTAGAGTTTCATAAAGATTTGCTGAAAGTAACGCATGATAATGGCTGAAATCATGTTTAAACAACAGATGGTGAGACTGTGATATAATTTGTTTGTGCTGATTATTGCATCAGGCTGTGACAGAATTGCTTTGTCTGCTGGAAGGAGTTTGCTCCTTCATAGGAGATGATATGTTTTAATGTTAAAATAGCGATTGAAATTTATATTGAGCCGAGAAGCATGTGCTATAATTCAGCTATGTAAAAATCAATTACTGAATTTTTTTAGTGTTTAGAGTTAAATTTAGATATGACATATTCTCCATATTTATGAAAAAACATAGTTCCAAACCCGTTAATTCGAAAAATTATAGCACGAACATGAGATTATTTCAATTATTTTTTTATTCATTTGTCTTGATCCCATTAGCTGTTGAATTAGCAGAAAGAAGGCCCTTCACTCTGTCGCTCCATCATAGTTCTTTATAGCACTAATTATTTTCTTATGCTTCAAAGAGTGGTTTTTACAAGCCTCCTTACACCGTTTACAGCCAACATGCTGTGGCGGTTTGGAATGAGCGAGGATAGAACCTTGGACCTTGTGGTTTGCAGCCGAGTAACATGACCACAATACAAAAGCAATTGCCCGTGTAGCGTAGCTGCAAACTGGCTTATAAGCTTTCACCACAGACTCTCCCTCCAGTGAGTCGGAGGTGAGACGAACGATATGGCTGTTGAGTGGTGATGTATTAGCTGTTGATTCTAATGTGGCTGCACTCTATTTGGCCTTTTTGAGAGCTTGCGAATACAGTTTGGTCTTTGTAATGTCTCATCGACCTTCCAGTACTTTATTGACGAAGTCACTAGGGATTTGCCATTTGTTTACGCTTTTGTTGATGACCTACTGGTTGCTTCTGAAAATGCAAGTGATCACTTACAACATTTAGATATCTGATTTAAAAAATTAAATGAATATGGTTTGTGTATAAATGGTGAAAATGTCAATTTGGACAGTCTACAATTGAATTTCTGGGATTCGAATTATCAGGGGGAGGAATTGAAGGTCCCAGGTTCTATCCTCGCTCATTCCAAACCGCCACCACAATGCCAATCTATAAATATTAAAATCTTTAAAAATTTTAAATACCAATGTAGCTCATCAACAATTTTTAATGAACTCACGATTTTAAATTCCACAATTTTTCCATAACGCTATAAAGTAGGCTTAAGTTAAGCTTCTTCGCTTATTGCATTCAATTCCGTATAACTTTAAGTCTCATCTCTTCGTCTGACCGAGTCAAAAGTTTGATAAAGAGCAAATTAGGTGTCATAACTAATATAATCTTCTTCTAATAGAATTGGAATTTCAAAATATGACACAGACATACAAGTTTGATTATTAGGCCTGAACAAAACTTCATTCATGTAGCTTTTTTTTATTTATTATGTTTAAAGGTAAATTTATTTGGAAACTACAGCTATTTGCCTTGTTTAATTCGTACACGGATAAAAATATTTATTCGGATACAAATAAAAAATATTTATTCCAAATATTGTTTCATTACCATAAATATTATTCTTTTGCAGTTCTTTAACCAAATAAGTGAATTTCCATCCAATTAATTATTTTTCACTTCCGCAATATTTTCTAGTTTAAAATTTTATTATTATTGTATTAAAAGATAATTCTTAAATATTTAATATGTGGCTTATTGGCAATGAGTTAGAACAGAACCTGGGACCTTGTGGTTCGTAGCCCAGTAACATGACCACGATACAAAAGCAATTGCCCGGGTAGAGTAGATGTTAACTGGCTTATAAGCTTCCACCACAGACTCTCCCTCCAGTGAGTGGGAGGTGAGACGAATGATATGGCTGTTGAGTGCTGATGTATTTAGCTGTTGAGTCTAATGCGCCTGTACCCATTTGAGTAGCGCCAAGAGTTATGGCAAGCGTGTGTGGGTGAGTGGTTCCTATTGTTGCGTCAAGTGAGTCTGACGCTTTTGGTTTGCTGAGGGCAAATGGCTCCAAAACAGCTGTACGACGGTTGAAAGTTCATCGTCAGAGGTCACCAATGTGGAAGATTGTGATGAGCGAGGATAGAACCTGGGACCTTGTGGTTCGCAGACCTGTAACATGACCACGATACAAAAGCAATTGCCCGGGTAGCGTAGCTGTTAACTGGCTTATAAGCTTTAACCACAAATATTTGCTTAGAGCATAAAATAATTATTACTTAGCTCTACTTAAAATCAGACATGTATTATTTTTATTACAATAAAATACTCCTCTGAAACTTAATAAATCCTCTATACGACAAACGTTTCAGGCTGAAAATAAAATTCCCGCCTTTTAATAAATACTGATCATGTCATTGGCCTAAAATGTTTTTACGATATTCGTATCTCACCAATCAGAACGATTTTTTTAAATAGGTTAAACAATATATCTTATACGCTATTAAAAGTAAGAGGATTGTCAATTTATTATGGCGGAATCAAATAAAGAGACTATGGATGAATTGATTATAATAGTAATAGAAGTGCTTCGGTATTTAAACAAAAAATAAATATATATATTTTTTTGAAAAACCATACTCTTATTAAAAATAAACATGAATCGTGCTATCTATTATTCCAAAATTCCTGTGAATAAAAACACGAAAAAAATCTTATTTTGTTCTTAACAAGCTCAGATTTACTTAATATACAGTCCCCAATGAGTTGGTTCTTTTGGAGCGGAGTTTTCGGAAATTAAAATAAATATATCTAAATTAAATACTGTTTATTTCGGAACGAATTTTGATACAGATACTTAAAAAAATAATGCCGGATCGAATTATTAAAAAAATATGAATTTCCATAATGGAGAATTTCTAGATAGCAGTTAATAAATTTGGTTGATCAGTTTGTCTATCTCAACAAAACCTGTGCCTTTAAGCTATTTTCATCGACATCAATTTTGTGAATATGTGATAAAAAATAACAAAGTTACAGACATGTTCTTCTTTTTTTTTTATGACTGCACATCATTTTCAATGCGCATATTTTCAATGTCTCAAAACTGTTGCGAAATTCAATTTCTCATGTTTTCCACATTAATTATACGAAATTTGACTTCATTCAATTAATTAGTTTTAATTGCAGATGTCCCCAAACAGAAAAAAAAAATTATAGCTATCCAGTATATTTCTTACGAACATCTCACTTTCCACTTTCCTTAAATTCAAAGTAAGTGGTTCAAAAACTCAAGAATAAGATTAATATTTTGCAAATTGTTTAAAACAAAAATACGGACTTCTTTCCCTATCCATATATATGCATATTAAAGCTATACTTTCCAAAAGAATTCTTTTCCTATTTCTTTAAATCTTCACCAAGCATTGCGGGGCCAAAAGATTTTAATAAACGGATGAAATTGAGAACTGGGCTTCTTAACGTAGATAAAAGGATTTAACTTAAGTTTATAACTTTCTTTATTTCTTTCTCTCTCAAACAAAGCGAAACCATTTTAATATTTCTCTCTCACGCGTGCATTTCAAGAAAAGGGATACTTCTCAATTTGCATCAACAAACGATCCAAGATTTTGGTTTCTATGCTGTGTGTGTGTGTGTGTGTGTGTGTGTGTGTGTGTGTGTGTGTGTGTGTGTGTGTGTGTGTGTGTGTGTGTGTGTGTGTGTGTGTGTGTGTGTGTGTGTGTGTGTGTGTGTGTGTGTGTTTAGTCGTCAACAAAGAAATTAACTAAAGTAAGTTACAATGTCATAAATTTTTTTGAAGCTGGCTACAGTATTTATTTCGAAAAAAATTTACATAAAATGTGATATGAAATAAGAAATTGAAATATTTTTTTAAAAAAAGTTTTTTTTTTTTCTTCCAGCTGAAGGAATTTCCAGTAAGGCATATTTTTATCATCTGAGTTTTAATTTCCTATAAATCATATGGCAAAACCAATTAAATATATATATTGAATCAACATAGATAATGACATTATTGTTGCCGCATAATTCACCTTTTATTGCAAAATAAATAATATTAAGGTAGCATATTTTATAAAAATTACATACAAACAGATTTTTTTTAAAAAAATTTAAAATGCACTATTAGAAAGCTAAGAAATTTTTGAGCAGTTACTGAAAGATTGTGCCAGTCTGGAAGGACTAAAAATTTATCATCTGCATTTTAAATATATTTGAAGAAATTACCTATCGCTTGCAATTATTCTTTTTTTAAATATATGCACATTTATAATAAAAATAAAGAATTTTCATTTATATTGGAGAAAAAATATCGTCTGCTTTTCTTAATTCATTCAAGAACCAATTCATTAAATAGTATTCCAAACAGGAATCTACTTAAAACAAGTATTGTACTTTCAACAATTTTAAACACCGAAAAATTAAAATACATAATTTTTAAGTGACTAATTTTTGTACAAATATTTTCTAATAACAAAGTGTACAAAAAATTTAAATAATCTCAAGTACGAATTATCTAATATGCAAATGTTTTAAGCCTGACTTGAGTATCTTTTATAATTAATTATCTGCTATTCTAAATTGCATAATGGCGATGCCCTGCACGCGAAAAAATTATTTAATAACATAATCGTAAGTTGCATGAGAATAAATATGCTAACTAAAATAACGTAAAATTGTTGTAACAATAATTTTAAAAAATTAATAAAATTAGAGAAAGAAATTTTTGGAAAAAGAATTTATATCACTGGATAGCTTATTTTTTGAATCTGAGATGGTGTAAAAGCAGCTTTAAACAATAATAAGCTCCGAAATTATTAAGGAATTATACCAAAAATTTAATTAATAATTTGATAAACTTTTTAATTATTAAGGAATAGGTCGAAAATTCCATGGAATTTAAAACTCCTTTTCTTCTTCAGTTCTTGGAAAAAGTAACTATCAAGAATGGTATTTCTAGGTCCAACACTCTGACATGTTGAACGTTTGTAATGATTTTTTTTCAAAACAGAATTTAGCTATCTAAACCATCATTTCTAAATTAAATCTTTATTCATTTATTCATAAATTTCATAATAACATTTGTATATCTATGTCAGACAACTTAAAATTCTTCATATTTTTAAATTCTAAACAACATTTTGCTTATGTACTGAATTATTCGTTGATTTTTCATTTACTTATACAAAAATCATCGATGTGTTTATCAACAAACTGAATATATGTACAAAAATATAGAATTCGATATATTTCGTCATCTAATAAATCCCACAAGGAGATTCTCAGGAATAGACAATATTTTAATATAATCCTTTAAAAGTAATAATAATTAAATAATTTTTAATTCATGATTATAAAGAATTCGAATACTGCAAACAATGTGGATCATTTTTGTTTCGAATAAGTAAAATGTTTATGGAAGATATTTTTGATATTCAATTTATTTTAGTTTACTAAAATTTAATAGTAAAACTTTATAATATTTTTCCGATGTTTTATTGTTAGAATTCTATATACAAAAGAATAAATTTCTTTCTAAATAAAGTTTTTTTTTATATTTTCAGTGTGCGTGCGTGCGTGCGTGCATGCGTGTGCGTGTGTGTGTGTGTGTGTAATGATATATTAAAATCCTAATTAACTTCCAAGTGTTATCTTAATTTAACCCATATTAACTTCATTTTAAAATGTTCTCTTATTTTCTCATCCAATTCCACCTTTTTTATTTAATTAATGCTACACGAGCTCTAAAATTGCCGAAATTTACAAGTTCCCACACTCCGAGTGAAGGGATAAAAATCTGACAACCTAAGCAAATTCTTTTAAAAGATACCTTTTTTTCCCTTTATCTAAATCGACGCGTGTAAAGAAATCCCTATCAGATTATCACAGTATATAATCATGGGGATAAATATTTCGTTCGCTTTTTCACTCTCTCTCTTTTGTTTCGTGCTGTAGATTGACGTACCTCTCCGCTTCTTGCTTATACATAAATTATGCATCCCTGATGGAATAAAAGCTAAGTTTTGAAAAATTTTAAGTGTTTTCTCCCTAATCAGACACGATCCTAACTTTTGAAACTCGTGTTAATAAGACATTAAAGATACTAAAGATTTTATTTATATTTTGAAGATTTTCTTCTGAATTCAGAATCGAAAGTAATGCTCTGTGATTAGATACTTGCTTAAGGAATTTTTAGAACGATATTCACTTCAGGTTTATTTTATCATTAGCAAAAAATAATACGTCTTTCTTATTTGTCAACAGAAGAAAAAAAATAGAAACTTAATAACCAAATATTAGACATATTATAACTGGAAAAAACCACCAAGTCAGCTTTCGCAAATATTTTCTAAGCTGATTCTATTAAATGTACCGCATATAAAAGAATTCTATCTCCCATCAACTAATTCTTCGTTAACGGTAAACCATTCGATACATATTCTTCGCTCTTCCTTAAAAGCAAAATTCCGCTACGATCTGCAATGTCTGGGTTTTTTTTTTTTTTTTTTTTTTTTTTTTGCAGATGATGCTTTTTGCTGATATCTTCATAACCAAACCATAACGCCCAGACGTGCTAGGAACGTCAAACGATAACCCCCTCTCCGTCAATGTGGAGCCAACATCAAAGGGAATGACTCCACAGGGAGTTGAGGGTGACGCTCCTCGGCGATATATAACGATTTGCTGAAATAAGCAATTTTTGCTCCCTAGATCGCTTGCTATTCAAAACACGTTGTGGTACCTTTCTTGTTTTTTTACAGGCATTTTCTTCGTATAGATTAAGGAGGGCATTAAATGTTACTTCGCGAAAAAGTTATGTTCCTTTAATTTAGAGGGTTTCTATTATTAGGTTCTTTAAGAAAAAAAAAATAATGCAACACATATGAGAGTTAATGCTCCTATTCTTGTAATTACAGTTGCTCAAACAATTGAGAGTACACCTTACTTTTACTCGATAAGTCCGACTTTCAATATAAATAACACATTACCGAAAAGTACAAACATGTTTTTATTTTTACACATAACAAATGATTTAATTTAGAGTAAAAATAAAGAAAAATCAGCGAAAACCCTCTAAACTAAAAAATTTCAAAAGTATTTTAAATAAACATACGCAGCTTTTTAGCCTCAAAAAATTGAGAATACACCAGTGAAATTTTTGTAATATCTCTCCAAGAAAAAAAGTGTCAATATTTAATTGCATGTCTTTTATCTTTTATAATGGCCTTTAAACGTCCTGATACCTATTCGACCATTTTTTGGTGGTATCTGAAGATATTTTACCCCCTTCTTCTTGCAACTTTATTTTAAATGGGTTTTGTTTCTAATTATGTGTTTTTTATCCACTATTTCGAGTGTGGTCCACAGATATTCAATGACATTGATGTCGGGGTACTATGGTGGTGTGTAAATGCTGTTTCCAATGAATAAGACACCGCATTTTGACTTTATGTGCGTTCTGTTTGGAGTCGTTGTTCTGCTAAAAAATGAAATTTCCATCTAAACCCAAATTTTTAGTACTTTCCTTTAGATTGCTGCGAAGTATATCCAAGTAAGCCATATGACTCATAATGCATCTTAAAAAACTAAATTTCCCTTCCGGATGAAGCCATACAACCCCAAAGCATGACGGAGTCACCACCATGTTTAACTGTAGGGTGTAAAATTTTGGATCCAAAATAGTATTAGGCTTTCTCCATACGGTGCAACGGGTGTCACTGCCAAAAATGTTGAAATTTTTTTTCATCACTAAATATAACTTTCTTCCAAAGATTATTGGTCTTCGATTGATGAGATTTTGCAAACTTCAAATGCTTTTTCTGAATTTGCAAGATGATGAACGGTTTCTCTCTAACAATGCTATTTTATATCCAGCTTGTCTAATTACATTTCGCACAGTTTCAGCACTTGTACTTCTGCCTATGATTTAAGAAATTCCTGCAGCAAGTGGCTATACGGTCTCAGTAATCTAAAGGAAAGTGCTAAAAATTGGGTTTAAATGAAAATTTCATTTTCTAGCAGGACAACGACACCAAACAGAACGCGCGTAAAGTCAAAATGTGGTGTCTTTTTCATTGTAAACAGTATTTTTACACACCACCACAGTACCCCGACATCAATGTCATTGAATATCTGTGGGCCACACTCGAAATAGAGGATAAAAAACACAAAATTAGAAACAAAACCCATTTAAAATGTTTGCAAGAAGAAGGGAGTAAAATATCTTCAGACACCACCAATGGGTCGAATCGGTACCAGGACGTTTAAAGGCCATTATAAAAGATAAAAGACATGCAATTAAATATTGACACTTTTTTTCTTTGAAAGATATTACAAAAATTTCGCTGGTGTATTCTCAATTTTTTGAGGCAAAAATCTGCGCATGTTTATTTAAAATACTTTTGAAATTTTTCAGTTTAGAGGGTTTTCGCTGATTTTTCTTTATTTTTACTTTAAATTAAACCATTTGTTATGCATAAAAATAAAAACATGTTTGCTCTTCCCGGTAATGTGTTATTTGTATTAAAACTCGGATTTATCAAGTAAAAGTAAGGTGTCCTCTCAATTTTTTGAGCCACTGTATGTGAAAGTGAAACCGCTTAAAAATAAAACATCCTCATTATATTTCCATTTATTTGATTATTTGACAAAACAATGATTCAAAACGTTATGAGAAAAACAAATGAATGTTTAATAAAGAAGTAAAACATGTAAAAGGTAGGAAATTAAAGTAAAAAAATTAAAATATAATAACCATAACTGTGCAAAATAACTAAAAATCACAATGCCGCAAAAATAAAGATTCGCGTATAAAAACTTGCCATTAACTACTAAAAAAAATTTAAATACTTAAAACCTCGCACAATTTTTTTTCTCCGTTATATTTTTGCATTACCAAATAGTATTAAAACGAATTTGGTGTTTAATTTTGAGTCATACATCTCTTATATTTGTTTTTCAGGGCACTTCATGACAAGTTTTATAATAGAAACATTTACGATCCTTTAAATCCTTAAGACTTTACTCATTTTTTACCTTTTAACATCAATATAATGCATTGAGTAAATTTAGCATTAATTTAATGCAATTTATCTTGTGTAATTTAAATATTTTAATTTTATAGAAAATTATAGCCTGAAGTCGCTAATTTATATGGGATTTTCTTCTTAATTAAAGTCAGAAAATTTGCCCCATAATTCAGTATTGCATCAACGATTTTCTATTAAACCTCAGCAAAATCAGTTTATAAAAGTTAGTTGTAACTAATAAAATTGCCTAAAACAAGCTGTATTTGTTGTTTATAAGTCTTGAAAAATAATTCGTGGCAAATTTCATCGCATTGTGTTTTTTAAATTATCAATTTCAATAAAAACAGATTGGATTAAAATATTTAAATCTAATATCGTAAATTTCAAGCTATCCTATGATAATAATTTCTCTTCTCCATTTTTAAGTTTCTCCAGATGATAATGTTTTGCGAAGTATGATTTTTAGATTATCACGAAAGAAAATATAATTTTAGAAAATAATTTAAGCTATTTTAAAAATTAAAATAGAGATAAAAGAAATATTCATAATCTCGGTTACAAAGATTAAAAAGTAATATAACCAAAAGATTCAAAGTACGATTATCGTTTTTACATAATTTGCCAATAAATTGTCTGCTCTTCTATTCATTTATATATTTAATTAACTTGTTTTCTTCAAACGATTAAATTTGGTTTTAATTTCTTTTAAAATAAGGAAATAAACTTATATGTTTTATAATTATTTTTCAATGCGGCAGCATTTATATTAATCAATTTTTTCGACAACACAAATCTCATTCCCAAAATAATATATCACATGATAATATGGAAATAAAATTTTATGTACATAATCTAAATTTATAAGCACACAGTTAGCATCAAAACACCGATTCATACCTCACTTATACACTTTTATCGTGTGAAAACATGATGTTGTTGTGGTCTGGAGTTTTTGAAGCCTCAAAATGCACGGGCAGAAAATCTGCGATTTATCGCTTTTCATCAATTTTTCGCTTTTAGGTTTCGCTTTTCATCAATTTTTCGCTTTAGTTATTAGAACATGATAAAGAAGGTTGTCACATTTGGCTGCTTATCGCCAACAAAAAGTTATAACTTGCCGGAATGTCCGTCATGTACCCGATTCTCCTGTCTAGCCAATAAAAGGCAGGGTAGTAAGAAGTTATATCCCGAAGAAGCCCAGAGGGGAGAAACCCAAAATTATATAATTGTTCTTTAAATTTTACATTTTTCTAGCTGGCAAAATATTTAATAATAATTTTGAGATTTAAAAAAAAAAAAAAAAAAAAACTGTAGTTTTCTAAATATCGACGCGTGCATAATCTGATAGTCACATGATTGTTTCAAAGCAGTTTAAACTGGTTTTTCAAGGGAAAAAATTTATCCTCGAGGAAAAAATTTTAGAACTCTATAGATTTTGAGATGGTCAAAAACCATCGTTTTTCTAAATGTTAGTGATTGTGAAATAGGAGTCATGTGAGATCATGAAGTTTTTTCTGTCTGATTGATACCACGTGACTTTAAAAAACTAATGTTCTCACATAATAACATGAAATTTGTGTTCGCAGATTTCATTTATTTATTTATTTTTGCTCATGAAAGATGAATAGTCAAAACTTGTCTTTTATCACATTTGTTTGTGACCAAATAAGGAGAAGTATGCTCTCAGAACTTGATGATTTGTAACAATGCCAGTTCTGACGCGAGTTCGCAAATTGTACAGACTAACTCTATGGCAAAGGATACCGACGTGCTCTGATTGGTCGATATCTTTCGCACAGACTTTCTATACTTTCTATGCTGTAGCTGCTGCAACCCTGTTGCATTGTTAATTTCTACGTACTTTTTTGCCTGCCATTTTTCAAAATGGAGAAATTAAATCTTCCAGAGAAATACAATTATAAAATAATTGAGATTGATGAGAATAGAGCTATTTTTCGTATTTCAGATCTTGTAAGTAAAGAATTAGCACAGGTAGCAATTTTTCTGTGAAGTATTATTAAAATAAGACTTGAAAATTAAGCTTTCATTTTACGGGAAATGATCGGTCAATTTTTTACTTAAATTTTCACGTTAAAATCATTACCATAAAATATTTATATGCAAATATGCTATATTTATTAAGATATTTAGATGACATTAAACGGAATAGAAATCATTATAATTCTTATTGAATATTCATGCAAAAGAAAATAACACCAGGAGATATTTATTAATTTCGTATTCAAATTATTACCATAAGATGTCTATCTGCAAATGTGCTATATTTGTTAAGATATTTAGATTCATATAGTTATTAACAATCTAATTATTAATCTTGATATTTGTTATTAACTTAATATTAAGATTTATAAATATATAAATAGTTTATACATTTCTTTTGAAAACTTATTTCTTTCATTTCTGTAACACATATTTTAGGAATAGATTCAAGAAGATCAACAAACAGTTTGGCACAGTTTTGCAAGGTTTGAGCCAAATAAGCGATAACTACACTATTATGAGTGCAAAACATTGCCAAAAAGACGCCAAGGCTTAAACCAATCAGAGCACGTCGGTATCCTTTGCCATAGAGTTAGTCTGTACAATTTGCGAACTCGCAGTTCAGACTGTCAAAACCACATTTCCTCAAGGTCTCTAAATGACCTATTCCGCCACTTTCAACACGCGTGTAGTTATTCACCCAAAACCGTTAATCGCCCATTCTTCTCTCGACGCGCTTACAGATCATTCGAAGCAAATTATTGCGAAATTCGAAGAAGTTTGGGATAACTTGGGCTCTTAATGTCCGTTTTGTGTACATGCAATGACCATAATAAACTTGAGTCCACTCGATTGCAGCGTCTCATCTAATCGAGTGCGTGCATGTTGTTCGAAACATCATCTGCACTCTGGAGCTGTAATTAGACTCCGATCCCAATCATTGTGTGGGAGTTCTGTAAAGATCCTCCTCAATACGGAATGTGGATCACAGTCGAGATCTTGTTTGACGAGGAAGGCGAAATTGGATTATAATCTGTTGATGCGAAGTCCTTCAGCAACTGGAAGCAGAATGGATGGATCTGTTGAATATTTTGCCAACTCTGCGCACAAGACTAAAGGTTATTCTCCGGATTGATTTGTTGCTGTTTACCATCCTGTTTTAGCCTAGATCTGCTCTGTGCATAAGTCTTTCTTTTGCTGCTTTTCATATTCGGTTTTATTGATTTTTTCGACAAGATGTATATGGTTTGGTGAGAATTTTCAGTACCATGATCACTGAAATTCTTTATGAGGTATTAGGTCTTTCTCATAAACTAACACATAAGAATTTCATAAAATGTCTCTGTTACATCAACATTTCGAGTGTCAAATTTTTAAAAACATTTTATTGGTGCAAAGTTCTAATCTAAATTAACTACATCTACTTACAAATTACATTTTTAAGTGTAATTGTTCTAGGTTGTCACTACATGACAAATTTTGTTAGTGGTTCCGGCTGTTATATCAGACTTTTGTATGTTTTTTGTTGTGCTGAGTGTGTGTGTGTGTGTGTGTGTGTGTGTGTGTGTGTGTGTGTGTGTGTGTGTGTGTGTGTGTGTGTGTGTGTGTGTGTGTGTGTGTGTGTGTGTTTCTACTTACTATATAAAAGTGTTTAATAAGGCTTTAAAAATTGGAAAAAGTTAGTACAATAAATAAAATAGACGGAGATGACGATGCTATCTAGAAAAAGATAAGGTTTCCTTTTTCCTTTTTACTTTCTCGTATACATATTATAGAGAAATTCAAACTCAAAATTTTGACAAATTTCGACGCTTTAAACCCTCCTGAGTTCAAAAAAAAAATTTGGAAAATTTCCGTCTGTATGTGACAAAGATAACTCAAAAATGTTTTGATCTGGAAGGATGAAATTTAACATATGGTTTTATACTAAATGTGTGGTTTTCTATCAGATTTTGAGCAAACTTCGGTCAGAGGAAATCTGCCTGCCCAGCTGTTCGAATAACACAATAACTACAAAACGTAGAGAGCTAGATAAATAGAATTCAATACGCAGAATTAACATTTATGATTTACACGTCTTTCAAATGTTGATCCGAATGTAACTGGGGATTGACTGTCTGTCGGTCTGAACTTCTAGAAACACAAAGCGGCAACCTCTTAAATATATCAGATTTGATAAGTGATTCTGAGACTATAAGTGTAGCGCCAAATTTTTATTTCATTCAGTTGGAGAAAATACATCTTAATCACAAATCCGAATTTTGGTTGCTATTAAAAGCATGCCACAGATTAATCGCCAAATAACTCGCCAAGAATATCACATCAGATTCATTAAAAATGCTAAATTCAAGCCAAAGGTTAACATTTCCTAACTATTGTACGCCAATGCAATGCACGGTGTTCTCTGGGATAACCCCTTTATTAGAGAGTATGCGAGAAAGTTTTGGGGAGACCAGTCCTTCTGTTTAATTAAGGAAGGTTTAAAACGTTGATATATGTCAATATTTTGAAGTTCAAATTATTTTTCTAGCGATTACTCTATATATTGTTACGAATCTGTGATGCTGCTTCCCAGCATAGTTGGTTCCATCATCAGAAAGACTATTTTACAGTCATCTGTATTGGGCGGAGTCCGGGTGTCGCGTGAGGTCCCAGAGCTTGGCGACAAACTTGGCGACCATTTGGCGACTTGGCGACGAATTTTGCAACTTGGCGCCAAAATAGATTATACCCGAAACATCGAGAATTTTCCCGATCCGTCCAGTAGGAACCGAGATACGCCTCGAAAGTTCCTGATTGGTTGAGAGGCTTCTAGCCCCTCCTCCTGAGACCTATAAAAGGAGGCAGTCTGCAGCTGCCGTAGTAGTCGAGGGTAGTCGGAATCGACGATGAAGAACAAGTCTTCCAAAGATTAGCAGAGCAGCGACGGAGTCAAGTTAGTGCTGAACTAAGCTGTGCGCTACTGACTGCAGTAGAGTCTTGTTGTGTGCACGTCTCGCGGCTGAAGATAATTGTCTTCTCTGTGCTGTGCACAGAGAAGACAATTATCTTCAGCCGCGATGTATATAGTTATCGTCTTTGTGCTGTCCTGTGTGTCTTCGTGTAAATAAACGTCGTTGTTTTATTTTCTACTGCCGCCTGCTGATTGAGCGTTCTCCATATGACCATGAGATATGAGCGTACCATATAACTTCCACTATCCAAACGAACCCGGGAAATTCCGTAACAATATTTATTTATTTATGAAAGTAAATAATGATTACAATAAATGAGTATTTAAGATATTTTACCGTGAACTTCGATGTATGTTCTTCTCTCTCTCTTTCTTATTGAATATGAAAAACTCATTTATTTTTCTTCTCAATGAAATGCCAAATTATATATTTTGTTCACTACTCATTGAAAAAAAAAAGTTTTCATAAGTAATGATTCGTGAACTGTTTTTTACTTTTGATAATATAGAATATAAATTTTTAATTAATTTGTCATGCTAACAAAATCTTGTTTTTATATAAGTTCGTTGTTAACTATTGAATTCTTTCATTTAGTTTGACTTGATTCAAATGCGACAATAAATGATGTGACAGTAATTTGAAATGTTGTGTACTTAACCATTTTTTTAAGGAAATAAAATATTTTAATATTCTTTTGAATTAACTTACCAATAATTCTCTTTTTATTCTGTACCAATGAAGACATTTAGAAATCCAATTTATAAAAAATTTCTATCATGAATCTTTAATATTTATAATAATATTAAAAAAATAAAGACTATAAAGTTTAAAATATTTAATATACAATAAATATCTACCTTCAAGATGCTTATACAAGTGTGTTTTTAAAAACTTTTTTTATCATAATGTTTATTGTCAAGAAACTATGTAAATTACGTGATATGTCATATGATATGTGTGATATTGCCTGAAATTATCTATAGCGTAGACTGCTTGGCCTAGTGCTGCCAAATTTAGCACGTAATTACTTCTTAGATGGTAGCTGTTTACGAATAAACGATTTTTTTAAATTTCTATTATATTGTTAATTCAAAATCAATTGAAATATTAACGCTTTTCCACAATATCATTGAAGTATATCATCACCAAAAAATCATATTTATACAAGTGTAAAATTCAAATATATATTGTTTGTTTTTACAAATTGTTTATGTAATTTTTTTTTCCTAACTTAAGCAATTTTCTCGAAATATTTTCAAATTTCAATGACTGCATGCTTGCCGCTATTAAATGCATTTTATGCTGTCGTGATTTCTTATGGCACTTGCCATGGACAAGCCCGCTGTTACGAAGACAGCGATTTTAAGCTGGTGGGGGAGCGTTTCTTGTTTTTTTAACAGCGCCAACTAGGACCAAGAGAACAACTTAACTACTCACGCATCACATTCTCTTGCACAATCTTTTTTTTACAGGTGGGCACATTCACACATCTCACAGATAGATCAACGGAAGAAAAACCATGCCCAAAGCGCGACTCGAACCTAGGACGCCCAAATCACGGGGGAAGACGCGCTACCCCTATGCTAGGACGCCTGCTAATACATGTTATGAACATATGATTGTTTATGTAATTAAAAATAATAGAGAAATGGATAAATCAAACCTAAAGTATTATCTTGATATGATGTTTCGGACTGGCAGTTCGAATTTTCCTTATTTTTTTTAACTGACTTGTTTATTCACTTTTATCTTATAACTTTAAACGAGCAATTCTTGTATATATATATAAATTTATCTATTTCGTGTATCTCGGAAACGACTCTAACGATTTGGATCAAATTTTATGTTTAGATAAGATTTTGCTTTTTAAGTTTATCTATATGGGTGTCTTTCCTGAAAGAAGCAATTTTGTACACAAAAATAATATCTTTTATAACTAACTATTAGAGCCTTTTTTCTATCTGCTGTCATACTGACAATGTTATATAACTCCATCTCGGATCCACTTCATCATTGTAAAACTGAGAACAAGTTCAAAAATATAAGTTATGACAGATAAATTGTAAAATGTCCAAAAAAAAACCATGGTTTTACAAAACTGGCAAGCGAAACTCGGTCTTATAGATATTATTCATTTATTTAAACATTACACAGTGGTAAAAGGAAGTGGTATCGTTCCAATTTAAAATCTGAGTAATCTAAAGTGTCACTTTCTGCATAAAATTATCGATTCCATCATCGACGACCACTTCCGGATCAATCCAGCTTCGATACATGCATCCCAATTCCATTCAGCAAAAGCAAAATCCCTCTTCCGACCGAACCGGATACCCTTTCCTCCTCTCTACTCCGCTCTCTTCAACCGAAATCGATCTTATCGCACGGACCCCGCACCTGACACCAAATCCTCACCTGACACCAATTAAAAATGCCACTGCCTGGACTTAAATACTGGCACTCAATGAATGAAAACACGACAGTGGAGTCCCCCAAATAAAAATCCGCAGTCGTTTTCGTTATTTAGAAAGAGGGAGGGAGTTGGTAAGACTCGGAGGGATCGATGCAAGACGAGATTAGCGACAGACCCAATAACTGCACCACCCCACACCACCTCCCCATGAAAGATCCCCATCCCTTCCTTTAAATTCCCGTCGGGAAACAAGGGGAAGGAGAGAGGTGGGTAAGCATCGGACTGTAGAACGATGGAACGAAGAGCATCAAGCGAGGATTTTGTTCTATTTCTTCTTTTTGGGGTCCGGCGCCACTTTGCAATCGATGGAAGGCTGTAGAGATAGAACTCTGACTAAGAATGCACTTGAGGAGCGAAATGGCCTCCTAGTGGGACAAAAGGAATCGTTAAAATCTTCTCATTTGAGAATAGTGGTCGTAACGTAGCAGTTTCTGGAATCAAAGGCTTTTGTTCTCGCCGTGGCGCGATTCAATCAAATGTTTTCTTCGGGGCTGAGAAAAGATTTATCTGGTAATTTTTCTTTCTGGGCATGTATTTCCGGAATTGCCAAAAGATGGATCGAGATTTAAGGCGCCGGAATTCTGTAAATGAAAACAGATATTCAATGCCCAGACAATGTCCATCGGTTGAAATCCTTTAAAGTCGGTGGGTTCGATATTCTTAAGTGCTTTTCCCTCAACCAGCTTTCTTTCTTATTACTCAGAATTAAAGTATCATAATTTAGAATTAAGGTTTCAAAAGTTAAAGTTCTGTAGAGTAACACAATGAAAGGAGATGTGAACATCTTCTTTTTTTTTTTTGTATTATAGAACTTTTGTCTCTGCTTTAATGCATTTCAGTCAATACATTTCATCAGATTTCAAAGAGATTTATTTAGTTGTTTTAAAAATTTTATATCCAGTATTTAGAAGTAATAAATCAAAATAAAAGATATCAGAAAATAGCATGAAAATATATCTTATCTTATGTAATTCCATTAATGCGAAATTCTTTTGAGACGGCCTATATCTTAATATACATCAGTTTTTCTTCATTCAACATTCATCCTCCAATATATAGAAAGATTAAGTATTGATGGTAAAATTTAAAGGTACTTAATAATTTGGTTCACCAGCAAATATCCGTTTAATTCAATAAAGGATGCCCCAAAATTAAAGCAAGATTGGAATTTGCCACCATTTATGCAACAAAGTTTTGGCAACCCAATTAAAAAAAAAACCCATTTGACAGCTGATAGTTTAGGGTTAGTAAAAATGGAACGTTACACGATAGATCAACATTTTTTCATTATTGAACAATATTCAAAAAAATAATAATAGTCTGGTGACCAAAGTTCGAAAATTTGAGAGCTAACCTCCTAGATCGTATGATTTAACACCGTTGGATTTCATTTTATGGGATTATTTAAAATCAAATGTCTGTGCCACCAAGTCCACAGGCACGCGTGCATTGACGGTGGAAATTCAGCCAATTTTTGTAGGGTCCAACAAAGCTGTGGAGGCCATTTGCCTTATGTGTTATTCCATACATAATCGTATCCTATGTACTTAATAATTCACTAAAAATATAACAATTTAAAGAAAAAAATCTCTCTCTCTCTCTCTCTCTCTCTCTCTCTGTGTGTGTGTGTGTGTGTGTGTGTGTGTGTGTGTGTGTGTGTGTGTGTGTGTGTGTGTGTGTGTGTGTGTGTGTGTGTGTGTGTGTGTGTTATTTATTTAATTCAAATCTTACTTTAACGCTTTGTTCTATCGTGTAACGCTTCATTCTTGCTAACCCTAAACTGTCAGCTGTCAGGTGATTTTTTAATAGGGTTGCCAACGCTTTACTGCACGAATGGTGGTAAATTCCAATCTTTTGTTAATTTTTGGACATCTTTTATTATAAAAGAAAGCTATCTGATTTTTAAAAAAAGACAAAACAGTAAAATTATGCTTATTTTTCAATCTTTTTCTTGCTGGAAAAACATATTTTGCATCAACATCCTTTTTCTGTCTCTATTCATTTGACAAAATAATGGGAAAAAACAGCTCTTTTGAGAAGCCTTTTTATTTAACACACGGTAGATTTTCTCTCTACATTCACACCAAGGTCCTTCAATCTAAAAGTACAGAGCATAAATAATGACATTTAGAGATCCATAATAATTTTGTTAACCAGTAAACATATATTTAATTAAATATTATGGTAAAAAGTTTGATAAAAAAGACAAAGAAATAAAATAATATTTACTTTTCGAATTTTTCGTTCTTTGAGAACCAGATACTATCGAATCCCAGTCTGAAGGATCCATTACATTAAGGCAATACTTTTGAACCAGAAAATTCCTACATGTGTAGAAAAAGAGGATAATAGCAAGCTTTTACGCCTGCGTTACGTTATTGAATTATAAGATAACACAGAAAGATTTGGTTACCTTATCAATTCAATAAGATAACTTAACAATTAAAGAAAAAGGGCATCAGTAGCTTAATTTTGTAATGTCTTGATCTAGACTGATCAAATAACGAAGCAGAATTTCCAGACAATTCTTTATTTTACAGCCCTATATATACAAAAGAACAACTTGTTCTAATCTTGGTTAAATAAATAATTATTTACACCTGTAGTAGGATACACAACAGTCGAAGTCGAAGGTTTATCTTGAAACTCAGTTCTCCCTTAATACGGAGAAAAAACACCACAGGGAACTCATAGGTTGTTAGTCAACACGACCACTCCAGGGGTAGTTCTCGGACTCCGATTTCGTGGGCGTAGTCCAACAGTCTGCCTCCAATTCGTTTCTTCTCCTCTCCCTAAAAAAAAAAAAAAATATCCGCACTTTATTTCGGCGACAATCTCCACCTCTTAATCTATATTGGTCATTTGAGCTCACTTTCGGCCAATCGGGGTTCAGCAATATGCTCCCTCAGAGGCGCCAGTCGGTCGTGGGAAGGTCCTTTTAGTGATACACCTTTCATAACTGACTATTCTGGAACACGAAGTTATAATAGTCCTTTCACAATGAGAAACATTTAGCATCCAGATGTTTGGACACCCCTTTCTCTTTGAAGGTACTATCAAAATCTCTTGGACGAAAAATTTCCACATGTGGTCTTTCACTGTAAATGCTAATGAACTGATGTGAAATCACCCAGGTGGAAAGATCCACCATCTGACTATCTCGAGGAGTTTAGTAATTAACAGCGACGACACAGCTGGCTGTAAATGTCTTATCAGTACTGGGAAACGGGGAATGTTACAATGTAAACACCCTTTAAATTCTTATTTGCTTCATATTTCTGACTAAGCACTTAACCAAAATCATTTCAATACAAGTTGAGCAGCGAAATCCTAGCTACAATCAGTCTCGCTGTTTTTTTTTTGTTTTTTGTTTTTTGTTTTTTTTTTGCAAACGAATAATAAATGAGGACCACTTGCTCCAGGAAGGTAATATTCTCATATATTGAAATTATTTAACTTCCGTTTCTGTCAAATTGCTCCAGAATTGTTATAATCAACAGAAGATGTCACCCTTCTTCTTTATAGCGATTCCTTAAATTAAGGATTTGACTATATATATTACAGCATACTACAGGATATGTCAATTTGATTGAACCCACCAACATTCTCACTTGATGCCATGTGTAAGAGCTAGGTTGATAGGTAATGAAGAAAAACAAGAATAAAAACTTTCAGAATTCGGAAAGAGAAGAGTTGTCTCTCTTTCCATACATAAATAATCAGAAATCTGTTATCTTTCTTCAATCTCTGTATTCATAGGATATTTTTAGTTTTCATTTAGCCGCATTCTATAAAACAGTTTTTACCCTGATTTTTAACCCATTTTAATGGCAAAATCGAATTTTTCTGCTAAACATGTAAGCATTAGGAAAGGCTCTGACATTATACACATGTTCTTGTGTGAAAAGCATTACTCTAGTCAGCACAACTTCAACTATACAATAATAAAATAAGATCAATTTTCATAACAACCATAATTTGTTTGTTATGAAAGTTTAGAGTAAACATTTAAATAAGAAATCATTTATAAAGATAATAATGGCGCTATGAGGCTAATTTTTTATATAGCTTACACATGAATTCAAGAATTGAATGGAGTTCAAAAAGAAATATCTGAAAACTATAAAATTCAGTTTTCGCCTTTTATGTGAGGGACGACTTTCAAACAAACATTATCACCCGATAGTTTTCAAATGATGCAAAACAATATGTACAGAAATATATTTTGACGCGTAGATCCTCCCACACATGTAGTAATTAGAAAATAATTTAATTGTACTTGCTTGTAATTTCGTTGATATCTATGTATAGGTCCCGAATGGAGCAATCAAAGAATAATCATACACAACACATTTGCATCGTTTTCCAGCTATACTTTTATTCATACACATTTTTGATTTGTATGTTTTGATTTATTTAATTGATTTATTGTTAATATTTTTAAATTTACAGAAAACTAACATATTCAGGGTTTTGAACGACTGAAAATTCTGAAATATTTCAAACATTAGCAAGAAAGCGTAAGTTTTGATATTTTCATATGTTCCGTCTTAGAGACGCCTTTCCCCTATTCCAGCTGTAGTCATCAGGAAACCGGCGCATGCGCAGTTTCTGTTGAACTTTTTTTTTAGTATGTTTACTTAGCTATTTAGAATTTGTAATGTCTAATTAGAGATGTAACGTTGAACGATGTTTCTTTGTGTTCGTGTTCGTCAATAAATGTTATTCTGTGTTTTGTGATATCTTCGATTCATTGAAAGCTAGAAATAGATTTTAGATGTTTAGCGGTATGTGATGCGCGAGGATAGAACCTGGGACCTTTTGGTTAGCAGTCCAGTAACTAACCGATTTTGCCAAAACAGCTGTTCGGGTGGAAGCGCTGTTACTCGCTTATATGCAATTCACCACAGATGTAGATCCTAAATAATTAAAACTACATAATGGAATTAGATAGGCGCGATTCCATTTAGATTTATTTGATGAAAATTCTGGCGCCATATACATCAATCAACATATATTTTGAATGCAAACGAATTTTTTCTGTATCTGGTTAATTCCAATTCCTTTCACCTCCCCCTTTAATGGAAGATTTATGCTGAGAAACGAATGACCTTAAACTCAACATTTTTGAAGTGATTCGATTTTTTCATGGATAGTCGTTCTTAGCGTTTGTATTTTTCAGATTGCTTTGTTTCAAAAGAGCCATTATTATTTCCGCCATTTCCTCATATAAATGTTTTTCATCTATAAGGAATCTAACCTAAGTCTCAAAAAACAATCTGGTATTGTTTGTTGTTTTGTTTGTTCCTTATGGCACTTGCCACTGACAAGCCCACTGTTACGAAGACAGCGATTTAAGCCTGAGGGGGAACGTCTCTTATTTTTTTATAGCAGCGCCAACTAGAGCCAAGAGTACGACTTTGCCACTCACGCATCACTCATTCGCTTGCACAACCCCTTTTTACAGGAGGGTACATTCACACATCTCACAGATAGAACAACAGAAGAACCACCATGCCCAAACCGGGACTCGAACCCGGGACGCCCAGATCACGGGGAAGACGCGCTACCCCTATGCCAGGAATCTGGTATTGTAATCATGATACAGTGCAGGAGATTTTTATCTATGTTCCCTAACGCTAATCGGTCAAAGTTGAACCAATTAAATACTTGTGACAATTTAAAAATCAAAAATTTAGAAAATTTACTTTAAATTATCTCGTAGTTGGCTTTAAGCTGAATGTTACAAGACACATAATTCTCAATAAATAGATCGATATTTTTTAAATTCAATAACTAATTGAAAAAACATCGTTAAATGTCGCAGTAATGAGTTGTAATAATTTGATATATTTAAGACTAACCGCCTTTGGCGACCAGCCAGTTCACCAATCTTAATGTTCGTTAACATTTTAATAATTAAATATTTTATGCAATTCCAACTTTAATAGATTCTTCAGCAAAATATTTTAAAACTTCCAATTTTGATAGTCATATAATTCACTCATAATATTATAAAGGCCTTCAGTCATAACGTGATATGTATCTCTCTCATTTTCTGTTACCCCTCGTAGAATTTATGCTTTAAATTAAAGTGTAAATGATTAATCTGCAATTAATATAATGAAATTTTTTACTGAAACAAAGCATTTTTTTAATAATATGATTACTGATAACAGAGTCACTGAGCGTTTAAACTTTATTGGCACTAAAGAATATCTTTCTTAATTTATGTAATATCTCAAGAATTTGTCAACAACATTTTCTCAGATTCATCATGTACACATCGATTCATTAACAATGTTTCATTTTAAATGCGTCAAACACTCAGAAAATAAAATGAATCGTTTAAAATAATCGGTCTAAAACAGGTTTAAAAAAACTACTTAAAAAACGATGTACATAAAACTATAAACATATACAAAAAAATATATAACTAACATAAGTACAATTTAATTACAAAAGCATGCAACTAACCTAAAAATAATTTAAATCATTGAAAACAGGTTAAGAAAAAACTACTTAAAAAACGATGTACTTAAAACTATAAGCATATACAAAAAATATATAAACCATAAATACAATTTAATTACAAAAGCATGCAACTAACCTAAAAATAATTTAAATCATCCGTTGATAATGGTTGTCATGACAACAATCAGAACACAATGCGCATGCGTGAATTTTCTTCGCCGGTTACCGTAACGCAAATGCTTGAATTTTTCTACGCCAGTTGGGGTAACGCTATGCAGATTATACATTTTTAATTTCCTTGATTCTGTGTTATTTTAATTCAAAAGTACTTCAGAATGAATCAGAAACATGGATTAATTAACAATGTTTAATTTTAAATGCATAAAACATTAAGAAAATAAAGAGAATCGTTTGAAATAATCCGCCGAAAAATGTTAACCCTAGCCTCATTACTGTTGGTAGAAAAAAAAACTGAAGCCTTACTCATTTGGCGGTGGGGAAAATGGAAGATTATTTTGGCGGAAAAGTTGGCGGTGGGTAAAATGGAAGATGTTTTTGGCGGGAAAGTTAGTTTTTAATTAATAATTAAAATTTCAAAAAAAGGGACCCCAGGTGCACATTTCCGACCTCCAAGGTATACATGTACCAAATTTGGTAGCTGTATGGCCTGTAGAGCGCCAACACACACACACACACACACACATTGAGCTTTATTATAAGTATAGATAAAAAAATTATAATGAGTCATTAAATATTATTATTAGAGTAATATAGTCAAAATTCATTATGAATTCTTATTGCCTGTTTTTCAATTCTGTCTGAAATTTATGCATATAAGTGATTTTCATTTTAGGTTTGTAGTCTTTCTGATTTCATATATGCCAGATATGCTGTAAATAAAAGCGTCGAATGCGATCCAAAGGGTTCTAGAGGGATTGATGCACTCATGTCTCACCACTTTGTAATAATATTAACAATTATATACTCAATTTTTAAAAAACAATTTTGGCTCACCATTAAAATTCAAAAAGTCATTACATAAAGGTGGGTTTACACTCGGCCATTTATAAGACGGGCGGTAAGACAACGCATGCGCAGAAAGGGGCTGATTTATGTTTGCCACTATTTCATGAGATAGATTCAGGCATGCAATGCTTGGCTATAAATTGTCCTTTTGGAGTCCCTTAATTTTTCATTTTCACTGCATATCGTATTAAAATGATAGATATTTACACAAAGAAACATGGTAAAATAAAAATAAAAAAAGTCAACATATTTAAATTTGGAAAACTGTAGAAAATAATGGCAAATAAAATGAAAAACAACCTTGCATTAAAAAGAACAAAGAGCAAAAATCGTCAGAATTAATATATGATAAGTGTTCAATTTTTTCACGCCAAATTTTACAAACATATGCTCAGTAAGAAAAAAATACTGTTACGAATCTGTAATGCGGCTTCCCAGCATAGTCGGTTCCATAGGAGGTCCCAGAGCTTGGCGACAAACTTGGCGACTAGGCGCCAAAATAGATTACACCCGAAACATCGAGAATTTTCCCGTTCCGTTCAGTAGGAAACGAGTTACGCCTCGAACGTTCCTGATTGGTTGAGAGGCGTCTAGCCCCACCTCCTGAGACCTATAAAAGGAAGCAGCCGCAGCTGCCGGGCAGTCGTGAACCGGGACGGTGAATTGAGAAGAAGTCGGAAGCGGCAGAGCAGAGTAGTGTGAACCAGTGGAGTCGAAGAGTGGCGGTGAACCAGATCGGAGAGCTGTAGTCGGAAGCGACAGAGTGAAGAACTGGTCTTCCAGGGACTAGCGGAGCAGCGACGGAGTCGAGCTGCTGTTGTATTCTGCTGTTATATGCTGCTGCGTATGCTGTTGTTGCTACACGTCTCGGCTGAAGATAATCGTCTTCTGTGCTGTATATAGTTGTCTTCTTTGTGCTGCCCTGTGTGTCTTCATGTAAATAAACGTCGTTGTTTATTTTTCTATTGCCCGGAATAGAACTCCAGAAATTTCGTAACAATATAACACAGCGGCATGCTATTGTATAGTCGGGACAAGTACTTCCCAGGGACCGAAGAGCATTTTTCAGTCTTTCTACGCATGTTCTGCCTACTTACCGTCTTATAACTAGCTGAATGTAAATCCACCTTAATTCTCAATTTCCACATTTTTTATGGCAATCAATTATATAAAATTGTATCTTTTTCAATTCTAACATCTTGTTCTAAATTCCTATATATCCTACAATGTCTGTTTAATTCACAGGAAATCTCGTTTCCCAAACACGGCTAAAGCCATTTTCCCCCAAATAGAAAAATTCAGTCACCACCTGATGCAGCACTTCGCATAAACAGATTATAACTGGATTTCACCTTTCTCTGTTTAAACAAGACCTTAACCGTGACCCTGGCATCTAATTACTGCTCCTGTCTGCAGAGGTGGAAGATGTGCCGGATTTGCACGCTCTGTATTAAATAGGGCATCCCCAATGGAGTGGAATCGAGATTATTAGGGTCATCGCATATGCATAAGACGCACGTTAGGACCCCACGTCATCGCCAGCTGCTTCCGAATATCGCATTCATTTGCTTCAAATGAACTGGAAACGCGCGGAACGAAGAATGGAAAATTAATGGGATTTGGTAAAATTCAACAGAGAAATGTGTCGGCAGAATGTGATGCGATAAATTGATAAATGATGAAAAAATTATTTGGATTGTCGTTTAGGAAAACTGCTCATTGTATAGACATTGAATGAATTCATTAATTTTGACGCATAGGTATTTTTTCTGACTTTTTGAGTACTGTTCTAAATGTAGGAAAAGATTTAAGTGTGTAAATTGTAGATTGTCAGTGGTCCTGCGTGATAAAAATCTTGCTTAGAAACTTTATTCAGATAAAAAGAACCTCAAATTCAGATTTCAAAAAATATGTTTTAATTAAAAAGCAAATGACTATGAACCAAAAAAAATGAACTAACAACTTGTAAACACAGAATTCACTGTTTATTAATTCATAATTGTATAGAACATTGCCTTACTATAAATAAAAATTGATCAAAAACATTTTCATGGTGATATATATTCTTTTTTCGCTATTTTGTAATTAATTATGAATAATTAGGAGTTAATTTTTAGATAAATGAGTAATAATATATTGGGGATATAATACGGAAAATTTGAAAGAAAGGGCATTTAAAGTGTGTATTGTTACGAATCCTTGATGCGGCTTCCCAGTATAGTGGGTTCCATAGGAGGTCACAGAGCTTGGCGACCATTTAGCGACTTGGCTACGAATTTGGCGACTTTGGCGCCAAAATAGATTTAACCCGAAACATCGAGAATTTTCCCGTTCCGTTCAGTAGGAAACGAGTTACGCCTCGAACGTTCCTGATTGGTTGAGAGGCTTCTAGCCCCGCCTCCTGACGCCTATAAAAGGAAGCAGTCCTGGCGCTGCCGAGTGGTGGTGAACCGGACGGTGAATTGAGTCGTGAACCAGTGGAGTCAGAGAGTAGTTGAAGACTGGTGGTGAATTGAGTAGTCGACGAGTCGTGGACCAGTGGAGTCGAAGAATAGTCGGAAGCGACGGTGAAGAACTCGTCTTCCAGGGACTAGCGGAGCAGCGACGGAGTAGAGCTGCTGTGTATGCTGTTGTATGCTGCATGTCTCGGCTGAAGATAATCGTCTTCTGTGCTGTATATAGTTGTCGTCTTTGTGCTGTCCTGTGTGTCTTCGTGTAAATAAAGGTCGTTGTTTCATTTTCTACTGCCGCCTGTTGATTGAGCGTTCTCCACACCATATAACTCCCACTATCCAAACGAACCCCCGGAAAATTTTCGTAACAGTATGTATTAATGTATAAAATGATAGTTCAAACAAGTGATTTTTTTAATTTATACTTTTTTATGGATTTTCGATACTGTCCATAGATAATTCATTGAATGCTGACTTCTTTTATATTCTGAATTTCAAAAGATAAAAAGAAAATTTAGATCGCCAAGCATTTTTCGTTAAATAATCCTTAATCTTAAAATAGGTTTAAAATAACCAGAAATTGAGCAAAAATTTCATTAAATTAATAATTTTTCGAATGATATTGTGAATGAATACCAGAATTTTTGGAGTGTGTGGATTTTAATAAGTTCGTTAAAAATTCGATTGTCTATTCGTCGTTTTACTTAGTTATGCTATTTCATTCATTCATTTCTACAAGCTTAATATGACTTTAAAGTTTATTTTAAATTATCTTTCAGCAATAATTTCATAAATATGTAGACATGAGTTTAAAGAATATAGAAAAAAAATAATTTTAAAATGTTTTCATCTTGGTTTTAAAAATTATTCTGTTAATTATTAAATTAAACGTTCTTCACAAAAGTATATTCTATTTCAAATCAAAATCTTGAAAGAAAAATTTTTTAATCATAAAAACTATTCAAAATTAATTAATAATTTAAGGTATACAGGTGTAATTATTCTACGATGAAATATAAATTTGTACCCTAAAAATAAATTAACTCATTGATAAGGTCCATATACTTTTATACAACTTCACATTTTTCATGTTTGTAAATATGAATTTTTGTTCTCAATTTTTCACTCACTTCTTTAACAACTCAAAAAATTTTGTATATAATATAGAATTTTATTACCTCCAGAATTAAAATTCCAGCTAAATTATAAATTTTAATTAATTTTTAATTTTACATGAAATGGCATTGAATTTGAAAAATATTTGATTAAAAAATTTTGTAATATGTAGCAATAAATTAGAAAACTTATTAAAGATCAAAATGTAAAACAAAATTTAAAAACACGACTTTATAATAATTTTAAGTAGAAAATAAATTTTTTATTAAAGAATCTAGAAATCAATACAAAATCTTTTAGTGTTGTTTTTGAATATAGTAAGTAATATAAGAAAAGTAAACCATATTGAATATCATAAGAACAAAAATTCCTAAATGTTCATAAAATTTAAAATCATATTATAAATGAGATTAAAAATTGAAAATTATTTATAATTTCTCTTTCAAAGCAATACGCATTAACTACATAATTAGCAATCCAAGATTTGGGATTAATATTTAATTATTTCCTGATTTTTAAAAAACAAATAAAAGCATGATTTTAAAAGCCTTTTATTTTTATTAATAAATTTTCAAAAAGATCAATAAATCCCTGATACAATAAAAGTTAGCAAAATAAAACCATAATAACATGAAATAAAATTATTAAAACCAACAAAAACACAATATTGATTTTGCGCATTTATGTAGCTTCGTTTTCACCAGGCGAACTACAAAAAACAAAACAAACAACTGGACATGAAGAAACGCTAAAGAAAAGAGCGAGGAACAATCGAATTAATTAGTGTCTTTCAAACGATGTTTTTATAATTTAAATTATATTAAAATAATTTTCATGATCTTAAATTTCCTAATCTGGATCCTTGCGAAATCAGCCAAGAAAATCTTGGCATCTTGCCAAATCAGTGAAAAAATAAAATTTGTTCAATGGATCATCCACTCATTGACCAAGAAAATTTTCGAATTCATCAAAAGAATGATGGATTAAAAAGCGGTTAATAAGTTTACTTTGATCGTTCTTGTTTTTGAATTGAAACCAAGTGTTTAAATATTCATTTCAAAAACAAGTTGGAAAAAGATAAAAGAATTAGAATTTCGGATGAAGTAATTTTAATTTCAATTATCAAAGTTGCTAAAATTTAAAGATTTCATAAAATTCAGTCGATTATGTCAAAGGTGAAATTGAAGTTTTAAGAGTGACAATTTTTTTTCTCTTCAATGGTACTCTGATAATTATTTGAAACTATACTACAAACAAATATGTATGAAAATCATTCCAAAATAGCAAAACATTAAATGAAAAACTTTCTGCATTTAAATTCGACCATGGACGACTGCCAGTGTGCAAAGTTTCATTGTTATACGATAAATTTATACGGATATTGTAAACATATACACACAAAACACTTCCTGCATAATTTCTTTTTTACTTTCTCGAATACGTAATATAGCGGAAGTATTATAATCATCAAAGAATTCGGAACTCGGTATGTTTTAGGTATGTTATGCCTGTGTTCAAAAAACAGATTTTTAGGAAAATGTCTATATGATGCTGTCTGTGACAAAGATAAATCGAAAAACGCTTTGAGATAGATATATGAAATCTGATGTCAATCTTTAATTTCTGTCACATTTTGAGGAAATATCCGTTCAAAAAAAAGTTTATATTCGATCATTCATTCATCAATCAAGAAAATATTCGAATTCATCAAGAAAATAATGAATTAAAAACCATTGTATAAATGTAACTTTGATCGTTCTTGTTTTAAATTAATACGAAGTGTTTAAATAAACATTTCAAAAACATAATTAAAAAAAAGATAGAAGAGTTAGAAGTTAGGATCAGCAATTTTAATTCGGCTCTTAGAATATAAGTTAACCCTTTCTAGTATGCTTCCCACCAAATTTATCAATCTTTGTATGAAATTATGTAGGTTGGCATAAGTTCTGACAGATTTTTTTAGTAAGTCAGAAACTTAGATGCTTCTGTTCTTTATCTCACACAAAATGATGTGTCTTGATTTGTTACTTAATTATTAATTAGCCAAATTAATTAATTAATCAAATTAAATTTGTCAAATAAGCTAAATGAATCCCTTTTCTTATTCTAATTTCAAGCTTAAAAATATTTTAACATAATATGACTAGAAAAAAATGGCCCTTTAGAGGGTTAACCTAATAACTTCAAAAAAAGAGAGCTAGATTAAATTCGGAGCGCAGATTTAACAATTAGGGTTTAGACACCTATCAAATGTTGATAGGTGTCTAAACCCTAACTTGTTTTTAAGGTGACATTAACATTTGATAGGTGACACCTATCAAATGTTGAGTACCATACAACAAGTAGTTGACAGTCTGTCGGTCTGTGCTTTCAGAAATATGTTAACGCTATAACTCAAAAACGTAATGTCTTAAATATATCAAATTTGGTTTGGGATTTTATGACTACAAGTGTAATTTTGTGTCAAATTTTTGTTTCAATCGGTTTGGGAAAACACGTTTGAAACGCAAATTCAATTTTAAGATAACCACATGCCAGGGATTAAATGTCAAAAAACTCGCCAAGGATGATGCTATAGACTCAGTAAAAATGCTAAATTAACGCTAAAAGTTAATACTTCGTAATTATTGTACACCAATGTCATACAAAGCGTTCTCTTGGATAATATCTTGTGGTGGTAACATTATAAGCCAGTTAACAACTTCCGGAGAAGAGTGTACACTTTTGTCTAGTGGCTTTGTTACTCGGCTACGAACCCTGACGTTGCGAGTTCGAACCTCAACCTGCACATTGGTGACCCTGGTTCTGAACAACCGCATCCTTCATTCAGCTGTCGTGGCTCCATCTATCGGCAGCAACCACTCACACACGCTCGCCGTCGCCCGCCATAACACTTGGCGCGATATCAACGTTCGTCGCTCGCCATAACGCCTGGCGCGATAAACTCTACCAACTCACTGGTGGGGGACTGTTGTGGTGGTAACATTATAAGCCAGTTAACAACTTCCGGACACTTTTGTCTAGTGGCTTTGTTACTCGGCTACGAACCCTAACGTTGCGAGTTCGAACCTCAACCTGCACAATCTTTATTACAGAATATGCGAGAAAGTTTTGGTAAGACTACTCCTGCTATTTTAAATATAGATAAAACATAAACCTTTCATGGATGATGACTTTAATGAGCATCAGTGTTTCATTATTTCTTATAAATGCTATATTTTAATCTCTGAAGAATTAATAAATATTTTAATCAATTTCTCAAAAAAATAAATAAGCACTTAAAAAAAGGGAAATGAAATAATCAAGACTTATGATGTAAAATGAATTATTGACAACAAACAAAATGAATTTACACGTAACACCAAATCAATGAAACGACAATTTCCTTCAATTCTTCGTATCACCATTGCCACCACTCACAATTCACAAAACTTGGAGCAATCGATTTATTTGGTAAGTAAATCTGGATATATCCCAGAAAAAGAGAGAGTAGTTTTCACAAAGTATGGCAGGTGAGACATCGTCCGATATCTATTTTTGCCGGAAAGACTATTTCTCAATATGGGCGTGGCGGTGCATCGAAGAAGCCTTCCAAGGTACTGTCAAGTATTCGAGATGAAAAGAGATATTTTTCCCTTTGATACATTCCTTTTCCGAGGAATCATGACATCTCATTTCGGAACTCCAGAAACATTTCTCTAAGTCGGACTATTTTTAAAAGGAATTGTCCGCACTGCCGTGAAAGGCATTGAGATGGTAACTCAGTATTTGATGTATAATATGAATGTGGCGTCAGGTTTTATGAAGAAATGTAAATTGTAAAGTTGAGGTTTTGTGAAATTGTAATCTTGAGAATTTTAATCTTCAGATTCGATGATATTGTAAAATATTATGTTCAATGGATTTTTTTATATTTTTATAGAAATGTAAATAAATGGAGAAGCTCATATTTCCATTTTTTTCTTGAATTATCAGAGAAAAAAATTCAAATGAGTTTTCAAATAATAAATATATAAAAACAGTCTTTAAGTACTTTCCTTTTTGTAAAAAAAATAACATAATTAATTTTAATCTTTTTCTTTTCTTATTTTTTTTTAGTCTTCGACATATCATTTCCAATATTCACTTCTAGATGGCGCCTCCAGAATGGTATCAAAATTTTATTAATTGATAGCTAAATTCTGAAAATAATACAATTAAGTATTATCACTAAGAGTAGACAACTATATGAAATTCCAAACATCTAGCAAATGTAGAAGTGAATGAATCAACAATTTTCAGTATTTATGATCTTAATACACATAAGGTAAAACAAAAATATATAAAAATTAAAAGCTCACATTTTAAAAACACGAAAAATTTATACCTATAAATGAATATCTACATTTGCAAACATTTTGGTGAGTTATATTTTTAATGTGAACATCCACAATCTTCTTGATAAAATATCCAATCATTGTCCGTGTTAGCTCGTTAATTATTGAAAATAAAATAAATCAGTGTTAGAACTGGAAAAAAAATAATTAAAGGAAATTAAAGGAAGTAAAATAAAAATAAAAAATATTACATCCAGAAGTATATAAAAAAATTAATTTTGAAAATTTCTTTATTCAGCTACCTATAATTAGAGTATTTCAAAATTATTATATTTAAACAAATGTCCACGAATTCTAGTAACCAATCCTGTTGTTTTTTTCATTTGTTTGTTTTGTTTTATCCCTGTTTTTTTCTCTTTAGAGAGAAGTCTGTTTGAAGAACATTACCTGTCTCAGAAAACTTTAGAGAATCCCTGTTTTACAGATAACCTTTTCCTTTCTATTATTTTTTTTAATTTTCATTAACTAAAAAATGGAATAATAATATTTTAATCTCCCATATATTTAAAAACTATTACTTTTGTACCTTAATTCCATAATTTATTCTAATAGCAAAACTTAGTTACGAGTGGAATCCTTCCCTGTTGGTCTTATCGTCTTTACTTGAAATTATAATTTCAAGTTAAGAAAGTGTAAAATGCACTTTTACAATTGGATGTAAGAGTACATGTTTATCCATCAAACACACTATTACCCTAAATGCTACTCGTGCTCATAAGACGCTGCTTGCAAATTAAAATTTTCTATGGTTCTAATCTCAAAGAAAATAAAAAAAGGTATTAAGCAAATTTAGTTTTAAAAATAATCTAGAATTTCATTAAACGTTTAATATTTTTTTATATTCAAATAAGTAATTGGAAGTAGTTTTGAGAATTTTCATAGCATTGGAAAACTGTTTTAGCGTTTACCGGAAAACTATATAGTTTAATATCAGCATACAATATTAATCAATATAATAGGTCTTATATTTCCAGTAGTAAATAGCAATAGTAGTAGTTTTCAGTAGTAGTTTTTTATATTTTCCGTAGTAAAAAACAATATTGTTCAATATTGTTATACAATATTTTACAATATGGCGAGTTACTTATCTTTGAAACTCGGATTACGTGAAAAATCAAGCAGAGTACCATTCTTAAGATCTAATAAATTTCGAAAGCAGATATGAATTTTGAATTGATACGATTTACTGAATATTTTTCTATTAATCTAGGGTTTTTTTAATTATTTTCAGCAATATATTTGTATTCTAAAATTGGCATAATTTTAATTTTTCTAACATATTAAAACGAATTTTACTAATGTTTATGCTTTAAATTGATTTTGGCTTTATAGGGTTAAAATGGCTTAAAAATAATTCTCGAAGCTATTTCCGAAAATATCAAAATCAAACAATCAACTAAAAAATATCATTGACCAATCCTGAGTGGGAAAAGTAATTTAAACAAATATTTTGAACTACCAAAACTGATACGTTTTTATGCAGTGAAAATTCAGGAAAAATTCAAGAGCAGATGTTTTTTATTTTAGACAACTGAACATTTCTTTTGTCATAAATTACTATTCCAGTTTCTAAATCTATTCTGTCTTGCCCTATTTCCTATTGTCCTATAATTCTCAACTATTTACCATTTAAAAGATTGGCAGCAACTATTTATCAAATGTTTGATTTTGGCCATCTCCCAAAGAGTTTGGTCAGAATGCTCTATTCTTAAGATTATAAACTGTATAAACAAATGGGCTCATTTTTCATATTCAAATAAACTTGACATTATCTGATTATTTATGTGATCGCATGAAGTATAATCCAACTTTTGTTTATTTCTTTTCTTTCAAAGATTTCACTATAGTCGCAATAGCATGTAGAAGTTTTGCTTTAAAACCTGGTAAATCATATTCGTTTTCTTATCTTAAGTAATAAATTCGCTTACTCAAGAAAAATGCAAAAAAAAAACCCTAATAAAATAGTAGACGATTTTACAGATAAAGTTTTAAAGTCAATATTCTCTAGCACTTTATTTATCTCTCGATATCTATACGACAAAGGTAATTTTTTAAAAATCTCACTCTATACTAACAATATTTTTTTAATCAACATTTCTTTTTAAAACAACTTGATTAAACGAACGAACGACTTTTTAAAACGAAAGGAAATAATTTGCGCACTTCATAACCATGTCAGATAAAAGAAACAATTCCAGGATTGGCAACACAATTTCAAAGCATTTTTTCCTTATGGCGAAGGGCGGAGCTTCATTTAGATTTATTAGATAATCATTGTTCGGTAAATATTATAATCTAAATCTGTAAATAGACATTTAGCAGACGATTCTTTTTCAAACATTTTATAACTGCTACTATTTTTATTTTGTTAAAATATTATTGAAAATTAAAAGCAAACGATTTTTTCTTTGATAAACGTATTTTGTTAATATTATTTCGTTTATTTTTTGTATAAAAGCTGATGATCAATTGTAAACCTTTTGGAATCTGGCAATGCTTGTAAAATACGCTGTTAAGTTGAGAGAATAAATAAGTTGATGGAATTCTAAATTGCTTGAAGTATTATTTTAGTTTTAAGAATTTAAGATGCTCTGCAAGCTATAGTTGGAAGCTTAAGAAAACGGGTAGTTTTCTACAAACGCATGCAAAAATCATCATACTCATTAGATATTAGAGAAAATGAGACATTTAATGAATAAATATCCTGTTTTGAAGAATGCTATGTTGGATCGAACTTCTTAAATATGAACTGCCATTAGATGAAGAGGATTACATCCGAGTGGGCAACTACTTCAAACTTTTATAATACGTCAATGAAAGGACATTTGACCATTAACCCTTAGCACTCTGATGACTTCTCTCAGGTACCATTCAAGACGGTGCATCATTTTGACACTTTATTTGTTTATTTTTCAATTTTGATTGTTAAAATTGCCCACAGAATGGTAAAAAGACTTAGATTAATTTTTCGGCGAAATTCAACTTAAAACAATAATATATTAATTTAATTTTTGGAACAATAAACAAGTTCTTGTATTAAGTGCGCAGTTATGCATCTAACTACTTTTCAGAGTGCAAAGATTTCAAATATCGCTTTTCAAGAGTGGAAATTAACATTAAATCACTCTAGGAAGACAGAATTCGATGCAAAACTTGTATTCATAAGCAGTTGAAACATTCTATGGATTCTAAACTGAAAAAGTAAAACAGCTCATTCGTAGAATGGGAAGTATTATTAAATGGTACAGAAGATATCCCAACAATATCTTCTATATTCCCCGTGCGTGCGTGTGCGTGTGTGTGTGTGTGTGTGTGTGTGTGTGTGTGTGTGTGTGTGTGTGTGTGTGTGTGTGTGTGTGTGTGTGTGTGTGTGTGTGTGCGTGCGCGCGCCTAACGCATTTTTTTTTTTTTTTTTTTTTGCAGTTCGATATTATTTTGTTCTATTTTCGTTTCCACATTGTATCAGCATAGATTCATCTATTATAATATTTTTTTTATTTTATTTCATTAGAAGTCATTGATCGAGAAATAGTTAGGTGGAAGATTTTCTAAAAGACCATTCAGAAAATTATAATCAGAAATTTCTAGATATTTGGAAGTAAAACTAAGTTATAAAAATTGTATTATCTTGAGAAATACATTTTGCAGAATTGTCCTTTTTTGAACGGCGAGCCACAACTGAATTTGGCTGATTAACAGTTCACCGAATAGAATGCTGATTCACGACAATTAGGAATCTCATTTTAGTAATTACAGTTTTTTCATTACTCTCCTTTTTATTTTCTCCTATAGGAAGTGCACAAAAAGAAAATATTCTAATAGTCAAAAAGTTCCAACTCGAAATTTTGGAGAATCTTTACTTTCCAGACTCCCAAGTCTGACAAAAAACAACTTTGGAATTTTGTCTGTCTATCGCTTTGTCTATCAATCTTTATATATGCAAATACAATAACTCATTTAGCTCATGGTCTTTGGTATGAAATTTGGCATACAGTCTTTAACCAAATTTACAGACTTCTATTGAATTTTGAACGAAATCCATTAAGACGAAGTCTGTGTTTCCAACAATCCAAACACAAGTGAAGATGATAACCACAAAATGTAAAGCGTTAGATTGATTAAAATTTGGTGTAAAGTTTTGGCGTCTAAAGTGTAGATATATTTTCAATTTGGAACTCAATCTATCAAGAGGGTGATCGTCTTTCTGTCTGTACTTTTGCATACATGTAAACACGATAATTCAAAAACCTGTACAGGTTTTTAAATTATCTGTTTGCTAAGGTATCTATGAATTATCTGATGCTAAAATACCTGTACCGTGCTAAGGTACCTGCACAGGTACCATGCTCGTAAATGCAATAATCATAAACTGTTGTTGTTGTTTCTAATGGCACTTGTCCTAGACAAGCTCACTGACTTTAAGAAGACATTTGTGGATTAAGCCAAGGGTACGTCTCTTGTTTTTACAGAAGCGCCATCTAGGGCCAAGAGAACGACTTAGGTACACACACGTCACAATACGTTTTACGGGGCGGACTTCATTCGCGCATTTCATTCATTCAACCACAGATCGTCATTTAGACCTGAATCAGAGAGAACGGTCACCCCTGAACCAGTACCCCCAGCGGTATTACTCTCGACATGCAGGACTTTGTGACCATGACGGATTTATACATGTGCCAGCCACCACACACACACACAACCGAAGGGACGTGAATCCAACGCCCTACCAACCAGGCTATCCCGGCCTAACTCATAAACTAAATGACTTAAATAATTAAATTTGATATATGATTTTCTGATTGCAACTGTAGTTTTGTTTAAAATTTTAGTTACAATAGGTCGAAAATAAGACGTCCAGTATATATTTTGGAGGAGGGGGGGTTGTACTTCTGTACCAACTGCAAACCTGCAATAAATCGAAAAAAAAAAAAACAGTGATTGCTTTCTAATAGGTATTTTGTAACTCCAGTTATATGCGGTTGATGTACAAGGGCAAGTCTTCTTTGCTATATAATAAAGCTCACAGTTCTCGTGTGCGATACTTTGAAAATAAAAATATGAGCCCATAACGGTCACAGTCTTGTCCAAGGTCTACATTTTACACTAAGGAAGGGAGATAACATTTTTATTAGATAATATGCGAGAAAGTTACGAGGAGACCCCTCCTCCTGCTTTCATTAGCAAAACCAACATATAATGAAATGTGTTCTGTTATACCAAACATATATTTTGAAAATTCCTTTTTAAAGGCTAAAAATGTTAAGCTTTCTTTGAAGCAATAGCTAATATTTATTTTCTAGCTGTTTAATGAACGTATTCGCAATCATTTAAACACACACATGTTTTAGAAAACTATTGTAAATTGTTTTGAAAATTATATTGTTTTAATTTTTGAAACTAATGCTCTTTCCTAATTATTGTACTTATTAATCAAATTATTATTCATTCGTAATATCAAAACAATTTTATCTGAATTATTTGAAACTCTTACGATGTAAGAATAAGAGAAAACATATTATTATGATATCGAACATGAAAATGATAACTTTCATTGTAATAATTTTTATAAAAATCTGCACTATTTCAGGTGTTATTTGCTATTGTGGTGTAATAAAGACAGCTATTATATGTATGTGGAATTGGAATTATATACATAGATTAATATTTTATGAATACATTGTATGAACTATATAAAAATTAAATGGTATAAATTATCTTTATCATATCATATAAATAAATTTTTCGAGAGATAAAAGATTATAATATGATGTAAATTATTTTCGTAGTAACTAAGTGAAAAGAAAAAAATAATGCAATTTTAATTCCTACATTAAATATTTGTGGCAATATTTAAAAAAATTCTCATATAGGAATTGGTTTACATAGTTAACATGCTGCCATCTGCCGAGTATAAAAAGAACTATTTTTGCCATAAAAGAAGTATAAAAAAACGGCACGATTTTGATTGCCTTAGTATGGATTTTGTTAAAAAAAATGGCAGAAATATGAAAAATTTGGTATAAAGACCATATATTAAACTTCATCGGTTTATCTCAAAGTATTTAAGAGCTATACTGTTCACAAAACGGTAGACAAACAGACTTAATTCCAGAAATATGTATTTGACTCAAGATCTAAAATCTGCAGTTCGTAAAAATTTCAAGTGCGAATTTTTTTGACAATTCACACTACTTTCTTTTTATATACTTCGTATACGGAAAAATAATATATACGGAGTTCATATACGGAGTCGGGAGGTTTATGAAGGAAATTAATTCCAAGTCAAGGTCATATTTTGCCCGTAAATGCCATACTTTCTCTCTTCTGTGTTCATGTTGTTGTTGTTTCTGATCCCAGGTGGTATAGCTGAGCTATACCACCTGGCTCTTTGGCTCTTTGGTTTAGAGGTGGTATAGCTGAGCTATACCACCTCTATGAAACCAAAGATCTCTAAACAGTCCAAAAACAATAGCGGATCCCTTAAAATCTCAAAAATAGTAAAATTTAAACATTTAAGAACATGATTGTGGGAGGCTTGATCTGCTTTGCACCAAGGACATTCAGCAAAGATAATCCGTATAAAACCAAATTGAGTGGTCTCTCTGAAACTTTCTCACATAACCTCTAATAAAGATTTTATCCCATAGAACGCCTTGCATGGTATTGGCGTACAAAAATTAAGAAATATTAACCTTTGATGTGAATTAAGCATTTTTACTGAATTTATCCTGTCACCATACCCAAGTTATTTGGCGATTCGTCCCTGGCATACGGTTAATAGTATCAAAATTGAATTTTTGTTTCAAATAAGTTTTTTTCCCTACCGATTAAAGCAAAAATTTGACACAAAGCTACTCTTGTAGTTACAAAATCTATCCCTTGTTGCATTTGGCTCAAAATTTGGTAAGTATCTAGACTATAGATGTTAATTTCTGTGTATCGAATTTTGTCTACCTCTCTCGCTACATTTTGAACTTATCGTGCTAAATTGTATTCGAACAATTGAACAGATAGATTTCCTCTGAGAGAATTTTGCTGGTAATTTGATAGAAATCTACAAATTTGGTATAAAGACAGCATACCAAATTCCATCCATGTAGCTCAAAGCCATTTTGAGTTATCCTTGTCACAGACAGGCAGGCGGACATTTTCCAAAAATGTGTTTTTCGAACTGAGCGATATTTGAGCCGTTTATTTTGAAAGTGGGGCAAGTCCATTTTTGAAAAAAATGGAGATAATGGCAGTTATAACTTGTTATAATCTTTATATGAGTAAAAAATTTATAGTAAAAAATTATTTCGATTCTAGTATTTTGGAGATGGAAGTTTTAGCACTTAATAGTATTGAAAATCTGTTTATTTTGAAAGTGGTGCAAGTCTATCTTAGATTGAAATTATATTTGACCGAATATATTACGGCAAAATTTAGCTCCGGTTGCTCTATGATGAAGGAAATGTGACCGTTTGACATCATGTCTGAAATTTAAGATATTTCTATTTATCTATTTTTGATATTGAAAATCGGTGGTTGTACATTATTTTATAAATAATAAAAAGTATATCTTAATTTTGTGTGTCGATAATAATGTTTACTTCTATCACCGATTATTCAGTCCAGTGACAACGAAATAAATATCATTGATCCCAAATTTTTATTGTCAGGACATTCATTTCTACCGAACGATCGTGATTTTGAAGTGGAACTATCCAGTAACTATTCAATCCAGAAACCTGTCGTTTGCATATTCCCCAGGATTACTATAAAATAATACAAAATTGTCGAAAACATAATAAATTTTTAGTAAATGAAATTAAACATGGAAATTTATTTTCAACCAAACCTCTGGGAAAAGCGGTTTTAAAAAGAAAGAAAAATACCGATAGAGAAACCGTGAATTGATTGATTATATGCTGGATAAGATTTACAAGGGATGCACCATACAAAGTGTTCAACAAAACTTCGATAGAAAGCTTTTGAATTTAAAATTATTGATTTGTCAACACAACGAGGAAGGTAAATAATTCCACGTAATTTCAGAAACATAAAATTATCTTTTATGTAAGAAAAAAAGGAGATTTATTACATCTGAAAAATACAAGAATATGATGGATTTATTACCATATATACCTCCCGTTCATCATGAATTTTTTAAAATGTTAAATCTTGAATAAAATTCAAATTGATTATACCTACGTATAAACTAAAATATATAATTTCATTGAAATTCTTAATAAAACTGAATTGTTTGTTGTTATGTTATATTTTTTACTAGAATATTCTTGGTTTTGTTTCTCTTTTTACCAAATGAATAAATATTTATAAAAAATTGAATAGTATTTTATTTTTATTCTTAAAAAAAGGCTGATGCAACTGAAATATTATTTCCCAATTAAATGAATGATTGCAGTAATTCTTTAATTTTGAAAGTGAGGCAAGTTCATTTAGTTATAATGAAACTCTTATATTTTTAGTCAGCACTGTAAACACTATTGGATTATAAACTTACATTATCTGGTTTTACAAAAGTATATCTATTAACACTTACCAATATTTTTAAATTTATTGAAATGCAAACCTTTAAATATTTCACAATAACAAAACAAAAAAAATAGGCTTGCCCCATTTTTAAAATAAACGGCTCAATTTTGAAAGTGAGGCAAGTCAATTTTGTTATAATAGAGCTCTTATTTTTTTAGTCAGCACTGTAAACATTATTAAATTATAAACTTACATTATCTGGCTCCACAAAATACAAAAAAATATATCTATTAATACTTACCAATCTTTTTAAATTTATTGAAACGCTAACCTTTAAATATCTCGCAATAACAAAAAAAAAAATGGATTTCCCCCATTTTCAAAATAAACGGCTCATTTAAAACGTGGAGATCTGTCAATATCTGAATTCTTATTTTTTAACGATTACTATTACTATACTTTATCTATATTACGTACACGAGAAAGCAAAAAGAGGAGAAACCATTATTTTAACTAATCAAATACGTCAAGATATACATCATAATTAATGTATTTGTTACATCCATATGATTCGTATGCAAACCAGAAATTCACCTGAAAAATATCTCAAATTTATTCGTTAAGCCTACTTTATCCTGAGTGAGCGAAGCCCTGTTATTGCTAATTGAGAGGAATGCTTCTCTAATTGGCAGAAACATGCCAAAATACTTATGATAATAAGTGGTTGCAAATTACTATTTATCAAGCTTTCAGTTTTGAAAGTTCCATCTTAATCCAATTTATTAAATGAAATTATTATATCATCTCTTTCAATTCCTATCGGTTGTTAAATTATCAAAAATCATTTTATGTATTGATAGGTTCGAACTTTTCAAATACATGTTGCAATGTCTTTAAATTTGCTTTCCTAAGTTAATGAAAATATTCCTAAAATATTTAGAAATATTTATTCTAAAATATTTAGAATAAATAAATAAAATAATTAGAATAATTAGAAATAATATTTAGAATTATTCTAAAAAAAATTAGAATAATTAGAAATAATATTTAGAATTATTCTAAAATAATTAGAATAATTAGAAATAATAATTAGCATTATTCAAAAAAAATTAGAATAATTAGAAATAATATTTAGAATTATTCTAAAATAATTAGAATAATTATAAATAATATTTAGAATTATTCTAAAATAATTAGAATAAATATTTAGAATAATTATTTCTAAAACATTTAGAAATAATTTGTATTATTTTTGAATTAAAATAATATTATATATTAATAATATTATAATATTATTTTTGAATTAAAATAATTATTTACAGCATCAGCACTTTTTTCTAAATTTATTATGAAGTAAATTGAATTTCTTTTTTTATTGAAATTCATTTTTAGAAACATTCTTTTATTAATGTATGAAACAGTAGATATATTTTTATTTCTATTATTTATTTTTCCTTTTTGAAAAATATATATTAGAAAAATTGTTAAGTTATATATTATGGAATTTCCTGAAATAAATATGTGATTACGTTAAACAGACGATTTTTTTAAAAATTATGCATTTTTTAAATTTAATATTCTTAATATTTGAATATGTGGTACTTAGTTTCTAAATCCATTTTTCGGGAAGTTACATTTATTTTTATATGTGCATTAGGTTTTGCAGTTCTTGAACTGTAGGCTAAGTAATCTATTCATTTAGAAATATTTTATAACTGTTCTAGTGCTTCACAGTGTGAAAAGGAATTTAAAATTTCGAGTTAAATATCAGTCGAACCCCAATATTCAAAAAATGGATAAAAATGCTTCTTATTCTTTAATTCAGGAACGATATAATATATTTCTTAAGCCATTTGAGATATTTTCAGCAAATCATTTGATAAACCTCTAAACTTGAAGATTTTTGCTTCATGCCTCTTTTTTAGGCAAAAAGGGCCTTTTATTCGAATTTTTAAAACACTTTAACCGATTAACTGGTATATTTTGTTTTCATAAATGTTTTTTCAATTTTTATTATGCAAATATTCAAAAATATAACTATGTTTAGAATTTTAAATTTTTTCGAATTTTAAAAATTTTTTAATAATTTTTCCACATTCATTGTTTGCTGACGTCAGTGCATGAAAATAAAATTATCGCTTTCAAGTAATTTAACTGACCTTTAAAATTTAGTTTAATTATTCTATTAACTGATAATTAGATAATGAAAATTCAAATTTTAAATAAGTCAGGAACTCATTAACTACCATTTAATGTAAGAACACAGTTGTGACCTTCTCTATTGAAAATGGCTGCTTTCCTGTTCCACGTAAAGATATTTTAAATTATAATTTGCAATCATCAACTAAATAATTTATCATTAATAACTTATGGAAAAAGGTTTTCTGCTGCTTTAAAAAATAATTTGAGGTACTCTAATTTTTCGAGAAACATCGAGGTATCAAATTCTTTTTGCACGACATATTTTCTCATGTAGACTAAAATTAGATTGCATACGATAGAAACATTTTATTCATTATAATAGTGTATATAAAAATATTTTGTATTAAAAGTATGATACTTAAAAAGCGTTTTTTCACAAGCGATTTGGGATTTCATGGAATGCTAATTTTAATGTAAATAAATGTCATTGTACTTATTTATGTATGCACACATGTCCAACATCTTCTCCTAAACAAATGCGCAGGATTTAGCTAAATTTTACATTGATTTTCTTAGAAAAGAGAAAAAATATAGTCCACTTTTCAAAGCACAAAAGTCAATTGAATATTCAAATAATTAGAAATTAACCGAAATTTTGCCATTTTTTTTACGTCGAAGCAAATTGTTACATAGGAAATATTTTATACCATTGTAGGAACAGGTTGTGAGTAACGCAACTCATCATCGCAAGTTATTGTGGTTCACACGTAACTAAATATTATAAATAATTATTAATGTTTTGTATTTGTTTAATTGTTATAATTGTTCATGTTTGTTTTTGAAGTAATTGCATCAAAAATATTTTATATATTATTTTGTGTTAAATGAAACTATTTTTCTGCTGTTGCATCTGGCAACGAGATTGATATTGTAAAAATAAAATAGAACGAGTGAGATGCTCGCCGTTGCTTGGATTTGACGTAGTTTGTGTTTTTATTTTAATTTCTTTAAAATACTTTAAATCGTTGGTCGTAATATCCTAAAATAAGAAATGTTTATTTTATGTATCGAGCGTTTACAATCTGCACATTAAAACGCAGAGTCATACGCCGATAAAGTGGTGACCCGGAAACAGAACTGCAATGGCGACCAGCGAAAAACACGAACCGAAACTAAGTGCAACGGAAACTGCAGCTAATGGTGAAGTAGCGAAGGTTAGTGTAAAAATTCCTCCATTTTGGACAGAAAAGCCAGAAATTTGGTTTTACCAAGTGGAGGCGCAATTTTCCATTAGTGGAATTAAATCAGAGGAAACAAAATTTCATTATTTAATTGCGCAGATGGAACCAAAATTTGTTGAAAATTTATGGGATATAGTCACTGATGCTAATGAAAATAAATATACCGCGGCGAAGGAGAGATTGCTGAATATCTTTAAAGAAAGCGAAAATAGACGTATTCAGCGTCTCGTGTCAGAAATGGAGTTAGGCGATTTACGGCCAACTAAACTACTTCAAAAAATACGTAGTTTGGCGACAGATGGGATTTCCGATAATGTGTTGAAAACCCTATTTCTTCAAAAAATGCCAGATTCCATCCGAAATATACTAATCGTCAGCAATGAAGATATCCGGAAACTTGCCGAAATGGCTGACCGTATTGTAGAAATGCATCCGAATCGGGAAATATATGCTACATCTAGAGGTGATATACAGCAGGATAGTGAAATAAATAGTTTACGTTCACAAATTGTTTCTTTAGAGCGTAAAATCAACCGCTTACAACTTGAACGCAGTCGTTCAAGGAGCAGAGCTGCTAATCAAAACAATCGGGGGCGCAGCGCGTCTCGTAAACGATTTAATCCTGCTGGTAAGTACTGTTTTTATCATTATAAATTTGGAGCAAAGTGTCATCCCGATAAATGCAAGAAACCTTGCGAGTGGAAAAATGCAAATTCGGAAAACTAGCATCAGCAGCAGACTTAACGGCGAGTTCTGCTGCGGAAGTAAATCAGGATTGCCGTAAATACCGTCTATTTGTCTTTGACAAAACAACGGGTTTGCGTTTTCTTGTGGACAGTGGAGCTGATGTTAGTATTATTCCCAATACCGCAAAAAAAATTTCAACTAGTGACTATAAATTATATGCTGCAAATGGAACTGAAATTGAAACATATGGAACGAAAGTATTAACCCTTGATTTGGGATTACGTCGTGAATTCCAATGGCCTTTTGTCATAGCAAATATCAAACAGCCAATTTTAGGAGCAGATTTCCTAAATCATTTCCATTTGTTAGTTGACGTTAAGAATAAAACATTAATTGATGGAATAACTAACCTCTCTACTCAAGGTAAAGTTGCACCTGCCTTAAACGTCAGTGTAAATACAATGTACAGTGCCTGTAAATATTCAGATTTATTGTATTTGTACCCATCTATTACAAAACCTAATTTTTTTATTTCTGATGTAAAGCATACTGTAAAGCATCACATCGAAACTAGGGGACCACCAGTATATTCTAAAGCAAGGCGATTAGATCCGAAGAAATTAGAAACTGCTAAACAGGAATTTAAGTTTATGCTGGACAATAATATTATTCGTCCATCTAAATCAGAGTGGGCCAGTCCACTGCATATGGTCTCGAAGAAAGATGGATCTTTCCGACCATGCGGAGACTACAGAAGGTTGAATGACCAAACACTCCCAGATAGATATCCAATTCCTAGACTCGAAGATTTTCAGCACATTTTGCCAAACAAAGTCATATTTTCTAAAATTGATCTTTTTAAGGCCTATTTTCATATTCCTGTTGCAGAGGAGGACAAGAAAAAAACGGCTATTATTACTCCATTTGGACTTTACGAATTTAACAGAATGAGTTTTGGTTTGCGGAATGCTCCGGCAACATTCCAAAGATTTATTCACGAAGTATTTCGAAATTTAGACTTTGTGTTCCCTTATTTAGATGATGTATTGATTGCCTCTCCTAGTGCAGAAGAACATCGCTCACATCTCAAAATTGTTTTTCAACGCTTAAATGATTACGGCCTTCGCATAAATGTCAGCAAATCAGTTTTCGGAGTTGATTCACTAGAATTTTTGGGCTATAAAATTTCGGCTAAAGGATCAAGGCCCCTGCCTGAAAAAGTAAAGGCCATATTAGAGTATCCATTGCCAAATACCCTCCAAAAATTGCGTACATTTTTGGGTATGCTAAACTTCTATCGTCCATACATAAAAAATGCTGCGGCAACTCAAGCCCCTCTTCATGAATTTTTAAAAGGTGCCAAAAAGAAAGATCAGAGAAAAGTGCCTTGGAGTGAGGCAACTGTAAAATTATTTGAAAAATGCAAAATGGATATAGCAGAAGTTGCAATGTTGACATATCCAAATTCCGATTATCCTCTGTCTCTTCACACAGACGCATCGGATTTGGCTATAGGAGCAGTTTTGCAACAACACGAACCTGATGGGTTGAAACCTATCGCATTTTATTCAAAAAAGTTAAATGAGGCACAAACCAATTATTCGACGTACGATCGTGAACTTTTGGCTATTTATTTGTCCGTAAAACATTTTAAGCATTATTTGGAAGGTAGAGATTTCCAAATCTTCACTGATCATAAACCTTTGGTTTTTGCTTTTAAGCAAAAGAACGACAAAGCGTCGCCAAGACAGTTCAGACATTTACAGTATATTTCTCAATTTACCACAAGTATATGTCATGTAAAGGGTCAGGAAAATATTGTCGCAGATACATTATCGAGAATTGCTAATGTTAACCTGCCATCTATAGACTATGATCAAATTGCTGATGCCCAAATTGACGATGACGAACTGAAACAACTGCGACTTTACAGTAAATCCTTGAAATTTAAGCAGTGTCAACTTCCATCCGGAAAATCTTTATGGTGCGACACATCTACATCAAAGGTTAGACCTTTTATTCCAAAGCCTTTTCGTATGCGGATGTTTCAACAAATCCATTGTTTAGCTCACCCCGGAATTCGTACAACAGTTAAAGAAATGTCATCACGATTCATTTGGTCTTCACTGAAACAGGAAGTTCGTAACTGGACACGAGCATGTCTCCATTGCCAAAAAAATAAAATTTCGCGGCATACAAAATCCGAATTTGGAACTTTTAAACCGCCTGATGATCGTTTTAGTGTAATTCATATTGATTTGATTGGGCCGTATTCTCCATCGGATGGATACATCTATTGTTTGACATGCATCGATAGACACACATCTTGGATGGAAGTGGTTCCTTTACGACAGATCACTGCTGAAGTTGTTGCACAAGCTTTTTACGAATGCTGGATAACACGATTTGGAGTACCTTCTCTCGTGGTTACGGATCGAGGAACTCAGTTTACTTCAGAATTATTCAAAAAATTAGCAATCATTTGTGGTGTAAAATTACGGCATACGACGTCTTATCATCCCCAAAGCAATGGAAAGATAGAACGCCTACATCGCACGCTAAAAGCAGCCATTAGATGCCACAACTGTATTCGATGGACTGAGTCGTTGCCTACGGTTCTCATGGGTTTACGAGCTTCTCTTCGAGACGATTGTAGTTTTACAATAGCCGAAATGGTATTTGGTAAATCTATCAAATTACCTGGTGAGTTTTTTGAAGATTCGAAAACTGTGTCCATTACAGATTCTTTTGTTGATAATCTGCGAAAACAGATGCAGTTAGTAAAACCAAGAATACCCAAGCAAAAATGCAAACAACACATTTTTGTTCCACAAGATTTAAATACAGCTACTCACGTATTTCTTAGGATTAATCGCGTAAAAAAACCCTTAGAGCCGCCATATGAAGGACCATTTTTAGTATTACAACGAACGCAAAAATTTTTCACGTTATTAATCAAAGGTGAACATGTAAATATTTCTATTGATCGAATTAAACCAGCCTATAAGTTAACACATTTTGACACTTCTGATGCTCCATTGCCATCAACTGTTAACAGTCCTGCATCTTGTGAACCCAAAAGAAGTGGCTCAACTGAAAGGATGCAACATAAGAATGCATTAAGTGATTCAATAAAGGACGAGAAACTGCCTGCTTTAACCACACAAACACGTTGTGGAAGGAAAATAAAACGACCTGTGCGTTTTACAGACGATGCATAAAATGTTGTTCTAGTGCATTCTATTCATATTAAATTTAAATGTCATTTTCAATTTTTTTCTAATTAACGTAACTTCGTTACTGGCAAGGGAGTGATGTAGGAACAGGTTGTGAGTAACGCAACTCATCATCGCAAGTTATTGTGGTTCACACGTAACTAAATATTATAAATAATTATTAATGTTTTCTATTTGTTTAATTGTTATAATTGTTCATGTTTGTTTTTGAAGTAATTGCATCAAAAATATTTTATATATTATTTTGTGTTAAATGAAACTATTTTTCTGCTGTTGCATCTGGCAACGAGATTGATATTGTAAAAATAAAATAGAACGAGTGAGATGCTCGCCGTTGCTTGGATTTGACGTAGTTTGTGTTTTTATTTTAATTTCTTTAAAATACTTTAAATCGTTGGTCGTAATATCCTAAAATAAGAAATGTTTATTTTATGTATCGAGCGTTTACAATCTGCACATTAAAACGCAGAGTCATACGCCGATACCATCTTAAAATTCAAAATTTTGCTCTTTCAATTACACCTATTTCATTTCATCACCGCTTTTTTTTTTTTTTTTTGCTTCAATTTTTGCTATATTTACAAATTTTTTAGCAAATAATTGAATAGATCCAGTGATACTGAGATAAGAAAATTTTACAGACTTTGTTGCTAAGCAACGGTGAAAATTTGCTTTATTTCACTTTCATTTCAAGATATTATCTTTTAAATATTCTTTGACAAGATTGTCTTTTTTTCCTGCGATATAGTCTGAAAATATTATCTCACAAAAATTATTTTATGCTATATTAAATCTATTTTTAAAAATAGCTTTTCCAGATGCACATTTCATTATAGTCAAATTAATTTGTTCCATTTTAATAATGTTTTTCAAAATTCATTTCATAAACAATTTTTACAAAATATTTTTTTTTATTATTGAAAAATAAGAATTCATTTGCTGAATATCTGCCTGAACATATTAACAAAATTCAGAAAGAACAAACACTTATAGAAAAGTTTAAAAGCAGACGATTAACAATTTATATTTCAAATAATTATTAATTGAATTTATTTTCATGTTTTTATTAATAAAAAATTAGCTTTTTTTAAAAAATTATCTCAAATTTTCATTATTTTTTTATACTACAATAAATAAAATATTAAGTATTTATATAATTAGTAACTTATAAAAAAAATGTTATCTTTTTTTTTTTTTAAATCGTTTGGCTCAATCAACTGATATTCTCATTTAATCAATAAGCATTCCAGATGTTAAAATGATTCTATGTATTATAATATTTTATATAAAGAAATTTTTACATTTAAAATATTACATGTAAAGGCGTTAACGCCTGAATATATAAATATTTATAGCTAGTATTAAATACATTTTTGCTTTCATGCATAAGACGTTTACACCAAAACGCTTTCAACAACTGATGTGTGAACGCTTTAACTTTTGCTATAAATATTTAGTGGAATCCTTTTCTAAAATTTACAAATAAATACTGAAATAAAATCAAAGTGTGTAATAAATATTTTATGACAACTAATTAAATTGGTAATTTTCCGTTAGTAAAAAAATATGGAAATAATTCTTACACTAGCAATACTGAATATATCAGCTAGTTATAAATGAAACAGCTTTCTCCTCATAAATTTATTTAAAAATTACGTTTTCAGAAACCATAATTTTGATTTTCTCTCAAATAAACTGGCAACATAAAAATCCACAACCAAATTAAGTTCTCCTTGAATCTTTGACCACCGTTGCATGCTGTGATTTGCAAAATTCACGCAAAGCAGAGGTGGAAATTCGCCGATAAAAATGCGTGTGAATTATAAAACTAATTAAATATTCATTGCAAACACAACAAACTTATAAATTGCACTTTATGCATAAACCTCAAAGTGATATGAAGTGAAAAAGTAAAGTAAAATCAGAAGAAATTATGCAAATTCAACTTAATACGAGTGAACATTACATTCCGCTCCGGTAAACCAAAAGTATCCCTTGAAATATAATAAATGCATTTCACTTTTTTTTTTTTTTTTACTTACATTGAAGAAGAAAAGAGTAATTTAAGAATGTTGAAATAAATTGATTTTGGGGAATGCATATATATGATCAAAAATGCAAGACATTTTCCTTCTGCATTTTATAAATTTCTGTTCATTTTTTTTTTCGATTTTTTTTCCTTAAAAAAAGAAAAGAACATCATTTTAAATTTTGAAACTCTTGTCACGCAAAACTTGAATCACTGGTTAAATACACTTCAAAAAGGGTAAAAAATAAAGATGTAAAGAAGGTAAAGGGGAAAAAGATTTAAAAAAAAAAGATTACGAACTGTAGATTTTATCGATTTAGAAGTTCCTACTTCGATTAACCACCAGAAGATGAAATGGAGGAAAGGGGGGGGGTAGTATTTGCTAAAAGCTTTAAAATGGAAAGAAAAAAAAGTTATAAAAAATAGGAGGGATTTAGAAAATTACTTTTTTGCATGTTTTCATGAACCGAGTGGGTAATGAGATTTTTAATCGACCTTGAGGCATGGCTTCTATTACCTTTTTTTATATATTGCACATAGCATTCCAGCTAATACTTTCATATGAAAGCAGACAAATTTTCTCCTTGTTTCCGTTTTTCTTTTTTTTTTTCAGTCCTTATATTTTGTAAAATATTGAGATTCTGTCCAGTTCAGTTAAAGTTATTATTAATAATGATCTCATATGTTTGACGCAATAAAGTAGACTTTCTGAAAGAGAAAAAATTACTTTTATATATATATAGCGGTATTTGCTATAGCGTGCCTTTAACGGGTTTGCGGTTGATTTTAGAATATTGAAATATTGTCACGTAGATATTTTAGTTTAGAACTGAATGACACACACAAGAAGTAGAGCTAAACCAATTTATTAACTGAACTCTGAACACAGTGACTGACAGATCTGCTTTTATACAAGCAGAGAAAGTTCCAGAATACTCTTCTGGAGACAGTAAGAAAAGTCCAGAACACTTGTCTGGTAAACTAAAGAAATGCCCAGAATCTTCTGGAACATGAAATAAAGGAAAACATAAAATCAAGGAATTAAATATTTACACAGACTGCGAATCGCATTGTCTCTAGCGGGATTCGAACTTACGATTTCTTGGTTAAGGGACCAGTGCTATGACCATTCGGACATGCAGAGTCGACTGCATCTTTTCAATGCGGCAATATAATAGCGTTTTAATAAATATTTTTGTTATTGAATACATTATTTCTCTTTGTTATTGATTTTGCTGTTATAAAGGAATCAAAAACAGCCCATCTTGCAAATTTTGATACATGTTCGTCTCCCAATTTATTAAAGTAGATTCTTCAAATATCACGTAATTCTTACGTCACACCTGATAAAGAAGCAATAAAAGACACTCATAAAAGGCAATATGTTTGAAAAATTTTTAAAATGTGGATTAAATGAACGGGAAATCCCATTTTATTGATTTTTTTATTATTATTTTTATTCTCTTTATGCTTATTCATATCACTTTGATCAACTAAATCCAATAAAGAATTTCTCTCGATATAAAACAGATCGCTTTAAAAAAATGAGTTGAATAAGTTGAATTTATGCTACGTCATCATGTAAGCCCCACCTACTTACTACAACGCCCTCAAGCGATCAAATGCAAGAAACGATCCGTTTCAAGTAGAAGCTCATAAAGCAGTATTACCCAAATGTGATCCAGTTTTCTACTAGAATGGAATAACTATGAATAAAAAAATTATTTATTTCTAAGAGGTATATCTTAACTCTAATTTGCGGTCATAATGAAGATTTAAATTATTCCAATTGATCAAGACAGTGGTTTGCTTGTAATAAAGTATACATTTAAATCAAAGGAAGTGGCATTTAAACCAAAGGAAGATTCGCTCATTTTGCGGTACTATATAGTGTATTTTGAAGTCCTTATGAACTGTAGTTTTGCATTTCAAAACTTTTTGCATTTAATTCTTTCTAAAACCTTAATAAGTAATACACAATGTCAAATTCATCAGTTTTTGCATGGAGTGATGTAGATTATCATGCGTGCTCTTCAAATGGTTCGATAAAACAAAATTCTAGAAAAAAGGGATTTAAAAAAAAAAAAAAAAAAAATTCTCACACCATAAGGAAATGTCTTAATGTGTTAGTCAACAAATCAAATTATTTATCTTAATATATATAAATTACGTGTCACGTTGTTTGTCCGCGATGGACTCCTAAACTACTTAACCGATTTTAATCAAATTTGCACACCGTGTGCAGTTTGATCTAACTTACAAGATAGGATAGCCCTTTTTTGAATTTTTAATTAGAATTTTAATTATTAATTAAAAACTAACTTTCCCGCCAAAAAAATCTTTTCATTTTTCCCACCGCCAAATGAGTACGGCTTCAGTTCTTTTTCCCAACAGTCATGAGGCTAGGCTTAAGATTTTTCGGCTGATTATTTGAAACGATTCTATTTATTTTCTTAATGTTTTATGCATTTAAAATTAAACATTGTTAATGAATCGTTCTGGTCATAATGAATCTGAGAATATTTTGTTGGCAAATTCTTGAAATATTACATAAATTAGGAAAGATATTCTTTAGTGCCATAAAGTTTAAACTCTCGGTGATTGTTTTCAGTAATCATATTACAAAAAAATACTTTGTTTCAGTAAAAAAATATTATTATATTAATTGCAGATTAATCCTTTCCACTTTAATTTATAGTATAAATTTTACGGGAACTAACAGAAAATGAGAGACGTTATGACTGAAGGCGTTTATAATATTATGAGAGAATTATATGACTATCAAAATTTGAAGTTTTAAAATATTTTGATGAAGAAACTATTAAAGTAGGAATTGCATAAAATATTTAATTATTAAAATTTTAACGAACATTAAGATTGGCGAACTGGTTGGTCGCCAAAGGCGGCTAGTATCCTATAAGCCTAAATGTTTTTTGCAAATTAATCTCCATCCCCAAAATGTTTTAATATACAATTACTAAAAATATGGCCCTTTCTCGTGTAAGAAAGTATAGTAATTGTCAAAAAATTCGAACTCGAGATTTTGATGAATCTCCACGTTTTAGACCTCCTCTATCTCGTGAAACACATTTTTAGAAATGTCTGTAACAAAGATAACTAATAAACGATTTGAGCTAGACCAGTGAAATTTGGTACATAGTCTTTACACCAAATTTGCAGATTCCTATCAAATTTTGAGTAAAATCCGTTTAGAGGAAGTCTGTCAGAACATAAGTTAACATGATAACTACAAAGCGAAGAGAGCTAGATGGATAAAATTAGGCACACAAATTTAACATCTACGGTGTAGACGCCTATCAAATTTTGAAACGGGTCGAGCAAGGGGGCTGATCATCAGTCAATCTGTACTTTCAAAAAATGTAAAAATGCAAAGACTTAAATATATCAAATTCGGTATGGGACTTTATGTTTGAAATCACAATTTTGTGACCAGTTTTTATTTCAATCAATCGAGAAAAACGTGTCTAAAATACAAAGTCGACTTTTGTATACTGTTAACGAATGGCAGGAATGAATCGCCAAAAAACTCGCCAAAGATGACAAGACACATTCAGTAAAAATGTTAAATTCGAGCCAAAAGTTAGTATTTCATAACTATTGCACGCCAATGCCATGTAAACCGTTCTCTGGATGACAAGTTTATTAGAGATTATGCGAGAAAGTTTCGGAGAGACCACTCAATTTGGTTTTATTTACTGACTTTGTGAAAATTTATATGTTTTCATTTATTTATTTACTATGACTAAAGAAAACGAGGCATCCAGTGTATTCACTATTATTTCAGCAAATATTTGTTATTTATAAATACAGTAATAATTAAGTAAGCGTAATTGTACTTGATAAAGCTTTCATATAGCTATATAATTTGCAATTTTTGCAGCTTTATTTTTTAATTACAATAATCACATTTCTTATTCTATCTCCCGGCAGCCCAGTCTTAAATTCACTATCGTGCATCAACAAGTGTCGCGACGTGAATATAAAAATGAAGTACATTGTTAACCATCATAATTTAATTTTTTTAACTCAATACCAACTTCTCCCTAATCATACACCTAAAGGGTTAAGTATCGCCAGACTTTAAATCCACTTCGAATTCATATCGCGAAAGTAAATGCTAATTCAATTTCCCAACTACGTCCCGAGTTGATGAGAAGAGTAAGGTTTCTCTCCCCCAGCAAATGAATTCCCGGCACGTACGCCATCAATCGCCAAGAGAAAATTCATTATCCCTTTAAAAATAGATTAATTACTTCAATTTGGCGCCACCCGCTGCTTCATTACGCTTCATTTGGCGGCAGATTAAAAAGCGACCCCCCACCTTCGGAAAAACCTGCCTTCATTAAGGCCCTGATCCCTTCTAATTAAAGGGGTCACCAGGCATTAATTAAGGAGGTTTGAGATCAAAGTGTAGCGAAGAATGCAGTGCCAATACAAAAGGGGGGTAGAAGGTGATGTGCTTAGAAATCCTTAAGTTGAAAGAAAGTTAGAATTGCGATGGAAACTTCAGGTGGACGAATAACTAGACGTGTTGTAATAGATTAGCCCGCACGATAAGATGTTAAATTAGCGGAATTTTTAAAATGGGAAATAATTTCTGTATAAGGTTCAAGTAAATTGTTTCGGAACTTTTATGCAAATTCACTTAAATTGAAGGTAATTATATTTGTTGGAAACGGGGAAGGAACAGAAAATTGGGAAAAACTGACTTTTACAGTAATCTTGAGATCTTCGAATCGTAGGATGTAAATTGAATAACAGTAGTGCGCAGGTGGTAACTAAGGTTGAGATCTGACGGTCACCACCGGTCATAAAACAACCCTTCTGGTAGGTAACTCCCAATTCCATCACTAATTGCGAGGATCAAAAAGGATAGATTGAATGCTTCGCTGTGCTCGAACTCATATTTCGAAAGTAATAAAAATTTGAGTTCGCAAGGGGTCGATCGGATTCCTCAAAGACTAAAATTTGTAAAACCGGAAAGGTGGAAATAACATATTTATAGAGAAGTATGCGCAAAGGCATCGGCCGAACATTCGTTTTGTATAGAAAGGAAATGAAAATTTTCAGCCGAATTTGCAAAATAGGGCCATGTTCTTCGCTTAGGGTTGGCGATTAATTTTAATGCTTAGCCTTTTTTCCCCCCTTCTTCTGATGGTAAAAACGATGGTAGCAACATAACACGCCTTATTCTGTTGTTGCAATCTTAACTTTATTTTTATGACCTACAAAATTTGCCGCCACAGGCATTCCATGAATGAGTTTCATTCAAAATTGATTAGAAATCTGCAAATTTGTGGTTAAATCTTTGTTTCAAATTTCTTTCCTCTAGCTCAAAGCGTTCCTCAAATTTAACATTGACAGATACAATTCCAGAGATGTGTCTGTCAGAATCAAGCAGATTCGTTAATATCTCGAATTCGATTTTCTTGACGATTATAATAGTTTCTCTTTGTATAATTCGTATAAGAGAAAGTAAAAATGGATGAACATTAATTCTGAAGCAGAATTTCAACAGCCGCTTTCTTTTATTAACTACATTTCATTGTGTAGCCATTTGTCAACGCGTTTTTATTTCTATTTATTACCTTCACATGAGTGTTCCAAAGTTCAAAAAGAGTATTTTGAATTCTTTTTTAAATGCTTTTTGGTAAACATTTGTAGAAAAGACCGATATAAGGTGCTAGAATTAGATTTTAATTGGAAATTTGGAAAAATACGAAGATGACTGTCGTATGAAATAGTCCCAACATTAAAAATAATATCAAAATATTTTTTGTATTTTAAAAAATATATTGGTAAAAGGCACTTCCATTTTTATAGCAGAATTGTTATAATGTGATTTGTATCACAAGGAATTTGTTTAATTCTTAATATAATCATTTGGCACATTTTAATTCTTTTTAATTTCAAGAAAAAATTAAAAATATTTTCAATAAGGCTCCTAAATCATAGGCAATTATTCAAAACGTGTTTTTTTTTTTCGGTTCATGTGTGTATGCGTAAAAAAAAAAAAAAAAAAAAAAAAAATCATGCATTCTACGGTTAACAATACTTTAAGATTCAGATTATGGGACTACTTATTTTTAACTCAAACTAATTATCTTGACTTATAGAAGTAATACAGCATGTTGCATGACAGTGGAAGATATTGTGCCATATTATATTTCTCAATATTTGTCAGCATTATAAAAAATTGAAAATAATGCAGTGCATGCAATATCATGCATATTGTACAAAATATATCTAACTGATAATAAACAATTTGCCATACGTTAAATAAAATTGTCTTAACGATATATATCTAAATGAAAAAAAAAGTAACAATTTTCACATCTTTTGTAGCTATTACAAATTTTTATGAAATAAAATTACAAGTTAAAACATGTTTTCAAATTATTCCTTCAATATCTTATTAAAATGAAAGACCCGTTTATTTCGCCGTGCATTTATTTTAAATAAAACATACATAATAATTAAATATTTGTTTCCAAGAAGCTTGTAATTTGAAGTGTTACAAAGTAATAATAAAGTTTCACAATAGAAATTCTCCGATTATAAGCAAATGTTCGATCAAAATCATCATATATTTTTTTTAATATTTGAAAACGAATTCGCCAATAATAATTATTTGTCAGATTTAAATAAATTTTAAGGGGAAAAAATCACCTCATTATTATCCTCCTTATTAAAAATACCTACAAGGCCGGGATAGCCTAGTCAGTAGCGCGTTGAATTCGCATCTCTTAGGTTACGGCCGAAGACTCTCCGTGTACATGGTGGCTGGTGCACGTATACATCCGTCGTAACCACAAAGTCCACCAAGTCCAGACAATATCACAGGGAGTACTGGATTAGAGGTGATCGTTCTGATGCAGGTCTAAATTACGATCTGTGGATGAATGAATGAATATGTATGAGAGAAGAACGCCCCATAAAAAGGGCTGTGATACATGAGTAGATAAGACGCAGTCATGGCCCTAGATGACGCTAGTGAAACTAGAGACGCTAACACACGGCTTAAAATCGCTGCCCTAGCGAGCTTGTCTATGACAAGTGCCATAAGCAGCAACAACAAGAATGCCCATTTTTTTTTCAATATTTACTAATGTGCGAAGAAGCAAAAATATTGTCCAGTCAACACAGAATCACTAATAATAAATGAAGAATTGAAGCATATTAATGCCATTTAAGATGCAATGGAAATTTCAAAAGGAAATGCCCGTTGAAATTGAAGGGATTTTATTGGTTTATGATATTCTTTGAAAGCTCTTTGAAAATTAAATTTTAATGTTTTTTGCTGTTTGACAATGATCCTTTGAACAAATTAGATTCAATTGATTTTTTTAAAGACTTTCAGAACTGTTGTCAAATAGATGATAAATTATTATCGAAGAAATTCAAAAATGGCTTCTTGAAAAACAATTCCCATTATCTTTTCTCACTAAAAGGAAAAATGTACTAGAATTAAGAAGATAAAAAAAAAAAAAAAAAAAAAACTAAGATGTTCTGAGGACTGAGAAATGAAAACTGATTGATAGTCTTGTTTAACCAGAAAGCAAAGGCAAAACTAATCCACCTTCCTCGTCTCCCAAACAATTTTCGCTAAAAAAGTCACTCGAAATGCAAAGTGATTAATAAACCTGAAAGATGATTAGATTTTTGGATCTAAAACAGATATCCTTATAATGTACGATGCAATTTAAGAATAAGTCATTTGATTAGCTTGGATAGATAAGTAAAAAAAATCTGCATAAAAATCATCAGACATTCAGTTGGCACACTCCGTGCTTTATTCTACAGGGACAGCAGAACGTATTGGTCCAATAAACAGAAAGTACTTCTTGCGTACAGCTGACCAGTATCGACAAAATTTGTTGTGGCTGACTGCTCTGTTTATCATAACCCATCCATAACACCAGCCGATTCACCGAACTGACATCTTTTTCAAGGCAGTTGGTCCACCAATCATAAAATGGTCAATCTGACCTTCCGCCTCGTCTTCCCGTACACCTATCATCCTGTTCAACGAGGAGCAGGCCACCATTTTAAGAAAATATCCTCAAAATTCTCAATATTCTTGTTCCACAACAAAACAAATCCAAACGCTTTAAAACTTTCAAATAGTTAGTTTAAAAAAATGTAAATTTTTAACATCATGTCCTTCAATGTTTCAAGAGTTTTCTGGTGCAGTCAGTAGACTGTACTTAAGTCATTATTTTGAATTTTTAGCACAGAAAGAATGCGATTAAAACACCAAGGATTAGGGAATCAAATGCAGGCTCTTATGCTGAAATATAATTAAATGAAGTCATTGTGCATTGTTGAAGCAATCAATTTTGCATTTTGTTAATTTATTCCCATAAAATTTGATTTCCATATCATTGTATTTCAATCTTTAACAGGTGGTTTCTCAAGAATTTAGGTTTCAAGGTTTAAGAGTTAAGACTCCTTTCAGAGAAGAAGGAATATTCATTTTATGAAAAATACTTTAGTAGATAGAATTTGAGGGTGTAAAAATTGTGTAAAGCTGAGACCAATTAATACAGTCAAAAAATGGGATTACCAGTCAGCACGATAGCATGTATGGGTAGTGAAAATTTAGGGCCGGCCTTTAGCCGATTGCTTACAGTTGTGTCCAGCTCCAGAGTTACAAAAATATACTCGGAAGTTATTCATAATATAATTAAATATCTTTTCATGATTTGATAACTAATTTTAGAATTTTTTCATGTGTTTAAATTCGCTTGTTGGTCCATGAGGTCCGTTTTTTTTTTTTTTTTTTTTTTTTTACCACACTTAATTTTAAATAGTGAAAAGTAATTGCAAAAAAAAGGGGGGGGGAGAGAAAACTCCTCACAGTCGCCTATCACAAGGACCTTTCTTATGCAAAGTAGGATGGTACTATTTGGTACCAAAAGAGGGGTTGGCAATTATTTGTAAAAAAATGCTAACATCTCAGATGACTATAAGAAATGAAAAACTAATTTTGAACTTGCTATATAAACTGCCATAATTACCATATTTATTATATTTGACAAGAAAGCACCAGAAAATTAATTTTGGCGATAGAACATTATTCCAAGTTGAGCCAATTGTATGCTATAAGTCAACATGCAAGCAAAAATAAAGATTAAAAAGACAAAAAGTCAAATGAATAAAATTTGACATAAATTTCATTACCTGAATTTTGATCTATATCAAATTTTGATTTTCCATCAATAGTTTAACCATCTATGTATTCAAAATATGTGAATACAAGAACTCAAAAATACGATTTAAAAAAAATAAAATTTGGCATGTGATCTCACAATCTAAAGTCTAAATCTGAATTAAATTTTAATTTCAATCATTTTAAAAAAATAGAGAAAGAGAATATACTCAATCATAAACATATACATGGTTCCCCCCCCCCCAATATTCTGTGAAAAGACAATTTGACATTTTGTGATACTATGTATGAATGTTAGAGAGAGCTATTGCATTTAGATTGTCTCTCCTTTGCTTTTTACTCAATTTCTTGTTCCAAGGTAATTAAAAATAGAAGAACTCAAGAAATTCATGATTTTACACAAGATCTGCTTGTGTGTGAGAGGGGGGGGGAGGCGATGACACCTTTATATAGAAGCACAAGAGTAGTGTTTTTGCTGTTGTTTTGTTTTTTTCTTTCTCAGAATCTGAAGGACCACAGAGAAGGTCAAATGGAGGGAAAAAATGAATTTATTACCAAAGACTACATACAAGCATGGTTGCCCTTGAACATAATCACTGTGAAGATTCAGACATTTATCATATCATCATATTTGATATAAGGTTTCTGGTCCCTTTTTCACAGAACTTTGACACTAGCAATGTGAGATTGGCCTTAACATTAGTCTAAAAGTTCTTTGAATTTTTTTTCTAAGGAAAGAATATAGAGCAGGCATGTCTAAACTTCATATCAGGGTCCTGACATGCTGGTCTGCCAGCTTACTACCTGAGATTCCAGTGACCCCTATTCCATTCTAACCACTAAATTAATTCATTGAACAAGATCTTCTGCCATGACAGACTTGTACCCTTATCCCCCTGCATCGAGCATGTGGCTTAAAGTAAAGAGATCTTCCACTCTTCTCTGAATTGAACTAACTATGAAGTCAAAGCTAAACAACTAGTGTAGAGCTTTGAAAAAATGCAAGGCCTATTTGCCTGAATCGTTGCAGCAATTATGTCAAAAAGTAATCATGACTGAACATAATTTTTGGAAATAAATGCATAATAATATAAAAACAATCTTTATATAAAAGAAAAAAACAGATTTGGCTGTTTTCAGCGCCTTATCTTGGTAAAAAGAGAGCACATCAAGACAAAGAGAAAGAAAAAAAAATGTAATATTCTTTTCACATTTTCATAAAATATTTAAATTGGCACAGAGTATATAAAATAAAAACTTGATGAAGACAATAAAATTAGATTTTAAAATATAAACCCAATGCACAAGAATAATTAGGTTATATATGAACACTAAAAAAAGGGAAACAGCCTGTGAATCTCACGTTTCAAGAAATGAAATTCAAATAAGTAAAAATAAAACATTTTATTAAAATATTTACAATAATTACAACAATTGAACTCTTGATTCAATTTTCCTCTTTACTTCTTCAGATTCCAATTGTTCCAATGTGAGTAAAGATATACCAAGCTGGTCCTCCTAAATATAATCATAAATAAGTGTTTTAAATATTCAAATAACATCAAATAAAAAAAAAGCTAAGTTAAAGATTAATGCAGTTTATACTAGAAATAATTTAGTGACAAAAATGTATGTAGATGTTACAATAACAATATGCTATTGGTTGATAGTTATTGAATACTGAAGATAAATTTTGCACTGTTTGAATCTTTCCCAAATATTAATTGTCTTAATCCATTGTTTCTATACTACTACTTCAAGTTTTTAGTACTAAAATATTTCATATGAATTATGTGAAGCCAAAATTTAACATCAAACTGAAGTTTGTTGCAATTTGTTAAGCAGTTAAAAAAAATTATCAAAATTTCCAAAACATGAAGCTAACTTCAATTCTAAAGAGACCTTTTTATATACTGCAATTCATTTGGAAAAGAAACAAAGCAAGGAAGGAAAAAAAAAGTAGAAAAAGAAAAGAAATCACAGCAGATAAATATTAAAATTTCTAATTTTAGACTACTTCATATAAATTTCAAAAATTTCACAAATTTCTGTTACTGCATTGCTCACATTTCCTAAATGAAATTGGAAATATCATCTTTTTGTGGTAGAAAGAAATTCATTTATATCTAATAACAAGTGCAATTATTTCCTTATCTTTTGATGCTACTTACTTTAAATCTAAATTATGTAACAGATATCAAAACTCACCAGCAAAAAACTAAAAATAATTTTTTTAAAAGGTTAAAATTTTACCCTTGTAAATGGTTGTGCCATTTGCCGCAGAAATCGCTTAGCTATCTGAACACCTTCTTCAATAGATAAATTGTGTAGAGATTCCGAGAGGTATTCTTGAATCCATTTTGGAAGTTTTCCATATTTATCTGCTCTAGAAAATCTCTAAGAGAAGAGAAAGAAAAACAAATTCAATAAGAGAGGGGGAAAAAAAAAAGAGCATTTGTTATTTCTTAAGAAAATAAAACTATTAAAATTTTGAAGATCACAATCAAATCTATGTTACCACCTTAAATAAGCATAGCCAGCTCATAGAGGGTGGATGGGGAAACGTGAGTGCAAAAGACCCTGCAATTCAGAGTACAGCAAACATCTATGAGCACCAAACATATACTGGTCCCCATGACCATCAAAAAATATGTATTCATTGTCTTTTTTTTTTTTTTTTTTACATCTTTAAACTCAAAAAATTTTATAGTTTAAGTTTACTCATGAACTTTCGAAAGGGATTCTACAATACAAATTCATATATGGTAAAGGGATATAAGATAACATATAGGACATAGGATATGACAAAAGCATAGTTGTAAAAATTCCAACAAACTTCACATATGGTGAATGGCTGACTTTGGCGATTCCTTTCGATAATAATAAGAAATCTTCAATGATGTTTTCTTCACTCATTTCGGAAATGATCATGCTAATTTAATACTCAATCATGGATACAGGGATAACTTTTGAGGACCATACAGCAGAATGATTAATGAAAGGCAAGCTATCACTCACTTGGGCTTCATGTTCTACATATTTAAATCCAATAAATCATTAAACTTTTCTAATTATATTATGGTAATATATTGCCATGGATATTGAAAAAATTCTACTTACTGTCCTTTAAATATCATTATGCTTGAAAAGAGCATATTTAAATAAATACATTTTCCATTAAATTTTATAATATTTATTTTGTTTTACAAATATTCTAAGGTCTCCAAAATTCCTTGTACCTGCACCCTTGAAAAAAAGGCCAAACCTGCTTCTGAAAGCTTCAATGCCAACTGATTTTGTAAAAGAAAAATTTCCTTCATTTTTTTAAAGTTATATCAAATATACATACATTTAAATAATAAATTTTTGAATCCATGAATTCAAGACATACTGAGAATAATACTTAACATTGATTAAATAATTAAGCTTAATCCAAAGTGTCATTATATGTTTTTAAAAAATATTTGAAATTCATATTTTATGTTTGTTTTTTTAAATATTATTTAGAAAATATTCATGAACTGACTGAAAATTACCTTCAATGAGTAAAATGCGATTTTCAAGACAATAATGATAGATTATTTCATTAAATCAAAACATTTTTTGACAAGCTTTGAATTCCACGATCACAATACTACAAATATTAAAATACCTATATAAAAATTATTTAAAATGCATCTGAATTTTGTTACTGTTCTAAAAATTATATTAACCTCATCAATTACCTCTGTGCTAATTTTTTTCTCAAGAATGAAAATAATAAAAATAGCAATATTATCTAATTTGGTATAATATAGCCTAAGAAGTAAACATACCTAAGGAGTAAACAAAAATAATAGCTGAATTTAACCACTTAATTTGCTAAATTTATTATTGTGCCACTTCTATGAAATCTAACAAAAAAAATATTACCTTGTCAGCAAAAATCATGATACCATAATCTGTTTTTCCTCTGATGGCACGTCCCACACACTGGGAAGCATGCCGTAGGGCATCAAAAGTCAGAAAATCACTTTCCCTTATTTGGAATTGATCCCTTAGATATTCAAGTCGAGACTATAAAAAAAGAAAAGTCTTAACATTTCTTTCAATTATTTATTCTAATATGCAAAATATTTAAACTCTCTTATTTATAATAAAAGATATTATTTTAAATTAGTTTAATAATTCTTGCTTAGTTTTAAATAAATCTAACTTTCTCAAAGATTGTAAAATTATTACACAAATAAACACAAGACAAATATATTGCCAATTGAGAAACATAGAGGTTAAAAATCTGAAATTCATTATCTCAAAAAACATTAATGCAAATATCAATACATATAAAAGAAATTACTAAAATGACATAAATGAAAGATTTGTTCTACAAATCAACTAAAAATGTTTGTCATTAAAATTAACTCAAAGTTAAATTACTACAAGACACTATGAGTTTAAATCTCTAATGCATTGATATAGATAAATTGCAAGTCTTAGAAAAAAATCAAAAGTATTCTATTGTAAAAGTGTAATCATATTTCAATTAAAGTGATTAAAAATATAGAATAACAAAAAGCTAGCAAAAAATAGCATTCCAAAACAATAGAAAGGTCAAATGTTTATCTTCTCAGAGGGTGCTAATTGTTCCAGCAGAATAATTAATCAAGTTCAATAAGCTTCAGATGAGTTAAAGAAGTTGAAATCTCTAAACTTATTAGAAATTTATTTCTGCTGTAGTGTGAAGTGTAAAATACTTCCGGCAGACTAAGGATTTCCTTAATTGAGAAATTCATCATTGAGTCAGTGATGCTCTTGAACATGTAATTAGCATACAGCATGTCACAAAATAGTACTACTTTTTAAAATCAGGTATAGAGGCAGTATGTGTCAAGTCACACACTACTCACTTAATTCAGAATTTCAAGCAAAGCTTAAAGTGAGAATGTGGGCACTCTCAATTTGTTTCTTAGCTATTATTCCTTTTTCCAAAAAATGAAAATGCATTTGCAAAGAATAGGTTCTTTTCAGATGATTAAATCATGATAATTGCCTAGAGCATTTAACAAACTGCTATGAACAAGTTGATCCTACAGTCTAATAAATAATGATAATATATATATCTTTTTGTACATGTTCATGTAGATGCATAAATCAGAAAGAATTGTCAGGACAATACAGACTCTTTCTACTCTAAACTTAAAAATTTTGATAACAGAATAGATAATGGAACCTTTCTTTCATTCCATCAAATAAAAATATAATAGCTACCTTCAATATTCTGCTTTGTGTGTACACAAAGGGAATTCCAAACATAATAACACATCTTCCAAGATGATGATCTGAAAAATAATTAACAATAGAATTATTCCATTCTGTTTGATCCTCTTTGATTTTTACAGTCAATAAACTTAAAATACTAAATACAAATATTGATTTCATTGCATAAAACTTATTAATTATTCATCATTAAAAATAATGTTAATTTACAAAAACATGATGTCACAGATATAGTCAATGTGACAATAATCAGACAAGACAAACAAAGTCATATTAGCATTTCCTTTTGAATCTATATAAGGTCTATTTTGGACTAAACTTCATAATTTTGATTTGTGATTATCAAATAAAAGTAACTGAAGAGAAGACTAACTCTTCACCAATGCAAAAGCACTTAACCCACAATATAGATTTAACATGTCTAAACTCATATACACAACAGATCTTTAGTGGAATCATGAGATTGAACTCATAATCCTCCAATCTTAGTTATAGGACATTGTATTCCCAATTTAAATTAATGAATATCATGTTATGTTTCTCACTCTTGAAAGAATTTTTTTAATTTCAAGTCTCAGAGATAGAATTCAATTATTTTTTTTTACAAAAACTTGTTTTTAATACATTTGTATAAAAAAAATCAATTTGATCAAAATACTGATAAAATTTTTTTAATCCCTTATATAATCATGTACTACAATTGATATCATTTTATATATTTCGAATAATTAAATAATTAAAAAAAATAATTCATAGTAAGTAAGAGATAAATATTGATAATAAACCTTTATTTCGGAAATATGTCTTATTTAATAAACAGGAAGATACATTTTTTAAATTCCAAATACTGTAAATATAGTTAATTTGCACTTATCAAAGAGTGAATTTTCGACTTTGAGGATCAGCTATGTCGTTTATTTCAAAATGTAATAAAAAAATTGTCATAGAGATTAATGTAGTGAAAGAATGTAAACAAAAATTCTACAAAGCATATTCATGTTGAATTTAATAATTTTTCGATCATTTTGAAAATTATCTTCAGAATTTGCCTATCCAGGCTGCCACATAAAATGTTCAATGGAAAGTTAGGAGCTTAGTGAACAAGCTTGCCAAAAGAAATCCATGCACTTCCTAAGAAAATTCAAACACGCTAATGTTAATTTTTTTTGAAACTATCCTAAATTTCAAATATATATATATATATATATGTAATGATATTCTAACTCTAATTTCAATTTAATTAATTTTCAAGATTTTATCTTAATTTAGCCCATAGTAACTTCATTCTAAAATATTCTCTTATTTCGTGATCCAATTCCACTGTCTCTACTTAATTAATTCAAGAGAAGCTTTGTTAAATTGTTGAATCAGCTAAAATCTAACTTTCCCACACTACGCGTGAAGAGATAACATACCGCTGATCAAGAAAATTCTTTTTTTAAATCTCCCTGTGTTTCCCCTACCTTCTCCACCCCTGTAATGAAAATCTTTATCGAAATCTCATAATACATTAGCACTGTAAAGAAATATTTTCCCTATCAAAATCATAGGTTATATAAGACCGGGGATAAAATGCCCAAGAGCTTTCTCCTCATTCCTTTCTGTGTCGTTCTGTGTGCTCGTCGCTTGTACATATGCCTGCTTCTTCAAAATGAAATAAAATGATGTCACAAAAAGTAAAGTATCTTCAATGTCTTCAAACTGCATCATGCTTCACAACAAATAATATTATATAACTATCCATTTCACCAAATAGAAAATTTTGAAACAAGTTTTAAAAGAAAAAGATTTTTAAAAAAAAGGAAACTAACCAAAATCTACTCCTTCTGACACTTTTCCTCGAGCTACAGAAAGTAGAACTGCACCTCTTCCATTTTCACATGCCTAACAAAGAAAAGATATATGAAGATAAGTATTATATTCTAATAATTTAAAATAAGACTTTACATATGCTGATTAACACAGATTAGGGGTTTTCAAAAAATTATGATTATAAAAAATATAAATTAAGATATATGTTATAAGTATGGTCAGTAAATAACTCATGGTCAGCCTGAAATATGCCTTTTAGACAAAGAATCCTCATATTGAAATCGATTCCATATTCATTGGTCCATACACATTGAGCATCTAGCAGCATCAGCTTGTGAGAACCTTATTTCCATCCATCCTACTGACTGACACCTTAAAAAATCAGGTAAACCACTTCTCTCGGGCACTGCTAAACTGTGCCAGATATTGTCAATGAAACTGATAATGGCAATTGCAGATAGATCAACAATCATGCACAAATTTTACATATGAAATCATGAACATTAGAGTTTTGCACATTTTTTTCCATTCCTATTTAAGTATTCAACTCTTTCAAATAAAAATGGCAACTATCACTTTTACATAATTTTTCTCAAAGTTTGTTCTATCATGAATATAAACTGTGAACTTTAATTTATTGCCAATTTTTTTTAATGATGAGTTCAGAAAAACATACTGTACCTTAACTTTTAGAGATCAGTTTATACTATGTTAATCTTAATATAGATTTCATTTCATATACACATACAAATTAAATAAATTTCAAAGCTTAAAATGAATATGTGTAATAAAATAAGCAATTAGTTATAATATTTAAATAATTATATTACTTTCTCATAGGTTATGTAAAAATTACCAATCAGTAACGACAAAAATATAACTCCACAAAAAACTGTGGCAATTGTTCCTCTCCCCCTTTCCCACAAAAGAGCCAAATGAATTGAAAGAAAACAGAAAGTAAATACTTTAACATAAATTTTGTAAGTATGCATCCATGAAATTTTTACTCACATATTTAACAATCTCATAACATAGAAAAAGTTTTAAAGCAGTGCAGAGTGAATTAAAACAACAAATAAAAACCCTTTTTTATAATAGCAATATAAATAAGTTTATCACATAACTAGTCAATATGCTTACAAATTCTAACTTTTTAAAACAAAATAAAGGCAAATTTGTACTCAAGTAGAACTAAAAATGTTTATTTGGCATGTATTGCAAATAAATCAATAATTTATGAATCAGTAAATTAATAATCCATGAAATATAATAATATTATAGACTAGCTTCCAAATAGTAGCCTCTCAAAAATAAATGTTCCGGTTAACACAAATTTTAAATATGATAATAAATTCTTTTATTCAGAGAATAATAGCAATAATTCCAAATTTAATTAATTTCATACTAATTATGTCAATTTGAATTTTTAGAGCAATTTTAAAAATGATAATATAATAAAAATTAAAATCTTCGGTTGTTGTCTTTTTGAAAAAACTAGCAAGAGACATCTCTTTTGAAATGCAAACACAATCAAATCAATATCATACATCTGAAAGAAAAAACTTGTGCTTCTGAAAAACAAAAATACTTGAAATAGAAAGACAGTCAATTGACTTCACATTTATATTAATTTTCACAAATTGTTACTTACCTTAATATAATTAAGTAGGGCTAAACTAGTTTCACCGGAATCTTGTGTTTCCAAAAACAATAACTTCCTTTTCAAAATATTATCAATAATCCCCTACCATAAAGTTACATAATATTATACTATGAAAATAAATAAAACAGTTGCAACAAATAATATACAAGTAATTGAAATTCAATTCTTTAAATTAAGTCTAAAATAGTCAGTATTTGCTTTATAATCATTACAGGCATTGCGGCTTCTTTTTTCAAATATTTAATTTAACAGGCATGAGACATAAAATCAGAGAAGCAGACTAATTTATTTTTCTTTTTAAATGCATTACACTATTTCATACTGCAACTTTAATCAAAATTTAATTGCATTATTGAAGGCTTGCAGTTTTAACTTATATCAAGCTCTTACCAGCATTACATCTAATATATAAAAATGAATTTTTGTTTAATCGTATTTTATACACTGTCATATCATTCATCCGATAGTGATAAAACTTTGTCAACTTATTGCTTTCATTTGCACAAAGGTTATAAGCGTACTACAATTTTTATATCTAATATATAAAAATGAATTTATTTGTATATTATGCACTGATGTACCATTCATCTGATTGCGATAAAACTTTGCCAACTAATTGATTTGAACTTACTGGCCATGTGAAAATCCATGTTTTTCACATGGCCAGTTGTATGTTGAATGCTCACGAGTCACACGGCTAAGAAATTTGTTTTTCCTGAAGACAGAAAAACAAAAAATATTGTCTACCCTAAACTATACTTGAATAATAAAGTTTTAAAAAAAAAGAATAAATATTATTCAATGGATGTCTTCTTTCAATAGATGGCAACAAGAAAATAAATATCATTCTTTATATCATTCCTAACTAAGCAAGATAGCTATTTCAAATTTCAAATGATATTTCTAAAATTATTTCTTCTATGGCAGCAATGTGCCAGGTACCAGCTAGTATATGTATAATTCTCTGTAAAGTTACTAATTCTTTAAAATAAAAGTACCATTTTTACAGTACATATCATTGCTATTAATGGCATTTTAAAGTATCTTCAAGAAATTATTTCTCTATAAATATTATACATACACTAAAGGTTTTCATAATCATTTCATTATTTAATTTTGGCATTTTAAACCATTTTTTATTAAAAGAAAAAAAAAAACAGAATTTAGATCCAAATACTATTTTTTTTTTAATCTACAAATCTATCTAAAAAAATTCATTTTCTCTTTACAAGAAATACATAACTAGTATTTTGCCTTTTTTTTTTTTTTTTCAGTTGAAATAGCATTTTACAACCCTTCATCATCATTGATTACATAGATTTTACAATATAAATTAACATGAGGAGAAAATTTTCAGATCATTTATACAAAATAATCACTAAATTTTCTAAAAAAAAAAAAAAAGTAAAATAATGATTGCAACTTTGAAATCCTGAGTATGTTTTCAACACAATTTCGGTTACTTTTATTTACTATGTTTAGGTAAAATAGATAAACATTTTATTATTAGAAGCTGTTCTTTCACCAAAGAAACTTTTTAAAAATTATTAAATTCTAACATTCTTTTTCTGCCCTCAAAACTGATAGAACTTGCATATTCAGAGCACAAGGGGGAGGGGATGTTTTTAAGAGACCAAGCAGAAAGAAATTATAATTACTTTTCACAATCATGTTTATATACAGATACAATTTACAAACATAATCAAGTTTATATCCCTCACTGTATCATCTTCACTACATAGCCTGACCAAATATTCATTTAAATTCTGAATATATGAAATTGTTCTCTTATTTTCATTAGGAAAGAAATATTTAAATATTTTTACATGCATCATTCCACATAAATATTAATTTCATATAAAATATCTCATTCCGTTTTCAAACAAAAAAGAAAGACCTATGCTTAAAAAAAAACCTTTGGCAAATTTTGTTAAATCTTGTAAGGCATTAACAAAATTTTACATAATTAAAACATTACAAAAATATTTTAATTCATTTCTATAATCAAATTCAAATAAAAATTCTCAAATTGACATTTTTGGAAATAATCGGCAAATTTTAACTAAACATCATGCATTAATGGCCAAAGAAAATACATTACACACACATTTTATGCATGAGGCTCATGAAATCACTTTAAAAAATTATGTAACAATGAAAACATTGAAGTAATCATGTATCTTTATTGCAAACAAAGAAAAATTACCTATCTTATGATAGCAACATAAGACAAATTTAATTATATTTTAACTTAATTAATTATTGTAATGTTTTAATTTAATAAATTGTATTTTATTAATTTAATTATTTAATTTTAATGCCATACTCATAAAAAATATAAATGCAGTACATTCATCAGCCCTTATCTAAAACTTGTAATATTGTAAGTATATTATTTTTACATATTCTATTTAAATCATACCTGTTCATACCATGCTGCTACAACAGCCTCCATGTAAGTATAACTAGTGAAAAACCCAACTATTCCATCTGGTACAATGTTCGACATTTCAACCAAAAGGTTTCCATAATTACGAATCACAGCTTTAGGGAGAAAAAGCAAAGGCTCAATTAAATCAGACTAGTTTATTAAAATTTGAAATACATTTTCAATGATAATTAAAACTAAACACCAAGAAATATCTTAATTGATATAACTTAACAAAACTATCCAAAATATAATTCTATCTAAAAAAAAAATGTTTTAGTAGAATAGGCAATTAACACTTTTATAGCATTTGAAAAATCATATAATGAAAAGCATTAGAGCATATATTAATAAATGAATAAAGCAATTATTATAGCAATGCAATTTATTAAGAATTTCTGAACATATATTAACACTTTAATTGGAAACTTAAAAAATAATAGCATAAATAGAAAAATTTTAAATATATTTATATCAACATAGAAGAGTTAATATTATGTACAGATTTTGATATTTTTTATAAAACTTTGTAATTTATCTTTAAGCAATCATGCTTTTATTGATAAAGAATTTCCTATAAGAGTGACAAAATAAGAATTACAATTTTAACAAAATCAAAATTTGTATTATTTTAATGATGACATTTGAACTGAAATAAAGTTTAAACATAATTATTTAAAGTGTTTAAGGAAAAAGAAGAAATAAACAGAATACTGAGTCCAGTATTAGTAATTGATGTTAATATAAAAAATAATTAAAATTCAATACCTATATCATCTCTAGTTTCAAACTTGGATGTCATAGTGACTTGATCATTTCCTTTACTAATAATCTACAAAATAATAATAATAATAACATATGTCAAAATACACATGATAAATTTTCAAGTCAAAAATAAAATTCCATAAAATACTTAAAGCTTACCATTGGACAAAGGCAAGGTCTGGCTAGTGTCATTGTAAAAGAAGCCATTATGACAGGTCGAAAATCTAAAATCTTTGGATACATATCTAAAGGAGACAAAGTCTGAAAAAACAATGAAATAAGAAAATTAATTTTTAAAAAAGGAAATGCTTTTTCTTATATTTAAAAAAATCATTTAAAAAAAACTGTCTGTTAAAGATAACTGTTTTTTTTTTATTTTAATTACATAAATTCTTCATAATTTTAAAAATTTAATAAAATTTTTTAGAAATCCTCAAAAGTAATTTGTATTTCGTATATGAGTCTTCTTTTTCTTCATATAATAAATAAACTGCTCTTTTTCCACCTTTAAAATTACGATTCTCCTGCATATGTATCTTAATTCTTGTAACAGTTAAATCAATAATGGAATTTTATGATCATAATAATAATTATAATTGAAAATAAGAAACAGATTTTAAAAAATAACGAAAATTTAAATCTATACTAGGAGATATGAAAAAAAGTATTTTGAATGAAAACGTATATGGTCGAATTCTAAATAGATAATGAAATCACACTAATGTTTGCATTTTTTGAAGTATGGGCTTCAATCATAAATAATTTAATTTTTGAAAATATCAAATTAGCAGGTGACTTAATTCAATTGTCTTTTTTTTAATTAAATACAGAAGGACTTCTGAATTAATTTACATAACAAAAATAAGCAAAGAAAGCATAAATAAGCTATATAATTAGCAAATCTTGGAAATATCTATTATTTTTAAGTTACAAAGAAAATAAGAAAAGTATGAAGTATAATTTGATGCAAGATAAGTATTTAATTTAAATATTTATTTAGATACACTTTTAGCTTTACAAAATCACAATGACACAAAAGCAAAAACTTTATTTCCTGAAAACTGCAAAAAAAAAAAAAAACTGAAATACATGTAATTATAGTTTATTTATTACTACTACTTCATAATATATATATATATATATATATAGTTATTTTAAGTATTCAAAAAGAAAGAATTTTCAAATGAGCAATGTATTTTTCAGGAAATGATTAAAATATATGTTTCTAATAATCCAAAAAAAATAAATCTTCTAATTTTTGCCTGAGACACATAAAAAATGTGGAAATGTAGAAAACAGCAATTAATTATATACAGTTCAAACAGTTAGTGAATTAAATTCTAATAATAATAATAACTTTTTAACACACACATATTAAAATTATCGGAGTTTAAAGTTTTGTAAAAGCATTTCCATAGGTAAGTTAACAAATACAAATTCGATACTTATTCACTTTAAAAATAAAAAATCTGTATATGTGATATCAATTTTCAATAGAAAACTAATGAATGAAAGTGAGAGTGAAAAATCTGTATATATAGTATCAATTTTCAACAGAAAAAAAGAAAATCAATGACTGAGAGTGAAAAATCTATAGATGGTATCAATTTTCAACAGAGAAAAGAAAACTAATGAATGAGAGTGAAAAAAATCTGTATATTTAATATCAAATTTCAATAGAAAAAAGAAAACTAATGAATGAAAGTGAGGGATTATTTTACTTTCAAACAGAAAGAAAATTAAATTTATTTCAATATTTGAAAACCAGAAAAATTCTTAAGGAGCATTTAGTAAAATTACAGAAACTAGTGGGGCTTAGTCAAGATTATTGAAAACAATATACTTACACCTGATGTTATAATGACAGTTTGAAATCGTTGAAATACAGGTTTAATGGCAACAGAAGCATCCATGCAACTGAAGTGAAGAATAGGATTTGGTATTGATGGAGTTCTGTCATCAAATGGTTCGATGATTAGGGTGAATCCTACAAAGAAATATCAAATATCAATATTACTACAACAATTATGGGGAAAAGAAAACTTTTCATTATTTCAGTTTTAAACAATTCACAGCAAATGCAGAAAAACACTTATAGGATGTGCTTTTATTTTCAATAAATAATTATGTTTACATTGTACTTGTAATTTATACACTTAAGAAGGATTTACTACAGAAAGTTCATAAAACAATTATTCCCTTAAATGCCAATGAGATTTAAGAGAAAGTTCTCTATACCACAGCATTTAGTATTAAGACCTATCGCAGTGATGGAACACACACACATATACGAAAACAATTCTTCAAGTAACATATGTTTGCATAAAACATAAAGGGGAAAAAATAAATAATCTATAGTTAATGAAACATGCTAAAAACTACACAAATTACAGAATTTCAAAAAATAATATAAATGTAAAATAAATTTAATTTTTTAAAAAAATTTCTGCAAAATGTAAAAAATGGAGTACAACTTCATAGAATTTCCTGAAATGCACTTAGGCTGCATTGCAAAAAAATAAATACTGAAAAAAATTAGAATGCTTATTTCTAATTCTACACACTAATGAATTTCTTTAAAACTGTAAAATTAAATTTTTAAGCATATATTATATAAAGATATATATATATATATTTTTAAAGGAAGAAGAGAAAAAAGAAGGGAATGAGGGATGAGAATTTTCTTCTATATCAGCATTACCAAGTTTTCAATGATCCATACTGGTGGTATGTACAATATCACATTTCTTAATCATCTTTATAGCAGTATATTTATAATGTAGTTTAAGCCAATTTTTAACATTAATTCTCTCAATATCTGAATATCTCAATTCAAATAAATCTTGAATTATAAATTCAAGATTTATTTAGTTTCATAATAGATGTATATGCTTATAACAGCACAAGAAAGATATATTTCTCATAAATATATTAATTATATATATATATATACATACATAAAGTAATAAATTTGAGCCAGCAACATACTATACAACAGCAAGACATCCATATTTCACATATGGCATTTTTTTATATACACTGTTTCTATTCAATTTCATTAATTTGACTCATTCATATAAAATAAGTATACAAATTCAACAATTCAAATTTTATTAAAAATTAATTAAATTTAACATTATCATCAATTAAATTCTTTAACTTAAAATGTTAAAAAATTAGCACATATTATTCCCATTAATGATAGCATATATCATAACCCCCCCCCCCCAAAAAAAAAACATTTGTGATTAAGAGAAGAGAATTGCATATTTTTAAATCAGAAAAAAATTAGCCTTTAATATGCAAGAAATTTATTTTATTTTCATTGAGCATTTTAAAAATACTGTGAGTTTATTAATTTATTAAACTAAACTTAAATTATATTTTATTAAGCTATTATTTATTATTTAACTCAAATTATATTTTATTAAGTTTTATTTAAGGCTATCCAAAAATTGGAAAGTAAAATCTTCTAAAGCACCATTATGGCATAAAAAAAATTAAATGCATCTCTAAAAATAGAGCAAAAGAGAATAAATCATATTTATTCATACATTAACTAATTAACAGCTTTATTAATTATATGAAATATAATTAATGACATTCATTCATAATATAAAAAAGTATAATATAAAAAAGTATAATATAAAAAAGTAACAAGATAGCATTTATCATATATATATATATATATGCTAATAATCCAGAGAAAAATTTTCAGAAAGTACCTTTCATGTAAGTACTGACAAGAGTTGCAAAATTGCATAATGCCATTAATGATGACATTTCATTTAGTTCTGTTATTTCTAAAGTCCGCACTAATGATCGAAGTCTTTCTGAACAAAACCTACAAAAGAGAAGAAAATTATTTATCATAATACAGGAGAAGAAAATGAATCTAAAATTATATTCTTACTATAATAAGTATATACTTGACATTTTTAAAAACAAATATAAACGAGCAAGTGGTTGCAAAGGACTTTCTTGAAATAACTTTAAAGCAGAATATTGCTTAATTTTAAAAGCAGATAAGAATATAATCAGATGAATAACTTATTTTAAAGTTATATAAGAACTACTTTGGAATGAACTTAGCAATTTTGAATTATAATCAGATAATAAGGATGACACTTGAGCCAGCAATCCTCTCCAAGTGTGCATGCTAACAAATGCAAAGATGTCTGAATCCCAGGACCTATGATGGCTATTTCAACAAGCGTAGATCAACATATAGAATAAATTTTTAAAGAATCAGTTCTTGTAACTGCATATCTGACCTCTCTTCTCCTTCATAAAAGTAAGGTATACAGACTCTTTCATTGCAGTTAATTCTTTTGGGTACTAAGTAACATATTGTTTTTTTAATCCGTCATGAGGTCTATAATTACAGTGTGTTAAAAAAGATTATAAGAAGACAGTGTGGCTTTTCACAGATTTAATGTACATCAAGTCATATACATAGCAGGTCTTCCATAGCCCAGCCTCAAATCTGCAAAGCTCTGATTTTAAAATCAAGACTCTGCAAGAGGTTGCCAGTCTGAGAAAAAGAAAAATGACAGGCCTTATTCACAGATTTATTTTAAATTAAATATATATTTCCAAATTAATACCCTACAAGAAAATCCTAATAAAAAATTTAAAGAACCTACAAAACATACAATCAACCAAAATTATAAAATAAATTCAATTTATTTTTATTTCCAGATCATAAAATTAAAAAAAAATTAAAGGTTTCAAATAAACATATAACTTACCTCAGGGGCTTCCTTTCAATGCAAACTTTTGAAAGAATATCTTTCAGAAAAGCAGCTGGACTTTCTTGGACAACATGTTGTACTCTAAGTCTCATTTTCACATACTCAAGAAATCGTTTTAAGAATGCAATGAAGTGCTCAGCACTTCTTATGTTACCAGGGACAGCCTCTGCAATTATTTTAATAAAATCAACAACACAATTTTATCTAATATACAGGGTGTTTCTAAAACCATGGGACAAATTTTAAAAATAAGAGAATGGAATTGAACCCTAATGATTTTAATATTCTAGGAAATACAATGAAACTGTGAGGTATTGAAAGAGGTATTTTAATTTTTATATTCGAAAAGAGGTATTTTAAAGTATGTGGTCAAGAATGATGAGAAAAAAAGTAGTTATAGTGACAAAATATCAAAAGGCACCTCTCTTATCTTTTTATTAGAATGTAATATTCAGAAAAGAAAATCATAAATGTCACTGGAATAGTACAAAAATAGAGGTGCCCAACAGAGATTAAGAAAAGTATGAAAACAACTCATAAGAAGGAGAAAAGCAAAACATTTTATTATGCTTTATAAATTTTCCATTTATGTTCAAAATGTTTTTTTATATGAAAGTAAGCCTTATACATCAAGGTGTGTGTGTTTTTTTTAATAATCACCTTTTAATTCATTAACAAAAAGCTTTGTAACAGCCACTCTTTGCATTTGTGATCACACATTCTCATTCTATTATAAAACTGATTTGCTTCTGTATTTCTAACCTACTCTGTTAAAGTCTGGCCTATGATTTTAGGAGAACAATGTGTCATAACAAAATAGAAACTAAAAATACTGTAGAAGTACTTGATATTTATTTAGCATTAAAAAAAAGATTTTCCCAAAAAGTGTAGATATTTGTTTCCAAATAAAAGTTTAAAATAAATTCTAAAAATATTTGAATAAAAAAAAATTATAAAATATAAACAATCAGAAATAAAAAATTTGGATTCTAAAGCAATTGAAAAAAAAATAACTACTTTCCTAGTAGCATAGAAACAATTCACATTACAATTGTTTTAAACAACTTTTTACATACATCAGTATTTCTCAAAGAAATAAATTTTTAAACAAACAAATTTTTAATATGGTCTTTCAATCCAAAAATATAATTAAAAAAATTATTATATAATAAAATTCATATAATTTTGATGGATAGCAGTTTCTAAAACCTCAATCTAGATGAACAAGGATAAAAATAAAACCTTTAAAAAAAACTGTAATTTTATCTATAATACAAGAAATCTATAAAACCAAAAACATATTGGTTCTGGTTAAAAACAATCTTCAAGTATATATTCATTTATAAAACATACAAATGTTTTTAAATCATTCTAATCACTCACTTCTTTTAGAATATTTATCACAACAATATTTTAATATTGCTTTGAAATTATACAGTAGAAAATTCCTTTTTTAAACTTATATAGTCTTTTTTTTAATAATTTTTTTTTATTTGAATCAAGTAGCTTTGAATACATTAGCAAAAATAATGTTATGTTAAAATGCTATTTCAAAATGCTTAGTGTTTGATACTGTTTTATCTTCAAAAAAGAATCCCAAGCCTTACTGGTGTAATTAAGAAAAGAAGAGATGATTGCTCACATGTAAAACAACCTTTTGAAAGACTATAAAAATAATTGTCATCAAAATGCAAAAACAAATAGAATCTACCCAAAGATGAAGAAAAACACACACTATAAAAACAAATAAAAAAATTTCACATAACAATTTGTTTTTTGATTAAAACAATGAGGAAATTTGAAGTATGGATGCAAATTCAATAATAATGAAAAGAGTACAAAAAAAACTGAAATAAAATTTTCAAATAATTTCAGTGAGACTGACAAAAACTTACCTTTGAGAATTTCGTCAGGAAGAACTGAAAATAAATGGAAGAAAAAAATATAAACTTTTCATTAAAAAAATAATAAATATCAGTAAAAAGAAAGACATATTATATATATATTATTTAATTAAACATTATTCAACAAATCAGAATTTATTTCATTACAAAAAGTACTCCACAGAAGCACAGAAAGAAAAGAAAATCAGCAGGAGTAGTCTGCCTGAAACTTTTTCATGCACTCACAAAGAAATACACTTTTATATTATTAACTGCATGCTATTGGCAAATAGTTATAAAAAAGCCAATTAGCATGCAATCTTTGGATTTTTTTTTAACGCTTAATCGCTTGAATGCAGTTATTAAATAAGAATGAGAATAAAGAATGTATATTTTGGTCCTTTTTCCTTCAAATGATTGAAACTAAAATTTGGCCCAAAACTGCAATTATAGTTACAAAACCACATGCTGAATTACAAATCATTGTGCTTTTGAGTTATCACATTTACATTCTTATGAGAGAAAAAAATTGACAGATGGTCACCCTGTTGATGGATTGATTCCAAATTTGATAGGTATCTAAACTTTAGATATTACATCTATGCATCAAATTTTATTCATCTAGTTCTATACATTTTGTAATCATCATGTTAATTTATATTCAAATAGCTAAACAGACTTCCTCTGAAGGGATTTTGTTTAAAATGAGACAGAAATCTACAAATTTGATGTAAAGATTACAAAATTTCATTCATCTAGCTCAAAGTATCTTTGAGTTATTATATTCACAGATAAATAGTCAGATATAATTCCAAAAATGTTTTTCGGGTTTGACTCAGGGACATCTGATATGTGGATATTCGTTAAAATTTTGAATTCAAATTTGTTGTTGATTGCAATACTTTCTCTTTGTATACAAAATAGCAAAAAAGAAAATACCTGGGTTAGAAAGAATAATGTCTGTTTCTCGAGCAATACCAGTCTCCCTCAGACCTTCAACCATTCGCTGATATTCTTCTTGCAACTTTCTTGTATCTGTATCCTTTATTCTAAGAAAAAAAATTCTACCATCACATACTTATATTCATAGCATTAAAAAATTCCTTTACAGATGCAAACTTTATGCTACTTACTTATTAACAGTCTTTTCTAAAATCTGAATGCCATTGTGACTTCTTTCAATTGTTCTTTTATTGATATCAACGCTCATCGATTCAATACAAACACTGTCTGAAAATAAAACATTCAATATACACATGAATTTTGTATCTAAAAAGTGTGTATTAAAACATGCATAAAACAAGAAATGTGATGCAAAATCATTGAAAAAAAAAGATTTCTTTAAAATTAAGCTTACAAGCAAAATCAAAATACAAAGGTGTTTCAAATGGGCAAAACTGCAAGTTGGGTAAAATTAAAAGAACAATTTCATAACTGGATGATTTAGTAAATATAAATCCAAAGTCATTTCATTTTAATTGAAAATAAAAAAGGCATCATACAACTGATTTGGTTTTCCTAGCTTTAATATACATTAAATTGTGTCATTTCCATCATCATGAAACTTTACTTCTTGGCAATACAATTCATAGTATCTCTAGGGAAAATTGGACTATCATGAAATGTGTTTTATGTAATGGCAGGAAAATATATAAAGTTACTTCCCATTTTTTAAAATTTAAGATGGGGTTTATAGAATTATTTCTCTCTCTCTGATTTAACTAAAATCTGATCATTATTTAGTAATCATTCTTTATTTTATAGCCTTTTTGGACTTATATACCTTTGTTCAATATATGGTAAAAATGACTGCTGCTGTACTCTTGTGAATGTGACAAAAACCTAAATTCACAATTTTTAAATTAATGATTAAATATATAAATGCAAAGTAAATTTAATATGGTGAATTACTAACTCTCATATCTGATATTTTCAACATATCTTAAAAACTCACCAATATTGTGAGCTTCATCAAACACAACAACAGATGTTTTGCTGAGCTCTTTAGAAACAAGATCAGCAATCTTTGGATCTAGTAAGTAATGATAACTGTAAACTACAATTGTAGCATGTGTTATCTGCAAAGAAAGTAAATATAAATACAGGAATAAATATCTATGTCTATATAAATACATGAATATATCTATCTATAAATATCTACAGGAATGAATATATAAATAAGGAATGCCTATCTAAACTTTGAAGTTCGTGAAAATAATAGATATAACATTCAGTTAAGATTTTAATAACATTAAAATGAAACAAATTTATTTTAGAATATAAGAATCTTACGCAACCCACCAAAACAAGAATTGGGTGGTGGTTGTTGTTTTTATGGTAGCAATTGGAATAAATATCAGAGAAGAGCATTAATTTTTGATAAAATATATATTTTTCTCAAATTTACAGGATCAGATTACCACATTTATATTAACGAAACAAATGATATTTTGCAACATCAGCTCTGTGACAACAGTTTACACATAATGAGCTGAAGCTTCCAAAATTTAATAGAAAGAATTGATTAAGCCTATATCAAAGTATCATTTCTCTTGCCTCTGTATGATAGTTAAAAGGAAAAAAAACGAAATTATTGTATTTGCATGTTGTCTTCATGCTATTCCTTAAGAATGGCATTTATATCTATACATTCCCACACCATTATTAATATACCACTGAGACGATAACATTACATTTTTTTTAGTCATTATTTTCAAGTAATTTTGAAGAAATAGGTCGATACTGATACACCAAGGTTAATATACAATAAAAAATTTTAAATGTCAAAATTACTGC